>NC_134401.1:113823108-114542756 GCF_050003625.1 Haematobia irritans
AAAATGTTGTGAAGATTTTATTTCTATTAAAAATGTTGCCCAAATTTTATTTCTATAGAAAATTTGGTCAAAATTTTATTTCTTTAAAAAATGTTGTTAACATTTTATTGCTAAAAAACATTTTTGCAAAATTTTATGTCTATAGAAATTTGTGCACAATTTTGATGCTATAGAAAATCTTGTCAAAAAATTTTTTTTTCTATAAAAAAGAAAAAAATTTTTGGAAAATTTTATTTTCAAAGAAAATTTTATCCAAATTTTATTTCTATAGTAAATTTTTCCAAAATTGTACTCCCATAGAAAATTTTGTCCAAATTTTATTTCTATTTAAAATGTTGCCCAAATTTTATTTCTATGGTAAATTTTTCCAAAATTTCACTCCCATAGAAAATTTTGTTAAAATTTTATTTCTATAGAAAATTTTGTTAAAATTTTATTTCTATAGAAAATTTTGTCAAAGTTGTATTTCTATTAAAAATGTTTTTAAAATGTTATTGTTATAATAAATTTTGTCAAAATTTTATTTCTATAGAACATTTTTTCATTGTTTTATTTCTATAGCAAATTTTTTCAAAATTTTATTTCTATAGAAAATTTTGACAAAAATTTATTTCTTAGAAAATTTTTGAAAAATTTTATTTCCAAAGAAAATTTTGTCCAAATTGGATTTCTCTAGAAATTTTAGCAAACTTTTATTTCTGTAGAAAATGTTGTGAAGATTTTATTTCTATTAAAAATGTTGCCCAAATTTTATTTCTATAGTAAATTTTTCCAAAATTTTACTCCCATAGAAAATTTTGTTAAAATTTTATTTCTATAAAAAATTTTGTCAAAATTTTATTTCTATTAAAAATGTTTTTAAAATTTTATTGCTATAGAACATTTTTGCAAGATTTTATGTCTATACCAATTTTTGTAAAATTTTAATGCTATAGAAAACCTTGTCAAAATTGTTTTTCTATAAAAAAAATTTAAAAATTTTATTTCCAAAGAAAAATTTGTCCAAATTTTATTTCTACAGTAAATTTTTCCAAAATTTTACTCCCATAGAAAATTTTGTCCAAATTTTATTTCTATTAAAAATTTTGTCCAAATTTTATTTCTATTAAAAATGTTGCCCAAATTTTATTTCTATAGTAAATTTTTCCAAAATTTTACTGCCATAGAAAATTTTGTTAAAATTTTATTTCGATAGAAAATTTTGTCAAAATTTTATTTCTATTAAAAATGTTGTTAAATTTTTATTTCTATAATAAATTTTTGAAAAGTTTTACTCCTATAGAAAATTTTGTCAAAATTTAATTTCTGTAGAAAATGTTGTCAAAAGTTTATTATTATAGAAAATTTTGTCAAAATTTTATTTCTATAGAAAATTTTTTTCATTATTTTATTTCTGTAGAAAATTTTGTCAAAATTTTATTTTTATAAAAATTTTTTCATTATTTTATTTCTATAGAAAATTTTGTCAAATTTTTATTTCTATAGAAAATTTTTGCAAAATTTTATTTCTATAGAAAATTTTTGCAAAATTTTATTTCTATGATAATTTTTGCAACATATTATCAATATCCTTTCCAACTACTTCTTAGTTGGGGAGGCACGTTTTACAAAATGTACCAAAACACCAAGAATTTTACAAATCTACCAGACAGTAAACAATCTACCATTGTTGGTAGAATTCTACCAACTGTGGCAACTGTGGTCACATTGCGCTTCTTTACTAACCGATCATCATCAAGTTTCATTTGATTTGATTTATTTATTTGACACAAAATATTCTATTTCACCACCGATGCAACGTAACCCTCTGTGGTATACCTGCAAAATATCACTAAAATCGGTTGAGATTGAGATATAGCTCCCATATATAAGTATCGCCCGATTTCCCCATATTTAGACATAAAACCCTTATTCATTAACAGATCATATTAACAGATGGCAAAATTTCAATATTTATAGTACTAAATACCCCTGCAAATATCATTCAAATCGGTTCAGATTTAGATATATCCCCATTTATATATATATCGCCCAATTTTCCCAAATTTGGCCATAATAGTCATATTTATTCACTAATCTTATTAAAATGTTGAACAGAGTAAATTTCTGCAATATCAACTATACCTGCAAAATATCATCTAAATCGGTTCTGATTTAGATATAACTCTCATATATATGTACCCACTGATTTTCCCAAATTTGGCCCTAATAACCATATATTTTTGATCATAATGCCATCATTTACTAGCCGATCTTTCTTAATACAAGGTAATCCTTTGTAATATCAAGCCAACCTGCTCAGTATCATCTAAATCGGTTCAGATTTAAATATAGCTCTCATATATATGTCTCGCCTGATTTTCCCAAATTACGTATCATATGCTTGAATATTTTCTTAAACAACTCCTCTTGACATTTTGCAATCCCAATTGTTTGCTGTACTTATCCTGCATATGCACTGGAATATGTATTCCTCTGAATATTTGATTTTGCGCCTCCCTATTCCAACTTGTTTTTCAGTTGGTAATAAAAAGTGTGTTATCAGGCGCTTACCATTTTATTTCCATAGAGAAAGAAAAAAATGCTAAAAAATACGAAACCAAGCAATAAGCAGAACAGCGATAGAAAATAGATGGTTTGCGAAACAGATATCAGTGCCGTATAAGGCATCATAAAAAAAGTGATAGGAAGTTATGATACAGTGAACAATTCTCCCATGAAATTTAAAAATAGAGCGGTTTTCATTTAAGCCTCTTAAAAATGTATTGTAATTTCGATAAGGAAAATTTCTTTAATAAGACATTTATTATTAAGAATTTGTTAACAAAGTTTTTTTTTTTTTTAATATATAGGAAACTACGGTTCGCATTACCATTTAATGGTGAATATACAAATAATATTTCGGTATCATATTAACATTTATGTTATACTTTTTTATGCAAATTGTGTCCATGTACAGATGAAATTATGACAGTTCGTAAGGAACCCTATAAATTTTCTTTAACACTTTATTTTCATAAGCTTTCATTCTTGTCAAAAAAATCTCATTTTTCTATCTATAACTTCCTGACTTTTGTAAGTCTGATGTTTGGAAAATTGAAGTCAACAGAAAATACAAATCTTTGGCTATTTGCCAAGAAAAGACTTCTTTACTACCCCTACGGGAGATTTATTTCCTATCTCTTGGATACCACATGGAATCACTGCTGTTCTTGCACATTTGTTAGCATTGTTTGGCTAGGCCTTGTTAATCTACCTCTATTGCTTTTCCATAACACATATTGTCACTTTTAAGCCTAAAAGTAGGCAATATATGAATAGTTTTTTTTAGGTCCCTTAAAGTATGCAACAGTTTGTAAAATTATTAATTTGTATCCTTTTTTATTCTTAAGAAAACAAGTTTTGTTCTTCTGTTTTCTTTCTTCTTCTCTAATATTTTACATTGTTAAACTTCACAGAAAAAAAGAAATGCCAACATTTAATAATATCACCTTTCTTTTTCTTTTCAGGTAAATTTTTCTATGTGCTTTGTTTATGGGGACTCCATTTGATATAGGCTAAGTATTGCTAATTACGTAAAATAGCTAAAATTGTAAAAGTTTTGTTACAAATGTCATTTGCCATTCAAATGTACAAATAATAAGATATTAAAATAGTTGCATATTTTCAGGCGGACCCAGTCCTGGAAATTATGCAATATGAACATGGAAAAACGGGAAACGAGAAAACGCTACTATTATTGAGATACCAAAATTTTATTTCTATAGAAAATAAATGTTGACAAAATTTTATTTCTATGGAAAATTTTGTCAAAATTTTATTTCTATGGAAAATTTTGTCAACATTTTATTTCTATGGAAAATTTTGCCAAAATTGTATTTCTATGGAAAAACTTTTGCAAAATTTCACTTCTACAGAACATTTTTTCAAATTTTTATTTCTATAGAAAATTTTGTCAAAATTTTATTTTAATAGAAAATTTTGTGAAGATTTTATTTTTATAGGAAAATTTTATTTCTATAAAAAAAATTGTCAAAATTTTATTTTAAAAGAAATTTTTGTCAACATTTTATTTTAACAGAAATGTTCAATTCAATTTCAATTTCTTTTTTGTTTAATAATAGTTACAATATTCATTTATATAAATTTAGCTATATAATTTTAAAGAGCTTAAGGTTTAACTTTTTCTACTTAAATAATGCGAACTGATATTATGACAGATGTATGGATTAATTGGTGATTGAAATGATCGATTTTTTTTAATTCATTTTATAGAAAAATTTACCAACAATTTACTTCTATTGACAATTTGGTCAACAATTTAGTTCTGTAAAAATTTGTTAAATTTTTTTTTCTATAGACAAATTTTTCAAAGTTTTATTTCTATAAAAAAGTTTGTCAAAATTTTATTTCTATACAAAATGTTGTCAAAACTTTATTTCTATAGAAAATTTTATCAAAATTTTATTTCAATAGAATATTTTGTCAAATTTTATTTATTTAGAAAATTTTTTTAAAATTTTATGTCTATAGAAAATGTTGTCGAAATTTTGTTTCTATCAAAATTGTGTCAAAATTTTATTTCTATAGAGAAGTTTGTCAAAATTTTATTTTTTTTAGAAAATTTTGTCAATATTTTATTTCCATAGAAACTTTTGTCAAAATTTTATTTCTATAGAAAATTTGGTCAAGATTTTATTTCAATAGAAAATTTTGTAAAATTTTTATTTATACAGAAAAATTTTCTATAGAAATTTTGTATCAAAGTTTTATTTATAAATTTTATTTCTATAGAAAATTTTGTCAAAATATTATTTCTATAGAAAATTTTTTCAAAATTTTATTCCTATACAAAATGTTTGCAAAATTTTATTTCTATAGAAAATTTTGTCAAAATTCGATTTCTATAGGTTTTTTTTTTTTTAAATTTTATTTATACAGAAAATTTTTTTCAAGATTTTATTTCTATAGAAAATTTTGTCAAACTTTTATTTCTATAGAAAAGTATGTCAAACGTTTATTTCTATAGAAAATTTTGTCCGAATTTTATTTCCATAGAAACTTTGTAGTTTAGTCAATGCATGGTTTTAAGTTGAGATCAAAAACAACAATACTGATTGAAGAGAAACCAACAATAACAAACAAAACGAATGAAGGAAGCACGTTCAAAAACAAACCCAGACAACTACATTCAAATCGATGATTTGAGTTTGGCAAAGGAAAAGAGTTATGCTTGCAGGGAGCCACCGTGGTGCAATGGTTAGCATGCCCGCCTTGCATACACAAGGTCGTGGGTTCGATTCCTGCTTCGACCGAACACCAAAAAGTTTTTCAGCGGTCCCACCTCAGTAATGCTGGTGACATTTTCTGAGGGTTTCAAGCTTCTCTAAGTGGTTTTACTGCAATGTGGAACGCCGTTCGGACTCGGCTATAAAAAGGAGGTCCCTTGTCATTGAGCTTAACATGGAATCGGGCAGCACTCAGTGATAAGAGAGAAGTTCACCAATGTGGTATCACAATGGACTGAATAGTCTAAGTGAGCCTGATACATCGGGCTGCCACCTAACCTAACCTAACCTAACCTAACCTAACCTAACCTATGCTTGCAGTCTATAGGGCTTTGCCCAAATAAATTTGAAAAGCATACTTTTCCTCTGTTGGTTAAGCTACACTTGTGGTTTAGTCAATGCATGGTTTTAAGCTGAAATCAAAAAAACAACAACAAAATTTTATTTCTATAGAAAATTGTGTCAAAATTTTATTTCTATAGAAACTTTTGTCAAACTTTTATTTCTATTGAAAATTTTTCTACAGAAAGTTTTGTCAGAATTTTATTTCTATAGAAAATTTTGTCAGAATTTTATTTCCATAGAAACTTTTGTAAAATTTTATTTCTACAGAAAATTTGATAAAGATTTTATTTCAATAGAAAATTTTGTAAAATTTTTATTTCTACAGAAAATTTTGTCAAAATTCGATTTGTTTCAAAATTTTATGTATACAGAAAATTTTTTCAAGATTTTATTTCTATAGAAAATTTTTGCGAAATTTTATTTCTATATAAAATTTTGTCAAAATTTTATTTCTATGGAAAATTTTGTCAAAATTTTATTTCTATAGAAAATTTTGTCACAATTTTATTTCTATAGAAAATTTTGTCAAAATTTTATTTTTATCGGAAATTTTGTAAAAATTTTATTTCTATAGAATTTTTTTTCAAAATTGGATTTCTATAGAAAATGTTTCCAAAGTTTTATTTTGTCAAAATTATTTCTATAGAAAATTTTGTCAAAATTTTATTTCTATAGAAAATTTTGTCAACATTTTATTTCTATTGAAAATTTTGTCAAAATTTTATTTCTATAGAAAATTTTGTCACAATTTTATTTCTATAGAAAATTTTGTCACAATTTTATTTCTATAGAAAATTTTGTCACAGTTTTATTTCTATAGAAAATTTTGTCAATCTTTTATTTCTATAGAACATTTTTCTACAGAAAGTTTTGTCAGATTTTTATTTCTATAGAAAATTTTGTCAGATTTTTATTTCCACAGAAACTTTTGTCAAAATTTTATTTCTATAGAAAATTTGGTCAAGATTTTATTTCAATAGAAAATTTTGTAAAATTTTTATTTATACAGAAAAATTTTCCATAGAAATTTTGTATCAAAGTTTTATTTATACGGATTTTTTTTCAAGATTTTATTTCTAAAGAAAATTTGTTAAAATTTTATTTCTATAGAAAATTTTGTCAAGATTTTATTTCTATAGAAAATTTTGTCAAAATATTATTTCTATAGAAAATTTTTTCAAAATTTTATTTCTATTGAAAATTTTGTCAAAATTTTATTTCTATAGAAAATTTTATCACAATTTTATTTCAATAGAAAATTTTGTCGCAGTTTTATTTCTATAGAAGATTTTGTCAAACTTTTATTTCTATAGGAACTTTTGTCAATCTTTTATTTCTATAGAACATTTTTCTACAGAAAGTTTTGTCAGAATTTTATTTCTATAGAAAATTTTGTCAGAATTTTATTTCCACAGAAAATTTTGTCAAAATTTTGTTTCTATAGAAAATTTGGTCAAGATTTTATTTCAATAGAAAATTTTGTAAAATTTTTATTTCTACAGATAATTTTGTCAAAATTCGATTTGTATAGAAAATTTATTTAAAAATTTTATTTATACAGAATATTTTTTCAAGATTTTATTTCTATAGAAAATTTTTGCGACATTTTTTTTCTATATAAAATTTTGTCAAAATTTTATTTCTATGGAAAATTTTGTCAAAATTTTATTTCTATAAAAATTTTGTCAAAATTTTATTTCTACAGAAATTTTGTCAAAATTTTATTTCTACAGAAATTTTTGTCAAAATTATATTTCTATAGAATTTTGTTGTTTCAACATTTTATTTTTATGAAAATTTTGCCAAGGTTTTATTTCTATTGAAAATTTAGTCAACATTTTATTTTTATAAAAAATTGTGTCACAATTTTAGTTCTATAGAAAATTTTGTCCAAATTTTATTTCTATAGAAAATTTTGTCAAAATTTTATTTCTATTAAAATTTTGTCAAAATTTTATTTCTATAGAAGTTTTTTTTTTCAAAATTGTATTTATATAGAAAATTTTGTCAAAATTTTATTTCTACAGAAAATGTTGTCAACATTTTATTTTTTTATATAGAAAATTTTGTCAAAATATTATTGCTATAGAAAATTTTGTCACAATTTTATTTCTACAGAAAATGTTGTCAACATTTTATTTTTTTATATAGAAAATTTTGTCAAAATATTGCTATAGAAAATTTTGTCACAATTTTATTTCAAAAGGA
Organism: Haematobia irritans; assembly: GCF_050003625.1. Classification (NCBI taxonomy): domain Eukaryota; kingdom Metazoa; phylum Arthropoda; class Insecta; order Diptera; family Muscidae; genus Haematobia; species Haematobia irritans. The sequence goes on from NC_134401.1 coordinate 113,830,950, forward strand.
AATTTTGTCAGAAGTGTATTTCAATAGAAAATTTTGTCAAAAGTTTTATTTCTATAGAAAATTTTTGCAAAATTTTATTTCTATAGAAAAATTTTGTCCAAGTTTTATCTCTATAGAAAGTTTTGTCAGAATCTTATTTCTATAGAAAATGTTGTCAGATTTTTATTTCCATAGAAACTTTTGTCAAAATGTTATTTCTATAGAAAATTTTGTCTATATTTTATTTCTATAGAAAGTTTTGTCAGAATTTTATTTCTATAGAAAATTTTGTCAGAATTTAATTTCCATAGAAAATTTTGTCAAAATAGCAAACTTTGTCCAAATTAGATTTCTATAGAAATTTTTTTCAAGATATTATTTCTATAAAAAAATTTTGTCAAAATTTTTTGTTCTATAGAATATTTTGTCAAAATTTTATTATTAGTCAAAATTTAATTTCCATAAAAAATTTTGTCAAAATTTTATTTCTATATAAAATTTTGTCAGAATTTCATTTCCATAGAAACTTTTGTCAGATTTTTATTTCTATGGAAAATTTTGTCAATATTTTATTTCTATAGAAAGTTTTGTCGCAATTTTATTTCTATAGAAAATTTTGTCAGATTTTTTTTCCATAGAAATTTTTGTCACAATTTTATTTCTATAGAAAATTTTGTCAAAATTTTATTCCCATAGAAAAATTTGTTAAAATTTTATTCCTATAGAAAATGTTGTCAATATTTTATTTCTATAGAACATTTTTTCAATATTTTATTTCTATAGATAGTTTTGTCAATATTTTATTTCTATAGATTTTGTTTTTTTTTTTCAAAGTTTTATTTCTATAGAAAATTTTGTCAGAATTTTATTTTCATACAAACTTATAAATTATCCTGTAATCTGTTACGTTAAAATTTGCTCAAAAGAATATATTTAAAATATTTAAGTATCTGCTTGACTGATTTAAAGTTGCTTGTACTTGTTTTTATTTTAAATAATTTAATTTCGTTTATTTTTCTCTAAGCAAAACAAATTAACAACAAATCCTGAAAGCCTTCGGTATTCTGCACTTAGTATGAAAAACACTCTAATTGTGGTCATAGTTTCTCTCATAATTGTCTCCGCTAATTTCTAAATGTCCACAAAAAAAAACCAGAAGTTATCATTTTCATATCCGTTTTCCGTTTCAACTTTACTTTAATGCGTGTCAGCAATGGAGACTGAGCGAGAGAGAGAGGTAGAGATTGCGACATTTTTATCACTACACAAATTTTATTAGAAGGAGAGTAAAATGTCTCCCTGTATGTGTTATTGTTGTGGTGGGTATGTTCTGTAATGTAAATGTACTGTAAGGCAAGCCAACTTCATGTTGACTTTATCCTGTCCTTGCCAACATACCACAGGGATTTTAAGGGATTCATAAAATGAAAGCTCTAAGTGCGTTAATGCGATTTTGGCACAAAATATCATTTCCCATTTACACGCTTTTTCTCTTCTTCGAGCCTTTGCCATTGGCTTATTTATTTAGGAAATTATCGATGCTAAGTGCCCTTTGAGAGTTTCTAAGCTGGATTTATGCGTAACGCCAAAAATTACCAAATGGTGTTGTGTTGTAACAACGAAATTTTTAAGGTGAATTATGTTTGTGGAAAATCAAGTCAATGTCTTTCAAAAATATTTTCTTTAAATGATTGTGTTAATTAACACTAAAAATAATAATAAGGTTAGGGATTATGTATTATTTGAAATTTAATAAACAAAAAATTACGAAAAAATATATAATACAGAGAAAATCTCTTATTTTTAATGTATGAAAAAAACAACATATTTATTTAGCTTCTTCTCAGTTTGTCCCCCTATGTCTTGCCCTGTGTCCTATTCAAGGTTTATTCTCACTGCCACTGCTTTTAACTCTCAGCAGATACCAAAGAAACCGAAATAAAATCGCTTCATTTACTGGGACTGCTTGGGTTTCGCAACATTTGGATAAATCAAAGAAATCTTTTTTACTCCAATTGAGGGACTGTAAAATAAGAAGAAAAAGTTATCAAGGGAAATAAAATACAAAAAAAAGCAAACAAACAAATAAAATAATGCAATGAATGGGTGCGCTTGGCTATCTGAATGAGTGGCTGACATTCAATTCAAGAAACAATGCCATTTACTGTCTGCTTGAAATGTGATAAGAAAACTTAATTTGGAGAAAACCTAAAAGAAGCTAAAGGATAAATGAAGTTATCAAAAGATAGCAATAAAACAAAGAGCTGCATATAAGACCCCAGCAAAAAAACTGGAAGTTTTCCCACGTCATTCGTATTAATGTACATCCAAATATGCTCTTCCAGAGATAGACTTAATTTTCCTTAACAAGATGATAATACTATTTTTACTTATAATTTTTCATTTAAATTACAATTATTATTGTAATTTAAATTTTTTAGATAATGTATAATAGGGATATATGTAAAATTTTTGTTCCATAGAAAATTCGTGCAAAATTTTATGTCTATAGACAATTAAAACAAAAAATGATTACTATAGACATATTTACAACATTTAATTTTAACACAAATATTTTGCAATTTATATTTTATAGAAAAATTTGTAAAATTATTTTTTGTTTCTCAAAATTTTATTTTATAGATTATTTAATTCTATAGAAAATTTTCGAAAAGTTTTATTTTTACAGAAAATGTAAAAAAAAAAATTATTTCTATAGAAAAATATACAACATTCAATTTAAACACAAATATTTTGCAAAATTTTTACTTCTATAGAAAAAGTTGTAATATAATTTCTTTTTTCTCAAAATTTTATTTCTATAGAAAATGTTCTCAACATTTATTGTCTATTGGAAATTTTCTTAAAATTTTAGTCTATAGAAAATTTTTGAAAAATTTTCTTTTATATCACATTTTGGCAAAATTTTATTTCTATAGACAATTTTCAAAAAAATATTTCTATACACAATTTCAAAACAATATATTTCTATAATTTTTGTAAAATTTTATTTCTATAGAAAATTTTTGCAAAATTTTATATTTATATAAAATTTTGTCAATAATTTCATTTCTATAAGAAATTTTGTCAAAATTTTAGTTCTATAGAAAATTTTGTCAAAATTTTATTTCTGGAATTTTTCTCCAAATTTTTGTGTATACACATATAGAGAATTGTCTCAAAATTTTGTGCAAAAAATTACCAATATTTGGTTCGCAGAAACATTTTTGCAAAATTGTGTTTCTGTAGATAAATTTTAAAAAATTTATGACTATAGACAATTTTTGCAAAAATTTTGTTCTTTAGAAAAATTTTATTTCTACAGAAAACTTTTAACAATTTTAATTTCTATAGAAAATTTTTGAAAAATTTTATTTCTATTGAAAATTTTTGCAGAAATGTAATTTCGATAGAAACTTTTTGAAAAAAGAAAAATAGAAAATTTTATACATTTTTTTTCCATTAGAAAATTTTGCAACATTTTATCTACTATATAAAAATAAGTCGGGTTTTCCTTCCTGACGCAATAACTCCAGAACACATAAACCGATTTCCATTTGTTTGGCATTTGTTGGAAAGTTCTCGGGCTCCGTAGGGTTTAAAGCAAAGAAAAAGCGATTTTTTTTTTACATACAGCTCACATTACAAAAATTTTAATTTGAATTTATCGCAGTTGCTTTTATTATAAAATAATTTTATTTTATGATTTTGCCCCAGGCTTCTGCCAGACTTTTTTAAGTAAAAAAATTTAATTTACATGAAGTTGACTGGCAACGTAGAGGGTGCTTCATTTTCCAGTATATGTTCGGGAAAGGCATGTTCTCCGTGTCCGACACTTTAACAAATGTTAATATGGTCAATTTTTAAGTACTTTTACTTTTTCCGATTTATTGGACGGTATGTTGAGGAGAAGTGTACCTCCCTTTGATAAACCACGCCTGAAATTCACAGGAAATGTAGAAGATTGTCCAACGATTTGAATACAGAACAATTAAATAAAAAAAAATGGTTGAAAGGGAACACCCCCTACCCGACTTTTGTTAAGCCGGTCCGTTTTACATCTGCATAACCGCCCTATTTTTGTATATAAACGAAAAAGCAAGTAGTCCGAATTTTTTGAAATGTACGGGACTCGTGTGTGGAAACCATGGAGTGATTAATCAGTACTTCAGTTTTTGTGCCAGACTTCCCCTGACCACCCTACTCTTTAAAAGAGTTCAAATTTGTTTTCAGATAGAAGGATATGGCTGCCTAAGTTAACGAAAATATGTTCGGGAGGCGCAGCAAAACGGGCCGGGTTACGCTAGTTTCTATATAAGAGTTTTGAAAATTTTATTTCTATTGGAAATTTTATTTTTATTGGGAATTTTTGTAGAATGTTACTTCTATAGACAGCTTGCAAAATTTTCTCAAAATTATATTTTCACATAAATTTTTGTCAAAATTTTATTTCTATAGATTTTTTGTCTAATTTTACTTTTTATTTCTACAAAAAATTTTGTCAAAATTTTATTTCTTTGTTAAAAAATATTTCTATAGATTTTTATTTTTGCAAAATTTTTATTTCTTTAGACTTTTTTCTTTGCAAAAAATTTTTTTTTTTCAAAATTTTCTTTCTATATAAAATTTTGTCACACTTTTTGTTCTATGCAAATGTTTGTCTATTTTTTATTTCTATAGAAATGTTTTCCAAAATGTTATTTCTATAGAAAAATTATATGATTTTTTGTTTGAAAAATGTTATTTTTATAACAAATTTTCCCAAAATGTTTTGTCCGTAGACAAATTTTATTTCTATAGACAATTTTTGCAAAATTTTATTTGTAAAGAACATTTTTTTTAAATTATATTTCTATAGAAAATTTTGTCAAAATATAATTTCTACTGTTTTGTTAGTTTTGTCAAAATTTTATTTCTGTTGGAAACTTTCTCAAAAGTTTATTTTTATATAAAATTTTCACAAAATTTCTTAAAATCTTATTACTGTTTTAAGTTTTCTCAATTTTGATTTTTCAAAATTTTATTGCTATAAGATATTTTCTCAAAAATTATTTCTATTGAATTTTTTTTTACCAAATTTTATTTCTGTTTGTATGATTGTTTGTATATTCGGCAATCATTGTTGTCGTTTTGATTTCAGCTTAAAACCATGTGTTGACTAAACTACTAGAGTAGTTTAACTAACAGAGGAAAAGTATATTTGTCAAATTTATTTGGGCAAAGCCCTTTAGACTGCAAGATTGTTGGATGGGCGGCCATTTCTGACTTATCACATTCCTGATCAGTATCCGCTACGTGCAGTGAAACTATCAACCAATTATCAGAATACATTTGGGTAATTAACTAAACCCAAAGTCAACTACACATGAATTTTCTATAAAAGAAAATTTTGAGAATTTTTTTACTAAATGGTCGTTTTATAGAATATTTTTATTTTTATGGATTTTTTTTTTTGTTTGCAAAATTTTATTTCTACAGAAAATTTAGGCAACATTTTATTTCTTCACAAAATTTTAGCAAAATTGTATTTCTATAGAAAATTGTGTCACAATTTTTTTCCTAACGAATATTTTGTCAATTTTTTTATGGAAAATGTTGGCAAAATTTTAGTTGTATAGAAAATTTTGCCAAAATTTTGTTTCTATAGAAAATTTTTACAAAATTTTATTTCTATAGAAGACGTTTGCAAAATTTTATTTCTATTCTGATTATTAATTTTGTTCGGCTTGAGGTCATAGAAACAATCGATTATTGATTTGTTTTAATATATATTTCCAATATTTCGGTTAGTGCCACTAATTGTTTCTATGACCTCAAGCCGAACAAAATTAATAAACAGAATAGGTCAACAACACTCAAAAATATTTTTAAAAAATTTTATTTCTATAGAAAATTGTGTCACAATTTTTTCCTAACGAAAATTTTGTAATTTTTTTTTTTATGGAAAATGATGGCAAAATTTTGTTGTATAAAAAATTTTGGCAAAATTTTATTTCTATAGAAAATTTTGGGAAAATTTTATTTCTATAGAAAATTTTGACAAAATTTTATTTCTATAGAAAACGTTTGCAAAATTTTATTTGTATAAATAATTTTGGCAAAATTTCACTTCCATAGAATACATGATAGTTTATGAAAAATGTTGGCAATATTTTACTTCTATAGAAAATGTTGGCAAAATTTTATTTTTATTGAAAATTTTGGCAAAATTTTATTTCTATAGAAAATTTTGTCAAAATTTGATTTCTATAGAAAAATTTTTCAAACTTTTATTTCTATATAAAATTGTGTCACAATTTTTTAATTAAATTTGTTTGTTAATTTTGTCAAATTTTTTGTAAGGAAAATGTTAGCAAAATTTTAGTTGTATAGAAAATTTTGGCAAAATTTTATTTCTATAGAAAATTTCGGGAAAATTTTATTTCTATAGAACATTTTGGGAAAATTTTATTTCTAGAAGACTTTTGCATTTTTTTTGTATAGAAAATTTTGACAAAATTTTATTTCCTAACGAAAAGTTGTCCGTTATTTTTTTTTATGCAAAATATTGACAAGCAGTTCTTCTATAGAAAATTTTGGCAAAATTTTATTTCCATAGAAAACATGATATTTTACGAAACATTGTGGCAAAATTTTACTTCTATAGAAAATGTTGGCAAAATTTTATTTCTATTGAACTACGTTTACTGCTATAAAAAAACACATTTTTAACATTTTATTTCAGCAAAAAAAAAATCTCAAAATTTTCTAAAACTTTTATTTCTATAGAAAAATTTCTCACAATTTTATTTCTAAAGAAATTTTTTTCAAAATTTTATTTCTGTAAAAAATTTTGTCAAAATTTTATTTCTGTAGAAAATTTTGTCAAAATTTTATTTCTATAGAAAATTTTGTCAAAATTTTATTTCTATAGAAAATTTTGTCAAAATTTTATCTCTATAGAAAATTTTGTCAAAATTTTATCTCTATAGTAAATTTTGTCAAATATTTATATCTATAAAAATTTTGTCAAAATTTTATCTCTATAGAAAATTTTGTCAAAATTGTATCTCTCTAGAAAATTTTGTCAAAATTTTATGTCTCTAGAAAATTTTGTCAAAATTTTATCTCTCTAGAAAATTTTGTCAAAATTTTATCTCCATAGAAAATTTTGTCAAAATTTTATATCCATAGAAAATTTTGTCAAAATTTTATCTCTGCACTGAAAAAATATTAACCTAATATGGAAGATAATGCAACTTAAATTTTAGGAATCGAAATTTACCCAAAGTTGAGGACAAAATTCTATAAGATAATGGCATTTTAATTAAATTAAAGTTTATAATCCTTGCTTCAAAATTTTTATACCCTGCGCCACACTGTGGAACAGGGTATTATCAGTTGGTGCATATGTTTGTAACACCCAGAAGGAGACGAGATATACACATGGTGTCTTTGGCAATAATGCTCAGGGTGGGTCCCTGAGCCGATATAACCATGTCCGTCTGTCCGTCCGTCCGTCTGTCTGTGAACACATTTTTGTGATCAAAGTCTAGGTCGCAATTTAAGTCCAATCACCCTCAAATTTGGCCCATGTTCCTAATTTGGATCAGAATAGAACCCTATTGATTTTGGAAGAAATCGGTTCAGATTTAGACATAGCTCCCATATATATCTTTCGCCCGATATGCACGAATATGGACCCAGCAGTCAGAGTTTTATACCGATTTGCTTGAAATTTTTTACAAACATAACACTTAGTCGTATAGTCAAGTGTGCAAAATTTTATTGAAATCGGTTCAGATTTAGATATAGCTTCCATATATATTTTTCGCCCGATGTGGACTTATATGGCCCCAGAAAGCAGAGTTTTGCCCAATTTGGTTGAAATTTTACACTAAGAGTACAATTAGTAATATAGTCATGTGTGCCAAATTTGATTGAAATCTGTTCAGATTTAGATATAGCTCCCATATATATGTTTTTCTGATTTCGACAAAAATGATCAATGATTTCCTTGTTAAATCGACTCTAATTTTCCTAAACATCTAATACGTATATATCGAGCGATAAATCATAAATAAACTTTTGCGAAGTTTCCTTAAAATTGCTTCAGATTTAAATGTTTCCCATATTTTTTTTATTAAAATTGTGTTCCACCCTAGTGCATTAGCCAACTTAAATTTTGAGTCTATAGATTTTGTAAAAGTCTATCAAATTCTGTCCAAATCGATTGATATTTAAATGTATGTATTTGTGACAAACCTTTATATATAGCATCCAACACATTTGACGGATGTGATATGGTACCGAAAATTTAGATCTACATAGTGGTGCAGGGTATAATATAGTCGGCCCCGCCCGACTTTAGACTTTCCTTACTTGTTTTTTCATTAGATTTAGGACACAAATCTTGAAATTTTCCGTCTCTCTGCTGAAGTTTTAGATCTTTGAAGTAAAACAAATTTTCCTTAAAATAAAGAAAAATACTTTTAATTTAAAGAAATCGTCTTTCAATCAACATATTGTGTTTTTAAATTTAAGATAAAAACGCTTCAAATATAGGCTAAGACTAATTTTAAGGATTTGCATCTTTGGTTTAAAGTTTTTTTTAATATTAAGAAAACTGTTTTTGTCATAATTTGGATTTTAAATTGGAATTTGTTTGTTCATAAATATCTTTATTAATATATCGCAAAAGGAGGATAAAAATTCAATGAATGAGATCTGTATCTAATTTTAATTTTATTTATCCTAGATTTAAAGCCAGGGAGGTCCGTTGTTTTTATTTTAAAGAAACCGCATCTTTGGCTCGGAATCAATACCAAAATCCTTAAGGGAAAGTCACAATCTTTGAATCCAAGTAAACTTATTTTTGAGTGTGTAGAAAATTGTGTCAACATTTTGTCCCGATATAAAGTTTTGTCAAAATTATATTTCTATAAAAAAAAATTGTGTCAAAATTATATTTCTATAGAAAATTTTATTTTATGGAAAACTGTGGTAACATTTTATCTTTATAGAAAATTTGGCAAAATTTTATCTCTATAGAAAATTTTGTCAAAATTTTATCTCTATAGAAATTTTGGCAAAACATTATTTCCATGAAAGTTTTGTCAAAATTTAATTTTTTTAAGAAAATGTTGTCATAATTATTTTAATAGAAAATTTTGGAAATTTTTTTTCCTATAGAAAATTTTTGCAAGATTGTATTTCTATAGAAAATATTTGCAAAATTTTTTATATGAAATTTCCTCAAAAAGTTCGTTTGGACAAAAATTTTACATTTTAAGCCTGTGTAACTAAAGTTCCAATGTTTTTGTCTTTGTTTTTTTTTTTTTGTTTTCAAATAAACTTGTTTGCATTTTATTGCTGAACCACTTGTAATTTTTGGCCCCTTTTTAAATCTGAAATATTTTATGCAAATAAATACATATACATGGTATAGTAAATATAATGCATATACTAACCTAAGTAGAAACACTAGTATATACTTATGCAGATACTAGAATAATATGCTATTATCATAATAATACCCATGTACTGATTCATACAGTGGTGGTCGTATTGGTAAGGACAACATTCAAATATACATTGAGCTCATCTCTAAGGTGACGTGAGGGAATATAATATAAACCAAAAATGAAACTATGAATATCATTGAAATTTTCGAATCATAGTGGAGATATTCACTGTCTACGAAAAATTTATCAATTTGTGTTGAGGCTCCACCATATTAGGTAATTTTAAGTTTTTAGGGAAAAGTTGCTTTTTATGATCAATTCGGACTGCTTCCATTGAGAACAAGTTAAGCATATGTGTCGATGTTTTAATTAAAGTCCAATTTTTGATTGCAGCCCATGATCCCTTTAAATATTAGCTATGGTATACAATGATGGTTCCTAATTATATGACCTCTACTGTATTTGCATATATATCCGTATCTATAAAAATACACCAAACCCACATTCTATATCCTGTTCTCTGGAAAAAAAAAACAAAAAAACATAAAATCACTATAGGCTCTTTGCTATAGGCAATGCTTCCACACAAAGCTTAAAATTTGCTTTTTACGTTGTTAGAAGAGAGAAAATGAAAAAGAAAAATCGGAAACCATTGTAAACAACAACAGATCCCTGTTCGTATTGCTTTTGAATGTATGAATACATGTTTGCGTGACTGTGTATATATGTGTGTGTGAGAGAGAGAGTGGTTATAGGTACATCAATTTATATTCATGTACAATAACAAAGCCTGGATTTGTTAGCTTGCGTGAACCTTTTGGAGAGAAAATAAAACCTAAATAGAACGGATGTGCAAGCGCAAACACACACTCACACGAAGCCCATTGTAATGCTGACAGGATATACCGCAAAGCAATAGTTATTGTTAACAGTTTTTTAGTTTTATTTTTATTGCTGTTATAGCGGCTTTGATCTTTTGTTAGGTATGGCTTAGGATACATTGGAGGTAGTCTGAATTTGTGAGGAAAAATAACTGAAGTACATACCGGGTGGCTCATATGTATTGCCTCAAACTTCAGGTTGCTTTAATTTCAAAACCGTTCTTCTAAATATTCTGAAAAAAAAAACAGTGAACCCACTAGAGACAAAGCTTTTATTTAATTTTTAGAAAATTTTGAATATTTTTAGAAAATTTTAACTAAACAGTATTACAAACACTGATATAAAACCCATATTACACAAATAAGTAAATATTTTTCGCCAAATTCTAGAAATTTTTATTAGACATACATATTTTTCACTTGATAAAGAACATTTTGTAGTTTGAAGGAAAAAATTGGAGTTCAAAATTGCAAGAATGTCTTTAGTGACATACGAAGTTAATGATGGACGCATTTGTAGTAAAATTTACAAATTTAAAGAAATACTGAACTATTTTGTGAGAAATACGAATTTAATTTGGGTATAATTATACCCTCCACCATAGGATGGGGGGTATATTAACTTTGTCATTCCGTTTGTAACACATCAAAATATTGCTCTAAGACCCCATAAAGTATATATATAGTCTGGGTCGTGGTGAAATTCTGAGTCGATCTGAGCATGTCCGTCGATCGGTCGTCTATCGACTTGAAACTTGGCACAAGTAGTTGTTATCGATGTAGGTCAGATGGTATTGCAAGTGGGCCAGATCGGTCAGAACGGACCCCCAAATTTGGTTTGCGAATCCTCTAACAGAAGCAAATTTCATCCGATCCGGCTGAAATTTGGTACATGGTGTTAGTCCACATCGGTCCATAATTATATATAGCCCCCATATAAACCGATCCCCAGATTTGGCTTGCGGTGCCTCTAAGAGAAGCAAATTTCATCCGAACTGGCTGAAATTTGGTACATGGTGTTAGTATATGGTCTCTAACAACCATGCAAAAATTAGTCCATATCGGTCCATAATTATATATAGCCCCCATATAAACCGATCGCCAGATTTGACCTACGGAGCCTCTTGGAAGACCAAAATTCATCTGATTCAGTTCAAATTTGGTACGTGGTGTTAATATATGTCCTCAAACACCCATGCAAAAATTGGTCGCAATCGGTCCATAATTATATATAGGTCCCGTATAAACCGATCACCTGATTTGACCTCCGGAGCCCCTTGGAAGAGCAAAATTCATCCGATCCGGTTGAAATTGGGTACGTGGTGTTAGTATATGGTCTCTAACAACCATGCAAGAATTGGTCCATAATTATATATAGCCCTCATATAAACGGATCCCCCGATTTGGCTTGCGGAGACTCTAAGGGAAGCAAATTTCATCCGATCCGGCTGAAATTTGGTACATGGTGTTGGTATATGGTCTCTAAAAACCATGCTAAAATTGGTCCACATCGGTCTATAATTATATATAGCCCCCATATAAAACGATCCCCACATTTGGCTTGCGGAGCCTCAAAGAGAAGCAAATTTCATCCGATCCGCCTGAAATTTGGTAGATGATGTTGGTATATGGTCCCTATCAACCATGCCAAAATTGGTCCATATCGGTCCATAATCATATATAGCCCCCATATAAACCGATCCCATGATTCTAATTCCGGAGCCTCTTAGAAGGGCAAAATTCATCCGATCCGGTTGAAATTTTGTACGTGGTGTTAGAATGTGGTCTCTAACAAACACGCAAGAATTGGTCCATATCGGTCCACAATCATATATAGCCCCCATATAAACCGTTCCCCAGATTTGATCTCCGAAGGCTCTTGGAGGAGCAAAATTCATCTGATCCGGTTGAAATTTGCAACGTGATGTTAGTATAAGGCCGCTAATTACCATGCCAAAATTGGTCCATTTCGGTCTATAGTTATATATAGCCGATCCCTAATCCCCGATATATATATATATATATATATATATATATATATATATATATATATATATATATATATATATATATATATATATATATATATATATATATATATATATATATATATATATATATATATATATATATATATATATCTATATATATATCTATATATATATATATATATATATATATATATATATATATGAGAGCTATAGCTAAATCTGAACCGATTTCAATATAATTTGGCACACATGACTATACTCCTAATTGTACTCCTAGTGCAAAATTTCAACCATATTGGACCAAAACTCTGGCTTCTTTGGCCATATAAGTCCATATCGGGCGAAAGATGTATATGGGAGCTATATCTAAATCTGAACCGGTTTCTTCCAAAATCAATAAGCTTCTATTCTGACCCAAAACAGGAAATTGTGCCAAATTTGAAGGCGATTGAACTTAAACTGCGACCTACACTTTGATCACAAAAATGTGTTCACAGATAGATGGACGGACGGACGGACAGACGGACATGGTTATATCGACTCAGGGACCCACCCTCAACATTATTGCCAAAGACACCATGTGTCTATCTCGTCTCCTTCTGGGTCTTGCCCTTAAAAACCCTGTTCCACAGTGTGGCGCAGGGTTTAAAAATGTTTCCCTTTGCGATCGCGGTATTTATTTGAACAAACGGTGCGTATATTTGAATTTAGAGAAAATCGGAATTTCGAGTTTCCATGGCAACCGTCTCAACTCGGTGTGAACGGTGAAATGATTTAGAACAATGAAATGATTTAGACAAGACCCCAAATCGGGAGGTCGGTTTATATGGGGACTATATCAAAACCTTGACCGATATAGCCCATCTTCGAACTTGACCTGCCTGCAGACAAAAGACGAGTTTGTGCAAAATTTCAGCATGAAGACTGTAGCGTGATTACCACAGACAGACAGACGGACAGACGGACATATAGTTTATATAGTCGGAAATCGATATTTCGATGTGTTACAAACAGAATGACGAACTTATTATATCCCCGTCACCATTCTATGGTGGTGGGTATAAAAACGAATGAGGAAAACGAGTCAGTGGGAACGTAGCATCACAAGAACTGGCTTGTAGTAGTATTTTCAAAAATTCCCCAACAAATTTGGCAAATTTTGGATAATTCCCCGTCAAACCTTCTAGCAGAAATGTCGTATCCATTCGCGTGAAAAAAAATCCCATAACTGACAACACTGCTTCTAATACCCTAGAAATTCGCCATCAAATCTCCTATTGAAAATGTCAGAAAAAAATCTTCCAATACTGGCAACACTGCTTCTAATATCCTACATAATCTGAAAACCTCAACATAACAAAATCTGCAATAATAACCTGGTTTGTTGTAGATGTCTATTTTACTTTGGGCTTTCCCTTGCACACACACACACACATAACCAAAGTCGGAGAAAGAGCCACCAACAGTCAAAGCTACAGAACAAAAACAAAAACTGTTTGCCAAATATCTGTGGCAATGCCGAACTGCTTCCTGACTTCGCTCATGGTGCACTCCGCACCGGATGTGATTGTGTTAGTTATGGTAAACGAGAAAAAAAAAATCAAAATACCAATGTTTTTTTTTTATTTTGCATAATGAATACAAATATTTATCATTAGTTTATAGTAATGGCATAATATTTGCACTCAGCACAGATCTATTGACGTGGCTTGATCCTGTGCTCATATGTATATGCTTTGGAATAAGTTAGGAGAAAAACAAACATCAATATATGTTTGTGTATTTTCGATAATATTTTGTTTGAATTTATGCTTTTTTTAAATGGTAAACAGATATTAAATCCGTTGGAAATTATAGCTAATAAAAAAATAATAAATTTAATTGAAGTAAATAATTAGTTTAGATTGAATAATTTTTCAAAAGGATTTTTAGGGGTTCCGCGAAATATCGCCCCATAGAGAAACAAAATAAGACCCAAACATTTTGGTTATATTTCACAATAAAATTAATCTCCATTTTATGATACGAAGTAAAGTCCAACAACATAAAAAAAATGAAATATATAAAAATAAGGAAAAAAAAAAAAAATAAAATAGGACCCTCAAAAGTGGGACGATGCTTCATAACGCGATTTATGAATATGGGCCCCAAAAACCCAAATGAAGTAGGACCCTAAAAAACTATATGAAAAAACATCACCAAAGTTGTATGTCTTTCAGGAGTAACTTTTATTTTTGGGGCTCGTTTGAAAATAAACCCCAATATTCCTTTTTTGGATTGTGCTTCGTTTTTAAGTGGGACCTATTTTTATTTACAATTTTGCATTCTGGGTTTGACAATGGGGGTAATTATACCCACTTTGTTCTGAATGGAAAAACGATGTTAAGAAGATACCACAACCCAAGTAAGTCGATTGTTAATGCCAGTCTTTCGTAGAAGTTTCTACGCAATCCATGGTGGAGGGTATCGGCCTGGCCGAACTTACGGCCGTATATACTTGTTTTTCATATAATTTTTTGGGGTCCCACTAACGGTTGCCACTCGAGTCAAAAATAATCTACCAAATTTTAAAGAAAATGTTACCAAAAAACTACTAAACAAAAAGTCTTTTTTTTTGGAAAATTTTATTTCTGTAGAAAATTTTGTCACTACTTTATTTCTAAAGAGAATTTGTCAAAATTTCATTTCTTTAGAAAATGTTTGTCAAACATTTTTTTTTTGTCAAAATTTTATTTCTTTAAATTTTTTTTGTCAAAATTTTATTTCTTTAAAAAATTTTTGTCAAAATTTTATTTCTTTAAAAAAAATTTTGTCAAAATTTTATATCTATAGAAAATTTTGTATTGTTTTTTATTTAATATTTTGTCAAAATTTTATTTCTATAGAAAATTTGTCAATATTTTATTTCTATAGAAAATTTTGTCAACATTTAATTTTTATAGGAAATTTTGTCAAAATTTTAATTCTATAGAAAATATTCCCAAAATTTTATATCTGTAGAAAATTTTCTCAAAATTTTATTTCTATAGAAAATTTTGTCAAAATTTTATTTCTATAGAAAATTTTGTCAAAAATTTATTTCTACTTTATTTCTTTAAAAAAATTTTGTCAAAATTTTATTTCTTTAAAAAATTTTTTGTCAAAATTTTATTCTATAGAAAATTTTGTATTGTTTTTTATTGAATATTTTGTCAAAATTTTATTTCTATAGAAAATTTGTCAATATTTTATTTCTATTTCTATTTATTTTGTCAAAATTTTAATTCTATAGAAAATATTCCCAAAATTTTATATCTGTAGAAATTTTCTCAAAATTTTATTTCTATAGAAAATTTTGTCAAAATTTTATTTCTATAGAAAATTTTGTCAAAATTTTATTTCTTTAAAAAAATTTTGTCAAAATTTTATTTCTTTAAAAAATTTTTTGTCAAAATCTTATTTCTATAGAAAATTTTGTATTGTTTTTTATTGAATATTTTGTCAAAATTTTATTTCTATAGAAAATTTGTCAATATTTTATTTCTATAGAAAATTCTGTCAAAATTTAATTTTTATAGGAAATTTTGTCAAAATTTTAATTCTATAGAAAATATTCCCAAAATTTTATATCTGTAGAAAATTTTCCCAAAATTTTATTTCTATAGAAAATTTTGTCAAAATTTTATTCCTATAGAAAATTTTGTCAAAATTTTATTTCTATAGAAAATTTCGTCAAAATTTTATTTCTATAGAAATTTTTATCAAAATTTTATTTCTATAGAAAATTTTGTCAAAATTTTATTTCTATGGAGAATTTTGTCAAAATTTTATGTCGTTAGAAAATTTTGTCACTATTTTATGTCTATAAAAAATTTTGTTAAAATTTTATTTCTGTAAAAAATTTTGTCACAATTTTATAGGAAAAAAAAATAAAAATAAATTGTCAAAACTTTATTTCTATAGAAATGTTTGTCAAAACTTTGTTTCTATAAACAATTTGTCAAAACTTTAGTTCTATTTAACATTTTCTCAAAATTGTATTTATAAAGAGAATTTTGTCAAAATTTTATTTCTTTAAAAAAAATTGGCAAAATTTTATTCCTATAGAAATTTTTCAAAATTTGATTTTTTTTTTTGATATTTTGTCAAAATTTTTTCTATCATAAATTTTGTCAACATTTTATTTCTATAGAGAATAAACCCCAATTTTCTGTTTTGGATTGAGCTTTGTTTTCAAATAAGGTCTATTTGCGCATTCTAAAAATTTGATATTTTATTCCTATGGAAAATTTTGTTAAAATTTTATTTCTATAGAAAATTTTGTTAAAATTTTATTTCTATAGACAATTTTTGCAAAATTTTATTTCTATAGGAAATTTTATCAAAATTTTATTTCTATAGAAAATTTTGTCAAAATTTTATTTCTATAGAAAATTTTGTCAAAATTTTATTTCTATAGAAAATTTTGTCAAAATTTTATTTCTATAGAAAATTTTGTCAAAGTTTTATTTTTATAGAGAATTTTGTCAAAATTTTAATTCTACAGAACATTTGTCAAAATGTTATTTCTATAGAACAATTTGAAAAAAAAAAATCTATTGAACATTTTCTGACGATTTTATTTCTATAGAGAATTTTGTCAAAATTTTATTTCTATAGCGATTTTTGTCAAAAGTTTATTTCTATAAAGAATTTTCTTAAAATTATATTTCTTTAGAAAATTTTGTTAAAATTTTATTTCTATAGAGATTTTTGTAAAAATTTTATTTCTTTAGACATTTTTGTCAACATTTTATTTCTATAGAGAATTTTGTCGAAATTTTATTTCTATAGAGAATTTTGTCGAAATTTTATTTCTATCAAATTTTTTGTCAACATTTTATTTCTGTAAAGAATTTTGTCGAAATTTTATTTCTATCAAAAATTTTGTCAAAATTTTATTTCTATAGAGAATTTTGTATAAATTTTATTTCTATAAAATTTTTTGTCAAAATTTTATTCCTGTATAAAATTTTGTCAAAATTTTATTTCTATAAACATTTTTCCCAACATTTTATTTCTAGATAAAATTTTTTTAAAAATTTTATTTCTATAGAAATTTTTGTTAAAATTTTATTTCTATAGACAATTTTTTTAAAATTTTATGTCTATATAATTTTTATTTCGAAATTTTATTTCTATAAAAAAATTTGGCAAAATTTTATTTCTATATAAAAATTTGGCAAAATTTTATTTCTACAGAGAATTTGTGCAAAATTTTATTTCTGTAGAAAATTTTGCAAAAATTTATTTCTATAGAAAATTTGTGCAAAATTTTATTTCTATGGAACATTTTGTTAAAATTTTTTTTCTATAAAAGATTTTCTCAAAATTTTATTTTTATAGAAGACTTTGTTAAAATTTAATAATATTTAATATATTGCAAAATCTAACAAATCATCAGAAATTCTGCCAATCTACCAAACAGCATGAAATCTACCATTTGTGGTAGAATTCTACCAACTGTGAAAGTTGTTGCTTTTAAGTTTTGGGGGAAATTTTCTTGGGGCTCAAATTCATAGAGTCCACAATCGCACAAAGGAAACTTGGTTTTTGTATTTTCATTTGCATAATGCAAATGGGCTCCACAACGAAATTAAGTTACTCTCCAAAAATATAAACAAATTATTTAGATGTTTTCCATATAATTTTTTTGAGTCATTTTTCATTTCAATTTTCATGAACATGGCTCCGAGGGAAACCAGTCCCAAAACTAAAATGAAACAGAGTAACAGTTTCCATCAGAGCTTCAAACTGGTAAGTTTGAGATACACTTTTCTTAAACAAGTTGGTGCGATATTCTTCCAAAATCAATTACGACTTAAATTGGAAAGTTATTGATGATATTTTGTGTCTTTGAAGACTGCAGATAACCTTCCACAAAACCAAAAGTCCATACAACTTCTTCCTAAATGTAAAAAAATTTTCACCACAGGTAATTATATCCTATGAAAATCGTAAATGCTTGTCGTCAAAATATTTCCAATCACAATATTTTACTACGCTTCTTTTCCTTTAAAAATTCTCCTTCTTTGAATGTTGATCTGTGATCTCTTTCTCAATATTATCAACAATAATGTAGGCATTTTATACCATTAGTGTTCTTACTACTTAAAACCATTATTACTGCATTTTCAATGAGAAGATATGCACATAAATGCCTTAACACATTTTAATTTTATCCCAAACTAGTTTAACCTATAAAATGTCTGTTATGTGAAAATCCCAAAGTTTTCACATGTATACCTGGCTGATGAAGAAATTGTCACTATTGCTCGGAAAATCCAAGTCAATTGCCTATAACTGTCAAGAGTATAAATCCCATAACCAATCTATGAATATGTAGAAAGATGTTATAGATGTTAAGAAATCACGCATCTTGCCACTCCATCACCATTGTCCCCAATAACCTGCTCCTTTAAAGCCACAACCACCAAGCTAACTCCCCTTTCAACATTCGAAAGTTATCCACTTTCGTTGTCAAACATTCCCACGAAAATCTCACGTACACATTTTGGTCATATAATTAACGATGTCATGAAGGATTTTCAATCAAAATAATTATCGTGAACAATACCTAAGGAAAGAGGATAATTTCTACATGGGCAATATTCGTTTTCCGGCCTATCAACGAATAATGATAACGAGGGAAAAGGAGGAAGTGGAGGATTTAAATTTACACTTTAGAAAAATGTCCATAGGCGCTATGTAATGTACATAGCGCCTATGGATCCCAACAAAAATTATATGGAACACCAAATTTTTATATTTTTTTGGGGCGTAACTTTATTTTATTTTTCAGGCCCGTTTGCATTAAGAAAATAAACCCCAATTTTCTGTTAAGGATTGTGCTTTGTTTTCAAGTAAGGCCTATTTGCGTATTCTAAGAATTTGATATTTTATTCCTATGGAAAATTTTGCCAAAAATGTATTTCTATAGAAAATCTTGTCCAAATTTTATTTCTATAGAAAATTTTGTCAAAATTTTATTTCATAAGAAAATTTTGTTAAAATTTTATTTCTATAGAAAATCTTGTCAAAATTATATTTCTATTAAAAATTTCATCAAAATTGTATTTCTACAGAAATTTTTGTCAAAGTGTTATTTCTATAGAATAATTTGAAAAACAAAAAAAAAATATTTCTATTGAACATTTTCTGAAGATTTTATTTCTATAGAGGATTTTGTCAAACTTTTATTTCTATAGAGAATTTTGTCAAAATTTTATTTCTATAGAGATTTATGTCAACATTTTATTTCTATAGAAAATTTTGTCAAAATTTTATTTGTATAGAAAATTTTGTCAACATTTTATTTCTCAAAAACTTTGCTCAAAATTTTATTTCTAAAAAAACTTTGCTCAAAATGTTATTTCTATAGAAAATTTTGTCAACATTTTATTTCTATAGAAATTTTTGTCAAAGTGTTATTTCTATAGAATAATTTGAAAAACAAAAAAAAAATATTTCTATTGAACATTTTCTGAAGATTTTATTTCTATAGAGAATTTTGTCAAACTTTTATTTCTATAGAGAATTTTGTCAACATTTTATTTCTATAGAGATTTATGTCAACATTTTATTTCTATAGAAAATTTTGTCAAAATTTTATTTGTATAAAAAATTTTGTCAAAATTTTATTTCATAAGAAAATTTTGTTAAAATTTTATTTCTATAGAAAATCTTGTCAAAATTATATTTCTATTAAAAATTTCGTCAAAATTGTATTTCTACAGAAATTTTTGTCAAAGTGTTATTTCTATAGAATAATTTGAAAAACAAAAAAAAAATATTTCTATTGAACATTTTCTGAAGATTTTATTTCTATAGAGAATTTTGTCAAACTTTTATTTCTATAGAGAATTTTGTCAAAATTTTATTTCTATAGAGATTTATATCAACATTTTATTTCTATAGAAAATTTTGTCAAAATTTTATTTGTATAAAAAATTTTGTCAAAATTTTATTTCTCAAAAACTTTGCTCAAAATTTTATTTCTAAAAAAACTTTGCTCAAAATGTTATTTCTATAGAAAATTTTGTCAAAATTTTATTTCTATAGAAATTTTTGTCAAAATGTTATTTCTATAGAAAATTTTGTCAAAATTTTATATCTATACAAAATTTTGTCAAAATTTTATTTCTATAAAATATTTTGTCAAAATTTTATTTCTAAAAAACTTAGCTCAAAATTTTATTTCTAAAAAACTTTGCTCAAAATGTTATTTCTATAGAAAATTTTGTCAAAATTTTATTTCTATAGAAAATCTTGTGAAAATTTTATTTCTATAGAAAATTTTTGCAAAATTTTATTTGTATAAAAAATTTTGTCAAAATTTTATTTCTAAAAAACTTTGCTCAAAATGTTATTTCTATAGAAAATTTTGTCAAAATTTTATTTCTATAGAAAATCTTGTCAAAATTTTATTTCTATACAAAATTTTGTCTATAGAAAATTTTGTCAAAGTGTTATCTCTATAGAAAATTTTGTCAAAACTTTATTTCTATAAAGAATTTGCTCAAAATTTTATTTCTACACTGTTAAAAAAATATGTTTTTCATATGTTTCGATATAAACAAAATGTGTTTCGGGCACAATTTTTAAACACAATATATTTAAGTGCAAACATGTAGTGTTCCCAAACTAACACTACATGTTTGGAACACATATGTTAATATGTTAGAATATATTATGTTTGGGGCATACATGTCTCATAAAAATTATATGTGTGAATGTAAACATATATAATTTTACAAATTTCGAGTAAACATATATATGTTGTGATATTTTATTCAGAGAGCGACAAATAGAGATAGACACCGGGAGGGTTGACTGACGATAGATATCAAATTAACACAGCGAGAGAATCAAAAGAGAGCAATTTCTGTGAAACCGCTTATATGTTGTTTCGGAAACTGCTTTATGATAAGGCCAACAATTTTATATGCTTAAGTCTAAATATTATTTAATTTGAATATTAGAATGAGTATTCGGAATAAAGAGAATAGATATTCAGAACCAAGAGAAAAAAAACAGCATGTGTTTTCGTCTTGAAAGCAGCATTTTACGTATGTGTGGACATGTGTTTTGTTTATCATTTTGGCGTTATGGGTACACTATTTTTCTTGGTTCGTTAAAAGAAACCGGAACGTACGAGGAGTAAGTCAAAATATTCAGGCAAAGGAAATTACAAAAAAAAAAAAAACGGTGGAAAATATACACAAATTACAAAGGGATATTCATAAAAATAACGAAAGGGCATTATACTCTTTTTAGAGTTGGGACAGTAAAATGAAAAAGGAGGAAATAGTGAAAAATTAAACAGTAAAATGTATAAGAACAAAGTTTAGTTCCTCTTTATTAATAAGTAGTCCAAGAGGAGTTGACGGACACCTTCAAATATAAAAGCGGGCATTAAGTTCGAGTTTTGTAGCGTAACCATTTGAAAAATTTATTATCTTTAGAATAAATTATTAAAGAAAAGTAAAAGGCAAAACAGGGTCATTTTAAAGCGATAATGCCAACTTAATACCGGTCTTAAAGTTAAAAATTAAATTAAGTACAAATCATGATAAGTTTTAAATGCATTTAAAATGGTGTTAATTGCTAGTAAAAAACTGTTCACGCCTAAATAAATTTATGTGTATATTATAAAATTATTTATGTATGTTTTGTACTCGACTCGTTCTTCTTTTGTTAGAGTTTTTGAATTCCTTCCAAAATTTCAAACTTTTATACCAAAAACAGTTTTTTATTACAAAATTGCTATTTTAGCAATAAAAAATTATATTTTATCCAAAAGCTCAGTCCATTTCGTTTATATCAAGCATGCAAAGGGTCGTGGGATTGAACCCATGTACGGCATGTACGGCAGACATGCTAACCACTGCTCCACGTTGCCAACACATGTGTGTTTCTGTTAAATAATGTTATGTTTGCATGGGCTCGTGGGCGCTGAAAACTATGCTATATAAATGTAACTTATAACGATAATTGTCTACTGGTGACTATAACAGCTACGTAGCTCAGTGGTAGTGTGTTGGCTTACAAACTGTATGGTCCTCGGTTCGATTCTCCGTCCAGGCGAAAGGTAAAATTTAAAAAAATTATAAAATTGAATAATTTCTTCAACATTATTTGTATTACAGAAAAAGGTGCGAAGAACTAAAAAATTTCGTGGAAGTGAAAATTATGTTAGGGAATGAGCACAATCTTCTTTGGGGAAAATTCTTCTAAGCATATAATATTTTTGGGCTCAAAATGCTTCCAAACATATAATATGTTCACATTAAACAAACATATTAATGTTTCGGCAGTATCCAATAATATATATGCTTCCTGCAAAATATGTTTGGAACATATGTTAGAGAGGCGATTTTTTTGAGGGTGTATAGAAACTTTTGACAAAACTTATTTCTATAGAAAATTTTGTCAAATTTTTTTTTCTCTAGAAAATTTTGTCAAAATTTTATTTTTATCTAAAATTTTGTCAAAATTTTATTTCTATAGAAAATTGTATCAAAATTTTATTTCTAATTATACAATTATAATTATACAGTCCAGGCGTGTATAGATTTGTATCTGGCGTTTTCTTTTCAATGGCTCTATTAACCATGTTCCTTAATCTATATCTGTCCATAAAGCTCGAAAAATAATTGTATAATTAGATATAATGCATTTGTACGTCAATTGCGTGTTTCGTTATCAGGCTAACATGAAATATAAAATTTTATTTCTATAGAAAATTTTGTCAAAATTTCATTTCTGCACAAATTTTTGTCTACTATTGTGGAATCTTTTCATTGCATTAATGAAATTTGTTCATTATGTCTATGGAAAAAATTTCATTGGTATAATTGTAATGAAATTTTTCTTTCTGTGTAGAAATTTAGGATTTTATTTTAATTAAAATTAAACTTTTTTGCAATTTTTTGATTTTATTTTACATTCGGTTAATATTTTGTTTAGTGTAGGCTTAAAATCATTATTACCAATAATGCAACAGTATAGTTTTAGTAATATATGAACAACAACAACATACACACCCAACACACGCATATAGGTATATATTTACAAATACGCCTACAAAACATTTAATGTCCTTCTAGCTTCAATGGCCACTGGTAGCTAACATTCATTCACAATTAATTTATAGTCAATATAAACGAGGCCACAGCAAATTGTTTAAAACTACATACAGGAAAATGATTAGAAACCCCGTTGGGTAAACAAACATTAGATTTTAAAATACACTCACCCTATATCTCTCGCTCTCTGGCTCTCTCACTCTTTCTTTTATATAAACCTACATGACACTTAAGCATACTCTACATGAAGGTCTTCAGCCATCGCTTTAACCAGATAAACAATCATAATACCCACTAGGCTCAATTCATTGTGTTCGCCTATGTATGTGTGTGTTTGGGGGATAGGATTATTTTGTAGGCTTTTGAATGTGCCCTATATCTATATGTACGAGTATGTATGTATGTATGTGTATATGGGGTATTATAGGATTTTAAATTTTAAGTGGTATTACATGGTGGACATTAAAATTGTATGTGACAGTTTAGAAATTTTATAATCTTTTGTTGGCCCAGTAAACAATGGGCCAAGTTAAAAGCGCGTTTGTGGGTATTCATAATCTATGGGAAAACACTAATATGTAACACTAAATTTGGCAAAATGATATTGGAGAGAGTGGGTTTAAAAATGGGTTTCAACCAAATAAAAGTTGATAATTTTCAGTATTTATCCCTAGAATATAAAGTTTTAAATGATTATAGATGTTGCCTTAGAGTAATTCTACTGTAATAGGCAAATGATTATGTGCACCGAAAATAAATGTTTGTCTGCATCAATAAAATTAATTAAACAAAATAAATAAATAAACAAGCGCAAAAATTCATAATTACAACAAAATTATAATATACACAGAAAATATATTACCAAATTATTTCTATGATAATGATTTTTTGGGCATCTAGAAATTTTTATTTTCACCAGATTGGCTTGAAATTGGTAATCTAGAAATATTGAAAATTTTGCAAAAATTTGGAAAATTTTCTATTGAAATAAAGTTTTGGCTAAATGGTCCATAGAAATAAAATTTCCAGAACAATTTCCAATTATACAATTATTTTTCGAGCTTTATGGACAGATATAGATTAAGGAACATGGTTAATATAGCCATTGAAAAGAAAACGCCAGATACAAATCTATACACGCCTGGACTGTACATGTTTCGGTTCGGGCGAATGAACCTTTCCACAGCCTTTAGTATAGATCTGGCTGGGAGAGATAAAGGGTGATACGGTCAAAATTTGGTCAAGGGAAAACGCGTGTAAATCGGTGAAATCGTTTATTTAAAAAATCAAATTAAATTTCTTTTTCAAGTTCAATTAGTATAAAATTCAGGAAAAATATTCAGTTAGGCTTTCGCTTATCCAAACCCGAATTGCCAGCCTCACGCTCGACACCTGCCATCAGATTTTGTACAGCCACCTTGTCCACCTTCTTCGCCGCAGAAAGCCAGTTTGCCTTGAATTGCTGCTCGTCCTTAGCAGTTTTTTTGGTCTTCTTTAGGTTCCGCTTGACAATAGCCCAGTATTTCTCAATTGGGCGGAGCTGCACGTTGTTGGCGGCGTACCACTCCATGGCCTTTTTACCGTAATGCCAATTTGCCAAATCCGGCCAAAACAGTACGGAACAACCGTGTTTCTTCAGGAAAGGCAGCAGACGTTTATTCAAACACTCTTTCACGTAAATTTCTTGGTTGACAGTCCCGGAAGCTATGAAAGTGCTGCTTTTCAAGCCACAGGTACAGATGGCTTGCCAAACCAGATATTTCTTTGCGAACTTTGACAGTTTTATGTGCTTGAAAATATCTGCTACCTTTCCCCTTCCTTTTGCCGTATAAAACTTCTGTCCCGGAAGCTGCTTGTAGTCGGCTTTGACGTAGGTT
Source organism: Haematobia irritans (assembly GCF_050003625.1). NCBI lineage: Eukaryota > Metazoa > Arthropoda > Insecta > Diptera > Muscidae > Haematobia > Haematobia irritans. The sequence continues at coordinate 113,856,226 of NC_134401.1, forward strand.
TCGTCGTCCATTACCACGCAGTCAAACTTCGTCAGCATCGTCGTGTACAGCCTCCGGGATCGCGCTTTGGCCGTCGTATTTTGTTTATCATCGCGATTTGGAGTCACTACCTTCTTGTAAGTCGATAGTCCGGCTCGTTTGTTGGCTCGACGCACGGTTGTAGACGATACACCCAGCTTATTTGCGGCATCTCGGAGAGAGAGGTTAGGGTTTCGCTTGAAACTACCGGCAACTCTCTTTGTCGTCTCAGCGGCTTCCGGTTTTCGATTTCCCCCCGATACAGACTTCCATGCAGTCGACAAACGTTCCCCAAACACTTTAATTACATTTGTAACGGTTGATTTGGCAACTTTTAGCGATTTTGCCAGCTTTGCGTGCGAGTAGCTCGGATTTTCACGATGCGCGAGCAAATTTTTGATACGCTGCTCGTCTTGCTTGGACGGCATTTTGACAACTGAAGAGTGAATTCCAAAATCAAAATAGGAGCAACATTCTACACACACACACCTTCAAAATGAGGGGTGTTCAGGTTTAAATGCAAAATTGAAAGAAATACGTCAAGTTTATATTGACCACATTTTGACCGTATCACCCTTTAACTCAATTTTGGGCCCTTTATGCTAACTCCTTATGGAGAAAACATTTGGGAAATTTTCTCTTACAAATTGAATCATCTTTTCTCCCACTGTACATCATCTTTTCATATAACTTACAATTTCCTATAGACAATTTCCTATAGACATAAAATTTTGCAAAAAGTTTCTATTGAAATTTTCGATAAAATTTTGCCAAAAATTTCTAAAGAAATAAAATTTTACAAAAATTTTCTATAGACATAAAATTTTACAAAAATTTTCTATAGACATAAAATTGGCAAAATTTCAGTTCTATTGAAACGATTTGCAAAATTTTATTTCTATACAAAATTTTGTCAAAATTTCAGTTCTATTGAAAATTTTTGCAAAATTTTTTTTTTCAAATTTTTGTCAAAATTTCATTGCCATAGGAAATTTTGTCAAAATTTTCGTAAAATATCATTTCTGTAGAAAATTTTGTCAAAATTTTATTTCTATAGAAAATGTTGTCAAAATTTTATTTCTCTAGAAAATTTTGCCAAAACTTTATTTCTATATATTTCTATATATTAATACAATGAATGATTTTCGTTCATACAACGTATAAGCTGCATCCATACAATGAATAAATTTCATTCATACAACGAATAATATTCGTTAATGCAACGAAAAGGCTACGTAAGAGCAACGTAATTATTCGTTAATACTACGAAATGTATTCCATAAAGGGTTTCGCAAATATAACGTAAAATTACGTTGTTATAACGAAATGCAACGTTGGCTGACTTTTAATGAAGAATTTCGTTAATACAACGTAGAAATTCATCGTATTAACGAAACTGTTTCTACCAGTGTAGGAAATTTTGTCAAAATTTTATTTCTATTGAAAAGTTTGTCAATATTATTTCTATAAAAAATGTTTGCAAAATTTTTACAAAATTTTATTTCTATAGAATATAGAAATAGAAAAATATCTATAGAAAATTGTGTCAAAATTTTAGTTCTATAGAAAATTTTGTCAAAATTTTATTTCAATAGAAAATTTTTGTCAAAATTGTATTTCTATAAGAAATGTTGTAAAAGTTTTATTTCTATAGAAAATCGTTGCAAAATTGTATTTCTTTAAGAAATTTTATCAAAATTTTATTTCTTTAAGAAATTTTATCACAATTTCATTTCCATAGGAAATTTTGTCAAAATTTTATTTCTATCGAAAATTTTCGCAGATTGTTATTTCTATAAAAAAATTTTGGTAAAATTGTATGTCTAAAGAAAATTTTGTCAAAATTGTACAACACTGCTTTATCAGATGTTGCAATAAATTAGTTTCGTTCTACTCAAAAAATGTTTTTAATCCTTTATTATTTCTATTAATTTGTATACCCTTCACCATAGGATGGGGGTATATTAACTTTGTCATTCCGTTTGTAACACATCGAAATATTGCTCTAAGACCCCATAAAGTATATATATTCTGGGTCGTGGTGAAATTCTGAGTCGATCTGAGCATGTCCGTCCGTCCGTCCGTCTGTAGAAATCACGCTAACTTCCGAACGAAAGAAGCTATCGACTTGAAACTTGGCACAAGTAGTTGTTATTGATGTAGGTCGGATGGTATTGCAAATGGGCCATATCTGTCCACTTTTACGTATAGCCCCCATATAAACGGACCCCCAAATTTGGCTTTCGATCGCTCTAAGAGAAGCAAATTTCATCCGATGCGGCTGAAATTTGGTACATGGTGTTAGTATATGGTCTCTAACAACCATGCAAAAATTGGTTCACATCGGTCCATAATTATATATAGCCCCCATATAAACCGATCCCCCGAATTGGCTTGCGGAGCCTCTAAGAGAAGCAAATTTCATCCGATCCGGCTGAAATTTGGTACATGGTATTGGTTCTCTAATGACCATGCAAAAATTGGTCCACATCGGTCCATAATTATATATAGCCCCCATATAAACCGATCCCCCGATTTGGCTTGCGGAACCTCTAAGAGAAGCAAATTTCATCCGATCCGGCTGAAATTTGGTACATGGTGTTGGTATATATTCTCTAATGACCATGCAAAAATTGGTCCATATCGGTCCATAGTTATATATAGCCCCCATATAAATCGATTCCCAGATTTGTCCTCCGGAGCCTCTTGGAGGAGCAAAATTCATCCGATCCGGTTGAAATTTGGAACATGGTGTTAGAATGTCGTCTCTAACAAACACGCAAGAATTGGTCCATATCGGTCCATAATTATATATAGCCCCCATATAAACCGTTCCCCAGATTTGATCTCCGAAGCCTCTTGGAGGAGCAAAATTCATCCGATCCAGTTGAAATTTGCAACGTGGTGTTAGTATAAGGCCGCTAATATCCATGCCAAAATTTGTCCATATCGGTCTATACACGCTCACAAAAAATCGCTTCTGTAACATATACTCCCAAACATATTTTACTTCAAGCATATATATTTTTGGCTATTGCCCAAACATTTATATGCTATTTCTAAATTAATATATGTTTGCATCCAAGCATATTATATTTAAAAACAGTTTATGTCCCAAACATAATATGTTCTAACATATTAACATATATGTCCCAAATATGTTATACTAGTTTATGAACATTATATGCTTGCACTCAAAAATATTGTGTTTAAAAATTTGTGTTCCAAACATATAATGTTTATAGCCAAACATATGAAAAACAGTCTTTTTCATCCGTGTAGTTATACATAGCCGATCCCCAATCACACAAAAATTGGTCCATATCGGTTCATATTCATAATAATGTACCAAAATTTTATTTTTATGGAAAACGTTGTAAAAATGTTATTTCTATAGAAAATTTTGTCAAAATTTTATTTCTATAGACAATTTTGTAAATATTTTATTTCTATAGAAAATTTTTAAAAATTTTATTTCTATAGAAAATTTTTTCCAAATTTTATTTCTCTAGAAAATTTTGTCAAAATTTTATTTCTATAGAAAATTTTTTCCAAATTTTACTTCTAAAGAAAATGTTGTCAAAATTTTATTTCTATAGAAACTTTAAACTTAATTATATACGTATTTAATCGGCCTTTTTTAGTGTTGCGGCAAGTGTTACCGCAACCCAAGTAATTCGATTGTGGATGACAGTCTTCAGTAGAAGTTTCTACGCAATCCATGGTGGAGGGTACATAAGCTTCGGCCTGACCGAACTTACGGCCGTATATACTTGTTTATTGTAAAATTATTCATAATTTATTTTATGTACTAAAAAATATTTTCTTCTTCTTCCAGGTAAGTTAACAACGGGTATAGGATATATTGGTCCGCAAATTGTATTGATAAGGTAAATGTTTTATGTTTCTTGTACCCACACGCAGAGAAGGAATATGATCACCTCAAACATGTTTCAAGAGCAAAATGTTATTTTTGGATGGTGACCATGTAACATGTTTGTCACTACAATGTTATTTTCTCGTCAAATATAACCTGCTTGCCGAAATCAGATACATGATTTCTGAGCAAATAACATGGTTGCGAAAACCATGTTACATGGTCAACACCCAAAAATAACATTTTGCTCTTAAAACATGTTTGAGGTGATCATATGCCTTCTCTGGGTGCAAAATAATTATTGCTAATAAAAAGAAAATACGACAGCCGAGTGCAATGATAAATTTTCAGTGTAATCAGTTGTTCCTATTTTCTTATTTTTATACCCTGCTCCACACTGTGGAACAGGGTATTATAAGTTAGTGCATATGTTTGCAACACCCAGAAGGAGACGAGATAGACACATGGTGTCTTTGGCAAAAATGCTCAGGGTGGGCTCCTGAGTCGATATAGCCATGTCCGTCTGTCCGTGAACACATTTTTGTAATCAAAGTCTAGGTCGCAGTTTTAGTCCAATCGACTTCAAATTTGGCACAAGTATGTGTTTTGGCTCAGAATAGATACCTATTGATTTTGGAAGAAATCGGTTCAGATTTAGATATAGCTCCCATATATATATTTCACCCGATATGGACTTATATGGCCCAGAAGCCAGAGTTTTACCCTAATTTGCTTAAAATTTTGCACAAGAGGAACCATTACCACTATAGTCAAGTGTGCCAAATTTTATTGAAATCGGTTCAGATTTAGATATAGCTCCCATATATATCATTCGCCCGATATGGACTAATACGGTCCCAGAAGCCAGAGTTTTACCCCAATTTGGTTGAAATTTTGTACAGGGAGTAGAATTAGCATTGTAGCTATGCGTGCCAAATTTGGTTGAAATCGGTTCAGATTTAGATATAGCTCCCATATATAGCTTTCGGCCGATTTACACTCATATTACCACAGAGGCCAATTTTTTGCTCCGATTTAGTTGAAATTTTGCACAGGGAGAAGAATTAGCATTGCAGCTATGCGTGCCAAATTTGGTTGAAATCGGTTCAGATTTAGATATAGCTCCAATATATAGCTTTCGGCCGATTTACACTCATATGACCACAGAGGTCAAGTTTTTGCTCCGATTTAGTTGAAAATTTGCAACAGGTAGTAGAATTAGCATTGTAGCTATGCGTACCAAATTTGGTTGAAATCGGTTCAGATTTAGATATATCTCCCATATATAGCTTTCGCCCGATTTATACTCATATGACCACAGAGGCCAATTTTTAACTCCGATTGAGTTGAAATTTTGCACAGGGAGTAGAATTAGCATTGTTGCTATGCGTGCCAAATTTGGTTGAAATCGGTTCAGATTTAGATATAGCTCCCATATATATGTTTTTCTGATTTCGACCAAAATGGTCAAAATACCAACATTTTCCTTGTTAAATCGCCATGCTTAGTCGAAAAGTTGTAAAAATGACTCTAATTTTCCTAAACTTCTAATACATATATATAGATCGATAAATCATAAATAAACTTTATCGAAGTTTCCTTAAAATTGCTTCAGATTTAAATGTTTCCCATATTTTTTTACTAACATTGTGTTCCACCCTAGTGCTGTAGCCGGCTTAAATTTTGAGTCTATAGATTTTGTAGAAGTCTATCAAATTCTGTCCAGATCGAGTGATACTTAAATGTATGTATTTGGGACAAACCTTTATATATGGTATCGAAAATTTAGATCTACAAAGTGGTGCAGGGTATAATATAGTCGGCCCCGCCCGACTTTAGACTTTCCTTACTTGTTTATGATTAAAAAAATATACCAGTCTTAAAGGAACTAACCCCCCCCCCCCCCTTGAAAGGACGTTAGAGTCTGGGTTTGAATCCTTGAATCATGGCGTAAACGATGACCAATGGTCCTTCTATTCTGTACTCGAGAATTTCATCATCCTCACATTTTATCAGTTTATCATTTTATCAGACCTGTATCCTATCATTAATAGATATTTTTCCAACTTTCATAGAAAATTCACCATTTGTTTAGGTATAAAATATTTATGAATTGAAAATGGCAGCATTTAAAATCCACAACAAAGTACTTTAGTAAATGGACATAATATTCACGACGAACATATATTTGTTATTTATATATCCAACTAATTACCCATCGCTCGCACTCTCTCTCTCTCTCCCATCTGTCTCTCATTTCCTAGATACCTTTACAGTTAGCCTTTTAGGTTTTTAGATGGATTTTATTTTTATTTTTCACTGATGATTTCCATTTATTTAACTCGAAAACTATTATTGTGAAAAAATGTTTTGCCGAAAAATATGACAAAAAACAAACATCAGAAAAACTATAATCCTTTAAATCATCACAGCTCAAGCCAGTGGGTGTGTTTTGTTGGTATGTAATTGTCTTTGTGGATCATGCCATTACTTTGTGGTTATAGTGGTGGCTACTATACAAAGAGTATTGTAGAGTATACACAAATATCAAATAAAAAATTGGTGGAATTTGGGAGCCTCTCTCTGCATATCCCTCTGCCTCTCTTTCTCAGTAGATTTGTTCTATATGTTAGTTTTTTTATACGGGGCATACCAAAAGTAATGCTGAAAGTAAAAAAAAATACATTATAAAGAGTATTGGAAATTTATTGACATAAATTGCATCAATTAAATTAATTTGAATTAAAATTTATTTTAAAATTTATTTCATTTAATATTATTACTTTTAATAAATTGCGCCACAATGTGGAACAGTGTATTACAAGTCAGTGCATATGTTTGCAGAGCCAATTAGGAGACAAAATAGATACAGGGTCTCTTTGGTTGTATTGGTCAGGGCCGATCACTGAGCACGGTTGCCACAGTTGGCAGAATTTTACCAAAAATGTTAGATGTTTTTCCATTTGGTAGGTTGGTAGAAATCTTGATGTTTTGGTATATCTTGCAATACATTTCTATCGAACTAAGAGGCACTTCTATATATAAATTTTTATATAGAAATTAAATTTTGCAAAATATTTCTATTGAAATAAAATTTTGACAAAATTTTCTATAGATATAAAACGTCGATGAAATTTTACATACAAATAAAATTTTGCAACCAATCTAATATATATAAAAACAAGTATATACAGCAGTAAGTAAATTCGGCCGGGCCAAATCTTAAATACACACCACCATGAATCATATATTATAGTTTGCTTTGAAATTTCTGGAAGGTTTGATGACAGATCAAGCAGAGCAGTTCAACCATTACACTTCCCGACGATAAATTCAAAGATTTTACCCATGAAGACTTTTTTTTGTTTGAGTTTTAGAGGAATCATTAACATCTCTTGTAAGTGTACAAGAAAATTATAAAATAACGTCTTGATTTGAAATCGTAAATCTGTAGATTTTCAACCGAGAAGTAAAATCTGGAAAGTTTACATTGAGTTTCAAGTAATTTTCATGATCGGTCTATACCCTCAAGAAGTGAAATCGGTCTATATAGAGGCCTTACCAAATGGACCGATTAAAACTAAATCCGACACACGTTTTTGTGAGTCTAAAATGCCACTATATTTACAATTTTAGGCAAATTCGATAAAAACTACGGTTTCTGGAAAGATGTTAAATCGTGAGATCGTTCTATACTAAAACATGGACCGATACTCACCGTTTCTGGTATACCTCTTTATAGTCCTTAAATACCTCTAGATATCCAATTTCAGGTAAATTAGATAAAAACTGCGGATTCTAGAAGCCCAGAAGTAAAATCGGGAGATCGTTCTTATGGGGGCTATACTAAAACATGGACCGATGCTCACCGTTTTTGGCACACCTCTTTTGGATCCTAAAATATCTCTAGATTTAAAATTTTAGGCAAATTGGATTAAGACTACGGTTTCTATAAGCCAAAGACCCCAAATAGGGAGGTCGGTTTATATGCACACAAAAAAATGTTTTTCTGATTCAATCACGAAATTAATTGATCCAATTAATTTTTAATTGAAATGTCTTCAATCACAGAAATGATAGTATCAATTAAAAAATTAATTGAAGGTCACTTAAAAAGTTAATTGATCCAATTAAAAAATTAATAGATACTATTATTTGTGTGATTGGTTTTTGTTTCAATTAAAGAATTTGTTGAATCAATTAAATTTTTAATTGAATATTTTTTAAAACTCAATTAAAATTTTAATTGGAAAACTGTTCGTGAAATTTTTTTTGTGTGTGGGGACTGTATCAAAATCTGGACCGATAAAGCCCATCTTTGAACTTGACCTGCCTGCAGACAAAAGACGAGTTTGTGCAAAATTTCAGCACGATTGCTTCATTTTTGAAGACTGTACACACAAACAAAAAAACTTTTCCGATTCACTCACGAAATTAGTTGATCCAATGAATTTTTAATTGAAATGTCTTAAATCACAGAAATGATAGTATCAATTAAAAAATTAATTGAAGGTCAATTAAAAAGTTAATTGATCCAATTAAAAAATTAATTGACACTATTATTTTTGTGATTGATTTTTGTTTCAATTAAAAAATTTGTTGAATCAATTAAATTTTTAATTGACTATTTTTCAAAATTCAATTAAAATTTTAATTGGAAAAATTTTCGTGAGATTTTTTTGTGTTTAGCGGGATTACAACAGACAGCCAGACAGACAGACGGACATGGTTGCATCGTCTTAGAATTTGTCCCTGATCAAGAATATATATAATTTATATAGTCGGAAATCGATATTTCGATGTGTTACAAACGGAATCACAAAGTTATTATACCCCCGTCACCATTCTATGGTGGTGGGTATAATAAGTCCGGTTTTCCTTCCTAAAGCACGAACCGATTTCCACAGTTTTGAATTCGTTATAAAGGTCTCGGGCTTCGTAAGGTTTATAGCAAAGAAAATTCAAGAAGAGTTTAAACGGAAAAGTGGAAAAATCTTTTTTTACATACAGCGCACATTACAAAAATTTATAATTTGAATTCATCGCAGTTGCACAAAATTTCTATAGAAATAAAATTTTGCAAAAATTTTCTATAGAAATAAAATTTTGACAAAATTTTCTATAGAAATAACATTTTGACAAAATTTTCTATAGAAATAAAATTTTGCAAAAAATATCAATAGAAAAAAAATTTGCAAAAATTTTCTATAGAAATAAAATTTTTAAAAAAAATTTCTATAGAAATAACATTTTGACAAAATTTTCTATAGAAATAAAGTTTTGATAACATTTTCTATAGAAATTATTAAATTTCCTATAGAAATAAATTTTGACAAAATTTTTTATAGAAATAAAATTTTGACAAAATTTTCTATAGAAATAAAATTTTGACAAAATTTTGTATAGAAATAAAATTTTGACAAAATTTTCCATAGAAATAAAATTTTGCAAAAATTTTCTATAGAAATAAAATTTTGACAAAATTTTCTATAGAAATAACATTTTGACAAAATTTTCTATAGAAATAAAATTGCGCAAAAAATTTCAATAGAACTAAAAGTTTGCAAATATCTTCGATAGAAATAAAATTTTGACAAAATTTTCTATAGAAATAAAATTTTGACAAAACTTTCTATAGATATAAAATTTTGACAAAATTTTGTATAGAAATAAAACTATGATAACAATTTCCATAGAAATAAAATTTGACAGATTCAAATAAAATGTTGACAAATTTTTTTATATAAATAAAATTTTGACAAAACTTTCTATAGAAAGATACAATTTTGACAAGATTTTCTATAGAAATAAAATTTTTAAAAAATTTTCTATAAAATATAATTCTATAGAAATACAATGTTGATAAAATTATCTATAGATATACAATTTTAACGCAATTTTCTATTGAATTAAAATTTTACAAAATTTTCTATAGAAATAAAATATTACAACAAACTTCTATAGAAATAAATTTTTGACAAAGTGTTGTGTTCTATAGATATAATATTTTTACAAAAATATTTTTATAGAATTAAAATTTTGACCAAATTTTCTATAGAAATACAATTTTGCAAAACATTTCTATAGAAATAAAATTTAAGCAAAATTTTCTATAGAAACAACATTTTTTTAGAGATAAATTGAAAGAAATAAAATTTTGACAAATTTTCTATAAAAACAAAATGTTGACAAAATTTTCTATAAAAATAAAATGTTGACAAAATTTTCTATAGAAATAAAATTTTCATAAAATTTTCTACAGAAATTAAATTTTGATAAAATCTTTTATAGAAATAAATTTTAATAATATATTGAAACAAACTTCTATAGATATAAATTTTTGACAAAGTGTTCTCTAGATATAAAATTTTTACAAAAATATTTTTATAGAATTAAAATTTTGACCAAATTTTCTATAGAATTAAAATTTTGACCAAATTTTCTATAGAAATAAAATTTTGCAAAAAATTTCTATAGAAATAAAATTTTAGCAAAATTTTCTATAGAAACAAAATTTTTTAGAAAATGTTCAATAGAAATAAAATTTTGACAAATTTTCTATAAAAATAAAATGTTGACAAAATTTTCTATAGAAATAAAATTTTGATAAAATTTTCTCTAGAAATAAAAGATTCATAAAATTTTCTATAGAAATTAAATTTTGATAAAATCTTCTATAGAAATAAGTTTTGACAAAATTTTCTCTAGAAATAAAATTGTGGTAACACTTTCCATAAAAAAATAAAATTTTGACAAAAATGTCTATAGAAATAAAATTTTGCACAATTTTGCTATACAAAGATAAAATATTGTGTAATAATTTTCTATATTTTGCAACAAACTTCTATAGAAATAAAATGTTGATAAGATTATATATAGATATAAAATTTTAACAAAATTTTCTTTAGAATTTTACAAAAGTTTCTATAGAAATAATATATTGAAATAAACTTCTATAGAAATAAATCTTCGACAAAGTGTTCTCTAGATATAAAATTTTTACAAAAATATTTTTATAGAATTAAAATTTTGACCAAATTTTCTATAGAAATAAAATTTTACAAAAAATTTCTATAGAATTAAAATTTTAGCAAAATTTTCTATAGAAACAAAATTTTTTAGAAAATGTTCAATAGAAATAAAATTTTGACAAAATTTTCTATAGAAATAAAATTTTGACAAATATTCTATAAAAATTAAATATTGACAAAATTTTCTATAGAAATAAAATTGTGATAAAATTTTCTCTAGAAATAAAATTTTCATAAAATTTTCTATAGAAATTAAATTTGGATAAAATCTTCTATAGAAATAAGTTTTGACAAAATTTTCTCTAGAAATAAAATTGTGGCAACATTTTCCATAGAAAAATAAAATTTTGACAAAAATGTCTATAGAAATTAAATTTTGCACAATTTTGCTATACAAAGATAAAATATTGTGTAAAAATTTTCTATATTTTGCAACAAACTTCTATAGAAATACAATGTTGATAAAATTATATATAGATATAAAATTTTAACAAAATTTTCTTTAGAATTAAAATTTTACAAAAGTTTCTATAGAAATAATATATTGAAACAAACTTCTATAGAAATAAGTCTTCGACAAAGTGTTCTCTAGATATAAAATTTTTACAAAAATATTTTTATAGAATTAAAATTTTGACCAAATTTTCTATAGAAATAAAATTTTGCAAAACATTTCTATAGAAATAAAATTTTGCAAAAAATTTCTATAGATATAAAATTTTAGCAAAATTTTCTATATAAACAACATTTTTTAGAAAATGTTCTATAAAAATAAAATTTTGACTAAATTTTCTATAGAAATAAAATTTTGACAAAAGTTTCTAGAAAAATCAAATGTTGACAAAATTTTCTATAGAAATAAAATGTTGATACAATTTTCTATAGATATAAAATTTTTATGAAATTTAAATTTATATTAAATTTTTATAAAATCTTATATAGAAATAAATATTGACAAAATTTTCTATAGAAATAAATTTTCACAAAATTTTCTAGAAATAAAATTGTGGAAAAATTTTCTATAGAAAAATAAAATTTCGACAAAAATATCTATAGAAATAAAAGTTTTGTAAAAATTTCATACAGAAATAAAATTTTGACAAAATTTTCAGAAATAAAATTTTGACAAAATTTTCTATAGAACTAAAATGTTGACAAAATTTTCTTTAGAAATAAAATTTTGATAAAATTTTCTATAAAAATAAAATATTGACAAAATTTTCTATAGAAATAAAATTTTGACAAAATGTTCTTTAGAAATAAAATTTTGATAAAATTTTCTATAGAAATAAATTTTGACAAAATTTTCGATAGAAATAATATTGTGGCAAAATTTTCTATAGAAATAATTTATGTCTTGTATAAATAATTATTTTCTATTCTCATGGGTATTCATTATTAGAAAGTTAGTATTTCTTTCGCTTCACCCTGTCTTCCAAGCTTCCAGCAAACAAATATGTATTGTGTTAACTTTTAGTTTCCTTCACTGTTTTTTTTTTTATTATTATTACTATGTTTACAGTTATGTTTAGTTATTAGGTTGGTTGGTCTATCCATTTGTCGGTCGAATTCTCACAGTTTGCTATTGTGTGTGGGTTAATATTTGCCTGTTGGTTGTTCTCCCATTTACCCACCCACATCGAAAGGGTGTGTTACATATTCACAATTTTCCACCGGATCTGCTTTTGTGTATTTGTAATTCATATAAATTTATTGTATATTTATTTTTGTGGTTTTCATATAAAAATTGTTTACAAAATGTTTACAAATTCGTTAAAATATGTGGTCGTTTCATTGTGTGATATAAAAAAGGTTAACATGTACGCATTTCCACAACCACTCACACACGCGTACCCTGCTATGGCCAACAGTTTTCCTGTTTTCCATGGCTACATATTTCCTATGCATATATGTAGATGCAGATATTATATACTTTTAGTTTGTACTTTTTGTTGTTATTTTATAAAATAACAATAATGGCGTGGCATAGTTTTAGGAGTAATTCTATAAATTCCCATTCACTTTGCTAACAATTTTTGAAAAGTTTAGTATTAATTTAGAAATATTTTTCAGTGTTATCACAATATAGTTAGCAAGGGTTTACAATAAATATTTTACAAACAACGAGGAAAATTTTATGTAAATAATTGGATTGTTTAAATTAAATGTTAGAAAGGCTCGGTTAGGTTGGTTTTGGTGGTGCACGTTGAGAAGTTGATATAGTTGTCACGATCATATTCGAAGGGAAAACTAATGTCATTAGGACTTTTTGTTTTTGTGGCGACACATTTCACCGTAGCCAATTCCACCCAGTGCAAATAAAAATACAATTAATTAAAGGAACAAAAATGTTTATAGTCTTCGACCAATTTATTTTACTCTCAGTTAAAAGACCATGGTCACTATCTAAAATGTTACGATGTTTTTGACATTGACATTTTTGACAAAAAGGACATTTTGTAGAGCATTACGGCAAGTGCCATAAAGGGATCAGAAAGTGACACACAAATCATAAAGGTAAGGCATTTAGAGGCACCATTTGAGAATAGTTCAATTATCGCCTGTAAAGCTTGCAAATTTGCCATTGGGCATGTAATTTTCCAAATAATTGAAAAGAAGACATCTCAGTTTTATTTTTTTTTTAAATTTGAAACAGTCGGTTTTTGACTCTCCAATTTTTTGTTTTTCTTAATGATCGATTAGTCGATTTTGGTTACCTTCAAAATCTGATTAGATTGTGAAAATTACCAAAAGTTAAAATTACCGAGTTAAATTGTTCGAAATTAATAAAAAAATCGATTTTTTGACAAAATTTTCTTTAGAAATAAAATTTTGAGAAAATTTTCTATAGAAGTAAAATTTTGAGAAAATTTTCTATAAAAATAAAATTTTGACAAAATTTTTTATAGAAATAAAATTTTGACAAAATTTGCTATAGAAATAAAATTTTGAGAAAATTTTCTATAGAAATAAAATTTTGAGAAAATTTTCTATAGAAATAAAATGCGAAAATTTTCTATAGAAATAAAATTTTGACAAAACTTTCCATAGAAATAAAATTTTAACAATATTTTCTATAGAAATAAAATTGTGTAAAAATTTCCTAAAGAAATAAAATATTGGCTAAATTTCAATAGAAATAAAATTTTGACTAAATTTTCTATAAAAATAAAGTCTTGCAAAAATTTCTATAGAAATAAAATTTTGACAAAATTTTCTATAGAAATAAAATTTTGACAAAATTTTCTATAGAAATAAAATGTTGACAAAATTTTCTATAGAAATAAAATGTTGACAAAATTTTCTATAGAAATAAAATTATGCAAAAATTTTCTAAAGAAATAAAATTTTGACAAAATTTTCTATAGAAATAAGATGTTGACAAAATTTTCTATAGAAATAAAATTATGCACAAATTTTCTAAAGAAATAAAATATTGACTAACTTTTCAATAGAAATAAAATTTTGACAAAATTTTCTATAAAAATAAAGTCTTGGTAAAAATTTCTATAGAAATAAAATTTTGACAAAATTTTCTATAGAAATAAAAATTTGACACAATTTTCTATGGCAATAAAATTTTGACAAAATTTTCTATAGAAATAAAATTTTGACATAATTTTCTATAGAAATAAAAATTTTCTATAGAAATAAAATTTTGACAAGACTTTCTATAGAAATAAAATTTTGACAAAATTTTCTGTAGAAATAAAATTTTGACAAAATTTTCTATAGAAATAAAATTATGCAAAAATTTCCTAAAGAAATAAAATATTGAAAAAATATTCTATAGATATAAAATTGAGTAAAAATTTCCTAAAGAAATAAAATATTGACTAACTTTTCAATAGAAATAGAATTTTGACAAAATTTTCTATAAAAATTAAAGTATTGGTAAAAAGTTCTATAGAAATAAAATTTCGACAAAATCTTCTATAGATATAAAATTTTGACACAATTTTCTATAGAAATAAACATTTTCTATAGAAATAAAATTTTGACAAGATTTTCTATAGAAATAGAATTTTGACAAGATTTTCTATAGAAATAAAATTTTGACAAAATTTTCTATACAAATAAAATTTTGAAAAAATTTTCTATACAAATAAAATTTTAAAAAAATTTTCTATAGAAATAAAATTTGGACAAAATTTTCTATAGAAATAAAATTTTGACACAATTTTCTATAGAAATAAAATTTTGACAAAATTTTCTATAGAAATAAAATTATGACAAAAATTTCTATAAAAATAAAATTTTGACAAGATTTTCGATAGAAATAAAATTTTGATAAAATTTTCTATAGAAATAAAATCTTGACAAACTTTTCTATAGAACTAAGATTTATCTATAGAACTAAAATTTTCACAAAAATTTTCTACAGAAATACAATTTCGACAAACTTTTCTATAGAAATAAAATTTTGACAAAATTTTCTATAGAAATAAAATTTGGACAAAATTTTCTATAGAACTAAAATTTTCACAAAAATTTTCTACAGAAATACAATTTTGACAAACTTTTCTATAGAAATAAAATTTTCACAAAATTTTCTATAGAAATAAAATTTTGACAAAATTTTCTATAGAAATAAAATTTTGACACAATTTTCTATAGAAATAAAATTTTGACAAAATTTTCTATAGAAATAAAATTATGACAAAATTTTCTATAAAAATAAAATTTTGACAAGATTTTCGATAGAAATAAAATTTTGATAAAATTTTCTATAGAAATAAAATCTTGACAAACTTTTCTATAGAACTAAGATTTATCTATAGAACTAAAATTTTCACAAAAATTTTCTACAGAAATACAATTTTGACAAACTTTTCTATAGAAATAAAATTTTGACAAAATTTTCTATAGAAATAAAATTTGGACAAAATTTTCTATAGAACTAAAATTTTCACAAAAATTTTCTACAGAAATACAATTTTGACAAACTTTTCTATAGAAATAAAATTTTCACAAAATTTTCTATAGAAATAAAATTTTGACAAAATTTTCTATAGAAATAAAATGTTGATAAAATTGTCTGCAGAAATAAAATTTTGACAAATTTTCTATAGAAATAAAATTCTGACAAAATTTTCTATAGAAATAAAATGTTGACAAAATTTTCTACAGGAATAAAATTTTGACAAAATTTTCTGTAGAAGTAAAATTTTGCAAACACATCTTCTCGAATCGATTTTGAGTTTCACGAACAGTTCGATTTTTTTACACGTACATATCGATTAGTCAACAAATTGATTTTCGACTTTTGTAGGTCAGATGAGCTACCGTCTGGAATATTCATGCCATAAAAAAATGTCCTTTACCTACCACATTGATCTCATCACCGATTTCATTTTAATAATAATGAGGGGGAAATCCATATTTACCTTTTAAAATATTAAACTGAAAATGTTCATTTCACCATATGCGTGTATATGTTCAAGTATACTCCAATGTCTGGCATAGAGAGTATAAATAAATTCCAATTAAATTTTGTATATGTTGCTGGCAATTTGTTAATGTATAGCTGACATTGTCCTTTTAACTTTTATATACTTGGCAAACGATTGAAGAGATCATGGTTTACCAATGTTGCGTTCTCTCAAACATAAAAAAATTTTGATTTTTTTTGTTTTTTTGTTTGTTTGTTTTTTTTTTATAAATTTTCTTTTTGTATATCAGCATAAATGCCACTTTAACATGTTCGTAATATTCAAGCTCCGTAAATTGGTGCTTGAGCATTTCAAAGGCAGGCCGAATTTATCACAATGGGCAAAATCAGTCAATTTTCTGAGTTAAATATATTTTTAATAAATAACATTTCCGTAACATTTCCATAAGTAGTCTATCAAAATGTGAAGAAAATTTTATCACAATCCACCAAATTAAAAAAAAGTCATATTTTAAAGTTGTGACAAAATTTTATTTCTATAGAAAATTTTTTCAAAATTTTATTTCCATAGAAAATTTTTGCAAAATTTTATTTCTATAGAATATTTTGTCAAAATTTTATTTCTGTAGAAAATTTTGTCCTAATTTTATTTCTATAGAACAATTTGTCCAAATTTTTTTTCTATAGACAATTTTGTCAAAATTTTATTTCTATAGAAAATTTTTGTAAAATTTTATTTCTATACAAAATTTCGTCAAAATTTTATTTCTATAGAAAATTTCTTCAAAAGTTTATTTCTGTAGAAAATGTTTGCAAAATTTTATTTCTATAGAAAAATTTGTCAAAATTTTATTTTTAAAGAATATATTTGCAAAATTTTATTTTTATAGAACATTTTTGCCAACTATCATAAACCTTTTTTCGGAAGGATCGATTGTGGTTCACTTTGGGTTTAGTGAACTACCCGAATTTATTCTGATAATTGGTTGATAGTTTTGCTGCAAGTAGTGGATGCTGATGACGAATGTGGTAAGTCGGAAACAGCTGTACATCCAACCATCTTGCAGTCTATAGAGGTTTGCCCAAATAAATTTGACAAGCATACTTTTCCTCTGTTCGTTAAGCTACTCTTGTAGTTTGGTCAACGCAATGGTTTTAAAACTGAGCTCAAAACAATAAATATGATTGAAGTACAAACCAACAATAAAAAAGATTATTTCTGTAGAAAATTTTTTCAAAATTTTTTTTTCTATGGAAAATTTTCCAAAATTTTATTTGTGTAGAAAATTTTTTCAAAAAATTATTTCTATAGAAAATTGTGTCAAAATTTTATTTCTATCGAAAATTTTGTCAAAATTTTATTTCTATCGAAAATTTTGTCAAAATTTTATTTCTATCGAAAATTTTGTCCAAATTTTATTTCTATCGAAAATTTTTCAAAATTTTATTTTTATAGAAATTTTTTGCCAACTATCATAAACCTTTTTTTTCGGAAGGTTCGATTGTGGTTCACTTTGGGTTTAGTGAACTACCCGAATTTATTCTGATAATTGGTAATTAATTGCTGATTTGGAATGTGGTAATTCCGAAACAGCTGTACATCCAACCATCTTGCAGTCTATATGGCTTTGCCCAAATAAATTTGACAAGCATACTTTTCCTCTGTTCGTTAAGCTGCACTTGTAGTTTAGTCAACGCAATGGTTTTAAAGCTGAGATCAAAACAATAAATATGATTGGAGTACAAACCAACAGTAAAAAAAAAATATTTCTATAGAAAACTTTTTCAAAATTTTATTTCTATAGAAAATTTCGCCAAAATTGTATTTCTGTAGAAAATTTTGTCAAAATTTTAGTTCTATAGAAAATTGTGTCAAAATTTTATTTCTATAGAAAATTTTGTCCAAATTTTATTTCTATAGAAAAATTTATCAAAATTTTTTTCTACACAAACTTTTGTCCAAATTTTATTTTTATACCCTGCGCCACACTGTGGAACAGGGTATCATAAGTTAGTGCATATGTTTGTAACACCCAGAAGGAGACGAGATAGACACATGGTGTCTTTGGCAATAATGCTCAGGATGGGTCCCTGAGTCGATATAACCATGTCCGTCTGTCCGTCTGTCCGTCCGTCCGTCTGTCTGTGAACACATTTGTGATCAAAGTCTAGGCCGCAATTTAAATCCAATCGCCTTCAAATTTGGCTAATATGGACCCAGCAGCCAGAGTTTTATACCGATTTGCTTGAAATTTTGTACAAACATAAAACTTAGTCTATAGTCAAGTGTGCAAAAATTGATTGAAATCGGTTCAGATTTAGATATAGCTCCTATATATATCTTTCGCCCGATATGGACTTATATGGCCCCAGAAGCCAGATTTTTGGCCGAATTTGGTTGAAATTTTGCACTAGGAGTACAATTAGTATTATAGTCAAGTGTGCAAAATTTGATTGAAATCGATTCAGATTTAGATATAGCTCCCATATATATCTTTCGCCCGATATGCATTGTAGCTATGCGTGCCAAATTTGGTTGAAATCGATTCAGATTTAGATATAGCTCCCATATATATCTTTCGCCCGATTTGCACTCATATGACCACAGAGGCCAAGTTTTTGCTCCGATTTATTTGAAATTTTGCACAGGGAGTAGAACTATTATTATAGCTATGCGTGCCAAATTTGGTTGAAATCGGTTCAGATTTAGATATAGCTCCCATATATATGTTTTTCTGATTTCGACAAAAATGGTCAAAATACGAACATTTTCCTTGTAAAATCGCCAATGCTTAGTCGAAAAGTTGTAAACATGACTCTGATTTTCCTAAACTTGTAATACATATATATCGAGCGATAAATCATAAATAAACTTTTAAAGTTTCCTTAAAATTGCTTCAGATTTAAATGTTTCCCATATTTTTTTTTTTACTAACACCCTAGTGCATTAGCCGCCTTAAATTTACAGTCTATAGATTTTGTAGAAGTCTATCAAATTCTGTCCAGATCGATATTTAAATATGATATTTAAATGTATGTATTTGGGACAAACCTTTATATATAGCCCCCAACACATTTGACGGATATGATATGGTATCGAAAATTTAGATCTACAAGGTGGTGCAGGGTATAATATGGTCGGCCCCGCCCGACTTTAGACTTTCCTTACTTGTTATAGATAATTTTGTCCAATCTTTATTTCTATAGAAAATTTTGTCAAAATTTTATTACTATAGAAAATGTTGTCAAAATTTTATTTGTATAGAAAATTTTGTCAAAATTTTATTTCTGTAGAAATTTTTGCCAAGACTTTATTTTTATAAAAAATTTTGTCAAAATTTTATTTCTATTGAAAATTTAGTCAATATTTTATTTCTTTAGGAAATTTTTGCATAATTTTATTTCTATAGAAAATTTTGTCAAAAGTTTATTTTTATAGAAAATTTTGTAAAAATTTTGTAGAAAATTTTGTCAAAATTTTATTTCTGTAGAAATTTTTGCCAAGACTTTATTTTTATAAAAAATTTTGTCAACATTTTATTTCTATTGAAAATTTTGTCAATATTTTATTTCTATGGAAAATTTTTGCAAAATTTTATTTCTATAGAAAATTTTGTCCAAATTGTATTTCTAGAGAAAACTTTGTAGAAATTTTCTTTCTATTGAATATTTTGTCAAAATTTTATTTCTGTAGAACATTTTGTCAAAATTTTATTTCTGTAGAAAATTTTTTCAAAAATTTTATTTCTATAGACAATTGAACTACTATTTAATTGGAGTGGAGGGTTTGGAAAAATCTACCAAAACATCAATAATCTAATAAACAAAAAAAAAATCAACCATTGTTGGTAGATTTCAACCAACTGTGGCAATCGTAATCGAGGGTCCAGTTTTTTAAATATATCCTCATAAAATATATCACCTTTAAATTGTGATTTTTTATGTGACAAATTACAAAATTTTTTAAATTTTTGGTTTAAAATTATCACAAATTTTTTAAATTAATTTGCCAAAAAATATTCCTACCATTTCTTCCAAGTTTAGACATTGACATTTCCAGTTTAAGGGAGGAAATACATAGAAAAAAGTTTAGCAAAATTTTTCCAATTAAAGTCTAAATTGAGTTTTGAAAAATATACAATTAAAAATTTAATTGATTCAACAAATTTTTTAATTGAAACAAAAATCACTCACAAAAATGAGTATCACAAAAATGAATTGACTTCAAATTATTTTTGAATTGACTTTAAATTAATTTTTTAATTGACTTTCAATTAATTTTTTAATTGACTTTCAAGTAATTTTTTAATTGATACTATCATTTCTGTGATTGAAGACATTTCGATTAAAAAATTAAGTTGATCAATTAATTTCGTGGTTGAATCAGAAAAAAAAATGTTTAGTGTACCGTTCCAAAATATACCCTTTGGAGATATTCACATACATTCAGCAGCTCCTAAAAAGCCTAAAAGTATGCAATATGGAAATTTAAGAATGGTCGTAAATACATTTTTGGACACAAGGATTCGTTTATAGTTAAAACAAGTAAGGAAAGTCTAAAGTCGGGCGGGGCCGACTACATAATACAGTGCACCACTTTGTGGACCATTTTCGACACCATCTGAAATCCTTCAAATTTGTTGTTCCCACATATGGGAGCTATATCTAAATCTGAACCGATTTTAATCAAAATTAACACACTTGACTTTACTGTACTCCTTGTGCACAATTTCAACCAAATTGGGGTAAAACTCTGGCTTCTGGGACCGTATTAGTCCATATCGGGCGAAATATATATATGGGAGCTATATCTAAATCTGAACCGATTTCTTCCAAAATCAATAGGGGTCTCTTCTGACTCAAAACACATACTTGTGCCAAATTTGAAGTCGATTGGACTAATACTGCGACCTAGACTTTGATTACAAAAATGTGTTCACGGGCAGACGGACATGGCTATATCGACTCAGGAGCCCACCCTGAGCATTTTTGCCAAAGACACCATGTGTCTATCTCGTCTCCTTCTGGGTGTTGCAAACATATGCACTAACTTATAATACCCTGTTCGACAGTGTGGCGCAGGATATAATAATTTTCCATTCCATATTTAATTAATTATCAAAAAAAAAATCACAAGTAGACTTGTGTCACATTGAGTTGACTTCGACTTTTTGGGATAAGAAATTGATTAGTTGACAAAGTGATAGGACAAAAGATAAGACAATAACTTGGAAATCCTTCTATATTTAGAGCCTGAAACTTTATCCAGACTGCCTATTTGCTTTTTATCAAAAAAGGATGCAATTGGAATTTAATAAATACTTGATAAAAATTTTGTTTAAACAGCATTATTTTTATAAGAAAAGTTCTTAATTGGCAAAATTCTGTTTTGACATATTCAGATGTCTGTCTGTGCTTTAATTAGAGAAAACGAAATTAACCATGGCTACATATGAAGCTTAGCACATATTTTAGTGAATGAAATTCCGATCCAGTGGCGCAAAATGCGACTTATTAGGTCTGATTTGCGTGCTTATTTTGCAGTATTGGGCCTGTTCTACCAACTACTATTTCATATATATATTTTTATAATTAAATTAAATTCTATTTAATTAAACTTTGTTTAATATTAATTTTAATGTTAATATTAATTTTAATTTTAATGTTAATTTTAATATTAATTTTATTTTTAATATTAATTTTAATTTTAGTTTTTATTTTAGTTTTAATTTTAATTTTAATTTTAACTTTAATTTTTATTTTAATTTTAATTTTAATATTAATTTTAATATTAATATTAATTGTAATTTTAATTTTAATTAATTTTATTTAAAATTAACAAAATGTATATCATTTGTAAAGGTCCTTAACATAACCGTCATTGACCCGTTTTTTTAACTTTAATTTTAGTTTTAAATTTTATTTTAATTTTAATATTAATTTTAACATTAATTTTAATTTTAGTATTAATTGTAATTTTAATTTTAATTAATTTTATTTAAAATTAACAAAATGTAGCTCCTTTGTAAAGGTCCTTAACAAAACCGTCATTGCCTCCTTTTGATTATATTCATCGTCCAGATTTCTTATGGTTGATTTAATGAATTTTAAAGTGTACATATATATGGCATACTTTTAGGAGCTAATTAAAATGTTGTGTTTTGGTGAATACTTGAATACAAACAAATGCTGCTAACCATAAATAGTGTTGGCTGTGCATTTCATTTAAATCGACATCAACACATGCACTCATGCATTAGACATTAAGGTAGGTTGTTATGTTGTTTGGCGTTTTGAAATTTAAAATGGCGAGTTCTTAGGATTTTATCATATCGCATTAGACGGGCAAAGTCCTTAAAGAATTAGAGGTACATTATTATTATTATTATTATTATTATTTTTTTTTTTTTTGAAATCATGCTAGTTATAGATAAAAAAAACATCTCTTATTTTTGCTTTGGACCTGAAACCAGGGCTGCCAATTTTGCCGATTTATCGGCATTTTTTACTCAAAAAATAGCAAATGCCTATTTTTCGATATAAACTTCGTTCAAGAATTTTTACTGGAAGTCGTCGAAATTGCAAGTTTTTGCTAGAAATGTCTTACACACAGGAGCTATACTTCATTTCACACCTAAAGTATTCGTATAGCAGTAAAATTAAGTCCATTATTAAAAAAAAGGAAACCGCTCAAATAGTGTAGGTAAATAGCCAAATTTGTAAAAATATGACAGTATTTATATATGTATGAGCTATATCTAATATGTATGAGCTATATCTAATATGTATGGGCTATATCTAAATTTGGGCCAACTGGGCGATACATATAACAGGTTGGCTGATAAGTCCCCGGTCTGACACATAGATGGCGTCGCTAGTATTAAACGCATATTATTTTTATATAGTACCAACCTTCAAATGATTCGTGTCAAAATTGGAAGTCTGTAAGTCAATTAGTTTGTGAGATAGAGCGTCTTTTGTGAAGCAACTTTTGTTATTGTGAAAAAAATGGGAAAAAAGGAATTTCGTGTTTTGATAAAATACTGTTTTCTGAAGGGAAGAAATACGGTGGAAGCAAAAACTTGGCTTGATAATGAGTTTCCGGACTCTGCCCCAGGGAAATCAACAAAAATTGATTGGTATGCAAAATTCAAGCGTGGTGAAATGAGCACGGAGGACGGTGAACGCAGTGGACGCCCGAAAGAGGTGGTTACCGACGAAAACATCAAAAAATCCACAAAATGATTTTGAATGACCGTAAAATGAAGTTGATCGAGATAGCAGAGGCCTTAAATAATCATTCATCATTATTTGGATATGCGGAAGCTCTGTGCAAAATGGGTGCCGCGCGAGCTCACATTTGACCAAAAACAACAACGTGTTGATGATTCTGAGCGGTGTTTGCAGCTGTCAACTCGTAATACACCCGAGTTTTTCCGTCGATATGTGACTATGGATGAAACATGGCTCCATCACTACACTCCCGAGTCCAATCGACAGTCGGCTGAGTGGACAGAGACCGATGAACCGTCTCCGAAGCGTGGAAAGACTCAAAAGTCCGCTGGCAAAGTAATGGACTCTGGTTTTTGGGATACGCATGGAATAATTTTTATCGATTATCTTGAGAAGGGAAAAACCATCAAAAGTGACTATTATATGACGTTATTGGAGCGTTTGAATGTCGAAATCGCGGCAAAACGGTGTTGTTCCACCAAGACAACGCACCGTGCCACAAGTCATTGAGAACGATGGCAAAAATTCATGAATTGGGCTTCGAATTGCTTCCCCACCCACCGTATTCTCCAGATCTGGCCCCCAGCGACTTTTTCTTGCTCTCAGACCTCAAAAGGATGCTCGCATGGAAAAAATTTGGCTGCGATGAAGAGGTGATCGCCGAAACTGAGGCCTATTTTGAGGCAAAACCGAAGGAGTACTACCAAAATGGTATCAAAAAATTGGAAGGTCGTTATAATAGTTGCATCGCTCTCGAAGGGAACTATAAACTAAAACGAATTTTGACAAAAAAATGTGTTTTTCTTTGTTAGACCGGGGACTTACCAGCCAACCTATTATATGGGAGTTATATGGAAATCTGAATCTATTTCGATAAAATGTTGCGTACTTTAAGGGTGCCTGAAAAATTACTTTGTCTTCAATTTGAAGACCGTCGATTAAATAGTAAATAAATGCAGTATGCTCCCATTTGTTGAAATCGGGTGGTATATATGTACGGGGGCTATATCTAAATTTGATCCGATGTTTTCCAAATTCAATAGTTGTTCGTCCTTGTGCCAAAAAAACGCTCTGAACTAAATTTCATCCAACTCGATTAATAATTACGACCGGAGTCATGCGAACACAAATACATGGAATGACGAACACAAAGGGGTAGATTGACTCGGGAGGTTATTCTCAACCGATCGGTATATATTTAAAAATCAATGTATGTGGTAGGCACATTTTTTGCAGATCAAAGTTATTAAGTTAATTTAATTAACTTGAATCGTTATATTTTTACTATTGAATTACATTGATGTACATGTTCATTTTCTGTTTTCTATATGAAATAAATATGTTTGTGATATTTTTAAACAAAAAAATATGTTTTATTTTAATATTTTATATACTTTACAGATTTTTTGATGATTTTTAAAATGTATGTGCCGATTATGACGATTTTTTTTCTTTTTGAAAAACTGACGATTTTTCTTAAAATTTTATTGGTAGCCCTGCCTGAAACTCTTAATACAAATGCACGATAAAACAGTTGAAAACATCATCTAACCATTCCAATATATAAATGAATATGCTTTCGCCCTGAGCACATTGTGTCGCTTAATTATCTGTCGAACTACTAACCGCTCTTGATATACCCCAGGATTCAACAGTTACTACTGAAGTTAAACACACAAAAAAAAAGAATGGCTTCTTAATTAGATTTTCCATTTGTTTCTAATGTTTTTGTAGCCACTTTTTCCATTCTTTTTTCTTTGTTTAAATCATATATTTCTGTAATGAATTTCTTTCTTTTTTATCACTTAATTTTAGAGTTCTTTTCAGCAGTGACCAACAACAAATAAATTAAATTTTATATTAAATATATAAAAAATATACACAAGATTATACAATTATTTTATAAGTCTGCGAGGTAACGTAAAATATTTTTTTTTGTCTTCAATTAGGAAATAAGATTATTTAATTATTTTTATACCCTCCACCATAGGATGGGGGGTATATTAACTTTGTCATTCCGTTTGTAACACATCGAAATATTGCTCTAAGACCCCATAAAGTATATATATTCTGGGTCGTGATGAAATTCTGAGTCGATCTAAGCATGTCCGTCCGTCTGTTGAAATCACGCTAACTTCCGAACGAAACAAGCTGGCACAAGTAGTTGTTATTGATGTAGGTTAGGTTAGGCAGTCCGATTAAATTTCAGGCTCACTTAGACTATTCAGTCCATTGTGATACCACATTTAACTAAAAGTACCTATTACATATGGGCACTTCTAGTCTTAACCACTGAACCTTCTCTATTATTTACTTTTGTGGAACCAACCAGATTGCTCCAAAAACATTAACAAACTGCTTAAGTTAACGTTTTCCAGGTCAGCCAGTAATCTAAAGCTATATGCTCCTAAAATTCGCTTACGCCTTACACAAAAAGCAGGACACTCGCACAAGAGGTGTTTAATTGATTCCTTTTCCTCCACATTATGACAGCTTATACAATAGTCATTATACTTCGCACCTATAGTTTTTGCAAATCAGACAGCGACCCGTTATAGCAGATATCACGAGTGCTATCTGACGCCTTGAGAACACTAGCATATCTAGTGTGCGGTTTAAGTTTAAATGGGGCCATAGTTGCTTGGTGTCGTTACAACCCTTGTAATTCTTATTGATGTAGGTCAGATGGTATTGAAAATGTGCCATATTGGTCCACTTTTACGTATAGCCCCCATATAAACGGACCCCCAAATTTGGCTTGCGATAGCTCTAAGAGAAGCAAATTTCATCCGATCCGGCTGAAATTTGGTACATGCTGTTAGTATATGGTCTTTAAAAACCTTGCAAATATTGGTCCACATCGGTCCATAATTACATATAGCCCCCATATAAACCGATCCCCAGATTTGGCTTCCGGAGCCTCTAAGAGAAGCAAATTTCATCCGATCCGGCTAAAATTTGGTACATGGTGTTAGTATATGGTCTCTAATGACCATGCAAAAATTGGTCCATATCGGTCCATAATTATATATAGCCCCCATATAAACCGATCCCCAGATTTGACCTCCGGAGCCTCTCAGAGGAGCAAAATTCATCCGATCGGGCTAAAATTTGGTACATGGTGTTAGTATATGGTCTCTAATGACCATGCAAAAATTGGTCCATATCGGTCTATAATTGTATATAGCCCCCATATAAACCGATCCCCAGATTTGACCTCTGGAGCCTCTTGAAGGAGCAAAATTCATCCGATCCGGTTGAAATTTGGTACGTGGTGTTAGTATATAGTGTCTAACAACCATACAAAAATTGGTCGATATCGGTCTATAATTGTATATAGCCCCCATATAAACCGATCCCCAGATTTGACCTCTGGAGCCTCTTGAAGGAGCAAAATTCATCCGATCCGATTGAAATTTAGTACGTGGTGTTAGTATATGATCTCTAACAACAATGTAAAAATTGGTCCATATCGGTCCATAATTATATATAGCCCCCATATAAACCGATCCCCAGATTTGACCTCCGGAGCCTCTTGGAGGAACAAATTTCATCCGATCCGGTTGAAATTTGGTATGTGGTGTTAGTATATGGTGTCTAACATCCATAGAAAAATTAGTCCATATCTGTCTATAATTGTATATAGCCCCATATAAACCGATCCCCAGATTTGACCTCTGGAACCTCTTGGAGGAGCAAAATTCATCCGATCCGGTTTAAATTTGGTACGTGGTGTTAGTATATGGTCTCTAACTACGATGCTAAAATTGGTATATATCGGTCCATAATTATATATAGCCCCCACATAAACCGATCCCCAGATTTGACTTCCGGAGCCTCTTGGAGGAGCAAAATTCATACGATTCGGTTGAAATTTGGTAATGTGCGCTAGTTAGGGTCGCTTACAGTCATGCAAAATTTGGTCCATATGGGTCTATAGTTATATATAGCCGATGACCAATCACATAAAAATTGGTCCAAATCGCCAAAAATAATCTACGAAAATTTTTCTATAGAAAATTTTGTCAAAATTTTATTTCTATAGAAAATTTTGTCAAAATTTTATTTCTATAGAAAATTTTGTCAAACTGAATTATACACGTATTTAATCGGCCCGTATGGACCAACTTACAATTTAGAAGACGATGTTTAGAAGTTTGAAGATACTTTGCAATTGGCAAGTTTTACCGCAACCCAAGAAAGTCGATTGTGCACTCTTAGAAAAATATGTTTTTCATATGTTCCGATATAAACAAAATGTGTTTCGGGCACAATTTTTAAACACAATTTATTTAAGTGCAAACATGTAATGTTCCTAAACTAACACTAAATGTTTGGGACATCTATGTTAATATGTTAGAATATATTATGTTTGGGGCATGAATGTTTCATAAAAATCATATGTGTGAATGCCAACATATATGAATTTACAAATTTCGACTAAACATACATATGTTGTGATATTTTATTCAAAGCGACAGAGAGAGAGTATAGAGAAAGAAATAGAGATGGAAACCGGGAGAGTTGACGAAAGATATCAACATAACACACCGAAAGAATCAAAAGAGAACAATTTCTGTGAAACCGCTTGCATGTTGTTTCGGAAAACTGTTTTATTATAAGGCCAAAAATTTGATATGCTTAAGTCTAAATATTATTTAATTTGAATAAAGAGAATGGACATTCCGAACCAAGAGAATAGACATTTGAAAAACAAACAGCATACGTTTTCGCCTTGAGAGCAGCATTTTATGTATGTGTGGACATGTGTTTTGTTTATCATTTTGGCATTATGGGCACAATTTTTTTCTTGGTTCGTTAAAAGAAATCAGTGGTCTTCATAAAAATAACAAAAAGGGCACTATACTCTTTTTAGAGTTGGGACAGTAAAATGAAATAAGGAGGAAATTGTGACAAATTACGCAGTAAAATGTATAAAAACAAAGTTTAGTTCCTCTTTATTAATAAGTAGTCCACGAGGAGTTGACGGACACCTTCAAATATAAAAGCGGGCATTAAGTTCGAGTTTTGCAGCTAAAACAATTTAAAAAGTTTATTTTCTTTAAAATGAATTATTAAAGAAAAATAAAAGGCATTTTAGAGCGATGGTATTAAATGCTAGTAAAAAACTGTTCACGCCTAAATAAATTTATGTTTATATTATAAAATTATTTATGTATGTTTATACTCGACTCCACGTTCTTCTTTTGTTAGAGTTTTTGAATTCCTTCCAAATTTTAAAGTTTTGTACCAAAAACATATTTTGTTACAAAATTGTTATTTTTGCAATAAAAAAAATAATATTTTATCAAAAATCAGCCAATTTCGTTTATATCAAGCACTGTTACTGACTATAAATCTTTAATAACCCACATTTCGAAGTTTCATAATAAAAATTTAATATATTATAAATATAAATGTGTAAATTAAAAAAAAAAAAAACAAAAAAAAATGTTCGGTGGGACCACTGCTCCACGTGGCAAACAAATGTATGTTTCTGTTAAATAATGTTATGTTTGCATGGGCTCGTGGGCGCTGCAAACTATGCTATATAAATGTAACTTATAACGATAATTATCTGCTGGTGACCATAACAGCTACGTAGCCCAGTGGATAGTGTGTTGGTTTACAAACAGTATGGTCCTCGGTTCGATTCTCCGTGCAGGCGAAAGGTAAAATTTAAAAAATTTATAAAAGTGAATAATTTCTTCAACATTATTTGTATTACAGAAAAAGGTGCCAAGAACTAAAAATTTCGTGGAAGTGAAAATTACGATAATGTTAGGGAATGAGCACAATCGTCTTTGGGAAAAATTCTTCCAAGCATATAATATTTTTGGGCTCAAAATGCTTCCAAACATATCATATGTTCACATAAAACAAACATATTAATGTTTCGGCAGTATCCAATAATATATGTGCTTCCTGCAAAATATGTTTGGAACATATGTTAAAGAAGCGATTTTTTTTGAGGGTGTGGATGACAGTCTTTAGTAGAAGTTTCTACGCAATCCATGGATACATAAGATTCGGCCTGGCCGAACTTACGGCCGTATATACTTGTTTGTTTTTAATTGGTCTGTATTCAAATCGTTGGTCAATCTTCTACATATCCTGTGAATTTCAACCGTGGTTTGTCAAGGAGAGGTATACTTTTCCCCAACAAAGCTTCTCTAAGCGGTTTCACTGTAATGTGGAACGCCGTTCGGACTCGGCTATAAAAAGGAGGTCCCTTGTCATTGAGCTTAACATGGAATCGTGCAGCACTCAGTGATAAGAGAGAAGTTCACCAATGTGGTATCACAATGGACTGAATAGTCTAAGTGAGCCTGATACATCGGGCTGCCACCTAACCTAACCTAACCTCCGCGACCAAATATCGAAAAATAAAAAAGCGGGTCTTTGTCTAGACATCACCCACACCTTCCTTAGAAATTTCACCTAAACGGGAGAACTTTGGCTCAATTTTCAAAAAGTCAGGCAAGGGGGAGTCGCCCACCTCCACCACATATCAAAAAATGAGGTATCCTATTTTCACCACATGAGGGTCAATCTACGTTCTCCGAACATTTTTCATGTGATAAAATAAAATAATTTTATAACAAAAGCAACTGCAATGAATTCAAATTATAAATGGTTGAAATGTGCGCTGTATGTTAAAAAGATATTCTCGCTTTTCCATTGAAACTTTTCTTAAATTGCCTTTGCTATAAACCTTACGGAGCCCGAGACCTTTCCAACGAATGCAAAACCGTGGAAATCGGTTTGTGCGTTCTAGAGTTAAGCGTCAGGAAAGAAACCCCGACTGATATTAAATAAATTAATTAATTATGGTACTTTATTATACAATAACCCTGGTTACGGTCCTTGCTTGAATAAATTTTCACTACTAGCATAGTGTAGTTAAATAAATAAAAAAAGTGTGATATATTTGTTTAACAAACGAGATATATTTATGACAAAAGTATGTAGTTTTTTTTTAAAGCATACATCAGGGAGTCTCTATATTATTTTCTTGCTCCGCCTCACAGAATAAATTCGAGATTATATATGTTTTTGCCCCCAATTTTTTATATACTTTCCTTTGTTTTTATATAAGTTTTAATTGTTTATTGTTCTTTGTAGTTTCTACTGTATTGTGGCAGACCTGACGTTTTTCCCTCCACCCCCTTGCCATAAATTAGTATTTGAGTTTTGTCGTTTTCATTTTAGTCCATTGCTTTTACAAACAAAGGTAATTTATAGTACGTGACAAAATGAAAAATTTGCACTTTTGTCTTTGCTTTTATGTTTTAGTTTTTTTTCTTTTTTTTTTGTTTTGCATTGAGTGTTATTTAATAATGTTTGGATTTTGTTTGCCACAAAGAGGTTTTTTGCCATATCAATGTAAGTTGCTGCAGTATGTTGCATATGTTTAGGTGTTAATGCATATGGTCATGAACTTGCAATATACAATAGTAGGGATGCCAAGGTCGAAAATCAACTTTTTGACTAATCGTCTTTTTGTTAAAAAAATCGAATAGTTGTAGTCGAATTTTTGCAATCTTAAAAAACGACCAATCAACTTTAAAATTTATTTTTGTACCCTAAACCACGGGAGCCACCGTGGTGCAATGGTTAGCATGCCCGCCTTGCATACACAAGGTCGTAGGTTCGATTCCTGCTACGACCGAACACCAAAAAGTTTTTCAGCGGTGGATTATCTCACCTCAGTAATGCTGGTGACATTTCTGAGGGTTTCAAAGCTTCTCTAAGTGGTTTCACTGGAATGTGGAACGCCGTTCGGACTCGGCTATAAAAAGGAGGTCCTTTGTCATTGAGCTTAACATGGAATCGGGTAGCACTCAGTGATAAGAGAGAAGTTCACCACTGTGGTATCACAATGGACTGAATAGTCTAAGTGAGCCTGATACATCGGGCTGCCACATAACCTAACCTAACCTAACCTACCCTAAACCACATAGTGGTCAAGGTATAATAACTGTGATC
The DNA here is from genome assembly GCF_050003625.1 of Haematobia irritans. Taxonomy (NCBI): domain Eukaryota; kingdom Metazoa; phylum Arthropoda; class Insecta; order Diptera; family Muscidae; genus Haematobia; species Haematobia irritans. Next base: position 113,887,766 of record NC_134401.1, read on the forward strand.
TGCCAAAAAATGTGCCTATCAGAAATATTGATTTTATACACCATAAAATATATACCGATCGACTCAAAATCATCTCATGCATCGATCTAGTCTTTGTTGTCTGTTCCTCTGTCCATGTATGCAATTATTAATCGATTTTGATGAAATTTGGCACAGAGTGTTTTCTTGGTCAAAATATTATTTTCATAGAAAATTTTGTCAAAATTTTATTTCTATAGAAAATTTTGTCAAAATTTTATTTGTATAGAAAATTTTGGTAATTTTTTTTCTGTAGAAAATTTTGTCAAAATTTTATTCCTTGGCACATGGACGAAGGCAATTGAATGTGGAAAAAATCACATTAAATTTCGAAAAAAGGGACCAAATTGGGCTTCTTTACTAACCGCTCTACGGGAAATTGGTGTAAATTGCCAACGAAATTATTAATCGACATGTATGAAATTATTAATCGATTTTGATGAAATTTGGCACAGAGTGTTTTCTTGGTAACATATTATTTCCATAGAAAATTTTGTCAAAATTTTATTTCTATAGAAAATTTTGTCAAAATTTTTTTCTATAGAAAATTTTGTCAAAATTTTATTGTTATAGAAAATTTTTTCAAAAGTGTATTTCTATAGAAAATATTGTAAAAATTTTATTTCTATAGAAAATATTGTCAAAACTTTTTAATTTTGCCAAAATTTTATATCTAGAGAGATTTTTGTCAAAAGTTTTAATGCGACCAGGCCATTTTATAGTGAAAGTGGCGATCTTCTCCAGACATCGCTATGCCAGGCATAGGCCAAAATACTTCAGAGACACTTTCGTGCTGTGTATAACGGCTTTGGCCCTAAAAACACTGTTACCACGCGAGCCAAAAATATTTTTTGTCAACATTTTTTTCCAGAAAAATTTTCAAAATTTTCTTCTCTTTAAAAGTTTTTGTCAAAATTTTAATTCTATTGAAAATGTTGTCAAAATTTTATTTCTATAGAATAATTTTCAAAATTTTCTTCTCTTTAGAAAATTTAATAAGATATTATTTCTATAGACAATTTTATCAAAATTCTATAGAAAATTTTGTTAAAAATTTGTAAAAATTGTGTGCTCTATACAAACTTTTTTCAAAATATTATTTCCATAGAAAATTTTGTTAAAATATTATTTCTATTGAAAATTTTGTCAAAATTTTATTTCTATAGAAAATTTTGTCAAAATTTTGTTTCTATAGAAAAATCTTGTCAAAATTTTATTTCTATAGAAAATTTTGCTAAATTTTGTTCTCTATAAAAAATTTCGCAAAATATTATTTCTAAATTATATATTATTTCACAATTTTATTTCTATAGATATTTTTTCCAAATTTTATTTCAAAAAAAGAAAATTTTGTCAAAAATTTTCTTCTCTATAAAAAAATTTGTGAAAATATTATTTCCATATAAAATTTTGTCAAAATTGTTTTTCTATAGAACATTTTGTTAAAAATTTGTAAAAATTTTCTGCTCTATAAAAAATTTTGTCAAAATATTATTTCCATAGAAAATTTTGTTAAAATTTTATTTCTATTGAAATTTTTGTCAAAATTTTATTTCCATAGAAAATTTAGTCAAAATTTTAATTCTGTAGAAAATTTTGCCACAATTTTTTTTTCTATAGAAAATTTTATCAAAATTTTATTTTTATAGAAAATCTTGTCAAAATTTTATTTCTATAGAAAATTTTGCTCAAATTTTTCTAAACTTTGTTCTCTATAAAAAATTTCGCAAAATATTATTTCTTTATTATATATTATTTCACAATTTTATTTCTATAGATATTTTTTCCAAATTTTATTTCTATAGAAAATTTTGTCAAAATTTTCTTCTATATAAAAAATTTTGTGAAATTATTATTTCCATATAAAATTTTGGCAAAATTTTAGTTTTATAGAAAATTGTGTTAAAATTTTATTTCTATAGAAAATTTTTGTTAAAAATTTTTCAAAAATTTTTCTCTATAAAAAATTTTGTCAAAATTTTATTTCTATAGAAAATTTTGTTAAAATTTTATTTCTATAGAAAATTTTGTCACAATTTTATCGCTTTAGAAAATTTTGTCAAAATTGTATTTCTATAAAGAATTTGGTCAAAATTGTATTTCTATAAAGAATTGGGTCAAAATTTTATTTCTATAAAAAATTTTGTCAAAATTACTCTATAAAAAATGCTGTGAAAATATTATTTTTATACAATATTTTATTAAAATTTTATTTCTATTGAAAATTTTGTCAACATTTTATTCCTATAGAAATTTTTGTAAAAATTTTATTTCTATAGAAAATTTTGTCAAAATTTTATTTCTATAGAAAATTTTGTCAAAATTTTATTATATTTCATGTTAGCCTGATACCGAAACAGGCAATTGACGTCCAAATGCATTATATCTTATTATAATTACATAAAATTTTATTTCTATAGAAAATTTTGTCAAAATTTTAATTCTGTAGAAAATTTTGTCACAATTTTTTTTTTCTGTAGAAAATTTTATCAAAATTTTATTTCTATAGAAAATTTTGCTAAAATTTTTCAAAATTTTGTTCTCTATAAAAAATTTCGCAAAATATTATGTTGTGAAAATGTTTTAAAATTTTATTTCTATAGAAAATCTTGTCAAATTTTTTTTTCTATAGAAAATTGTGCTAAAATTTTTCAAAATTTTCTTCTTTATAAAAAATTTTGTGAAAATATTATTTCCATATAAAATTTTGTCAAAATTTTATCTCTATAGAAAATTTTTGTTAAAAATTTTTCAAAAATTTCTCTCTCTATAAAAAATTCTCTCTATCAAAAATTTTGTCAAAATTTTATTTCTGTAGAAAATTTTGTTAAAATTTTATATCTATAGAAAATTTTGTTAAAATTTTATTTCTATAGAAAATTTTGTCAAAATATTATTTCTATAGAAAATTTTGTCACAATGTTATCGCTATAGAAAATTTTGTCAAAATTTTATTTCTATAAAGAATTTTGTCAAAATTTTATTTCTATAAAAAATTTTGTCTAAATTTCTCTATTAAAAAATTTTGTGAAAATATAATTTTAATAGAAAATTTGGTTAAAATTTTATTTCTATTGAAAATTTTGTCAAAATTTCTCTATAAAAAATGCTGTGAAAATATTATTTTCATAGAAAATTTTATTTCTATTGAAAATTTTGTCAACATTTTATTCCTATAAAAATTTTTGTCAAAATTTTATTTCTATAGAAAATTTTGTCAAAATTGTAATTCTGTAGAAAATTTTGTCACAATTTTTTTTTTTCTGTAGAAAATTTTATCAAAATTTTATTTCTATAGAAAATTTTGCTAAAATTTTTCAAAATTTTTTTCTCTATACAAAATTTCGCAAAATATTATGTTGTGAAAATGTTTTAAAATTTTATTTCTATAGAAAATCTTGTCAATTTTTTTTTCTATAGAAAATTGTGCTAAAATTTTTCAAAATTTTCTTCTCTATAAAAAAATTTGTGAAAGTATTATTTCCATATAAAATTTTGTCAAAATTGTTTTTCTATAGAAAATTGTGCTAAAGTTTTTCAAAATTTTCTTCTCTATAAAAAATTTTGTGAAAATATTATTTCCATATAAAGTTTTGTCAAAATTTTATCTCTATAGAAAATTTTTGTTAAAAATTTTTAAAAAATTTTGTCAAAATTTTATTTCTGTAGAAAATTTTGTTAAAATTTTATTTCTATAGAAAATTTTGTCAAAATATTATTTCTATAGAAAATTTTGTCACAATGTTATCGCTATAGAAAATTTTGTCAAAATTTTATTTCTATAAAAAATTTTGTCTAAATTTCTCTATTAAAAAATTTTGTGAAAATATTATTTTCATAGAAAATTTTGTTAAAATTTTATTTCTATTGAAAATTTTGTCAACATTTTATTTCTATAGAAAATTATTTCGTAATTTTATTTCTATAGGAGATTTGTCGAGTAGTTTTTAATTTTTCTTTCAGTGCTCTTAGCCACTTTTCGATCTACTGATGTGAAAGATTACTCATAATTGATAGATTTCTATCGATAGTTGATCATTTGATATCACTCGTTCGAATGAATCTAGATGCCTTAATTTACCCATCTAGATGCGTTAAGAGCATTCTTGTTGACCACCATCAACTACTATATTCAGTCCCAAGCCCCATCAAACACCTCACCCATAGTGAACTTCAATGTCTTTGGCCTCCATTGATATATTCCAGGGTCTCTAATGCAAATGCAAAGTAATGCAACAAGAATTGATTTGCAAAACCTAATCGAAAATAATGCAGATATCTCCCCCAGCTTGATATATGCAAGCATTCTCCCAACATTATTGCATATGGAGATAGGTTAGCAGATTCTTTTTGTTTCCAATAAACTGTCAGTTAGTACGTGCTAGTATACCTGATTCGTCCTCTACCAACCTTTCTAGGCCATAATATGGTCATACCAAGTTTTTTTTCAAATTCACTTCGTATGCTTGATTTGACCCAAGATGAGGTTGTCCACTTTATAAATCTCTTTTTTTCTGTGCCTTCCTCCTCTTGTGCCATTCACAGGTAACAAATATGTTCATATGTCCATGACCAAATGGAGAGGATTTTATACTTTGAAGAGGAGATATACCACTTTCATGATTCCACAATGGGGGGAGGCAAGAAACAGATGCAATATTGGGGCTGCTACATTGCAACTGACCAGGATCTACGTGTTCTTCGTCTTCCCTTTGCAATTGAGGACGATACCTTGTATGACTTGAATTACTTAAACCATACTGCGTTAGATATGGTAGTCATCGCGTACCCACCCCTCCACCCCCCCGCACATATATGTGTGCATCATGAAGATGTCAGGTTAAAAGAATATCTATCATGACCTCATAATTAACTGGACCATGCAGGAAATTGTGCCGTTGCTAGAATTGCTTGATTAACTGGTAGGTAGATTACTCAGAGTATATTTTTTTTAAATCTTCCTCACTTTCACAGAAGGAGGAACGGCAACAACAGGTTGGTGAATTGTTGAAATCTCATTCCGGCAGGGAGTTTTGGTGGTACATTTCCCCTAGAAACATTTTGGTCGCAGACCACGGACTGGGTTTAAAAAGGTGGTTCACCGCTTCATTTCTATCGAGCTATGGCCACGATAATTCGCCGATTCGGTGAACCTATGCGACCAGGCCATTTTAGAGTGAGGCTTGCACCACAAAGTGGTGATCTTCTCCAGACGTCGCTATGCCAGGCATGGGCCTCAGAGACACTTTCGTGCTTCCTATAATGGCTTTGTCCCCATAACCACGGTTGCCACTCGAGCCAACAATAATCTACCTAAAATTGGAGAAAATTTTACCAAAAAACCTACCAAACGAAAAATTTATTGTTCAAAATTTTATTTCTACAGAAAAGTTTATCAAAATCATATTTCTATAGAAAATTTTGTCAACATTTTATTTCTATAGAAAATTTTTGCAAAATTTTATTTCTATAGAAAATTTTTGCAATTTTTTTTCGGGAGGTTCAAGTGTAGTTCACTTGGGACTGTCCATCCAACCGTCTTGCAGTCTATAGGACCCAAATAAATTTGACAAGCATACTTTTTCTCTGTTGGTTAAGCTACACTTGTACTTTAGTCAATGCATGATAAAAAGCAACAATAATTTTACTTCTATAAAAATTTCATTTCTTTAGAAAAGTTTTCCACAATTTTATTTCTATAGAAAATTTTGTCAAAATTTTATTTCTATAGAAAAATTTGTCAGAAATTTAAATATAAATTTTTGTCGACAATGTATTTCTATAAAAAATTTTGTCAGAATTTCATTTCTATAGAAATTTTTGTCAAAATTCTATTTCTATACAAATTTTTGCAAAATTTGACTTCTATAGAAAAATTTGTTTCTATAGAAAATTTTATAAAAAATTTATTTCAATAGAAAAATTTTGCAAAATTTTATTTCAATAGAAAATTTTTACAAAATTTTGTCAGAAATTTAATACAAATTTTTGTCAATAATGTATTTCAGAATTTAATTTCTATAGAAATTTTTGTCAAAATTTTATTTCTATACCAATTTTTGCAAAATTTTATTTCAATAGAAGATTTTTGCAAAATTTTATTTCTATAGAAAATTTTATCGAAGTTTTTTTCAATAGAAAATTTTTGCAAAATTTTATTTCAATAGAAAATTTTGTCAGAAATTTAATAGAATTTTTTGTCAATAATGTATTTCTATAAAAAAAATTTTTCAGAATTTCATTTCTATAGATTTTTTTTTCAAAATTGTATTTCTATACAAATTTTTGCAACATTTTATTTCTATACAAAATTTTGCCAAAATTTTACTTCTATAGAAAATTTTGTCAAAATTTTATTTCTCCAGAAAATTTTGTCAAAATTTTGTTTCTATTGAAAATTTGTGTAAAAATTTTATTTCTATAGAAAATTTTGTCAAAATTTTATTTCTATAGAACATTTTGTCAAAATTTTATTTCTATAGAAAAATTTGTCAAAAGTTTATTTCTATAGAAAATGTTGTCAAACTGTTATTCTATAGAAAATTTTTGCAAAATTTTATTTCCACAGAAAATTTTGTCACAATTTTATTTCTGTAGGAAATCTTGTCAAAATTTTATTTCTATAAAAAAATTTTGTCAATATTTTATTTTTTTAGAAAATTTTCTAAAATTTTTTTTTCTACAGGAAATTTTGTGAAAATTTTATTTCTATAGGAAATTTGCCAAAATTTTATTTCTTTTAGAATATTTTCTCAAAATTTTATTTTTATAGAAAATTTTTCCAAAAATATATTTCTATAGAAAAATTTGCCAAAAATTTTATTTCTTCAAAAGATATTGCCCAAATTTAATTTCTATAGAAAATTTTGTCAAAATTTTGTTTCTATAGAAAATTTTGTAAAAATTTTATATCTATAAGAAATTTTGTCAAAATTTTATTTATATAGGAAATTTTGTCAAAATTTTATTTCTATAGAAAACTTTGTCAAAATTTAATTTTTTTTAGAAAATTTTCTCAAAATTTTGCTTCTATACAAATTTTGTCAAAATTTTATTTTTTTAGAAAATTTTCTCAAATTTTATTTCTATAGAAAATTTTGTCAAAATTTAATTTTTTTAGAAAATTTTCTCAAAATTTTGCTTATATACAAATTTTGACAAAATTTTATTTCAATAGAAAATTTTGCCAACATTTTATTTCTATAGAAAATTTTGTCAAAATTTTATTTCTATAGAAAAATTTTTTTCAATAATGTATTTCTATAGAAAAATTTGCCAAAATTTTATTTCTTTAAAAGATTTTGCCCAAATTTTATTTCTATAGAAAATTTTGTCAAAATTTTATTCTTTTTAGAAAATTTTCTCAAAATTTTATTTCTATAGAAAATTTTGTCAAAATTTTATTTTTATAGGAAATTTTGTCAAAATTTTATTTCTATTGGAAATTTTGTCAAAATTTTATTTCTATAGAAAATATTGTGAAAATTTTATTTCTATAGAAAATTTTGTCAAAATTTTATTTCTATGGAAAACTTTGCCAGAATTTTATTTCTTTAAAAAATTTTGCCCAAATTGTATTTCTATAGAAAATTTTGTCAAAATTTTAGTTGTTTAGAAAATTTTCTCAAAATTTTATTTCTATAGAAAATTTTGTCAAAATTTATTTTTTTTTTAGAAAATTTTCTCAAAATTTTATTTCTATACAAATTTTGTCAGAATTTTATTTCCATAGAAAATTTTGTCAAAATTTATTTTATAGAATATTTTATCAAAACTTTTTTTCTATAGAACATTTTGTCAAAAATGTATTTCTATAGAAAAATTTGCCAAAATTTTGTCAAAATTTTATTTCTATAGGAAATGTTGTCAAAATTTTATTTCTATAGGAAATTTTGTCAAAATTTTATTTCTATAGAAAAATTTTCCAAAAATATATTTCTATAGAAAAATGAGCCAAAATTTTATTTCTTTAAAAGATTTTGTCCAAATTTCTTTTCTATAGAAGATATCTTTAGAAAAATTTCGCAAAATTTTATTTCTTTAGGAAATTATTTCACAATTTTATTTCTATAGAAAATTATGTCAAAATTTTATTTCTATAGAAAATTTTGTCTATGCCATACATTGACAATTGCCCTTCCAAATGTGCGCCTCCGTTACGTTAGATCTTAATTAAAAAAAGTAATTTCACAATTATATAGAAAAACTAGATAAATTCAATTTCTTCACAATATATTGCACACAAAAATTTTTTTTTTATTCAATCACGAAATTAATTGATTCAATTAATTTTTTAATTGAAATGTCTTCAATTACAGAAATGATAGTATCAATTAAAAAATTAATTGAAGGCCGATTAAAAAATTAATTGATCCAAATAAAAAATTAATTGATACTATTAATGTTTTTGATTGATTTTTGTTTCAATTAAAACATTTCTTGAATCAATTAAATTTTTAATTGAATATTTTTTAAAATTTAATTAAAATTCTAATTGAAAAAATTTTCGTGCATTTTTTTTCTGTGTATAAAGAAATGTGTCACTTTTCATGTCATGATTGGCACTTTTTAAGCATTTTTTTTGCGAAATTCGCAATGGCAACGCTGACTTCTTATCTTTTGGAAGGAAGTCTTCTGATCTAAAGAATACAGATCAGAAATTTATCAAAAGTCTCTTTCTTGCATTTTTTACCATTTCTCAATATTTTTAGTACATTCCTCATTTATTACACTTTCATCCTTAAATTGAACACCATCAGGGATAAAGGCTATTTTATGTCCGCATAGCAAATGGAAGAACTAACGAACGAACGACTGAATGAATGAATAGTGATTGTGGCAGCGGATGCGCTCTGACTATTTTCAAATGGCTTGTTTGGAATCATTGTAATGCGGTTTACTTCACTATATCCTTTGCAAAATGGTAAATTTCGAATTGTCATTGAATGGTGCGGTGTGGCGTAGTTGGTATGGTAGTCGAGTGAGGCGAGGGAGTGTCTGTTGAATGAAAAACCTTCATCGCCAGCCAGATGATCGTTTTTCGAATGGTGAGACCAAACAGCAAACAGGATATGCTGAAGTGAAACTTGGTTCCCCGGAATTCGTATCCTCGCTCGCTTGCCTTAGTTGACTTTGACTTTCGCAACCAACATATGTCCAGAACATTTGTGGCAACGTTCACTCGACCAAGTCCTAAAGCTGGTGGATTTTGTGCCAAAGCTGATGATGATGTTAAACAGTTAAATGCAGATTTATTTATCTTCTTTAACATTAGCCCATGAATGGGGATTTTGTTTTTTTTTACAGTTTCCATTTTATTTTCCCATTTTGAGTTGCATTACAAAAATCCTTTATGGTGGTGGTGGTGGTGGCATTTTGTGGTCCCTCACAATCCAGCCCTTTAATTTATATGACAAAAGTCTTCTTTATCATCTCACATCTTTTGAACGATGTTGAAAAACACCCACTAGAGCTGGATGTAATGATGCTTGATGGCCACTACATTGGCTTGTTTGTGTATTATGATGAAATTTGTTAGAAGGGCACAATCCTACGATTTCAAGAGTAAAAAGGCAAAAATCTCATACTCGAGTCATCAAAAGTGACCATTTACGAGTTGTTGGAAAATCCTCATATACTCACTTGGGTTTTATGTGGTCATCAGAAAAGCAATATAATGAGCAAGGTTTCTTCTTTGAATTTATTAAAAAGTTAGTATTGTTCGATTGGTTTTTCAACGAAGAAAATTACATTATGAAAAATTTTTACTATTAACACATAAGTTTATTTTAATATTAATGGTAGTTGGTTTTTTGTTTTTCAATGCAATTTCAATAAATTTAATTATATATTTATTTTAAGTTTTAAACTACATTTTATTTTTAATTTTAATTTTAACTTCAATTTTAATTTTACATTTAATTTTAATATTTTGATTGCAATTTCAATTTTAGCATTAACTTTAATTTTTTGATTTTAATTTTAATCTTAATCTTAATTTAAATTTAATTTTATTTTATTTTATATTTAATTTTAATTTTAATTTTAATTTATTTTTAATTTAATTTTAATTGTAATTTTAATTTTAATTTCATTTTAAATTTAATTTTAATTTCAATTTTAATTTTAATTTTAATTTTAATCTTAATTTAATTTTAATTTTAATTTTAATATTAATTTTAATTTTAATTTTAATCATAATTTAATTTTAATTTTAATTTATTTTATTTTTAATTTTAATTTTAATTTTAATTACATTTTAATTTTAATTTCAATTTCAACTTTAATTTTAATTTTAATTTTAATTTTAATTTTAATTTTAATTTTAATTTTAATTTTAATTTTAATTTTAATTTTAATTTTAATTTTAATTTTAATTTTAATTTTAATTTTAATTTTAATTTTAATATTAATTTTAATTTTAATTTTATTTTATTTTATTTTATTTTATTTTATTTTTAATTTTAATTTCATTTTAAATTTAATTTTAATTTTAATTTTTAAATTTAATTTTTTATTTAATTTTAATTTTAATTTTTAATTTAATTTAAATTTTAGTTTTAATTTTAATTTTAATTTTAATTTTAATTTTAATTTTACTTTTAATTTTAATTTTAATTTTAATTTTAATTTTAATTTTAATTTTAATTTTAATTTTAATTTTAATTTTAATTTTAATTTTAATTTTAATTTTAATTTTAATTTTAATTTTAATTTTAATTTTAATTTTAATTTTAATTTTAATTTTAATTTTAATTTTAATTTTAATTTTAATTTTAATTTTAATTTTAATTTTAATTTTAATTTTAATTTTAATTTTAATTTTAATTTTAATTTTAATTTTAATTTTAATTTTAATTTTAATTTTAATTTTAATTTTAATTTTAATTTTAATTTTAATTTTAATTTTAATTTTAATTTTAATTTTAATTTTATTTTATTTTATTTTATTTTATTTTTAATTTTAATTTCATTTTAAATTTAATTTTAATTTTAATTTTAATTTCATTTTAAATTTAATTTTACTTTTACTTTTTATTCCCACCACCATAGAATGGTGATGGGGGTATAATAAGTTTGTCATTGCGTGTGTAACACATCGAAATATCGATTTCCGACTATATAAAGTATATATATTCTTGATCAGGGAGAATTTCTAAGACGATATAAGCATGTCCGTCTGTCTGTTGTAATCACGCTACAGCCTTCAATAATGGTGCTATCGTCCTGAAATTTGGCACGGAATCGTCTTTTGTCTGCAGGCAGGTCAAGTTCGAAGATGGGCTATATCGGTCAAGGGTTTGATATAGTCCCCATATAAACCGACCTCCCGATTTGGGGTCTTGGGCTTATAAAAAACGGATTTGTTATCCAATTTGCCTGAAATTGAAAATCTAGAGGAACTTGAGGACCATAAAAAGATGTGACGAAAATGGTGCCCATCGGTCCATGTTTTGGTATAGCTCCCATATAGACCGATCTCTCGATTTTGCTTCTTGGGCTTCTAGAAACTGTATTTACTATCCGATTTGCCTGAAATTGGAAATATAGAGGTATTTTGGTACCATAAAAAGGTGTGCCGAAAATGGTCCGTATCGGTCCATGTTTTGGTATGGCCCCCATATAGACCGATCTCCCGATTTTGCTTCTTGGGCGTCTAGGAACTGTGTTTTCTATCCGATTTGCCTGAAATTGAAAATCGAGAGGTATTTTAGGACCATAAAGTGGTGTGTCGAAAATGGTTCGTATCATTCCATGTTTTGGTAGAGCCGCCATATAGACCGATCTGCCGATTTTTATTCTTGGGCTTCTATAAACTGTTTTTATTACCCGATTTGCCTTAAAATTGAAAATCTAGAGGTATTTGAGGACTATAAAGTGGTGTGCCGAAATTGAGGTGTATCGGTGCATTTGTTGGTATGACCCCCATATAGACCGATCTCCCGATTTTACTTCTTGGGCGTCTAGAGACTATATTTTCTAGCCGATTTGCTTGAAATTGAAAATCTGGAGGTATTTTGAGATCACAAATAGGTGTGTCGCAAATGGTGCCTATTGGTTCATGTTTTGGTATAGCCGCCATATAGACCGATCTGCCGATTTTTATTCTTGGGCTTCTATAAACTGTTTTTATTACCCGATTTGCCTTAAAATTGAAAATCTAGAGGTATTTTGGGACCACAAATATGTGTGCCGAAATTGAGGTGTATCGGTGCATTTTTTGGGATAACCCCCATATAGACCGATCTCCCGATTTTACTTCTTAGGCGTCTAGAGACAATATTTTCTAGCCGATTTGCTTGAAATTGAAAATCTGGAGGTATTTTAAGATCACAAATAGGTGTGTCGCAAATGGTGCCTATTGGTTCATGTTTTGGTATATCCCCCATATAGACCTATCTCCAGACTTTATTCTTGGGGTTTCTAGAATCCGTAGTTTATATCCAATTTGTCGGAAATTAGAAATCTAGAGGTATTTTAGGACGCTATAAAAAGGAGGTCCCTTGTCACTGAGCTTAACATGGAATCGGGCAGCACTCAGTGATAAGGGAGAAGTTCACCAATGTGGTATCACAATGGACTGAATAGTCTAAGTGAGCCTGATACACCAGGCTGCCACCTAACCTAACCTTGGTAAGGCATCGATATAGACCGATTTAACTTCTTGAGGGTACACCCAAAAAAAAATATTTTCTTCCGGAATGAAATTTTAGACAAACGAAATTTCCCTTTCGCATAAAGTATTTGCTAGTATGTGCTAGTTTTAATATTAATATTAACATTAATATTGATATTAATATTAATTTCAATTTTAAATTTAATCTTAACCTAGCCTGTCTCTCCTTCATTCGTCAACATGGGGCGCGCCGCAATTGTCGGCGAATGGAGTACATTTGAGCTTCTTTCAAAAATAGAATCTATTCTCTCGTCTGCTACATTGGTCGTTAGAGTACCCATGCGATATGGGTTTCAACTTGGAGCCGTTATCTGTGTCCGACAATGTAGTTGCCTTTGGAGTGATCCCGAGGGTCTCTATGCAAGCAGTAAGGCCCTCGCTAGGGTTGACCCACGACGTTATGTGTACTCGTGTTCAGAGCCAGGTCGGCTGTTAATCTGATGCCGTATCAACAGAACCTACATGCCAAGTTAATAGTTGCCTGAAACAGAGCGTTCTCCAAGCCCTGCCAGGGGTTTAACAAGACGGGACGGGTGTGACATTAGACTGGAAGCCATTTCCCTGAGATTTCACTCCCAGGAACTCAGGTAACAGAATGCCACAACTGTCGGCTCGACGGGATGCCTACTTAATGGCGGCATCCGATCGCCATGTCGCAAAGACACCATCGGATATACTAGCCTTTTTATAGCACGTCCTCAATCTTCGCCGCTCTTAGTTGGGGGCTGCTTATTTTTCACAGCTGACCTTATAGGTTGTCCAGCGAACCACCATCTGCCGTCACCGATGGTAGCCTGAGCTCAGTCCCATTTCGTTTCGTTCCGTTTCATTTTTTATTTAAAATTGGCTTACATAAGAACATCTTTAGTTTCTTATAAAATATATTTAATTATTAGAAAAATTATTCTTGTATAAAAATGTCATAGACACAGGGGATAATTGGAAATTTTCTAATACGTTGGTTATTTGGAAAGACCACTGTAACGGAAATTGTATTTCAACGAAATGAATTACAATATCTCATCCAATTTTTATATATCTTGCTCTCTCTCTCTCTCTACATTCAGCATTTCATTGGAAATTGTGGGTTGTAATCAACTCTGCCATGTTGTCATTTTTCTATGGATATGTGGTTCAATTTGATATATATTTTTTGTGTGACCCCAGATTATTTTCATGGAAACTGATATCCAAGTGGGAATGTAAACCTTTCTCCGTCCCATTCGAGTAATTACTTTTGAAAAATAACTACCCAAGTCATAAATTTTGTTTATGTAAAATAAGCAAAAAAAAAAAGTAAATAAATAAACAAAAATCCTATGAATCTCTGGTTGACACAATTTTCCCAGAATTATGCCATGGAGTAAATGTTAAATATCTCCCTCACCCAAAAGTATGCAAACAAACTAGAGAACTTGTTTATTTGAAAAAATATTAAATATGTAACTCGGTCTCATGTATAACAAAATATTTACCGACAAATTTTTTTTTTTATATAATCCAATTTACTAATTTGGGAGACATGACACAAAGTCCTGTGGTTGTGTTGTAGGTCACTAACGAAAGCTGTACCTCATTTTGTTTTGATTAACTTGGGATTTAGTTTTGCTAAAATTATTAGGTAGTGGATTTAGGGAGAAAATATTTTTGAGGGCGTTAAGGAGATAGTTTTTATATTTATTTTAAGTTTTTGTATAAGTATATAAAAATTAGAATATATCACTATGCATATATTTTTATACCCTCCACCATAGGATGGGGGGTATATTAACTTTGTCATTCCGTTTGCAACACATGGAAATATTGCTCTCAGACCCCCTAAAGTATATATATTCTGGGTCGTGGTGAAATTCTGAGTCGATCCGTCCGTCCGTCTGTTGAAATCACGCTAACTTCCGAACGAAACAAGCTATCGACTTGAAATTTGGCACAAGTAGTTGTTATTGATGTAGGTCGGGTGGTATTGCAAATGGGCCATATCGGTCCACTTTTACGTATAGCCCCCATATAAACGGACCCCCAAATTTGGCTTGTGATCGCTCTAAGAGAAGCAAATTTCTCTAACAACCATGCAAAAATTGGTCCACATCGGTCCATAATTATATATAGCCCACATATAAACCGATCCCCCGATTTGGCTTGCGGAGCCTCTAAGAGAAGCAAATTTCATCCGATCCGGCTGAAATTTGGTACATGGTATTGGTATATGTTCTCTAATGACCATGCAAAAATTGGTCCACATCGGTCCATAATTATATATATAGACCCCATATAAACCGATCCCCCGATTTGGCTTGCGGAGCCTCTAAGAAACGAAAATTTCATCCGATCCAGTTGAAATTTGGTACGTGGTGTCAGTATATGGTGTCTAATGACCAAGCAAAACTTGGTCCATATCGGTCCATAATTATATATAGCCCCATATAAACCGATCCCCAGATTTGAACTCCGGAGCCTCTTAGAGGAGCAAAATTCATCCGATCCAGTTGAAATTTGGTACGTGGTGTCAGTATATGGTGTCTAATGACCAAGCAAAAATTAGTCCATATAGGTCCATAATTATATATAGACCCCATATAAACCGATCCCCAGATTTGACCTTCGGAGCCTCTTAGAGGAGCAAAATTCATCCGATCCGGTTGAAACTTGGTACGTGGTGTCAGTGTAAGGTCTCTAACAACCATGCAAAAATTGGTTCATATCGGTCCATAATTATATATAGCGCCCATATAAACCGATCCCCAGATTTGACCTCCGGAGTCTTTTGGAGGAGCAAAATTCATCCGATCGGGTTGAAATTTGGTATGTGGTGTTAGTATATGGTCTATAACAACCATGCAAAAATTGGTCCATATCGGTCCATAATTATATATAGACCCCATATAAACCGATCCCCAGATTTGACCTCCGGAGTCTATTGGAGGAGGAAAATTCATACGATCCGGTTAAAATTTGATATGTGGTGTTAGTATATGGTACCTAACAACCATGAAAAAATTGGTCCATATAGGTCTATAATTATATATAGCTCCCATATAAATCGACCCCCAGACTCGGTTGAAATTTGGTACATTGCGCTAGTATATGGCCGCTAACAGCCATGCAAAAATTGGTCCATATGGGTCTATAGTTATATATAGCCAATAGCCAATCACACAAAAATTGGTCCATATCGCCAAAACTAATCTACCACAATTTTATTTCTATAGAAAATTTTATCAAAATTTTATTTCTATACATAATTTTGTAAAAATTTTATTTCTATAGAAAATTTTGTCAAAATTTTATTCCTATAGAAAATTTTGTCAAAATTTGTTTTTCTATAGAAAATTTTATCAATATTATATTTCTATTGATAATTTTGTCAAAATTTTATTTCTATAGAAAATTTTGTCAACATTTTATTTCTATAGATAATATTGTCAAAATTATATTTCTATAGAAAAGTTTGTCAAAATTTTATTCCTATAGAAAATTTTGTCAAAATTTGTTTTTCTATAGAAAATTTTATCAAAATTATATTTCTATAGATAATTTTGTCAAAATTTTATTTCTATAGAAAATTTTGTCAACATTTTTTTTCTATAGATAATATTGTCAAAATTTTATTTCTATAGAAAATTTTGTCAAAATTTTATTTCTATAGAAAATTGGGTCACAATTTTTTTTTATAGAAAATTTTATCAAAATTTTATTTCTATAGATACTTTTGTCAAAATTTTATTTCTATAGAAAATTTTGTTAAAATTTTTTTTCTATAGAAAATTTTATCAAAATTTTATTTCTATAGAACATTTCGTGAAAATTTTATTTCTATAGAAAATTTTATCAAAATTTTATTTCTATAGATAATTTTGTCAAAATTTTATTTCTAATAAAAATTTTGTCAAAATTTTATTTCTATTGAAAATTTTGTCAAGATTTTATTTCTAATAATAATTTTGTTAAAATTTTATTTCTAAAGATAATTTTGTCAAAATTTTATTTCTATAGATAATTTTGTCAAAATTTTATTTCTATAGATAATTTTGTCAAAATTTTATTTCTATAGAAAATTTTGTCAAAATTTTATTTCTATAGAAAATTATGTCAGCATTTTATTTCTATAGAAAATTATGTCAACATTTTATATCTATAGAAAATGTTGTCGAACTGAATTGTATACGCATTTAATCGGCCTTTGTTTTTGTTTAATATATCCCACGTATGGACTAACTTACAATTTAGAAGACGGTGTTAAGAATTTTTTAAGACACCTTGCCATCGGCAAGTGTTACCGCAACCCAAGTAATTCGATTGTGAATGACAATCAGCCTGGCCGAACTTACGGCCGTGTATACTTGTTTTAATTAAAGTCTTTGATTCAATTCGTTTTTTATTTAAACAAAAATCAATGACACAGAGAAGAATATTTTTTTTTATTAAAAACACAAAATTGATTTATTTATTAAAATTGCTTCAAATGCGAAAACCAATTCATTATAGTGGGAGGGGCGGGGTGACTTGTTTATAGCAATATTCTAAACTAAAGGTGATCAAAGTCCTTCCAGCTGCTCTTACTAAGTACCATCTTGTGGATTACATTCCTCGGGGAGACATGCCCATCTTCAAACTCTCTCCGCTGTTCTGCTTACCGACTAAATTTAAAGAAAGTATTCTCGGCATACAACTACAGAGCCAAGAGGAAGGAAGATTGTAGATATGCTCGCACGGATAGGCATGATTATTATGCATTCCGGCTGTCCGGTTGTGAGAGCACCATCCCAGATGTTACTTTTGGGCCTGAGAACTTGATTTCGAAGATAAAAGAATCGAAGGAATTAGAGACAAGGAAACGACCATCAATTTTTTTTTAGCATTGCAAAGCGAAGATGCTATACTACCTATAGAAATTCGCGACACTTCTAGGAGACGAAACTTCAATAAGTTCGACAGAAATGTATTAAACTTTGAGCTGGACAAACACTTGCTAGAGTATCTACACAGACGAGACGGCAGACAGGTTGTCAACCATACATCAACACTAAAGACCAACTGCAACACTCCCTTAACCATGTACCCCTTAATGTTCTTAAATATGGAAATGCGGTTTATCACACAAACCCATACCATTGGTACCCCACAAACAATGTTTACTAATTCAGTAGAGGTGGTTTAGCGTATGATATAGTCGGCCCCGCCCGACTTTCTACTTTCTACTCACTTGTTGTGAAATATACGGAACATATGTGTGGAAACCATGGAGTGAGTAATCAGTTCTTTAGTTTTTGTGCCAGACTTCCCCTGACCACCCTACTTTTTAAAAGAATTTTCGAATTTGTTTTCAGCTCGAAGGATATGGTTGACTAAGTTAACGAAACCCGGGCCCGGGTTACGCTAGTAGTTTTATAATATAATATTTCAAATCTATCTATATATATATATATAAAATTCAATCTATGTTTGTTTATTTGTTTGTTTGTTTGTTTGTATGTACCGAGTTGGCTCCGAAACGGCTGAACCGATTTACTTGAAACTTTCAGAGATCGTAGGGGGCGTTCATGTGGTGAAAATAGGGTACCTCATTTTTTGACACCTGGTCGCGGAGGGGGACCTCCCCTTTGTCGGACTTTTTGAAAATTGGACCAAAGTTGACCGATTTGGTTGAAATTTTCGTTGAAGATTGGGGTTGGCATCTAGACAAAGATCCGCTACTTTTTATTTCGATATTTGGTGGCGGAGGGTGGCCTCTCCTTTGTTCGACTTTTTTTAAAGTACAGTGAAATAACTAAAATTCTCTAAATTATCTGAGATTTACAGAGAACATGTGGTGAGGTTATGGAATTAATATGGGGTACCCGATGATTTCATATGTGGATAGGGAGGGGGACCTCCCCCTTGCCCTACTTTTTGAAACTTGGAACAAAATTATGCGATTTGCTTGAAATTTTCATTGAATGTTGGGGTTGGCATGTAGACAAAAATCCGCTACATTATTTTTCGATATTTGGTCGGGGAGGGGGACCACCCCTTTGCCCGACTTTTTTTAAAGTACAGTGAAAACAAAACTAAACTCCCCCGACTGAAATTTTACGGAAAAATGGGTGAGGTTATGAAATTTATATCAGGTTCCTGATTTTTTAATAAAAATAAAAGGGCATAGGGAGACATTCGCTTCTCTTAAGTACATGCAGAGAAACAATTAAACTTTACCGAGTTACTTGAAATTTACAGAGGACTGGGGAGAGATCGTTACCTCTGTCAACCGTAATAGTTGATACCTGATTTTGTGATTTTTGGACGGAAGAGAGGCCGCCCCTTTAGGTTTATAATTTGCTTGACATTTTCTGGGACGTTTACAAAAGATACGCTTTTCGACATTTGGTCGGGGAGGAGGTCCTCCTCTAAAACTGCAAAAAAAAAAATGGCTCTATTAACCATGTTCCTTAATCTATATCTGTCCATAAAGCTCGAAAAATAATTGTATAATTAGATATAATGCATTTGGACGTCAATTGCCTGTTTCGGTATCAGGCTAACATGAAATAAAAAATGAAGAGGCAACCTTCATTGCCCCACACTTGAAGGAAAGTTTCAAGAATTTTCAGGGAAGGTTAGGGGTGCTATTCACTACGGTGTTTGTCGATATTATATCGGGGAAAGTGACGTCCCTTTAAAACAATAGAGCAAAAATTAAACATCTCCGATCTACTTGAAATTTACAGGGAACGTGGGAGGAGGTGATGAAATTTATACATGATTTTTAAATTAATATATTAATTTTGCGATATCTGGTTGGGGAAGGGGAAAATTGAAATAAACTTTGTCGATTTACTTCGATAGAATTTATAGGGACCATTGAGTAGTTGCGAAATTAATATAGGGTACGTGATAGTCCGATGTCAGGTCAGAGTGGAGCGAAGGTGGGGAGAGAGTTCCCTTTTGTCGGTTTTTTCTCTTAAATTGAAAGTGGAGGGTTGTCCGTAAATGGGAACTCGGTATATATAATTTTATGATTTTTGCACAGACTTCTATCTTCCAGACTTCTTATTAGTAACGAGAGGGTTCCCTTTTGTCCGTTTTTTTTTTCTTAAGTTGAAAGTAGAGGGTTGTCCTTAAATGGGAACTCGGTACATAATTTTATGATTTTTGCACAGGCTTCTGCCAGACTTCTTTTTAGTAAAGAATTAAAATTTACATGAAATTGGCAGCCAACGTAGAGGGTGCATTATTTTCCAACATTTTAGCAAATGTTAATGCGGTAAAATTTTTTACTACTTTTGCCTTTTCCCATTTATTGGATGGGAAACAGTAATTCTTTATATGTTATTATAATATAATGCTTAATTTTCAGATATGTTGAGGAGAAGGATACCTTTCCTTGACAAACCACACTTAAAATTCACAAGAAATATAGAAGAAGGTACACCCTCTCCCGCCGTATTTGTACCTATAAACAAAAAATCAAGTAGTCCGATTTGTTTAAAAGAATTCAAATCTTTTCGAAGTTGACTAAGTTAACGCAAAATGTTCCTCCAAAATACGCTTCGGAAGGCGCAGCGAAGCGGGCCGGGTTACGCTAGTGTATTTATATAATTGAAATTGTAATAAAGGGTGATTCTTTTGAGGTTAGGATTTTCATGCATTAGTATTTGACAGATCACGTGGGATTTCAGACATGGTGTCAAAGAGAAAGATGCTCAGTATGCTTTGACATTTCATCATGAATAGCCGAACGATCTGCCACAACGTCGAATTTTCAGTGAATGGGCCCTAGAAAAGTTGGCAGAAAATCCGCTTTTTTATCGACAAATTTTGTTCAGCGATGAGGCTCATTTCTGGTTGAATGGCTACGTAAATAAGCAAAATTGCCGCATTTGGAGTGAAGAGCAACCAGAAGCCGTTCAAGAACTGCCCATGCATCCCGAAAAATGCACTGTTTGGTGTGGTTTGTACGCTGGTGGAATCATTGGACCTTATTTTTTCAAAGATGCTGTTGGACGCAACGTTACGGTGAATGGCGATCGCTATCGTTCGATGCTAACAAACTTTTTGTTGCCAAAAATGGAAGAACTGAACTTGGTTGACATGTGGTTTCAACAAGATGGCGCTACATGCCACACAGCTCGCGATTCTATGGTCATTTTGAGGGAAAACTTCGGAGAACAATTCATCTCAAGAAATGGACCGGTAAGTTGGCCACCAAGATCATGCGATTTGACGCCTTTAGACTATTTTTTGTGGGGCTACGTCAAGTCTAAAGTCTACAGAAATAAGCCAGCAACTATTCCAGCTTTGGAAGACAACATTTCCGAAGAAATTCGGGCTATTCCGGCCGAAATGCTCGAAAAAGTTGCCCAAAATTGGACTTTCCGAATGGACAACCTAAGACGCAGCCGCGGTCAACATTTAAATGAAATTATCTTCAAAAAGTAAATGTCATGGACCAATCTAACGTTTCAAATAATGAACCGATGAGATTTTGCAAATTTTATGCGTTTTTTTTTTTTTAAAAAGTTATCAAGCTCTTAACAAATCACCCTTTACATTATTATTAAATATTATTATATGTTGTGGCTGGAAACGAGGGCCCCCGTTTCCAGCCAGCGTTACCGTTCCCAAGTATTTATAAACCCAAAGGCTCTTCCGGGGCCAAAGCCATGCAATTTTACAAGTACTGACCCTCAATGTTTTTTTTTTTTTCTTATATTTTCAGGTAAGTTTATTTTCACTGTTACCTTCACAAGATAGTCCCATATAATCACACAATGGTAAGATTTTTCATTTCTGCTAGAAAACAAAATCTTTTTTAACCATCAAATTAATAAAAAAAAAAAGAAAACAAAAGCTCAAATCATCCTCTGACATAAAATCTCTGGCCTATTCTAGATCTTCAAAATTGATTGCATCTCGAAGGACCATTCTATAGTTTCTATTAAAAACAAAACTTACTAAAGATTTTTCATTGGATTTTCCCCCCCCCCAAATTGCTTAAAATGTTCTCTTATTTCTCATTTTTGTAGCCAGAAACAATGTTTTCTAATTTTTTTCAGTCGTCCTTTGTTTGAATGATACTAAGCAAAAGAAAAATAAAAAAACGACAACAAATGAATGTAGTAACACACATTCAAACATGCAAAACAAAAACAACACAAATGCAAGTTTGTCCCTAAGGTGAAACGAATACTTTTGTTCCGTTGCTGCATTCATTCAGAGCTTGGAGCTCTCCTACTGTTCCAACAGTACCCATATGTAAAAGTTTAATGACCCAGAAAATTCAATCTTGGCAGACCTCATTGTGAGTTCTGTTTTGTATTCTTTTTTTCTTCTTATTCGTCATTCCCATACTTGTGTGCATGGCTGTTGTTGTTTTTGTTTTTGGGTTTTATTTTACAAATGGGTAGCACTACGAAATATGGCTGACAAACAGGACAGGGTCCTCGAACAATGGTTTCATTTCACCACCCACTGTTGGGAAAAATTGCCAACTCTGAAGACACATATTTTGTACTGTAGCCAAAGAGCCAAAAGTTTTAGAGTTTCATGCTCTTACTCTCTGTCGGAACATATATGGAACGCCCTGCCTTACTCTCTGTCTGTCAACGGTTAATGGTGTAACAAATGTCCTTTGGCATTTCCGCTTTTCATTGCACAACACCTATACCACATAGTGAACATGAAGATTGCAATATTTGTTGAGACTTCATATGGCAAATGGAGGTTTTGATAAAAAAAAAAAAAAACAATGCATATAATTTAAAATTTAAAGTAAATTTTAATTACGATACACTATGCTAAAGTGAATTAAATTAAATCAATTTATGTTAAATTAACTAATGTAAATAGTAGTAAAATAAAATAAACTAAAATAGAATATAAACAAGTATATACGGCCGTAATTTCGGCCAGGCCGAATCTTATGTACCCTCCACCATGGATTGTATAGAAACTTTTACTAAAGACTGTCATCCACAATCGAATTACTTGGGTTGCGGTAACACTTGCCTATGGCAAGGTATCGTAAAACTTCTTAACACCGAGTTCTGAATTGTAAGTTGGTCCATACGGGGTATATATTAAACAAAAAAAAAAAGGCCGATTAAATACGTATAGAAATAAAATGTTGACAAAATTTCCTATAGAAATAAAATTTTGACAAAATTATCTATAAAAATAAAATTTTGACAAAATTATCTATAGAAATAAAATGTAGACAAAATTTTTATCTATAGAAATAAAATTTTGACAAAATTTTCTATAGAAATAAAATTTTAACAAAATTTTCTATAGAAATAAAATTTTAACAAAATTTTCTATAGAAATAAAATTTTGACAACATTTTCTATAGAAATAAAATCTTGACACAATTTTGTATAGTAATAAAATTTTGACAAATTTTTTTATAGAAATAAAATTTTGACAAAATTTTCTATAGAAATAAAATTTTGACAAAATTTTCTACAGCAATAAAATTGGACAATATTGTCTATAGAAATAAAATTGTAACAAAATTTTCTATAGAAATAAAATTTTGACACAATTTTGTACAGCAATAAAATGTTGACAAAATTTTTTATAGAAATAAAATTTTCTATAGAAATAAAATTTTGACAAAATTTTTTATGGAAATAAAATGTTGACAAAATTTTCTATAGAAATAAAGATTTAACAAAATTTTCTATAGGAAAAAATCTTGACACAATTTTGTATAGCAATAAAATTTTGACAAAATTTTCTACAGTAATAAAATTTTGACCAAATTTTCTATAGTAATAAAATTTGACAAAATTTTCTAATGTAATAAAATTTTAACAACATTTTCCATAGAAATAAAATGTTGACAAAATTTTCTAAAGTAATAAAATTTTGACAAAATTTTCTATAGAAATAAAATTATGACAAAATTTTCTATAGTAATAAAATGTTGACAAAATTTTCTATAGAAATAAGATTTTGACAAAATTTTCTATAGAAATAAAATTTTGACAAAATTTTCTATAGCAATAAAATTGGACAACATTTTCTATAGAAATAAAATTTTAACAAAATTTTTATAGAAATAAAATCTTGACACAATTTTGTATAGCAATAAAATTTTGACAAAATTTTGTATAGTAAAAAAAATTTTGACCAAATTTTCTATAGTAATAAAATTTGACAAAATTTTTGATAGAAATAAAATTTTGAAAAAATTTTATGTAGAAATAAAAGGGAGCCACCGTGGTGCAATGGTTAGCATGCCCGCCTTGCATACACAAGGTCGTGGGTTCGATTCCTGCTACGACCGAACACCAACAAGTTTTTCAGCGGTGGTTTATCCCACCTCAGTAATGCTGGTGACATTTCTGAGGGTTTCAAAGCTTCTCTAAGTGGTTTCACTGGAATGTGGAACGCCGTTCGGACTCGGCTATAAAAAGGAGGTCCCTTGTCATTGAGCTTAACATGGAATCGGGCAGCACTCAGTGATAAGAGAGAAGTTCACCACTGTGGTATCACAATGGACTGAATAGTCTAAGTGAGCCTGATACATCGGGCTGCCACATAACCTAACCTAACCTATGTAGAAATAAAATTTTGACAAGATTTTCTATAGAAATAAAATATTGACAAAATTTTGTATTTTCTATTCCTATAGAAAGAACATTTTGCCAAACTTTGCCGTAGAAATAAAATTTTGACAAAATTTTCGATAGAAATAAAATTTTGACAAAATTTTCTATAAAAACAAAATTTTCACAAAATTTTCTATAGAAATAAAATTTTGACAAAATTTTCTATAGAAATAAAATTTTGACAAAATTTTTTATAGAAATAAAATTTTGATAAAATTTTCTATAGCAATAAAATTGGACAACATTTTCTATAGAAATAAACATTCTTTTCCTCTGTTGGTTAAGCTACTCTTGTAGTTTAGTCAACACAATGGTTTTAAAGCTGAGATCAAAACAACAAATATGATTGAAGTACAAACCCACAATAAAAAACAAAACACGAAATAAAATTTGCTATAGAAATAAAATCTTGACACAATTTTGTATAGCAATAAAATTTTGACAAAATTGTCTATAGTAATAAAATTTTTACCAAATGTTCTATAGTAATAAAATTTTTACAAAATTTTCTAAAGTAATACAATTTTGACAAAATTTTCTATAGAAATAAAATTTTGATAGATTATCTTTTGTGATGGGCTATACATAGGTTAGGTTAGGTTAGGTTAGGTTAGGTTAGGTTAGGTGGCAGTCCGATGTATCAGGCTCACTTAGACTATTCAGTCCATTATGATACCACATTGGTGAACTTCTCTCTTATCCCTGAGTGCTGCCCGATTACATGTTAAGCTCAATGACAACGGACCTCCTTTTTATAGCCGAGTCCGAACGGTGTTCCACATTCAGTGAAACCACTTAGAAAAGCTTTGAAACCCTCAGAAATGTCACCGGCATTACTGAGGTAGGATAATCCACCGCAATTGCTCTCGAAATTGGCTTTAATAATTCAAAAAGAGATTTTATAAAATCCTCTCTAAACAGCAGATCACTTATGCTGGACTTATATAGTGGTTCTCCTTCGCTGTCAGTTTTTGCAGAAATATGGGAAAGGTTTCCCACGGTTAAGGCTATAAAAAGTCCCTTGTCATTGAGCTCAACATGGAATCGGGCAGCAATCAGTGATAAGAGAGAAGTTCACCAATGTGGTATCATAATGGACTGAATAGTCTAAGTGAGCCTGATACATCGGGCTGCCACCTAACCTAACCTACATTAGATTAAATTACACGAAATTAAACTAAATAAAATTCAATAAATTATTTTTGACAAAATTAAATAAACTTAGGTTAAATTAGAAAATAAAATGAAATTAGTTTTTGAACTTAAGAGGATCGAAATTGTAAAACTGCTTCCTTTCAATGTGTGTAGCTTCTAGTTTCTTCATAGCAAACATTTCAATTTAAAAATATAGATATCGTCTCATATCAACACTCGTTGGGAATGGTATATATTTTAATTCAATTTTGTATAGAATAGGCATTTCCACATAGTTTTCTGAAATTTAAATATTAAATAGTTGACAGACTGTAGGAGTTTGTTTAAATAGTCTGATTTTAATCTTACTACAATCTAAGCACAAATTATTCAAAATATAGAATAAATTTTTGTTGGGTTGAGTGTATATTGATTGCAAAATATTTTACCCTCTGGACATTCAGAACTGATATTCCTCTGTGGGTCATAAATTAATGAAAATTATGAAAATTAATACTTTGTGAAATTTCCATTTATCCTCTTTAATATGCATCTAGAAATCCAAGGCCCTGAAATTGATTACAATCTAAGTAAGCATCAATCAAATTATCGACGATTGTCAATGATTGTCGGAGATTCGAGGCCTATCTATTCAATGTCTATCTCATAGCCTTTGAAATTCCAGATACCTGCAAATTAGGGAACATTAACAAGTACTAAATTCTGAATACCAGTGTTGCCCGTAACACCATATACTATTTTTTGTTTCTTTCCTCGAAGGTTCTTGAAAAGATTTTACTGTCCAGCATTTCATATGTCAGGTATTGAAGAGTAACATTACTTTGAGTTTTACTTTGAATTTTCACCTTTTTAATATTTTTTTCATATGAAAGCTAGATACGACTGACATTTATATGACAATTGAAACAGGACTAGTCATAGTTTAGTAGTTATGATTAATTCTTTGCTAACATTATAAGAGAGAAATCTTACAACTAATGAAATTCTTTGCATTTATAGAGAATGGTATAGAACATACCAGTCTGGCCGACTTATTCTGTTAGACCTTCAATATGTTATCATAAAATTGTCCTATCCCTAAAAGTATGCAATTTAAATATTATAAAAGAACTCACATCGAATTAATTTGTATTGAACAGAATGTTTCCCCAATTTTTTTTTCTCGATAGAAAATGGTATAGAATCCGCACGCCCCACCAACCTATTTCGTTAAACCATAAAAGTATTTCCCCCAAAAAACTATGCAATGACAAATTCAAGTATCCATCCCGAAAGAAGGCAACCAAAATTTAACGATATCCTACATTAATTTACATTGAATTCATCCTCCATTGTTCCAGTAAATTACTCTTTAGAATTATAATCCTCTCTAGCTACCCCCTACTGTCATATATGCCCACGTTTCTTTTGTATGGTTACCTGTGTAATCCTTTATTGTCATATGTTACACTCAGCGTATGAGTGTCTGAGTGTATCGAACGTAACCACATACAATTACATAATTATGCTGACATCTTAAAATGTTTAGTAATCCCTTTGGTTTTGTTGAGCAAACACAATTTATTTCAAAGTACTTTTAAATGCAGTTTATTTACACAATTGCGGTTTTATTTTATTAAAGAATTTGTCATAAAATGAATGGTGGATAAAGGGTGACTACAACGAATAGAGGTTAAGGAGAGATTTTGGCATTGGAATAGTACTTAAGGAGGACTAAGCTTGTTGCAAAAAAAAAAAAAAAAAACACATACACACATAACCTATGGCAAAAGAATGCTGGAGTTCCATTAAAAATTCGTATTTTTAAAAGGGCATTTAATCCTATCTGTAGCTCATCGAAAATATGCACAAAAAATGTTTTTTTTTCATAAAAATTTTAACAAAAGAATTTAATTTTGACAAATCCCCTATAGAAATGAAATTTTGACAAAATTCCCTATAGAAATGAGATTTTCAGAAAATTTCCTATAAAAATGAAATTTTCAGATAATTTCCTACAGAAATGAATTTTTCAGAAAATTTCCTATAGAAATGAAATTTTGAGAAAACTTCTTATAGAAATGAGATTTTCAGAAAATGTTCTATATAAATGAACTTTTCAGAAAATTTCCTATAGAAATGAAATTTTCAAAAAATTTGTTATGGAAATGAAATTTTCAGAAAATTTCCTATGGAAATGAAATTTTCAGAAAATTTCCTACAGAAATGTCAGAAAATTTTTTATAAAATGAAATTTTCGGAAAATTTCCTATAGAAATGAAATTTTCAGAAAATTTCTTATAGAAATGAAATTTTCAGAACATTTCCTATAAAAATGAAATGTTTAGAAAATTTCTTATAGAAATGAAATTTTCAGAAAATTTCCTATAGAAATGAAATTTTCAGAAAATTTCCTATGGAAATGAAATTTTCAGATAATTTCGTATCAAAATTAAATTTTCAGATAATGTCCTATAGAAATAAATTTTTCTGAAAATTTCCTATAGAAATGGAATTTTGATAAAATTTCTTATAGAAATGAAATTTTGATAAAATTTCTTATAGAAATGAAATTTTCAGAAAATTTGCTATATGAATGAAATTTTCAGAAAATTTCCTATAGAAATGAAATTTTCAGAAAATCTCCTATGGAAATGAAAATTTCTTATAGAAATGAAATTTTCAGAAAATTTCTTATAAAAATGAAATTTTCTGAAAATGTCCTTTAGAAATGAAATTTAGAAATTTTCTATAGAAATGAAGTTTTCAGAAAATTTCCTATAGAAATGAAGTTTCAAGAAAATTTCCTATAGAAATGCATTTGTCAGAAAATTTTTTATAAAATGAAATTTTCGGAAAATTTCCTATAGAAATGAAATTTTCAGAAAATTTCCTATGGAAAAGAAATTTTCACTAAATTTCCTATAGAAATGAAATTATCGGAAAATTTCCTATAGAAATGAAATTTTCAGAAAATTTCCTATAGAAATGAAATTTTCAGAAAATTTCCTATAGAAATGAAATTTTCAGAAAATTTTCTTTAGAAATAAAATTTTCAGATAATTTCGTATCAGAATTAAATTATCAGATAATGTCCTATAGAAATAAAATTTTCTGAAAATTTCCTATAGAAATGGAATTTTGACAAAATTTCTTATAGAAATTAAATTTTGATAAAATTTCTTATAGAAATGAAATGTTGATAAAATTTCTTATAGAAATGAAATTTTCAGAAAATTTGCTATATGAATGAAATTTTCAGAAAATTTCCTATAGAAATGAAATTTTCAGAAAATCTCTATGGAAATGAAATTTTCTGAAAATTTCTTATAGAAATGAAATTTTCAGAAAATTTCTTATGGAAATGAAATTTTCAGAAAATTTCCTATAGAAGTGGAATTTTCATAAAATTTCCTATAGAAATGAAATTTTCAGAAAATTTCCTATAGAAATGAAATTTTCAGAAAATTTCCTTTAAAAATGAAATTATCAGAAAATTTGCTATAGAAATGAAATTTTCATAAAATTTCCTATAGAAATGAAATTTTCAGAAAATTTGCTATGGAAATGAAATTTTCAGAAAATTTTTTTTAAAAATTAAGTTTTAAGAAAATATCCTATTGAAATGAAATTTTGATAAAATTTCCTATAGAAATGAAATTTTCAGAAAACTTGTTATAGAAATTAAATTTTCAGAAAATTTCCTATAAAAATTAAATTTTCAGAAAATTTCCTATAAAAATGAAATTTTAATAAAATTTCTTAAAGAAATGAAATTTTGATAAAATTTCCTATAGAAATGAAATTTTCAGAAAATTTCCTATAAAATGAAATTTTCAGAAAATTTCCGATAGAAATAAAATTTTCAGAAAATTTCCTATAGAAATGAAATTTTCAGAAAATTTGCTATAGAAATGAAAATTTCCTATAGAAATTAAATTTTCAGAAAATTTCCTATAGAAATGAAATTTTAATAAAATTTCTTAAAGAAATGAAATTTTGATAAAATTTTCTATAGTAATGAAATTTTCAGAAAATCTCTTATAGAAATGAAATTTTCAGAAAATTTCCTATGGAAATGAAATTTTGAGAAATTTCCTATAGAAACGGAATTTTCAGAAAATTTTCTATAGAAATAACATTTTCAGAAAATTTCCTATAGAAATGAAATTTTGAGAAAATTTCCTATAGAAATGAAATATTCAGAAAATTTGCTATAGAAATAAAATTATCAGACAATTGCCTATAGAAATGAAATTTTCAGGAAATTTTCTATAGAAATGAAATTTCAGAAAATTTTCTATAGAAATGAAATATTCAGAAAATTTTCTATAGAAATGAAATATTCAGAAAATTTCCTATAGAAATGAAATTTTGAGAAAACTTCCTATAAAAATGAAATTTTCAGAAAATTTCATATAAAAATGAAATTTTGAGAAAATTTCCTATAGAAATGAAATTTTTAGAAAATTTCATATAGAAGTTAAATTTTGAGAAAATTTCATATAGAAATTAAATTTTCAGAAATTATGGAAATATAATTTTCAGAAAATTTCCTATTGAAATGAAATTTTCAGAAAATTTCCTATAGAAATGAAATTTTCAGAAAATTTCATATAGAAATGGAATTTTCATAAAATTTTCTATAGAAATAATTTTTTTTACAAAATTTCCCATAGAAATAAAATTTTCAGAAATTTTTCTTTAAAAATGAATTTTTCAGAAAATTTCTTATAGAAATGAAATTTTCAGAAAATTTCCTATAGAAATGAAATTTTCAGGAAATTTCCTTCAACAATGAAATTTTAACAAAATATCCTATGGAAATGAAATTTTGATAAATTTTCTATAGAAATGAAATTTTCAGAAAATTTCTTATAGAAATGAAATTCTTAGAAAATTGCCTATAAAAATTAAATTTTCAGAAACTTTCCTGTAGAAAGGAAATTTTCAGAAATTTTCCTATAGAAATGAAATTTTCAGAAATTTTCAGAAAATTTCTTATAGAAATGAAATTTTCCGACAATTGCCAATAGAAATGAAATTTTCAGTAAATTTCTTCTATAAATGAAATTTTGACAAAATTTCCTATTGAAATGAAATTTTCATAAAATTTCCTATAGAAATGAAATTTTCAGAAAATGTGCCATAGAAATGAAATTTTCAGAAAATTTCCTATAGAAATAAAATTTTCAGAAAAATTCCTATCGAAATGAAATTTTCAGAAAATTTCCTGTAGAAATGAAATTTTCAGAAAATTTCCTTTAAAAATGAAATTTTGAGAAATTTTTCTATAGAAATGAAATTTTCAGAAATGTTTCTTTGGAAATGAAATTTTCAGAAAATTTTCTATTGAAATGAATTTTCAGAAATATTTCTTTAGAAATTAAAATTTCCTATAGAAATTAAATTTTCAGAAAATTTCCTATAGAAATTAAGTTTTCAGAAATTTCCCTATAGAAATGAAAATTTCAGAAAATTTCCTATAGAAATGAAATTTTGATAAAATTTCCTATAAAAATTAAATTTTCTGAAAATTGTCTATAGAAATGAAATTTTGATAAAATTTTCCATAGACATGAAATTTTCTATAGAAATGAAATTTGCAGAAAATTGCCTATAGAAATGAAATTTTGATAAAATTTCTTAAAGAAATGAAGTTTTCTGAAAACTTCCTATAAAAATGAATTTTTCCGAAAATTTTCTATAGAAATGAAGTTTTCAGAAAATTTCCTATAAAAATAAAATTTTCAGAAAATTTCCTATAGAAATGAAATTTTCAGAAAATCTCTTATAGAAATGAAATTTTCAGAAAATTTCCCATAGAAATGAAGTTTTCAGAAAATTTCCTATAGAAATGAAGTTTTGAGAAAATTTCTTAAAGAGTTGAAATTTTGAGAAAATTTACTTTGGTATTGAAATTTTGAGAAAATTTCCTATAGAAATGAAGTTTTCAGAAAATTGTCTATAGAAATGAAATTTTCAGAAAATTTCCTACAGAAATGACATTTTCAGAAAATTTCCTATAGAAGTACATTTGTCAGAAAATTTCCTGTAGTAATGAAATTTTCAGAAAATTTCCCATAGAAATTAAGTTTTCAGAAAATATCCTATCGAAATTAAATTTTCAGAAAAGTTTTTATAGAAATGAAATTTTCATAAAATTTCCTATTGAAATGAAATTTTCATAAAATTTCCTATAGAAATGAAATTTTCAGAAAATTTCCTATAGAAATGAAATTTTCAGAAAATTTCCTTTAAAAATGAAATTTTGAGAAATTTTTCTATAGAAATGAAATTTTCAGAAATGTTTCTTTGGAAATGAAATTTTCAGAAAATTTTCTATTGAAATGAATTTTCAGAAATATTTCTTTAGAAATGAAAATTTCCTATAGAAATGAAATTTTCAGAAAATTTCCTATAGAAATGACATTTGCAGAAAATTTCCTATAGAAATGAAATTTTCAGAAAATTTCCTATAGAAATGACATTCCTATTAAATAAATCCCAAAAATATTTCATTAATTATTCATAGTTGTGACATACTATAATTTTATATGTGATCCTACGATATTTCATTAATTATCAATTAAAATGGTCACTTTAAAATATTGTCATGTAATGTAAGGATACACAATATAATATCCTGCATATAATTTCAATATTCATGTCAATGGGGTTATATAGACCTAAAATGTGTTTACCTACTTAGATACATTTGTAATAAATCTCAAAGACACAATATGGAAGACCGAAAGATTAGCATTTGCCCATACCGATGGTACATTCTTTCCATTGCTTTTCAGGGTATAAACAATAAACTCTTTATAGTGGTCTTTGTAATTATTTTACTAATGCCTCAAGCTTTGCATAATATTTGGGCTAGTAAATTCGTTTTCAATAAGTACATACGTTTCGAAGCGTTTGAAATAGCAATGAAAGAATATACACTCAAAAAAAGAAATATAACAAAGATTTTTACCTTAACTTTTAGTGAAGGATGTTCTAAAATAAATTGTAGTAAATTTAATCGTTACTCTTGTTTCCAGAGATACTCCATTTTTTTTTTAATTTGGAATTAAATTTGATTAAATTAAATGAAACAAAATTAAAATAAATAATATTAAGGTAAATTAAAATAAATTTAACTAAATAGAAAAAAATTTAACTAAATAGAATTAAATATGTTCTAATTTTTTTTTTCAAGTGTGGCAATTTACTTAATTTATTCTTTGTCCTGCCTACAAATATAGTACATTAATATATATTTAAGCCTTGCAACATAACAAGGACAATTCCAATTAAATTAAGACACGTATGTCCCTTTTACCTATCACAACGGATTACAATGAATATCTAAAGACATTATTTCAACATTAGGACTTGACCATGGTCATATCATATGAATATTAATTTGTATTTCATTGATATTTATCATTTTATGATGAAAATATATTAGCTACTGATGTTGATTGAAATGGGCAAATCTGCAAGGATTTCATTAATTTCACCTAAGATGCTAGCTAGAATGTTGCCTTTGAAATTAACAATTAGTAAAAATGTGTACCAGTGTGGCAATTATGAATATTTTCCATTAACAGCAACTTAAAATCAACTATGCTAAGATGATGTAGTGAAGTAAATTTCTATATTAAACATAATATAATATTGTTGAACCATCAAATTGGCATATTTTGGGCAACAGTAATCCAACAAAAAAAATTAAACTTCGTTTGTTTCAAATAAGTTAAAAATAGAGTAAGAATTAGTAAAATAAATAAAAATAGAGTAAGAATTAAAATAGAGTAAGAATTAATAAAATGTCGAAACAAGTATATACGGCCGTAAGTTCGGCCAGGCCGAATGTACCCTCCACCATGGATTGTGTAGAAACTTCTACGAAAGACTGTCATCCACAATCGAATTACTTGGGTTGTGGTATCTTAAAACTTCTTAAGATCGTTTTCTAAATTGTTAGTCCATACGTG
This sequence comes from Haematobia irritans, assembly GCF_050003625.1. Lineage (NCBI taxonomy): Eukaryota > Metazoa > Arthropoda > Insecta > Diptera > Muscidae > Haematobia > Haematobia irritans. The sequence goes on from NC_134401.1 coordinate 113,921,173, forward strand.
GTATATACTAGACAAAAAAGGTATGTATAGGTAAGTCTACAAATATTTACGAATCGATAAAGACTTTTGCACGGCACGTAGAGAGCCAGAATTGAAATATGAGGGTCGCTAATATGGCGGCTATATACAATTATGAACTTGATATGGACCAATTTTTGTATGATTGGGGATCGATTTATCTGAGGGCTATATATACCTATAGACCGATATGGACCTAGTTTGGCATGGTTGTTAACGGCCATATACTAGCACAATGTACCAAATTTCAACTGACTCGGATGAAATTTGCTCCTCCAAGAGGCTCCAAAACCAAATCTCGGGATCGGTTTATATGGGGACTATATATGATTATGGACTGATATGAACCACTTTTGGCATGGTTCTTAAATATCATATACTACCATCACGTACCAAATTTCAACCAGATCGAATGAATTTTGCTTCTCCAAAAGGCACCGGAGGTCAATCGGTTTATATGGGGACTATATATAATAATGGACCGATTTCGACCAATTTTTGCATGGTTGTTGGATACCATATACTAACATCACGTACCAAATTTCAACCGAATCGGATGAATTTTCCTCTTCCAAGAGGCTTTGGAGGTCAAATCTGGGGATCGGTTCATATGGGGCTATATATAATTATGGACCGATTTCGACCAATTTTTGCATGGGTGTTCGAGGCCATACAATAACACCACGTACCAAATTTCAACTGAATCAGATGAATTTTGGTCTTCCAAGAGGCTCCGCAAGCCAAATCTGGGGATCGGTTTATATGGGGGCTATATATAATTATGGACCGATGTGGACCAATTTTTGCATGGTTGTTAGAGACCATATACTAACACCATGTACCAAATTTCAGCCGGATCGGATGAAATTTGCTTCTCTTAGAGGCTCCTCAAGCCAAATCTGGGGATCGGTTTATATGGGGGCTATATATAATTATGGACCGATGTGGACCAATTTTTGCATGGTCATTTGAGACCATATACTAACACCATGTACCAAATTTCAGCCAGATCGGATGAAATTTGCTTCTCTTAGAGGATCCGCAAGCCAAATCTGGAGATCGGTTTATATGGGGGCTATATATAATTATAGACCGATGTGGACCAATTTTTGCATGGTTGTTAGAGACCATATACTAACACCATGTACCAAATTTCAGCCGGATGGGATGAATTTTGCTTCTCTTAGAGGCTCCGCAAGCCAAATCTGGGGATCGGTTTATATAGGGGCTATATATAATTATTTACCGATTTACCGATAATTATGGACCGTTGTGGACCAAGTTGTGAAAGTTGTTCCACAAACATTTCGTTTAAAGCGCATATCGGAATCCCCCATAAATTGTTTTCCAATTCCGATGCAGTCCTTTTGGACAAGTCTTAGAATGTACGGGATTGGACCGTTTTAAGTAAATTTTGGACAATTAAATTTCACAAAAAAGAAGAGAATAGAAAATTAATAAAAAAAGTAAAAAGAAAAATATAAAAGAAATCATCCCGCTGGATTTGAACCTGTGCCGTTTGACTTTTCCACTTCCATGGAAGTTCTTTTGAGAAGGTTTGGCCAATGAAAAAATATATTTGTACAAAAATGCATGACGAAAAAAAAATAAAACAAGTATATACGGCCGTAAGTTCGGCCAGGCCGAATCTTATGTACCCTCCACCATGGATTGCGTAGAAACTTCTACGAAAGACTGTCATCCACAATCAAATTACTTGGGTTGTGGTATCTTAAAACTTCTTAACATCGTTTTCTGAATTGTGAGTTAGTCCATACGTGGTATATATTAGACAAAAAAGTTATGTTAAGTTATGTAAAGTTAAGTCTACAAATAATTACGAATCGATATGAACTCTTTGCAGAATTGAAATATGGGGGTCGCTTATATGGGGGCTATATACAATTATGAACTTGATATGGATCAATTTTTGTGTGATTGGAAATCGATTTATCTAAGGGATATATATAACTATAGACCGATATGGACCTAGTTACGCATGGTTGTTAACGACCATATACTAGCACAATGTACCAAATTTCAACTCACTCGGATGAAATTTGCTCCTCCAAGAAGCTCCAAAACCAAATCTCGGGATCGGTTTATATGGGGCTGTATATGATTATGGACTGATATGGACTACTTTTGGCATGGTTGTTAAATATCATATACGATCGCCACGTACCAAATCTCAAGCAGATCGGATGAATTTTGCTTCTCCAAAAGGCACCGGAAGTCAAATCTGGGGATCGGTTTATATGGGAGCTATATATAATTATGGGCTGATAGGAACCAATTCCTGCATGGTTGTTGGATACCATATACTAACATCACGTACCAAATTTCAACCTAATGGGAAGAATTTTGCTCTTCTAAGGGGCTCTGGAGGTCAAATCTGCGGATCGGTTTATATGGGGCCTATATATAATTATGGACCGACACCGACCAAATTTTGCATGGGAGTTTGAGGCCATATATTAACACCACGTACCAAATTTCAAGTGAATCAGAGTAATTTTGGTCTTCCAAGATGCTCCGGAGGTCAAATCTGGTGATCGGTTTATATGGGGGCTATATATAATTATGGACCGATGTGGACCAATTCTTGCATGGTTGTTAGAGACCATATACTAACACCATGTACCAAATTTCAGCCGGATCGGATGAAATTTGCTTCTCTTAGAGGCCTCGCAAGCCAAATTTGGGGGTCCGTTTATATGGGGGCTATACGTAAACGTGGACCGATATGGCCCATTTGCAATACCATCCGACCTACATCAATAACAACTATTTGTGCCAAGTTTCAAGTCGATAGCTTGTTTCGTTCGGAAGTTAGCGTGATTTCAACAGACGGACGGACGGACATGCTCTGATCGACTCAGAATTTCACCACGACCCAGAATATATATACTTTATGGGGTCTTAGAGCGATATTTCGATGTGTTACAAACGGAATGACAAAGTTAATATACCCCCATCCTATGGTGGAGGGTATAATAAAAACGATGTATTAACAGGTTGGCTTATAAGTCCCCGGTCTAACAAAGAAAAACACATTTTTTGTCAAAATTCGTTTTTATACCCTCCACCATAGGATGGGGGTATATTAACTTTGTCATTCCATTTGTAACACATCGAAATATTGCTCTAAGACCCCATAAAGTATATATATTCTGGGTTGTGGTGAAATTCTGAGTCGATCTAAGCATGTCCGTCCGTCTGTCCGGCTGTCCGTCCGTCTGTGGAAATCACGCTAACTTCCGAACGAAACAAACTATCGACTTGAAACTTGGCACAAGTAGTTGTTATTGATGTAGGTCGGACGGAATTGAAAATCGGCCATATCGGACCACGTTTACGTATAGCCCCCATATAAACCGATCCCCAAATTTGGCTTGGGGAGCCTCCCGGAGCAGCAAAATTCATCCGATCCGGTTGAAATTTGGTACCTGATGTTAGTATACGGCCTCTAACAACCATGCAAAAATTGGTCCATATCGGTCCATAATTATATAAAGCTCCCATATAAACCGATCCCCCGATTTGACCTCCGGAGCCTCTTGGAGGGGAAAAATTCATCCGATCCGGTTGAAATGTGGTACCTGATGTTAGTATACGGTCTCTAACAACCATGCAAAAATTGGTCCATATCGGTCCATAATTATATATAGCCCCCATATAAACCGATCCCCAGATTTGACCTCCGGAGCCTCTTGGAGGGGCAAAATTCATCCGATCCTGTTGAAATTTGGTACCTGATGTTAGTATATAGTCTCTAACAACCACGCAAAAATTGGTCCATATCGGTTCATAATTATATATAGCTCCCATATAAACCGATCCCCAGATTTGACCTCAGGAGCCTCTTGGAGGAGCGAAATTCATCCGATCCAGTTGAAATTTGGTACATGGTGTTAGTATATGGTATCTAACAACCATGCAAAAATTGGTCCATATCGGTCCATAATTATATATATCAAAAGTCATCCGATGCGGTTGAAATTTGGTACATTTTGTCAATATATGGCCTCTAACAGCCATGTAAAAATTGGTCAATATCGGTCTTTAGTTATATATAGCCGATGACTTATTACACAAAAATTGGTCCATATCGCCAAAAATAATCTACCAAAACTTTATTTCCATAGAAAATTTTGACAAATTTTATTACTATAGAAAGTTGTGTCAAAATTTCATTTCTATAGAAAGTTTTGTCAAACGTTTATTTCTATAGAAATGTTTGTCAAAATTTTATTTCCATAGAAAGTTTTGTCAAAATTTTATTTTTATAGAAAATTTTGTAAAAAATTTATTTCTGTAGAAAATTTTGTCAACATTTTATTTCTATACAAAATTTTGTCAACATTTTACTTCCATAGAAAATTTTGTCAACATTTTATTTCTATAGAAAATTTTGTCAAGTTTTTATTTCTATAGAAAATTTTGTCAAGTTTTCATTTCTATAGAAAATTTTGTCAAACTATATTATATACGTATTTAATCGGCCTTTTTTTGTTTAATATATACCCCGTATGGGCTAACTTACAATTTAGAAGACAGTGTTTAAAGTTTTACGATACCTTGCCATCGGCAAGTGTTATCGCAACCCAAGTAATTCGATTGTGGATGACAGCCTTTAGTAGAAGTTCCTACGCAATCCATGGTGGAGGGTACATAAGATTCGGCCTGGCCGAACTTACGGCCGTATATACTTGCTATTATTCAACATAGTTACCTTCAAGAGCGATACAACGATTATAACGGCCTTCCAAATTTTTGATACCATTTGGGTAGTACTCCTTCGGTTTTGCCTCAAAATAGGCCTCAGTTTCGGCGGTCACCTCTTCATTGCAGCCAATTTTTTCCCTGCGAGCATCCTTTTGAGGTCTGAGAACAAGAAAAAGTCGCTGGGGGCCAGATCTTGAGAATACGGTGGGTGGGGAAGCAATTCGAATCCCAATTCATGAATTTTTGCCATCGTTCTCAATGACTTGTGGCACGGTGCGTTGTCTTGGTGGAACAACACTTTTTTCTTCTTCCTTTGGGCCGTTTTGCCACGATTTCGACTGTTGATGGTTTTTTCCTTCTCAAGATAATCGATAAAAATTATTCCATGCGCATCCCAAAAAACAGAGGCCATTACTTTGCCAGCGGACTTTTGAGTCTTTCCACGCTTCGGAGACGGTTCACCGGTCGCTGTCCCCTCAGCCGACTGTCGATTGGACTCAGGAGTGTAGTGATGGAGCCATGTTTCATCCATTGTCACATATCGACGAAAAAACTCGGGTGTATTACGAGTTAACAGCTGCAAACACCGCTCAGAATCATCAACACGTTGTTGTTTTTGGTCAAATGTGAGCTCGCGCGGCAACCATTTTGCACAGAGCTTCCGCATATCCAAATATTGCTGAATGATATTGCCAACACGTTTCCTTGATATCTTTAAGGCCTCTGCTATTTCGATCAACTTCAGTTTACGGTCATTCAAAATCATTTTGTGGATGTTTTCGTCGGTAACCACCTCTTTCGGGCTCATTTCACCACGCTTGAATTTTGCATACCAATCAATTATTGTTGATTTCCCTGGGGCAGAGTCCGGAAACTCATTTTCAAGCCAAATGTTTGCTTCCACCGTATTTTTTCCCTTCAGAGAACAGTATTTTATCAAAACACAAAATTCCTTTTTTCCATTTTTTCACAATAACAAAAGTTGCTTCACAAAAGACGCTCTATCTCACAAACTAATTGACTTACAGACGTCAAATTTTGACACGAATCATTTGAAGGTTGGTACTATATAAAAATAATATGCATTTAATACTAGTGACGTCATCTATTTGTCAGACTGGGGACTTATCAGCCAACCTGTTACATAAAAAAAATATTTTTAAGAAAGATATTTTATAAAAAAAAATGCCGCTGGTGAGATTTGAACCAGCGTTCTTTATTTTTTTTTTCATTCAATAATAAAGAACCTCTCAGAGGTAAAGGGTGATTCTTTTGAGGTTAGGATTTTCATGCATTAGTATTTGACAGATCACGTGGGATTTCAGACATGGTGTCAAAGAAAAAGATGCTCAGTATGCTTTGACATTTCATCATGAATAGACTTACTAACGAGCCACAACGTCGAATTTTCAGTGAATGGGCCCTAGAAAAGTTGGCAGAAAATCCGCTTTTTTATCGACAAATTTTGTTCAGCGATGAGGCTCATTTCTGGTTGAATGGCTACGTAAATAAGCAAAATTGCCGCATTTGGAGTGAAGAGCAACCAGAAGCCGTTCAAGAACTGCCCATGCATCCCGAAAAATGCACTGTTTGGTGTGGTTTGTACGCTGGTGGAATCATTGGACCGTATTTTTTCAAAGATGCTGTTGGACGCAACGTTACGGTGAATGGCGATCGCTATCGTTCGATGCTAACAAACTTTTTGTTGCCAAAAATGGAAGAACTGAACTTGGTTGACATGTGGTTTCAACAAGATGGCGCTACATGCCACACAGCTCGCGATTCTATGGCCATTTTGAGGGAAAACTTCGGAGAACAATTCATCTCAAGAAATGGACCGGTAAGTTGGCCACCAAGATCATGCGATTTGACGCCTTTAGACTATTTTTTGTGGGGCTACGTCAAGTCTAAAGTCTACAGAAATAAGCTAGCAACTATTCCAGCTTTGGAAGACAACATTTCCGAAGAAATTCGGGCTATTCCGGCCGAAATGCTCAAAAAGTTGCCCAAAATTGGACTTTCCGAATGGACCACCTAAGACGCAGCCGCGGTCAACATTTAAATGAAATTATCTTCAAAAAGTAAATGTCATGGACCAATCTAACGTTTCAAATAAAGAACCGATCAGATTTTGCAAATTTTATGCGTTTTTTTTTAAAAAAGTTATCAAGCTCTTAACAAATCACCCTTTAGTTATAATATCATGCCGTGGTGTCATGTTAGGTTCATGGCGTTTGTGGCTGAGTGTGCTAAGGCGTTCTCTTATGATGCCAACAGACCCAGGCTCAACCCCAGGTAAAAGCGAAGAAGTTTTCCAATTTGTAAAAAATTAAATAATAAGAAAATGAAATTGTAACAACAAATCCAGATAAAAGTAAAACAGGGAAATTGGAAAAAGAAATTGTTTTTTAGTTTTTTTTTTTTTTAATTTCTTCATCCAAATGAACTTCCAAGGCACAATTTCTAAAACAATGCAAAGGATCCAAAACTGGAGTCCTATGACAAGCCCATGTAAAATTCATTGGAGCTGATTGGCCTCGTCACTTCCGGATCACAATTGGGGATCCAAACTACTTTGTTTGAAGCTCTTTTTTTGCTGGGAAAGTCTGCAGGATTCTTATCATACACAATTTTGTGATAAATAGCATAAATTATTGAAAAAAAAACATAAATAATTTAATTGTTATTAATATGTTTTTTTTTTTCTAAATTAAACGTGTTTTGCTTGAAATACATTTAATATGATTATTTTAATCCCAAAAGTATGCCATATAATACAATTTATTAATATACATATTTCTAGCAAGTGAAAAGACGATTTCTTGTTGTTGGTGTTCAATGGAAAAAAATCAGTAGCATAATATGGTTGCCTTTTCCCATATTCATAATACGCTTTACTTGAACTATGCAATACATTTGATTTTCTATTAATCCCCAAAAGTATGCCATACAATATTTTTTTTTTTAATATATCGAAATAGCGGCATTACCAACATTAAATATTTAATGCTTATTGCATATACCTATAAACGTTATAATTATTAAAATATCGTCATATTTGAAAAAATCAAAACTACAAAAAAATTTTACTCAATTAAATTACAATCTCGGAAATCGACAACGATTTCTTATGGACAGATGTGTTTATAAAATGTTTGCGGGAAAATTTTGTGGTGGTCTATTTTCCCAAAACCATTGCAAAAATTGTCTTTTAGTAATTCAATAAAATAAGCAATTACTCTCATTTCTATTGGCCTCGTCACTATAACGTTTAGTTAGTCCTTACTATCCTTAAAATTTTCCATAAATTTAAATTTCAATTATTGCTCAAAGTATGCAAATTTTATTTGATACATTACATGTCAATTTCCCCAAATTCTTCTTTTTAATCTTGTATTTTTCCAATTGATCCCAAAAATAGGCAGCATCATATTTTTATTTAATAGATTCTCTGTATTTTGTATTTATTTATCACATTGCCTTGTTGGAGATAAAAATTCAATAAACAAAAACAAATTATTTTAATTAAAAATAAATATACAATCAATTGAAATAATAACATCAAAGCCTATATTTAAAATGTAATGGTATTACTAATATAAATAAAAGTGAAATTTGCAGTTGTCAGTTAGATTTTGCAAGCTGATAAAAATATTGTGCCATTGATTTGGAGGCTTAGTAGCTTGAAACGAAGATTTATGAATTCTGTAAACAAATCTAGTCTTTTGAATGAATACTGATAAAATTAGGCATTTTTTGCTTATATATTTCCTTAAAGTATGCAATATATTAAATCTTTCTTAAACACCTAAAAGTATGCTTTAAATTCAGTGTTTTTACTGACATCATTATTTAGGCAAAAGCTTGAGTAAACATAAACATAAAATTTTACGTATTTACCTGTAATTAAAAACACATACAAACATTCGAATAGCTGTAAATCAAATCTCTTAAATATATAATTTAATTACATAGAGAAATAACTAGAGTATATATTTTGTGTATTTAACTATATAAACTTTTTCAATTGTTTTGTATAATTTTTGTGCATCTGCAAAAGTTTATGTTTGCATAACAATTATCACCGAATACTTGAATACTTCAATAATTGAATACAGAAGCTATATCGATTTTCCATAATTAAAATTTAAAAAAATAATAAAAAGTGTTAAAAAAAAAAATTTTATCTGTAGGTAGTATATACTGCATATGCCTAAAAACCTTTAGTGTTAACTCAAAACTAAAAGAAACTAAGAGGAAATTAAATGTTCATGTAATAAAAACCCGATTCCAAATTTATAAGTAAATTTTTAGTAGGAAGCATATTTTAGTGATTGCTTGTAGATTAAGAAAAAACAAAAATTAACGTCAAATAGATTAATATGTAGTTAATTATAGATATATGGAAATATTTTAATTTTAAGATGAATTGTCTATTTATCAACGAATTTTTTCGTACTATTAACGAATATTATCATTGTCGCAATGAAAATGTTTCATTATATCAATGAAATATTTTCGTTGACTCAATTTTAATGTAATTTTCTTTGTGTAGGAATAGTGGCATTACTATGCATACTTTCAGGCTCCAATTTTAATGAAATTTTCTTTGTGTAGGAATAGTGGCATTACTTTGCATACTTTCAGGCTCCAACATTTTAACACCACGATTTTAAAAGCAGAATGTGGTCAAAATTATTGTATTAGACGCATTTTTTGGATTTTATGTTAAAGCATTGATTATAAGTAATTTAAAAGGATTCGGAATCAAAATTTATGAAAACTTTTTTGGTAGAATTCTCCAAAAAAAATGATCGATTTTGTAATTGTGTGGCAGATTGGTAAATTCTTGACGTTTTGATAGATTTTGCAAAATATTCTTCTCCAACTAAGAGGCATTTACAAATTTTTATATAAATAAAATTTTGATAAAAAATTTCTATAGACAAATTTTCTCTGAAAATAATTGTTTGAAAAAAATTTTCTATTGCAATAAAATTTGACAAAATTTTCCATAGAATTAAAATGTTGACAAAATTTTCTACAGAAATAAAATTTGGACAAAATTTTCTATAGAAATAAAATTTTGACAAAATTTTCTATAGAAATAAAATTTTGACAAAATTTTCTATAGAAATAAAATTTTGGGAAAGATTTTTATAGAAATAAAAATTTGACAAAAATGTTTATAGAAATAAAATTTTGACAAAATATGCTATAGAAATAAAACTTTGACAAAAATTTTTATAGAAATAAAATTTTGACAAAATTTTCTATAGAAATAAAATTTTGGGAAATTTTTTATAGAAATAAAAATTTGACAAACATGTTTATAGAAATAAAATTTTGACACAATATGCTATAGAAATAGAACTTTCACAAAATTTTTTATATAAATAAAATTTTAACAAAATTTTTTATAGAAATAAAATTTTGATAAAAAATTTCTATAGAAATAAAATGTTGACAAAATTTTCTATAGAAATAAAATGTTAACAAAATTTTCTATAGAAATAAAACTTTGACAAATTTTTTTATATAAATAAAATTTTAACAAAAATTTTTTATAGAAATAAAATTTTGAGAAAATTTTTTATATAAATAAAATTTTAACAAAATTTTTTGTAGAAATAAAATTTTGAGAACATTTTCTAAAGAAATAAAATTTTGACAAAATTTTCTATAGAAATAAAATTTCGGGAAATTTTTTATAGAAATAAAAATTTGACAAACATGTTTATAGAAATAAAATTTTGACACAATATGCTATAGAAATAGAACTTTCACAAAATTTTTTATATAAATAAAATTTTAACAAAATTTTTTATATAAATAAAATTTTAACAAAATTTTTTATAGAAATAAAATTTTGATAAAAAATTTCTATAGAAATAAAATGTTGACAAAATTTTCTATAGAAATAAAATGTTAACAAAATTTTCTATAGAAATAAAACTTTGACAAATTTTTTTATATAAATAAAATTTTAACAAAAATTTTTTATAGAAATAAAATTTTGAGAAAATTTTTTATATAAATAAAATTTTAACAAAATTTTTTATAGAAATAAAATTTTGAGAACATTTTCTAAAGAAATAAAATTTTGACAAAATTTTCTATAGAAATAAAATTTTGAGAAAAATTTTTATAGAAATAAAATTTTGACAAAATTTTCTATAGAAATAAATGTTTGCAAAAAAAAAAAATTCTATATAAATACAATTTTGAGACAATTTTTTATAGAAATAAAATTTTATTTGTTGCTTTGATTTCAGCTTAAAACCATTGCGTTGACTAAACTACAGGAGTAGCTTAACCAACAGAGGAAAAGTATATTTGTCAAATTTATTTGGGCAAAGCCCTATAGACTGCAAGATGGTTGGATGGACGCACGTTTCGGAATTACCATATTCCTCATCAGCATCCTCTACTTGCAGCAAAACTATCAAGCAATTATCAGAATAAATTCAGGCAGTTCACTAAACCCAAGGTGAACCACACTTTAACCTTCCGAAAAAAGGTTTACGATAGCCGGTTTATGCCGAAATAAATTCGAAATAAATTGCCACTCTCAAATCATCGATTTGAGTGCAATTAGCTGGGTTTATTTTGAACGTGCTTCCTCTTACTTCATTCGTTTTGTTTTGTTATTGTTGGTTTATTCTTCAATCACTATTGTTGTTTTTGATTTCAGCTTAAAACCATGCATTGACTAAACTACAAGTGTAGCTAAAATAATTTTTTGACAAAATTTTCTAAATAAATAAAATTTTGAGAAATTTTTCTAAATAAATAAAATTTTGAAAATAAAATCTATAGAAATAAAATTTTGACAAAATTTTCTATAGAAATAAAATTTTAATAAAATTTTCTATAGAAATAAAATTTCGACAAAATTTTCTTAGATATAATTTTTTGGCGACATTTTTCTATAGAAGTAAAATTTTGACAAAATTTTCTATGGAAATAATTTTTTGACAAATTTTTCTATAGAAATAAAATTGTGAAAAAAAATTTCTATAGAAATGAAATTTTGATAAAATTTTGTATAGAAATAAAATTTTGACAAAATTTTCTATAGAAATAAAATTTTGAGAAAATTTTCTATAGAAATAAAATTTTGGCAAAATTTTCTATAGATTTTATTTTGAAAATAAAATCTTTAGAAATAAAATTTTGACAAAATTTTCTATAGAAATAAAATTTTGATAAAATTTTCTAACGAAATAAAATTTTGGGAAATTTTTTATAGAAACAAAAATTTGACAAACATGTTTATAGAAATAAAATTTTGACACAATATGCTATAGAAATAGAACTTTCACAAAAATTTTTATATAAATAAAATTTTAACAAAATTTTTTATATAAATAACATTTTAACAAAATGTTTTATAGAAATAAAATTTTGATAAAAAATTTCTATAGAAATAAAATGTTGACAAAATTTTGTATAGAAATAAAATGTTGACAAAATTTTCTATAGAAATAAAATGTTAACAAAATTTTCTATAGAAATAAAACTTTGACAAAATTTTTTATATAAATAAAATTTTAACAAAAATTTTCTATAGAAATAAATGTTTGAAAAAAAAAATTCTATATAAATACAATTTTGAGAAAATTTTCTATAGAAATAAAATTTTTTTTTGTTGTTTTGATTTCAGCTTAAAACCATGCATTGACTAAACTACAAGTGTAGCTTAACCAACAGAGGAAAAGTATATTTGTCAAATTTATTTGGGCAAAGCCCTATAGACTGCAAGATGGTTGGATGGACGCACGTTTCGGAATTACCACATTCCTCATCAGCATCCTCTACTTGCAGCAAAACTATCAACCAATTATCAGAATAAATTCAGGCAGTTCACTAAACCCAAAGTGAACCACACTTTAACCTTCCGAAAAAAGGTTTACGATAGCCGGTTTATGCCGAAATAAATTCGAAATAAATTGCCACTCTCAAATCATCGATTTGAGTGCAATTGGCTGGGTTTATTTTGAACGTGCTTCCACATACTTCATTCGTTTTGTTTTGTTATTGTTGGTTTATTCTTCAATCACTATTGTTGTTTTTGATTTCAGCTTAAAACCATGCATTGACTAAACTACAAGTGTAGCTAAAATAATTTTTTGACACAATTTTCTAAATAAATAAAATTTTGAGAAATTTTTCTAAATAAATAAAATTTTGAAAATAAAATCTATAGAAATAAAATTTTGACAAAATTTTCTATAGAAATAAAATTTTAATAAAATTTTAATAAAATTTTCTATAGAAATAAAATTTCGACAAAATTTTCTATAGAAATAAAATTTCGACAAAATTTTCTATAGAAATAAAATTTTAACAAAATTTTTTATGAAAATAATTTTTTGACAAAATTTTCTATAGAAATGAAAATTTGGAAAAATTTTCTTAGAAATAATTTTTTGGCGACATTTTCTATAAAAGTACAATTTGGACAAAATTTTCTATAAAAGTAAAATTTGGACAAAATTTTCTATAGAAATACAATTTTGACAAAATTTTCTATAGAAATAAAATGTTGACAAAATTTTCTATAAAAGTAAAATTTGGACAAAATTTTCTATAGGAATAAAAATTTTTTCTATAGGAATAAAACCATGCATTGACTAAACTACAAGTGTAGCTAAAATAATTTTTTGACAAAATTTTCTAAATAAATAAAATTTTGAGAAAATTTTCTAAATAAATAAAATTTTGAGAAAATTTTCTAAATAAATAAAATTTTGATAATAAAATCTATAGAAATAACATTTTGACAAATTTTTCTATAGAAATAAAATTTTAATAAAATTTTCTATAGAAATAAAATTTCGACAAAATTTTCTATAGAAATAAAATTTTGACAAAATTTTTTATGAAAATAATTTTTTGACAAAATTTTCTATAGAAATGAAATTTTGGAAAAATTTTCTTAGATATAATTTTTTGGCGACATTTTCTATAAAAGTAAAATTTGGACAAAATTTTCTATAAAAGTAAAATTTGGACAAAATTTTCTATAGAAATACAATTTTCACAAAATTTTCTATAGAAATAAAATGTTGCCAAAATTTTCTATAGAAGTAAAATTTGGACAAAATTTTCTATAGGAATAAAATTTTGACAAGAATTTCTAAATAAATAAAATTTTGAGAAAATTTTCTAAGTAAATAAAATTTTGAAGAAAAAAAATCTACAGAAATAAAATTTTGACAAAATTTTCTATAGAAATAAAATTTTGACAAAATTGGCTATAGAAATAAAATTTGTACAAAGTTTTCTAATGAAATAAAATTTTGACAAAATTTTCTATGAAAATAATTTTTTGACAAAATTTTCTATAGAAATGAAATTTTGCAAAAATTTTCTTAGAAATAATTTTTTGACAACATTTTCTATAAAAGTAACATTTGGGCAAAATTTTCTATAGAAATAAAATTTTGACAAGAATTTCTAAATAAATAAAATTTTGAGAAAATTTTCTAAATAAATAAAATTTTGAAGAAAAAAAAAGCTACAGAAATAAAATTTTGACAAAATTTTCTATAGAAATAAAATTTGGACAAAATTGTCTATAGAAATAAAATTTGTACAAAGTTTTCTAATGAAATAAATTTTTGACAAAATTTTCTATAGAAATAAAATTTTGACAAAATTGTCTATAGAAATAAAATTTTGACAAAATTTTCTATAAAAGTAAAATTTGGACAAAATTTTCTATAGAAATACAATTTTGACAAAATTTTCTATAGAAATAAAATGTTGACAAAATTTTCTATAAAAGTAAAATTTGGACAAAATTTTCTATAGGAATAAAAAGTTTTTCTATAGGAATAAAACCATGCATTGACTAAACTACAAGTGTAGCTAAAATAATTTTTTGACAAAATTTTCTAAATAAATAAAATTATGAGAAAATTTTCTAAATAAATAAAATTTTGATAATAAAATCTATAGAAATAAAATTTTGACAAAATTTTCTATAGAAATAAAATTTTAATAAAATTATCTATAGAAATAAAATTTCGACAAAATTTTCTATAGAAATAAAATTTTGACAAAATTTTTTATGAAAATAATTTTTTGACAAAATTTTCTCTAGAAATGAAATTTTGGAAAAATTTTCTTAGATATAATTTTTTGGCGACATTTTCTATAAAAGTAAAATTTGGACAAAATTTTCTATAAAAGTAAAATTTGGACAAAATTTTCTATAAAAGTAAAATTTGGACAAAATTTTCTATAGAAATACAATTTTGACAAAATTTTCTATAGAAATAAAATGTTGCCAAAATTTTCTATAAAAGTAAAATTTGGACAAAATTTTCTATAGGAATAAAATTTTGACAAGAATTTCTAAATAAATAAAATTTTGAGAAAATTTTCTAAATAAATAAAATTTTGAAGAAAAAAATCTACAGAAATAAAATTTTGACAAAATGTTCTATAGAAATAAAATTTTGACAAAATTGTCTATAGAAATAAAATTTGTACAAAGTTTTCTAATGAAATAAAATTTTGACAAAATTTTCTATGAAAATAATTTTTTGGCAAAATTTTCTATAGAAATGAAATTTTGCAAAAATTTTGAAAAAAAATCTCTAAATAAATAAAACTTTTTCTATAAAAGTAACATTTGGGCAAAATTTTCTACAGAAATAAAATTTTGACAAAATTTTCTATAGAAATAAAATTTTAACAAAATTTTGAAAAAAATCTCTAAATAAATAAAACTTTGAAAAAATTTTCTAAACAAATAAAATTTTGAAAAAAAAACTCTATAGAAATAACATTTTGAAAAAAATTTCTATAGAAATAAAATGTTGATAAAATTGTCTATAGAAATAAAATTTGGACAAAATTTTCTATAGAAGTAAAATTTTGACAAAATTTTCTATGGAAATAATTTTTTGACAAAATTTTCTATAGAAATGAAATTTTGCACATATTTTCTTAGAAATAATTTTTTGACAAATTTTTCTATAGAAATAAAATTGTGAAAAAAAATTTCTATAGAAATGAAATTTTGATAAAATTTTGACAAAATTTTCTATAGCCAAATAAAAGTTGGACAAAATTTTCTATAGCCAAATAAAAGATGGACAAAATTTTCTATAGAAATAAAATGTTGACAATATTTGCTATAGAAGTAAAATTTGGACAAAATTTTCTATAGAAATAAAATTTTGATAAAATTTTTTATAGAAATAAAATTTACACAAAATTTTCTAAAGAAATAAAATTTTCACAAAATTTTCTATAAAAATAAAACAATGCCTTGATAACTAGGGTTGTCAGATGATGGTTGCGAAAATCCGGGACATTGCGCCGTACATTCCGGTATTTGTCGGGACAAGCAAAAACAGTCACATTTTTCTTAAATATACCCTCAAAAAAAAAAAAATCGCTTCTGTAACATATACCCCAAACACATTTTGCTTCAAGCATATATATTTTCAGAATTGGTCCAAACAAAATATTAATTGTATTGTTCAAACATATTATTTTTCAGCTTAGGGCATACACTGGTAGAAAAAAAATTTAATGAAATTTTCTTTGTGTGGATATAGTTTTAAGGTGCCAATTGGTTACTTCCATTATTTTACTTGCAGCATACTCTCCAGGTCTCTTTTTCTAAACACATATATGTTTATAGGCTATTTCTAAATTAATATATGTTTGCATCTAAGCATATTATATTTACAAACATTTTATGTCCCAAATATAATATGTTCTAACATATTAAGATATATGTCCCAAACATGTTATGTTAGTTTATAAACATTATATGCTTGCACTTAAAAATATTGTGTTAAAAATGTTGAGTTCCAAACCTATAATTTTTACACTCAAACATATAAAAAACGGTATGTTTCGACCGTGTAGTTGCGCATATTTTATCACTTTTTTTGGTAAATTTGCACAAACGCCATGTCGTAGTCGTTATTGCCTGCAGACTTTGAAATTGCTAAATATGTTGAAGCCTCTGAAACTTTCTCCCAATATGGCTGCGATGATTTTATTTCAAGTTGTCTCTTGAAAGTCGGAAGCCTAAACTCATGTTTACTGGCAACAAGGTTTCTTTGTCCTACCCCAAAAGCTACCGGCGAGCTACTTGAAAACCTCGTTTCTATCGCAGAGATTATCACAAATTGCTGTGACATGGGAGGACGATTTCGATAGGTTGTCGAATCTTACAAACTACCCCGAGATCTTGAGGTAGTTTGTAATTGGAATTATCTCGCCGTCGTCTCTGACATTCAACTGTACAAAGAAAAAAATTTCACGAAAATTTTTCCAATTAAAATTTTAATTGAGTTTTAAAAACTATTCAACTAAAAATTTAATTGATTCAAAAAATTTTTTAATTGAAACAAAAATCAATCACAAAAATTAATAGTATTAATTAATTTTTTAATTGGATCAATTAATTTTTTAATTGACCTTCAATTAATTTTTTCATTGATACTATCATTTCTGTGATTGAAGACATTTCAATTAAAAAATTAATTGGATCAATTAATTTCGTGATTGAACCAGAAAAAAAACTTTTTTGTGTGTAGTAAAAAGTGAGGCTGAGATATCCTCAAATTTCTGGCAGTGAAATGACTGTTAAGATCCAAGAGTTATATGTTTAATCAAGCTCGGATGTCATGAGTGTATAGTCATAAGCATATGATACTATCACAATGCCGTGTGGAGGGAATGGAATAGAGGATAGGTGGAAAAGTTCACTGGTGCAAGTTCTCGACCCCAAGAGGTTAGATGATAAGTCGGAGTGTGATATTCTCTAATCGAACTTTGTAATAGCACTCGAGTAGAGACTAACGAATTGTCAAAAACTAATTTCTGATTTCTGATCTCTAGAATTCCCGGTAGCCTAAAAGTAGGCAGAAGTTATTGCTAAATGATGCCTAAAAGCTTGTCTTCCAGCCATGAAGGCAACGGATCATGATTCCATTCTGTCTGCCAAATATATAGTTCATCACTTCTGGCGAAGTAGAGTCGTGAATGAAGTGCCTGTACTAACGGAAGCATTTGACTCATCATCGCTACGGTAATTAAGTCAAATTATAAATAAATAATAAATAAATTCATAAATAATAATACCGCCTTGTGGGCCCTCAAGAAGTAGATGTGGAAAATTATAGTTTGTCCCAATTATCACAAGATTGTATCGCTCTCATCTCCCACCACCTAGTATGACGATAAAACTATTGAATTATTTCCACAATCATAAGAACATCACGAACAATGCCAATAATATTGGGCAAAGGAATTTCCTTTTATTCCAACCATCCCCTCGTAAAGAATTTCCTTAACTTTGAAAAGTTTTAGTCGAAGAAGATATGTGAAAATAAATTCCTAGCACGTATTCCACCACAATTACAATATTTTCGTTGATTCCGTTTCTTCGGTCTGTTTCATATTTCATTGGCATTTTCATGTTTCAGATTTTATTGGCCTTTGTACAATGTACAAAATATTTCTTAGCTTTTTTTTTTTGCTTCATATTGGCTAATATTCAAAAGGGACTAAAACTATTTTAATTTCGGAGCTTATAGATTTTGTTTAATTTTTTTTTTTTATATAATTAATTTAAATATATTTAGTTGTTTTGCAATGTGATATTCTCTTTTAGAAAAATTTGAATGGTTGCCATTAATTGCTTTATTGCTCTACCATCTGATCATTCCTTGTCTTCTTTTGAAATTGTTGTTATGGTTATTGCATATTTTATTGAACATAATAATAAAATTATATTGACAATTTTTTATTATAAGATTTTAATTTATAAGATTTTCCATTTAATTCGACAACATATGGTTAACATTGTAAATGCTTTGGTTTAAATTTAAATAACACAATAACACAAATTATCGCATATGTACGTATGTGGTTAGTATACAATTTAGTGAAATTTTTGATGGGTTTACAATTCATAGATGACAGTGGGTTACAATTATCAATAAAACAGTTTGTCAGGCGAAAATCATTTAATCCACATATAATGAGAAACACTAACGCCAATTAATTTTATCTTTTTTCAATCTATAATTAATGTAAAACAGCCGCAGGATATTTTAACGCAAATCTGATGTATACAACTAAACAAATAATTATTGTATATTTGATACAATTAGTGCAAACAAATAAAAATTCCCTTCAACCGACAAACATATATATTTATATTTTTTCTCTAGGAAATTGTATCATGATGTTATTCCGAGAGAAGGTATTGGAAAATTTTAATTTTTATAGAAAATTTTTGCAAAATTTTATTTCTATAGACAATTTTTGAAAAATTTTATATATAAAGAAAAATTTGACAAACGTTTACTTCTATAAAAAAAAACAAGTAAGGAAAGTCTAAAGTCGGGCGGGGCCGACTATATTATACCCTGCACCACTTTGTACACGGATGAAAAAGACTGTTTTTCATATGTTTGGCTATAAACATTATATGTTTGGAACACAAATTTTTAAACACAATATTTTTGAGTGCCAGCATATAATGTTCATAATCTAGCATAACATGTTTGGGACATATATGTTAATATGTTAGAACATATTATGTTTGGGACATAAAATGTTTGTAAATATAATATGCTTGGATGCAAACATATATTAATTTAGAAATAGCCTATAAACATATATGTGTTTAGTAGCTTGGAGCGCTATTTAACAGGGAGCGATATTGAATTAAGTTGGTGGTTGTTGCTTGTTATTACAAAATTAACATTTTATTTTTCCTTGGGCAATTGATCAGCTACTTCTTTGATCCTTACAAACTGTGTGGTCCGCTGTTCGAATCCCCGTCCGGCAAAAGGTAAAATTAAAATAAAAAAATCATACAATTGAATAATTTCTTCTACAATGTTTGTATTACAGAAAAAGGTGCTAAGAACTAAAAAATCTCGTGGAAGTGAGAAAGATGTGGGGGAATATACAATTGGGCAGAAACAAAATTTTGAGCATTCAGGTCGAAAACCTATGTTGTTAGCACCTATATTACCTGTTTATTTTCATAATTCATTATGATTGTAAATATATAAATAAATAAATAAAATTTTGAGCACAATATTGTTTGGGAGAATTTTTTTTAAGCATATAATATTTTTGGGTGCAAAATGCTTCCAAACATATTATATGTTCACATAATAACATATTGTTTTTTGGAAGACAACATTATTGAATTTGGATGCAAAAATACAAAATGTTTGGAACTTAGACTACCCAAACATATATTGTTTAGACCAATATGCTTTCAAACATATTATATATTGGAAGAGATCAAACATATAAATGTTTGGGCAATAGCCAAAAATGTATATGCTTGAAGCAAAATATGTTTGGGAGTATATGTTACAGAAGCGATTTTTTGTGAGCGTGTAGATCTAAATTTTCGATACCATATCACATCCGTCAAATGTGTTGGGTGCTATGTATAAAGGTTTGTCCCAAATACATACCTTTAAATATCACTCGATTTGGACAGAATTTGATAGACTTTTACAAAATCTATAGACTCAAAATTTAAGTTGGCTAATGCACTAGGGTGGAACACAATGTTAGTAAAAAACAAGTAAGGAAAGTCTAAAGTCGGGCGGTGCCGACTGTATTATACCCTGCTCCACTTTGTAGATCTAAATTTTCGATACCATATCACATCCGTCAAATGTGTTGGGTGCTATGTATAAAGGTTTATCCCAAATACATACATTTAAATATCACTCGATCTGGAAGAATTTGATAGACTTCTGCAAAACCTATAGACTCAAAATTTAAGTCGGCTAATGCACTAGGTTGGAACACAATGTTAGTAAAAAAATATGGGAAACGTTCAAATCTGAAGCAATTTTAAGGAAACTTCGCAAAAGTTTATTTATGATTTGTCGCTCGATATATATGTATTGGAAGTTGAGGAAAATTAGAGCCATTTTTACAACTTTTCGACTAAGCAGTGGCATTTTACAAGGAAAATGTTGGTATTTTGACCATTTTTGTCGAAATCAGAAAAACATATATATATAGTAGCTATATCTAAATCTGAACTGATTTCAACCTAATTTGGCACACATAGCTACAATGCTAATTCTACTCCCTGTGCAAAATTTCAACTAAATCAGAGCAAAAAATTGGCCTCTGTGGTCATTTGAGTGTAAATCGGGCGAAAGCTATATATGGGAGCTATATCTAAATCTGAACCGATTTCCACCAAATTTGACACGCATAGCTATAATGCTAATTCTACTCCCTGTGCAAAATTTCAACTAAATCGGAGTTAAAAATTGGCCTCTGTGGTCATATGAGAGTAAATCGTGCTAAAGCTATATTAGGGAGATATATCTAAATCTGAACCGATTTCAACCAAAATTGGCACGCATAGCTACAATGCTAATTCTACTTCCTGTGCAAAATGTCAACTAAATCAGAGCAAAAAATTGGCCTCTGTGGTCATATGAGTGTAAATCGGCCGAAAGCTATATATTGGAGCTATATCGAAATCTGAACCGATTTCAATCAAATTTGGCACGCATAGCTGCAATGCTAATTCTACTCCCTGTGCAAAATTTCAACTAAATCGGAGCAAAAAGTTGGCCTCTGTGGTCATATGAGTGTAAATCGGGCGAAAGCTATATATGGGAGCTATATCTAAATCTGAACCGATTTCAATCAAATTTGGCACACATGACTATTATACCAATTGTACTCCTTGTGCAAAATTTAAAGCTAATCGGGATAAAACTCTGGCTTCTGGGTCCATATAAGTGCATATCGGGCGAAAGATATATATGGGAGCTATATCTAAATCTGAACCGATTTCAACCAAATTTGGCACGCAAAGCTGCAATGCTAATTCTACTCCCTGTGCAAAATTTCAACAAAATTGAGGTAAAACTCTGGCTTCTGGGACCGTATTAGTCCATATCGGTCGAAAGATATATATGGGAGCTATATCTAAATCTGAACCGATTTCAATCAAATTTTGCGCACTTGACTATACTACTAATTGTACTCCTAGTGCAAAATTTCAACCAAATTCGGCCAAAAATCTGGCTTCTGGGGCCATATAAGTCCATATCGGGCGAAAGATATATATGGGAGCTATATCTAAATCTGAACCGATTTCTTCCAAAATCAATAGGGTTCTATTCTGACCCAAATTAGGAACATGTGCCAAATTTGAAGGCGATTGGACTTAAATTGCGACCTAGATTTTGATCACAAAAAGGTGTTCACAGACAGACGGACGGACGGACAGACGGACATGGTTATATCGACTCAGGGACCCACCCTGAGCATTATTGCCAAAGACAATATCTGTCTATCTCCTCTCCTTCTGGGTGTTACAAACATATGCACTAACTTATAATACCCTGTTCCACAGTGTGGCGCAGGGTATAAAAAAACATTTTTAACATTTTGTTTTAACAAAAAAAAATTCTCAAAATTTTCTAAAACTTTTATTTCTATAGAAAATTTTCTCACAATTTTATTTCTAAAGAAAATTTTGTCAAAATTTTATGTCTATAGAACATTTTGTTAAAATTTTATTTCTATAGCATATTTTGTCAAAATTTTATTTCTATAAAAAATTTTGTCAAAATTTTATTTCTATAAAAAATTTTCTCAAAATTTTATTTCTATAGAAAATTTTGTTAAAATTTTATTTCTATAGAACATTTTGTCAAAATTTTATTTCTATAGAAATTTTTCTCCAAATTTTATATCTAAAAATTTTTTATCAAAACTTTATTTCTATCAAAATTTTTCCAAAAATTTTATTTCTATAAAAAATTTTCTCAAAATTTTATTTCCATAGAAAATTTTATTTCTATAAAAAGATTTTGTCAAAATTTTATTTCTATCGAAAGTTTTGTGAAAATTTTATTTCTATAGGACATCTTCTCCAAATTTTATTTCAATAGAAAATTTTCTCAAAATTTTATTTCTATAAAAGTTTTTGTCAAAATTTTAGTTGTATGGAACATTTTCTCAAAATTTTATTTCTATAAAAAATTTTGTCAAAATTTTATTTCAATAGAAAAATTTCTCAAAATTTTATTTCTATAGAGAATTTTTCAAAAGAGAACAAACCAACAATAAAAAAAAAACAAATGAAGAAAGAGGAAACACGCTCAAAATAAACCCAGCCAACTGCACTCAAATCGATGATTTGACTTTGGCAAAGGAAAAGCGAATATTTGTATAAAATTTATTTTAGGCAAAGCCGACTATCGAAAACCATTTTTTTCGGGCGGTTCGAGTGTAATTTACATTGGATTTAGTGAATTGCCCGAATTTATTCTGATAATTGGTTGATAATTTTGCTGCAAGTAGAGGTTGCTGATGAGGTATGTGGTAATTCCGAAACGGCTGTCCATCCAACCATCTTACAGTCTATAGGGCTTTGCCCAAATAAATTTGACAAATATACTTTTCCTCTGTTGGTTAAGCTACTCCTGTAGTTTAGTCAACGCAATGGTTTTAAGCTGAAATCAAAACAACAAATAAAATTTTATTTCTATAGAAAATTTTTGCAAAACTTTATTTCTATAGAAAAGTTTCTTAAAATTATATTTCTGTAGCAAATTTTCTCTACATTTTATTTCTATAAAAAATTTTCTCAAAATTTTATTTCTATAAAAAATTGTGTCATAATTTTATTTCTATAGAAAATTTTGTCAAAATTTTATTTCTATAAAAAATTTTGTTAAAATTTTATTTATATAAAAAATTTTGCCTAAATTTTATTTCTGTAGCATATTTTGTCAAAATTTTATTTCTATAAAATTTTTTGTAAAATTTTAATTTCTATAAAAAATTTACCCAAAATTTTATTTCTATAAAAAATTTTTCTCAAAATTTTATTTCTATAAATAATTTTGTCAAGATTTTATTTCTTGTAGTTGTTGTATAGTTGACCTTTTAATATAATTACTTGTAGAGTTTGTAAGGCTTGAGATCATTAACACTCAAACGTAGTGGCGAGCAAGTTAAAACAAGACCACCAGTTAAAAATTGAATTTCCCTGAAGACGGACTACGATGGTGTTCGAAATAACATATTGGAAAGAAAATAAAAATAAAACACTATAAAAAACTAAGATTTTATTTTGTTTTATTACAACTCAAGCCTTAGGTTAGGTTAGGTGGCAGCCCGATGTATCAGGCTCACTTAGACTATTCAGTCCATTGTGATACCATATTGGTGAACTTCTCTCTCACTGAGTGCTGCCCGATTCCAGGTTAAGCTCAATGACAAGGGACCTCCTTTTTATAGCCGAGTCCGAACGGCGTTCCACATTGCAGTGAAACCACTTAGAGAAGTTTTGAAACCCTCAGAAATGTCATCCACATCGTTCTGAGGTGGGATAATCCAACGCTGAAAAACTTTTTGGTGTTCGGTCGAAGCAGGAATCGAACCCACGACCCTGTGTATGCAAAGTGGGCATGCTGACCATTGCACCACGGTGGCTCCCATCTCAAGCCTTACAAACTCTACAAATAATTTTATTTCCATAGAAAATTTTGTCAAAATTTTATTTCTATAGAAAATTTTGTCAAAATTTAATTTCTCAAGAAAATTTTCTCCAATTTTTTTTTCTATAATTTTTTTTTTGTAATTCTATAGAAAAATTTCTCAAAATTTTATTTCTATAATTTTTTTTTTCAATATTTTATTTATATAGAAAATTTTCTCAAAATTTTTTTTCTATAGAAAATTTAGTCAAAATTTTATTTCTATAGAAATTTTTGTCAATTTTTTTTCTATAGGAAATTTTCTCCAAATTTTATTTCTATAGAAAATTTAAATTTCTATAGAAAATTTTATTTCTATAAAACTTTTTTGTCA
This sequence comes from Haematobia irritans, assembly GCF_050003625.1. Classification (NCBI taxonomy): domain Eukaryota; kingdom Metazoa; phylum Arthropoda; class Insecta; order Diptera; family Muscidae; genus Haematobia; species Haematobia irritans. The sequence continues at coordinate 113,945,788 of NC_134401.1, forward strand.
AAACTTTCTTTCTATAGAACATTTTCTCAAAAATATAGAACATATAAAAAAATACAACATTTTCTTAAAATTTTATTTCAATTTTCAAAATTTTCTCAAAATTATATTTCTATAGAAAATTTTGTCAAAATTTTATTTCTATAGAAAATGTTCGCTAAATTTTAATTCTATCGAAAATTTTCTCAAAATTTTATTTCTATAAAAATTTTTCTCAAAATTTTATTTCTATAGAAAATTTTCTCAAAATTTTATTTCTATAGAAATTTTTTTTAAAAATCTTATTTTTATATAATCTTTTTTTTCAGACATTTATTTCTATAGAAAATTTTCTCAAAATTTTGTTTATTTAGAAAATTTTCTCAAATTTTTATTTCTATAGAAAAATTTTTCAAAATTTTATTTCTATAAAATATTTTCTCAAAATTTAACTTCTATAGAAAATTTTGTCAAAATTGTATTTTTATAGAAAATTTTCTCAAAATTATATTTCTGTAGCAAATTTTCTTAAAATTTTATTTCTATAGAAAATTTTAACAAGATTTTATTTCTATAGAAAATTTTCTCAAAATTATATTTCTGTAGCAAATTTTCTCAAAATTGAATTTCTGTAGAAAATTTTGCCAAACTTTTATTTCTATAGAAAATTTAAACAAAATTTTATTTCTATAGAAAATTTTAACAAAATTTTATTTCTATAGAAAATTTTAACAAAATTTTATTTCTATAGAAAATTTTAACAAAATTTTATTTCTATAGAAAATTTTCTCAACATTATATTTGTGTAGCAAATTTTCTCAAAATTTTATTTCTATAGAAAATTTTCTCAAAATTAAATTTCTGTTTGCAAATTTTCTCAAAATTGTATTTCTATAGAAAATTTTCTCAAAATTATGCTTCTGTAGCAAATTTTCTCAATATTTTATTTCTATAGAAAATTTTGTCAAAATTTTATTTCTATAGAAAATTTTGTCAAAATTTTATTTCTATGGAAAATTTTCTCAAAATTTTATTTCTATAGAATTTTTTTTTTAAAAATCTTATTTCTATATAATTTTTTTTCAAACATTTGTTTCTATAGAAAATTTTCTCAAAATTTTGTTTATTTAGAACATTTTCTCAAATTTTTATTTCTATAGAAAAATTTTTCAAAATTTTATTTCTATAAAATATTTTCTCAAAATTTAGCTTCTATAGAAAATTTTGTCAAAATTGTATTTTTATAGAAAAATTTCTCAAAATTATATTTCTGTAGCAAATTTTCTTAAAATTTTATTTCTATAGAAAATTTTAACAAAATTTTATTTCTATAGAAAATTTTCTCAAAATTATATTTCTGTAGCAAATTTTCTCAAAATTTTATTTCTATAGAAAATTTTCTCAAAATTAAATTTCTGTATAAAATTTTGCCAAACTTTTATTTCTATAGAAAATTTTAACAAAATTTTATTTCTATAGAAAATTTTAACAAAATTTTATTTCTATAGAAAATTTTAACAAAATTTTATTTCTATAGAAAATTTTCTCAATATTAGATTTGTGTAGCAAATTTTCTCAAAATTTTATTTCTATAGAAAATTTTCTCAAAATTAAATTTCTGTTTGCAAATTTTCTCAAAATTGTATTTCTATAGAAAATTTTCTCAAAATTTTATTTCTATAGAAAAAAAAAATATTTTTAAAATTTTATTTCTATAGAAAATTTTCTCAAAATTATGTTTCTGTAGCAAATTTTCTCAAAAACTTATTTCTATACAGAATTTTCTAAAAATTAAATTTCTGTAGTACATTTTCTAAAAATTTTATTTCTATACAGAATTTTTTTATTTAGTTCTATAGAAAATAGTTGCAGACTTCTTTCTATAGAAAATTTCCTCCAAATTTTATTTCTGTAGAAAATGTTCTCCAAATTATATTTCTTTAGAAAATATTGTCAAAATTTTGCTGTGTTGATTTATCAAACTAATTCCATTTTATTTATTTTCATTTTTTTTTTCATTTCGCTTTTTTTTTCTTTCTATCATCGATATATGCGAAATTTCATAAATCAACATAATGGCAATGTTTGCTGATAAGAAAATCATCAGGGAATATAAAAGATTGAATGCTGCTATTAGATTGGATATTCTTGTATGGAAATTGTTAGCTATCTTTTTATGTACACATCCTGATATCTTCTTAGTTTATTGACAGTAGATGAATGTAATGGAAAGCTCTTTTTTTGCTACAGAAAAAAAGATTTATTCTTAAAATTGTGCATAAATAAGTAGTAGGGGGTTTATTGAAAATGATAGGCAAGAGAAAAATTTAATTTCTCAGAATATGAATTTAAAATGGAGACAATCAAGATTTATTCAACATCTTAGGTTAAATTTAAATAAAAAAATCTAAAAAATATGTAAATGATCAGGGTGAGTTTAGGGTGTTTGCATTGTGGGATAGAGCAAAGAAATGTACCCAAAATTGTTAGGAATACTTTAAGGAAATTCAATATTAGTACAGTAAAGTATACTTTAGGGCCAATCCATCGATATCTTATTAGGGCAAATAGGTTTTGTTTTGCGCCCACAAATCAAAAAACTAAAGTTTTTATGGACACTACTGCTATAACTGCTATGTTGGCATTGTAAATAAAAATCCTTGATATGGGTCCCCAAAATTGCTGATAAGGAGAAAATTGATTGTTCTCAGAAGATTGATATACTATAATTTTAAAATTAATCTCTCATATATGAATGCCTCCCAAATGACGATAATATGTTTGTCCTCTTCAAGGATGTTTCACTGTGTAGAAAATTTTACGTTTTTTGACACATTTTTAGCCAACTGTCGTATATTCGTATATTAAACTCAAAAAATGTTCTTCCTGTATTTTCCACACGCTTAAAATTGTGTTATAAAATATTATGTGTATACGTAGAAATGTATGTGTATCCAAGTCGGAAGCAGAATATATTCAAGCAAGCACTGTAAAAAAAGAAGAAACATGCTTGGTAGGGAAACGTGAGCGAGAGAGACAAAGAGAGAAGTACATAAAAAAAACTGTTGCTTTTTTGCAGCCTAAAAGTAGGCTACCATTTCTTTAGACCTATTTGTTAAGCTTCTGTTGAATATTTGCAATGATTGAGGTTTACGCTCTTGCTTATACCTACCAACTACCTACCATGTGAGGGTGTATGTCTATTTTATGTGGAGCGACTGTGAAATATTTAAAAGAGAATTATTTTTCTTCTTTTTTCCGCTGAAAAACGCTTTTGATAAAATCCAGCCATATCCTTTGGCATGAGAACGAAACAGAAAAAAAAAACAAATTTAATGTAAAAAAGGTTTTCCTCCGTTTCCTTTAAAGGCAAAAGAAAAAAATCGACGACCGCAGCTATTTCTCTACCATTCCGATGGGATGGGTTTAAATCTTTGTGAGCACAAATCCCAAAGTCTCAAGTGTACACAGAACTGTATATCCGGGAATAAAAGGGGAACTTTGGTTTATGTCCATTATTTGTAGATTGTGAAGTTAAACTGTTTACAAATGGTGGCTAAAAAGTAAAGAAATTATGCTATATATACATTCAACGAATATTGCTTATCCCATCGTGAATGGTTACCACGACAATAACAAACAAAAAGGAAAGCGTTTGTAATTTTTCTTTCATTTTAAGGATTATCGTTTTATATACAAAACACAGAAGGAAAATTCCAATCGATAAAACCTCTTTAGAAAATTTATTTATCATAAAAGAGATTGAAAAAATACAGCAAATTAATATGGAAATAAATGTTTGAGAATTTTTTTTTATAGAAATAAAATTTTGACAACATTTTCTATAGAAATAAAAAAAAAATTTTTTTTTTGAAAAAATTTTCTATAGAAATAAAATTTTGACAACATTTTTGATAGAAGTAAAATTTTGACAAAATTTCTTATAGAAATAAAGTTTTGAGAAAATTTTCTACAATATTCAAAATTTCACAAAATCTCCAAAAAATTAACTTTAGACTAAATTTCAAAAAAAAAGAACTTTTGACAAAATTTGTTATGGAAATGAAATTCTGAAAAAAATTGCTATAGAATTAAAATTTTGATAATTTTTTTTTTTAGAAAAACAAAAAAAATTAAATTTTTTTATATAAATAAAAGTTTGATAATTTTTTTAAAGAAATAAAATTTAGACAAAATTTTCTATAGAATAAAAATTGCAAATATTTTCTATAGAAATAAAATTTTGACAAAATTTTCCAAAGAAATAAAGTTTTGACAAAATTGTCTATAGAAATAAAGTTTTGACAAAATTGTCTATAGAAATAAATTTTTGAAATAAATAATATTTTTGACAAAATTTTCTAAAGATATAAAATTTGGCAACATTTTTGATAGAGGTAAAATGTTGACAAAATTTCTTATAGAAATAAAATTTTGAGAAAATTTTTTACAAAATTTCACAAAATCTCCAAAAAATGAACTTTAGACAAAATTTCCAAAAAACTAATTTTTGACAAAATTAGCTATCGAAATGAAATTCTGAAAAAATTGCTATAGAAATAAAATATTGATAATTTTTTTTTTTTTTTTTTAGAAAAACAAAAAAATTAAAATTTTTTATATAAATAAAAGTTTGATAATTTTTTTAAAGAAATAAAATTTGGACAAAATTTTCTATAGAAATAAAACTTGGACAAGATTTTCTATATAAATAAAATTTTACAAAAATTTTCTATAGAAAAAAAATTGCAAAAATTTTCTATAGAAATAAAATTTTGACAAAATTTTCCAAAGAAATAAAGTTTTGACAAAATTTTTCATAGAAATAAAGTTTTGACAAAATTGTCTATAGAAATAAATTTTTGCAAAAATTTTCTATAGAAATAAAATTTTTGACAAAATTTTCTGAAGATATAAAATTTGGCAACATTTTTGATAGAGGTAAAATTTTGACAAAATTTCTTATAGAAATAAAATTTTGACAAAATTTTCTGAAGATATAAAATTTGGCAACATTTTTGATAGAGGTAAAATTTTGACAAAATTTCTTATAGAAATAAAATTTTGAGAAAATTTTTTACAAAATTTCACAAAATCTCCAAAAAAATGAACTTTAGACAAAATTTCCAAACAATTAACTTTTGACAAAATTAGCTATAGAAATAAAATTTTGATAATTTTTTTTTTATAGAAAAATAAAAAAAATATTAATTTTTTATATAAATAAAAGTTTGATGATTTTTAAAGAAATACAATTTTGACAAAATTTCCTATTGAAATAAAATTTTGAATATATTTTTTTTTTTTTTGGAAATAGAATTTTGCAAAAATTTTCAATAGAAATACAATTTTGACACAATTCTTCCATAGAAATAAAATTTTGACAAAATTCTTCAATAGAAATAACATTTTGACAAAATTTTCCATAAAAATAAAATTTAAACAAACTTTTCTATAGAAATAAAATTTTGACAAAATTTTCTATAAGAATGAATTTTTGACAAAATTTTCTATGGAAATAAAATTTTGACAAAATTTTCTATGGGAATAAAATTTTGAAAAAAATTTTCTGTAGAAATAAAATTTGAGAAAAATTTCTGTTGAAATAAAATTTGAGAAAAATTCCTGTTGAAATAGATATAGAATTTTTTGGAAAAATTTCTGCGGAAAGAACTTTTGTAAAAATGTTTTATAGAAATAAAATTTTGACAACATTTTTGACAGAAATAAAATTTTGACAAAATATTCTATAGAAGTAAAATTTTGAGAAAATTTTGTATAGAAGTAAAATTTTTAGAAAATTTTCTATAGAAATAAAATTTTATCTGGAAATAACATCTTGACACAATGTTCTATAGAAATAAAATTGTGACAAGATTTTCTATAGAAAAAAATTTTAACATAAATTTCTATAGAAATAAAATTTTGACAACATTTTCTATAGAAATAAAATTTTGACAAAATTTTCTATAGAAAAAAAATGTTTGACATAAATTTCTATAGAAATAAAATTTGGAAAAATTTTCTATTGAAATAGATATAGAATTTTTTGTAATGTTTTATAGAAATAAAATTTTGACAACATTTTTGACAGAAATGAAATTTTTACAAAATTTTCAGTAGAAATAAAATTTGAGAAAAATTTCTATTGAAATTAAATTTTGGCTAAATTTTCTATAGATATAACATTTTGACAAAATGTTCTATAAAAATAAAATTTTGACAAAATATTCTATAGAAGTAAAATTTTGAGAACATTTTGTATAGACGTAAAATTTTGGTAAAAGTTTCTATGGAAAATAATTTTGACAAAATGTTCTATAGAAATAAAATTGTGACAAGATTTTCTATAGAAAACATTTTTTGACACAAATTTCTATAGAAAAAAATTCTATAGAAATACAATTTTGACAAAATATTCTATAGAAAATTTCTATAGAAGTAAAATTTTGAAAAAATTTTGTAGAGAAGTAAAATTTTGAGAAAATTTTCTATAGAAATAAAATTTTGATAAACTTTTCTGTAGAAATAAAATTTTAAGGAAATTTTCTATAGAAATAAAATTTTGACAACATTTTCTATAGAAATAAAATTTTGACAAAATTTTCTATGGAGATAACATTTTGACAAAATGTTCTATAGAAATAAAATTATGACAAGATTTTCTATAGAAGAAAAATGTTGACATAAATTTCTACAGAAATAAAATTTGGAAAAATTTTCTATTAAAATATATATATAAAATTTTTTGAAAAATTTTCTGCGGAAAGAAATTTTGTAAAACTGTTTTAAAGAAATAAAATTATTAAAAAATTTTCTACAGAAATAAAATTTTGACAAAATTTTCTACAGAAATAAAATTTTTACAAAATTTTCTATATAAATAACATTTTGACAAAATTTTCTATAGGAATCAAATATTGACAAAATTTTCTGTAGAAATAAAATTTGAGAAAAATTTTGGCAAAATTTTCTATAGATATAACATTTTGACAAAATGTTCTATTGTGACAAGATTTTCTATAGAAAAAAGTTTAGACATAAATTTTTATAGAAAAAAATTCTATAGACATAAAATTTTGAGAAAATTTTCTACAGAAATAAGATTTTGACAAAATTCTCTATAGAAATTAAATATGAACAAAATTCTTCTATAGAAATAAAATTTTGACAAAATTCGTCCATAGAAAAGAAAATTTTGACAAAATTCTTCCATAGAAATAAAATTTTGAAATAATTGTCCATAAAAATAAAACTTTGAAAAAAAATTTATATAGATATAAAATTTTGACAAACTTTTCTATAAAAATGAAATTTTGCAAACTTTTCTATAAAAATGAAATTATGATAAAATTTTCTATAGAAATAAAATTTTGGCAAAATATTCTATAGGAATAAAATTTTGACAAAATTTTCTATAGGAATAAAATTTTGAAAAAATTTTCTGTAGAAATAAAATTTGAGAAAAATTTATATTGAAATAAAATTTTGGCAAAATTGTCTATAGATACAACATTTTGACAAAATGTTCTATAGATATAAAATTGTGACAAGATTTTCTATAGAAAAAAATTTTGACATACATTTTTATAGAAAAAAAATTCTATAGAAATAAAATTTTGACGAAATATTCTATAGAAATTTTATATAGAAGTAAAATTTGGAGAAAATTTTGTATGGAAGTAAAATTTTAAGAAAATTTTCTATAGAAATAAAATTGTGACAAGATTTTCTATAGAAAAAAAATTTGACATACATTTCTAGAGAAATAAAATTTGGGAAAATTTTCTATTGAAATAAATATACAATTTTTTGGCAAATTTTCTGTGGAAAGATATTTTGTAAAAATGTTGTAAAAATTTTCTATAGAAATAAAATTTGGACAAAATGTTCTTATAGAAATAAAAATTTGAGAAATTTTTTTAAAAAAATAAAATTTGGCAAAATTCTTCAATAGAAATAAAATTTTGACAAAATTCTTCTATAGAAATAAAATTTTGACAAAATTTTCTACAGAAAAAAAATTTGACAAAATTTTCTATAGAAATAAAATTTGGACAAAATTTTCTTATAGAAATAAAAATTTGGGAAATTTTTTTATAAAAATAAAATTTGGCAAAATTCTTCAATAGAAATAAAATTTTGACAAAATTTTGACAAAATGTTCTATAGAAATAAATTTGTGACAAGATTTTCTATAAAAAAAAATTTTTTTGACAAAAATTTCTATAGAAAAAAAAATCTATAGAAATAAAATTTTGACAAAAATATTCTATAGAAGTAAAATTTTTAGAAAATTTTCTATAGAAATAAAATTTTGATAAAATTTTCTTTGGAAATAACATCTTGACAAAATGTTCTACAGAAATGTAATTGTGACAAGATTTTCTATAAAAAAAAATTTTTTTGACATAAATTTCTATAGAAAAAAAAAATCTATAGAAATAAAATTTTGACAAAATATTCTGTAGCAATTTTCTATAGAAGTAAAATTTTGAGGAAATTTTCTATAGAAATAAAATTTTGACAACATTTGCTATAGAAATAAAATTGTGACAAAATGTTCTATAGAAATAAAATTGTGACAAAATTTTCTATAGAAAAAAAATGTCTGACATAAATTTCTGTGGAAAGAAATTATGTAAAAATGTTTTATAGAAATAAAATTTTGACAACATTTTTGACAGAAATAAAACTTTGACAAAATTTTCTATAGAAATAAGATTTTGACAAAATTTTCTATAGAGATAAAATTTTGACAAAATTTTCTATAGAAATAAAATTTTGACAAAATTTTCTAAAAAAAAAAATTGATAAAATTTTCTGTAGAAACACAATTTTGACAAAATTTTCTTATAGAAATAAAATTTTGGTAAAATTTTCTATAAAAATAAAATTTTGACAAAATTTTCTATAGAAATAAAATTTTGACAAAATTTTCTAAAAAAAAAAATTGATAAAATTTTCTGTAGAAATACAATTTTGACAAAATTTTCTTATAGAAATAAAATTTTGGTAAAATTTTCTATAAAAATAAAATTTTGACAAAATTCTTCTATAGAAATAAAATGTTGACAAAATTATTCTATAGAAATAAAATTTTGACAAAATTTTCTATAGAAATAAAATTTTGTTTTATTTTTTCCACAGAGATAGTGCTCTGATAAAATGTTTCATAGATATCAAATATTGGGAAATTTCGTAATTCTCCTTAACGAGTGAGTCTACAATAACTTTTATTACAAACTTAAAATTGTGCATCGACCAGTTTTTTAGTATAAATTAAATAATATCAAAAATCTTTTAAATTTGTTGTTCTTTCCATTAATCTTCTTCACATATATTGAAGAGTGATACGTTTGTATTGCCGCCAACTTATTTTCAAACATCCAGATAGTTGAAACAAAAATAAATGAAATAAAATGTTTACTAAGACCCTTCCAAATATTGTCTATAATGGACTTTTTGGTTCAATTTGCTATGTGTCGTTGGCAATTGAATCAAAGTAAACAAAAAGTAACAAAAAAGGATGAAGACCATATTTCATTACAAACATTTGTCTATCATGCATGTTGAAAGATGTATAACTTTTGAATGAGATATTCTAAAGCAACGAAAATGATTTTATTGGACAGATCTCTAGAGAATTTCGAATGAAATTCTTCTTATTTCATAAAGCCTAGCCTAGTAAATGTATTATATATTTTTCTTTTAAAGAACGCTTCATTTTTGAAGAATTAAAATTTGTTATGGACCTTGATACGGTTATGCTACTTGTTCCTTAGCGAAAAATGTAACACATATTTTATATAAAAACAAAAAAAAATTAAAGAAAATTTTCTTGAATACTCCTAAAAGTATGCAATAAAAAAAACAAAAATTCAACAGATTTAAAAGACTTTTTATATTTTCAAACAAACACATATTCGTGGCTACTCCTTAAAGTAGGCAATGGAATTCATTATTACTCTATATTTATTGTATAGAATCTTTTTTTATTTTTTTTTATTAAATGAAACCCCTTTCAGATTTGGAAAAAAATATTTCATCTGCATAAAATCCAATTAAAACATAATTGATTTTGATTTATAGGATTTATGTATATTTTTTGTTAATATTTTCTAGAACATTAGGTAACTTAGCACCACAAACAAAAATAAAAGCTGAATAGATCTACATCTATTTATGATTTTACTTCTGTATGTATATAAAGATTTTGTGTAGAGCATACCATGTAAATAAAAATTTCTTTTTAAAAGGAAATTGCTCAATAAATAAATATATCATAAGGAATTCCCAAAAGTATGCTTTAAAAAATTATGTAGTTTTTTGAATCCTAAAGTTATGCTACAAATTTTACTATATATCAATTTCAATATTTTCTACATTGAAGTACAATCTTCTAGTCAAACAAACTTTGTTTTTTGTATTGCAAATTTTTTAACCATTATTAAATAGAATTTCATTTTAAATTTCCTAAAAAAATTGTCACTTGTATGAAATCCTATTAAAAATTGATTGATATTGATGAATAAAATTTATATACATTTTATTTTTACATATAGAACATTGGGTCAATTATCATCCCCACAAAATAAAAACGTAAATCTGTTGATATAAATTTATTCATGCGAAGAAAAAAAAATCCAATAAATATTTATATTGATTTTAATATTTTTCTTTTAATTTTTTTTTTCAGGTATGTGAATATCTAGTGGTTGTCCACATTTTTTGTGTGTTATAAGAGTAAGTAAATTTGACAATATCACAAATTTAGGTCACTTGTGTGTGTGTGTTTTTTTTTTATTTTATAAAAGCCATAGATTTGAGTATTTAATATAAACTATGCTCTTAACACATCTATAAATTGACACATTGAAGGATTATGAAAAAATTATTTTCTAACAAATATTTATGTATATTAGATGAAAAAACAAAATTAAAATGAGTTCTTATAATGTTAACTAATAGATATTTGATTTTAACTGGGTATTTTAGATAATACATAATATTTAACCCACTAATGCCCAATCCCGCCTTTAGGTGGGCTTCATTTAATACGGAAGCTTTTAGTAAAACGCACTTTAAGACAACAAAAATGGGTAAAATAAAAAAAAAAACTTAGTTTAACACTTAGCTGTAGCAACAGACGGCCCTTTCTTTGAAACTGATTTACTTGGGAAACGTAAATCTGCGTCATTATACCCTTCACCACTACTGTGGTACAGGGTATAATAAGTTTGTGCATTTGTATGTAACGCCAAGAAGGAAAAGTCTGAGACCCATCGTTTAGTATACCGATCGTCTTAGAATTAAATTCTGAGTCGATTTAGCGATGTCCGTCTGTCTGTCTGTCTGTCTGTCTGTCTGTCTGTCTGTCTGTCTGTCTGTCTGTCTGTCCGTCTGTCTGTCTGTCTGTTGATGTATTTTTGTGTGCAAAGTACAGCTCGCAGTTTTAGTCCGATCGTCCTAAAATTTGGTATAGGGTCCTGTTTCGGCTCAAAGACGATCCCTATTGATTTTGGAAAAAATCGGTTCAGATTTAGATATAGCTGCCATATATATTTTTCACCGATCTGGTCATAATTGGCGTGTATATCAACCGATCTTCCTCAAATTCCGTACATCCGAATATTTTATGAGTCTCGAAAAACTTGCAAAATATCAGCCAAATCGGTTCAGATTTAGATATAGCTCCCATATATAGCTTTCGCCCGATTTACACTCATTTGCCCACAGAGGCCAATTTTTTGCTCAGATTTAGTTGAAATTTTGCACAGGGAGTAGAATTAGCATTGTAGCTATGCGTGCCAAATTTGGTTGAAATCGGTTCAGATTTAGATATAGCTCCCATATATAGCTTTCGCCCGATTTACACTCATTTGCCCACAGAGGCCAATTTTTTGCTCAGATTTAGTTGAAATTTTGCACAGGGAGTAGAATTAGCATTGTAGCTATGAGTGCCAAATTTGGTTGAAATCGGTTCAGATTTAGATATAGCTCCCATATATAGCTTTCGCCCGATTTACACTCATATGACCACAGAGGCCAATTTTTTGCTCCGATTTAGTTGAAATTTTGCACAGGGAGTAGAATTAGCATTGTAGCTATGCGTGTCAAATTTGGTTGAAATCGGTTCAGATTTAGATATAGCTCCCATATATAGCTTTCGCCCGATTTACACTCATATGACCACAGAGGCCAATTTTTTGCTCCGATTTAGTTGAAATTTTGCACAGGGAGTAGAATTAGCATTGTAGCTATGCGTGCCAAATTTGGTTGAAATCGGTTCAGATTTAGATATAGCTCCCATATATAGCTTTCGCCCGATTTACACTCATATGACCATAGAGGCCAATTTTTAACTCCGATTTAGTTGAAATTTTGCACAAGGGGTTGAATTAGCATTGTTGCTATGCGTGCCAAATTTGGTTGAAATCGGTTCAGATTTAGATATAGCTCCCATATATATGTTTTTCTGATTTCGACAAAAATGGTCAAAATACCAACATTTTCCATGTAAAATCGCCACTGTTTAGTCGAAAAGTTGTAAAAATGACTCTATTTTTCCTTAACTTCTAATGCATATATATCGAGCGATAAATCATAAATAAACTTTTGCGAAGTTTTCTTAAAATTGCTCCAGATTTAAATGTTTCCCATATTTTTTTACTAACATTGTGTTCCACCCTAGTGCATTAGCCGACTTAAATTTTGAGTCTATAGATTTTGTAGAAGTCTATCAAATTCTGTCCAGATCGAGTGATATTTAAATGTATGTATTTGGGACAAACCTTTATATATAGCCCCAACACATTTGACGGATGTGATATGGTATCCAAAATTTAGATCTACAAAGTGGTGCAGGGTATAATATAGTCGGCCCCGCCCGACTTTAGACTTTCCTTACTGGTTTTTATATTCCTCTGTTAGAATATAGAATGGTAATTTATATTTTTTTAATTAAAAATTATTTTTGTTTACCTGATATTTATTTGAAATGTAAATTTAAACAAGTATATACGGCCGTAAGTTCGACCAAGCCGAAGCTTATGTACCCTCCACCATGGATTGCGTAGAAACTTCTACTGAAGACTGTCATCCACAATCGAATTACTTGGGTTGCGGTAACACTTGCCGATGGCAAGGTATCTTAAAACTTCCTAACACCGTCTTCTAAATTGTAAGTCCATACGCGGTATATATTAAATTAACAAAATTTTCTATAGAAATAAAATTTTTACAAAATTTTCCATAGAAATAAAATTCTGACAAAATTTTCTATTTTGCCAAAATTTTCTATAGAAATAAAATTTTGACAAAAATTTTTTTTAAATAAAATTTTCTATTTTGCCAAAATTTTCTATAGAAATAAAATTTGACAAAATTTTCTAAAGGAATAAAATGTTGACAAAATTTTCTAAAAAATAAAATTTTGAAAAAATTTTCTAGTTTGCCAAAATTTTCTATAGAAATAAAATTTTGACAAAAATTTTTTTGAAATAAAATTTTCTATTTTGCCAAAATTTTCTATAGAAATAAAATGTTGACAAAATTTTCTAAAAAATAAAATTTTGAAAAAAGTTTCTATAGAAATAACATTTTGAAAAAATTTTCTATTTTGCCAAAATTTTCTATAGAAATAAAATTTTGACAAAATTTTCTAAAGGAATAAAATGTTGACAAAATTTTCTATAGAAATAAAATTTTGACAGAAAACAAAAATTTCTATAGAAATAACATTTTGGTAGATTAATTTTGGCTCGAATGGCAACCATGATTATGAACCAATATGGACCAATTTTTGTGTGATTAGGGATCGGCTATATATAACTATAGACCGATATGGATCAATTTTGGCATGGCTATTAGTGGCCATATAACAGGTTGGCTGATAAGTCCCCGGTCTAACAAAGAAAAACACATTTTTTTGTCAAAATTCGTTTTTATTATTCAACATAGTGCCCTTCCAGAGCGATACAACGATTAAAACGACCTTGCAATTTTTTGATACCAATTTGGTAGTACTCCTTCGGTTTTGCCTCAAAATAGGCCTCAGTTTCGGCGATCACCTTTTCACTGCAGCCAAATTTTTTCCCTGCGAGCATCCTTTTGAGGTCTGTGAACAAGAAAAAGTCGCTGGGGGCCAGATCTGGAGAATACGGTGGGTGGGGAAGCAATTCGAAGCCCAATTAATGAATTTTTGCCATCATTCTCAATGACTTGTGGCACGGTGCGTTGTCTTGATGGAACAACACTTTTTTCTTCTTCATATGGGACCGTTTTGCCGCGATTTCGACCTTCAGACGCTCCAATAACGCCATATAATAGTCACTGTTGATGGTTTTTCCCTTCTCAAGATAATCGATAAAAATTATTCTATGCGCATCCCAAAAAACAGAGGCCATTACTTTGCCAGCGGACTTTTGAGTCTTTCCACGCTTCGGACACGGTTCACTGGTCGCTATCCACTCAGCCGACTGTCGATTGGACTCAGGAGTGTAGTGATGGAGCCATGTTTCATCCATTGTGACATATCGACGGAAAAACTCGGGTGTATTACGAGTTAACAGCTGCAAACACTGCTCAGAATCACAAACAAACACGTTGTTGTTTTTGGTCAAATGTGAGCTCGCGCGGTAACTTTTTTGCACAGAGCTTCCGCATATCCAAATATTGATGAATGATATGACCAACACGTTCCTTTGATATCTTTAAGGCCTCTGCTATCTCGATCAACTTCATTTTACGGTCATTCAAAATCATTTTGTGGATTTTTTTTTTATGTTTTCGTCGGTAACCACCTCTTTCGTTCACCGTCCTCCGTACTCATTTCACCACGCTTGAGTTTTGCATACCAATCAATTATTGTTGATTTCCCTGGGGCAGAGTCCGGAAACTCATAATCAAGCCAAGTTTTTGCTTCCACCGTATTTTTTCCCCTTCAGAAAACAGTATTTTATCAAAATACGAAATTCCTTTTTTTCCATTTTTTTCACAATAACAAAAGTTGCTTCACAAAATACGCTCTATCTCACAATCTAATTGACTTACACACGTCAAATTTTGACACGAATCATTTGAAGGTTGGTACTATATAAAAATAATATGCATTTAATACTAGCGACGCCATCTATGTATCAGACCGGGGACTTATCAGCCAACCTGTTACTAACACCACGTTTTCAAATTTCAACCGGATAGGATGAATTATGCTCCTCCAAGAGGCTCTAGAGTTAAAATCTGGGGAACAGTCTATAAGGGGGCTATATGTAATTATGGACCGGTATGGACCAATTTTTGCATGGTTATTAGAGACCATATACTAACACCACGTACCAACTTTCAACCAAATCGAATGAATTTTGCTCCTCCAAGAGGTTTGACCACATCTAGGGATCGATTTATATGGTACCTATATATAATTATGGACCGATGTGGACCAATTTTTGCATTGTTGTTTGAGACCATATACTTACACCATGTACCAAATTTCAACTGGATCGGATGAATTTTGCTTCTCTTAGAGGATCCGCAAACCAAATCTGGGGATCGATTTAAATGGGGGCTATATATAATTATGGGTCGATATGGACCAATTTTTGTATGGTTGTTAGATACGTTATAGTAATACCGTATTTAACAACTAAATTTCAGCCAGATCGGAAGAAATTAGCTTCTCTTAGAGGATCCGGAAACCAAATCTGGGGATCGGTTTATATAGGGGCTATATATAATTATGGACCGATATGGACCAATTTTTGCATGGTTGTTAGAGACCATATACTTACACCATGTACCAAATTTCAACCGGATCGGATGAATTTTGCTCCTCTAAGAGGCTGCGGAGGTCAAATCTGGGGATCGGTTTATATGGCGGCTATATATAATTATGGACCGATGTGGACCAATTTTTGCATGGTTGTTAGAGACCATATACTTACACCATGTACCAAATTTCAACCGGATCGGATGAATTTTGCCCCTCTAAGAGGCTGCGGAGGTCAAATCTGAGGATCGGTTTATATGGGGGCTATATATAATTATGGACCGATGTGGACCAATTTTTGCATGGTTGTTAGAGACCATATACTTACACCATGTACCAAATTTCAACCGGATCGGATGAATTTTGCTCCTCTAAGAGGCCGCGGAGGTCAAATCTGGGGATCGGTTTATATGGCGGCTATATATAATTATGGACCGATGAAGACCAATTTTTTCATGGTTGTTAGAGACCATATACTTACACCATGTTCCAAATTTCAGCCAGATCGGGTGAAATATGCTACTGTTAGAGGCTCCGCAAGCCAAATCTGAGGGTCCGTTTATATGGGGGCTATACGTAAAAGTGGACCGATATGGCCCATTTGCAATACCATCCGACCTACATCAATAACAACTAGTTGTGCCAAGTTTCAAGTCGATAGCTTGTTTCGTGATTTCAACAGACGGACAGACGGACGGACATGCTTAGATCGACTCAGAATTTCACCACGACCCAGAATATATATACTTTATGGGGTCTTAGAGCAATATTTCGATGTGTTACAAACGGAATGACAAAGTTAATAATACCCCCCATCCTATGGTGGAGGGTACAAAAATTCGACCCTTGTGGTTGAGTGCTATAATTGTTTTTGATAAATTCATATGTAGTTCGAAGCCTAAATACTTTAAATGGACTTACAGAAATCTTTTAACAAAAAAACACCACATTTAGCAAGAGTTGTAAAGCTTAAGCAGACCCCATATAAAGCTCAGCAAATTTATTGCATATTTTTAGGGTAATAATTTTTTTTACTAGAAATTGTGTTTAATAAGTAATTCGAAATCCTAATTGACTTAAATTGACATAAAGAAGTTCTTTTGATTCAAAGTTTCAACATTCAGCAGTAGTAAACAGACATTAACTAAAATTCAAAAAATTTATTGCATATTTTTAGGGTAATACACTTTTTTGTACTGTGATTTATTTTAAACGCAAAAATTATAGTTACTTAATATTTAGATATTTATTGTCATAAAACAAACGAAAAAACTCACATATGTAAGCCTACACTGAGAATAGAGATGCAATCATTATAGACTATCTTGATTAATTTTAGAAACTTTTAACTAAACTATAAAAGAAGTGTATATTATTTAACAAATGCTGGAAAATTTATTACCCATAATTAATTTTTTTTATTTGTTAAAGAAAATTTCGTAGTGTGAAGGGAAAATTTAAATTAACAAATGCAACAAATTTCTTTAAGGCCATATGTAGGTCAAGATGGACACATTTTTGATAAAATTTTAAAAACTTCGTAACTAACATATTTTGTGAGAACACACAAAAAATTAGTAAATCTTTATGCTTCTTTTTTTGTATATATTTTTGTCTTTAATCATTTATCATTTAACACATAAATAATTAACGCGAAGGAAACTTATATGGGTAAATTTTAACTAAAACATAATAATTTTTATGAAATAAAATAAAGCTAAAGTGTCCCCTTTAGTGCTACCCCCTTTTTTAGTGTAATTTTTCCAACTTATAGATTGTTGTGAAATTGCAACGAATCATCAGATTTCAAATATGCCTCTGCTGTAGAAAAATTACAACTCAACAATTTTAACCACAAATGACATATTCTATGATATGGAATTTTGACGCTTTCCCACATATCAAAACGGGGCTTTGCAAATCAATTCCAGATGTCAAATTTGAATGGCTGTGAGTAATGAAAACCAAAAACTACATCAAAAATGTATCCTATGTATGCATGCAATTATAATGGAGTTATTATTAAAATTATATCTAAAATAGATAGATATGAAATTTTGACAAAATATACTGTAGAAATAAAATTTTGACAAAACTTCCTGTAGAAATGAAATTTTTACAATCATTTCCTATAGAAATTAAAATTTAAGAAAATTTCCTATAGAAATGAAATTTTCAGAAAATATCCTATACAAATGAAATTTTCATAAAATTTCCTACAGAAATGAAATTTTCAGAAAATTTCCTCTAGAAATGAATTTTTTATAAAACTTCCTGTAAAAGGACATTTTGCGAAAATTTTCTTATAGAAATAACATTTTCCGAAAGATTCTTATAGAAATGAAATTTGGATCAAATTTCCTATAGAAATGAAATTTCGGTCAAATTTCTTATAGAAATTAAATTTTCATAAATTTTCCTATAAAACTAAAATTTTGAGATAATTTCCAATAGAGATAAAATGTTGAAAAAATTTTCTATAGAAATGAAATGTTGAACAAATTTTCTATAGAAATGAAATGTTGAGAAAATTTCCTATATAAATGAAAATTTCACAAAATTTCCTATAGAATTGAAAATTTCACAAAATTTCCTATAGAATTGAAATTTTGAGAAAATATCCTATAGAAATAAAATTTTGAGAAAATTTTGTATAGAAATAAAATGTTGAGAAAATTTTCTATAGAAATAAAATATTGAGAAAATCTCCTACAAAATGAAATTTTGAGAAAATTTCCTACAGAAATGAAATTTTCAGAAAATTTCCTACAGAAATGAAATTTTCAGAAAATTTCCTATAGAAATGCATTTGTCAGAAAATTTCCCATAGCAATAAAATTTTCTGAAAATTTCCTATCGAAATGAAAATTTCAGAAAATTTCATATCGAAATGAAATTTTCAGAAAATTTCCCACAGAAATGAAATTTTCAGAAAATTTCCCACAGAAATGAAATTTTCAGAAAATTTCCCACAGAAATGAAATTTTCAGAAAATTTCCCACAGAAATGAAATTTTGAGAAAATTTCCCATAGAAATAAAATTTTAAAAAAATTTTCTATACAAATAAAATTTTGGGAAAATTTCCTATAGAAGTGAAATTTTGAAAACATTTCCTTTAGAAATGAAATTTTTAGAAAATTTCCTATAGAAATGAAATTTTTAGAAAATTTCCTACTAAAATTAAATTTTCGGAAAATTTCCTATAGAAGTAAAATTTTGACAAAATTTCCTATAGAAATACAATTTTGAAAGAATTTGCCATAGGAATAAAATTTTGAAAAATTTCCTACAGAAATGAAGTTTTCAGAAAATTTCGTATGCAAATTTTGAGAAAATTTCATACAGAAAAGAAATTTTCAGCAAATTTCATATAGAAATAAAATTTTGACTAAATTTCCTATAGAAATGGAATATTCAGAAAATTTTCTATAGAGCTAAAATTTTGAAAAAATTTCCTATAGAAATGAAATTTTGACTAAATTTCCTATAGAAATGGAATATTCAGAAAATTTCCTATAGAAATAAAATTTTGAGAAAATTTTCTATACAAATAAAATTTTGCGAAAATTTCCTATAGAAGTGAAAATTTTAAAACATTTCCTATAGAAATGAAAGTTTGACAAAATTTTCTATGGAAATGGCATTTTAAAATTTTTTTCTACGGAAACGAAATTTTGACAAAATTTCCTACACAAATGAAATTTTTAGAAAATTTCCTATAGAAATAAAATTTTCAAAAAAAATCCTATAGAAATGAAATTTTCAGAAAATTTCCTATATAATTAAAATTTTGACTAAATTTCCTATAGAAATGGAATATTCAGAAAATTTCCTATAGAACTAAAATTTTGAGAAAATTTTCTATAGAACTAAAATTTTGAGAATATTTTCTATAGAACTAAAATTTTGAGAAAATTTTCTATAGAAATAACATTTTGTGAAAATTTCTTATAGACGTGAAATTTTAAAAACATTTCCTATGAAGTAAAATTTTCAGAAATTTTCAGAAAATTTTCTATAGAAATGAAATTTTTAGAAAATTTCCAACAAAATGAAATTTTCCGAAAATTTCCTATAGAAATAAAATTTTCAAAAAAAATCCTATAGAAATGAAATTTTAGGAAAATTTCCTATAGAAGTAAAATTTTGACAAAATTTCCTATAGAAATAAAATTTTTGAAAAAAATTGCCATAGGAATAAAATTTTGAAAATTTTTCTATAGAAATGAAGTTTTCAGAAAATTTCCTAGCAAATTTTGAGAAAATTTCATACAGAAAAGAAATTTTCAGAAAATTTCCTACAGAAATGAAATTTTGACTAAATTTCCTATAGAAATGGAATATTCAGAAAATTTCCTATAGAACTAAATTTTTGAGAAAATTTCCTATATAAATGAAATTATGAGAAAATTTCCTATAGAAATGAAATTTTCAGAAATTTTCCTATAGAAATCAAATTTTGACTAAATTTCCTAGAGAAATGGAATATTCAGAAAATTTCCTATAGAAATAAAATTTTGAGAAAATTTTCTATACAAATAAAATTTTGCGAAAATTTCCTATAGAAGTGAAAATTTGAAAACATTTCCTATAGAAATGAAAGTTTGACAAAATTTCCTATAGAAATGGCATTTTAAAATTTTTTTCTACGGAAATGAAATTTTGACAAAATTTCCTACACAAATGAAATTTTTAGAAAATTTCCTACTAAAATGAAATTTTTAGAAAATTTCCTATAGAAATATAATTTTCAAAAAAATCCTATAGAAATGAATGAAATTTTCCGAAAATTTCCTATAGAAATAAAATTTTCAAAAAAATCCTATAGAAATGAAATTTTCGGAAAATTTCCTATAGAAATAAAATTTTGACTAAATTTCCTATAGAAATGGAATATTCAGAAAATTTCCTATAGAACTAAAATTTTGAGAAAATTTTCTATAGAAATAAAATTTTGTGAAAATTTCCTATAGACGTGAAATTTTAAAAACATTTCCTATGAAGTAAAATTTTCAGAAATTTTCAGAAAATTTTCTATAGAAATGAAATTTTTAGACAATTTCCTACAAAAATGAAATTTTCCGAAAATTTCCTACAAAAATGAAATTTTCCGAAAATTTCCTATAGAAATAAAATTTTCAAAAAAAAATTCCTATAGAAATGAAATTTTCAGAAAATTTCCTATAGAAATGAAATTTTGACTAAATTTCCTATAGAAATGGAATAATCAGAAAATTTCCTATAGAACTAAAATTTTGAGAAAATTTTCAGAAAATTTCCTATAGAAGTGCGTTTGTCAGAAAATTTCCTATAGAAATGAAATTTTCAGAAAATTTCGTATAGAAATGAAATTTTCAGAAAATTTCCTATAGAAATGAAATTTTTAGAAAATTTCCTATAGAAATGACATTTTCAGAAAATTCCCTATGGAAATGAAATTTTGAGAAAATTTTCTATAGAATTGAAATTTTCAGAAAATTTCATATAGAACTAAAATTTTCAGAATTTTGACAAAATTTCATATAGAAATGTTTGCTGGGATATTGCACTGTGTTTACACGTTAATATACTATAAATGTGTTTATATATATATATATATATATATATATATATATATATATATATATATATATATATATATATATATATATATATATATATATATATATATATATATATATATATATATATATATATATATATATATATATATATATATATATATATATATATATATATATATATATGCATATGTGTGTGTACCGGTTTTTTTGTGTGTATGAGTAACAAATGCTTTAGTGGTATACGAACACATCATCATTACCAATCCACATGCATCCATATTGCAAAACACAATCGGTTTCTCTGCCTTCCCGTACAATATTTTACGTTACTTCCTCTTCGGTTGTTTTCTTCCTTTTTGTTTTTCGGGTGTGATTTTTTGTATAGCATCATCAGTGTTAGTATTGATATTGGATTGTTGTAACTTTTTATGACTATACACATACATATAGAGAAAATCATTGGGCCTTGTGTATGTGGACTACTGTTGCTACCGATGGCACATAAAGTTCCTCACATAGATTTCGAAGAAACATTGCAATATTGATGAATTCTGGGTATTCTTAGCAGAGGGAATGGAAGAGGAAAGTGTGCTGCATAGAGGAATGGTCTATTGCAACTACAAATGCATAAAAGAATGTGAGATTTTAGATTTTTTTTTGCCATGATTTATATCCTGCAGTAGTTTAAATAATATAGGAAACATTACACTTTAGTGTTATTATCCTAGTGTTACTTCCCCATTGTTGGATAATGTGATTGATTTGATTTTTATAATGGCATATCTATTGATATAATGGTTTTGCGTTGATTTTGCTTTCTATGCATTCTCTTTTGTTTTAAAACGCCTTTTTTGCCACTATTGAAAATAGATCAAATATTACAGGAGCCTATGGAGAATTTCTGGGTAAAAAAAGTAGATATATTCTGCAGTTGTTATTCATGTTGGTTGTACTGAAAATGTAAAATAAAATTTTTTATTTTATTTCATAATATTTGTAATGGAATATCTTAGCTATGTAAAACGAACACTACGGGAAAATGCTGTAAATTGCCACTAAAGCACCGACCATAGGACTAATACCAGCGCTCCAGTTCTTTAAATTTTTAAATTTTTAAATATTTATATAATTTATTAATGTGTATATTCTCTTGATATTACAATTTTATTAGATCTACACATTTACGAAAATACAATTACCAAAAATAATTTATTGTTATTCGAAAAACTTTTATTTCTATAGAAAATTTTCTCAAAGTTTTATTTCTATAGAAAATGTTGTCCACATTTTATTTCTGTAGGAAATTTTGTCAAAATTTTATTTCTATAGAAATTTTATAATAATATTATTTCTGTAGAAAATTTTTGCAAAATTGTATATCTATAGAAAATTTTATTATAATTTTATTTCTATAGAAAATGTTGCCAAAATTTTATTTCTATAGAAATTTTGTCAAATTGTATTTCTATAGAAAATTTTGTCAAGATTTTATTTCTATAGAAATTTTTGTCAAAATTTCATTTCTATAGAAAATGTTGTCAGCATTTTATTTCTATAGAAAATGTTGTCAAAATTGTATTTCTATAGAACATTTTGCCATAATTTCATGTCTATAGAAAATTTTCACAAAATTTTATTTCTATAGAAAATTTTGTCAGAATTTTATTTCTATGGAAAATATTGTCAAAATTTTATTTCTATAGAAAATTTATGCAAAATTTTATTTCTATAAAAATTTTTGAAAAATTTTCTTTCTAAAGAAAATTTTGTCAAAAATTTATTTCTATAGAAAACGTTGTCAAATCTTATTACTATAGAAATTTTGTCAAAATTTTATTTCTATAGAAAATGTTGCCAAACTTAGTTTCTATCGTTGCCAAAATTTTATTTCTATAGAAAATTTTCTCAAAAATTTATTTCTATAGAAAATTTTCTCAAAATTTTATTTCTATAGAAAATTTTGTCAAAATTTTATTTCTATTTTCTATAGAAATAAAATTTTGCAAAATTTAGTTTCTATCGTTGTCCAAATTTTATTTCCATAGTCAATTTTGTAAATATTTTATGTCGGTAGACAATTTTTGCAAAACTTATTTCTATTGAAAATTTTTCCAAATTTTATTGGTATAGAAAATTTTGTTAAAATTTTATTTCTATAGAAAATTTTGTCAAAATTTTATTTCTATAGAAAATTTTGTCAAAATTTTTTTGTTAAAATTTTATTTCTATAGAAAATTTTGTCAATTTTTTTTTTCAAAATTTTATTTCTATAGAAACTTTTGTCAAAATAATATTTCTAAAGAAACTTTTATCAAAATTTTACTTCTATAGAAAATTTTATCTACATTGCATTTCTATAGGAAATTTTGGCAATATTTTATTTCTGTACAATATTGTGTCAAAATTTTATTTCCTCAGAAAATTTTGCCCAAATTCTGTTTCTATGGACAGTATCCAAATTTTATTTCTATAGAAAATTTTGTCAAAATTTTATTTCTATAGAAAATCATCTCAAAATTTTATTTCCATAGGAAATTTTGTCAAATTTAGTTTCTATCGTTGTCCAAATTTTATTTCCGTAGTCAATTTTGTAAAAATTTTATGTCGGTAGACAATTTTTGAAAAACTTATTTCAATTGAATATTTTTCCAAATTTTATTGGTATAGAAAATTTTGTTCAAATTTGTTTTTTCCATAGAAAAATTTGTCAACATTTTATTTCTATAGAAAATTTTCTCAAAATTTTATTTCTATAGAAAATTTTCTCAAAATTTTATTTCTATAGAAAATTTTCTCAAAATTTTATTTCTATAGAAAATTTTCTCAAAATTTTATTTCTATAGAAAATTTTCTCAAAATTTTATTTCTATAGAAAATTTTCTCAAAATTTTATTTCTACAGAAAATTTTGTCAAAATTTTATTTCTATAGAAAATTTTCTCAAACTTTTATTTGTACAGAAAATTTCGGTTAAATTTTATTTCGGTAGAAAATTATCTCAAAAGTTTACTTCTATAGAAAATTTTATCTACATTTCATTTCTATAGGAAATTTAGTCAACATTTTATTTCTGTACAATATTGTGTCAAAATTTTATTTCCACAGAAAATTTTGTCGAAATTCTGTTTCTATGGACAGTATCCAAATTTTATTTCTATAGAAAATGTTGTCACAATTTTATTTCTATCGAAAATTTTGTCACAATTTTATTTCTATCGAAAATTTTGTCAAAAATTTTATTTCTATAGAAAATGTTTGCAAAACTTATTTCTATTGAAAAATTTTCCAAATTTTATTTCTATAGAAAATTTTGTTAAAATTTTATTTCCATAGAAAATTTTGTCAAAATTTTATTTCTATTGAAAATTTTGTCAAAAATTTTATTTCTATACAAAATTTTCTCAACATTTTATTTCTATAGAAAATTTTATTTCTACGGAAAACATTTGCCAATTTTTTTTCTTTCAAAATTTTATTCCTATAGACAATTTTATCTACATTTTATTTTTATAGGAAATTTTATCAACATTTTATTTCTGTACAATATTTTTTAAAATTTTATTTCTACAGAAAATTTTGTTTCTATTTAAAATATCATAATTTTACTTCCATAGAAAATTTTGGCAATATTTTATTTCTATAGAAATTTTTCTCAAAATTTAGTTTTATAGAAAATTTTGTCCACATTTTATTTCTATATTTCTATAGAATTTTTTTTGAAAACTTTTATTTCAATAGAAAATTTTGCCCAAATTCTGTTTCTATGGACAGTATCCAAATTTTATTTCTATAGAAAATTTTGTCAAAATTTTATTTCTATAGAAAATCATCTCAAAATTTTATTTCCATAGGAAATTTTGTCAAATTTAGTTTCTATCGTTGTCCAAATTTTATTTCCGTAGTCAATTTTGTAAAAATTTTATGTCGGTAGACAATTTTTGAAAAACTTATTTCAATTGAATATTTTTCCAAATTTTATTGGTATAGAAAATTTTGTTCAAATTTGTTTTTTCCATAGAAAAATTTGTCAACATTTTATTTCTATAGAAAATTTTCTCAAAATTTTATTTCTATAGAAAATTTTCTCAAAATTTTATTTCTATAGAAAATTTTCTCAAAATTTTATTTCTATAGAAAATTTTCTCAAAATTTTATTTCTATAGAAAATTTTCTCAAAATTTTATTTCTATAGAAAATTTTCTCAAAATTTTATTTCTACAGAAAATTTTGTCAAAATTTTATTTCTATAGAAAATTTTCTCAAACTTTTATTTGTACAGAAAATTTCGGTTAAATTTTATTTCGGTAGAAAATTATCTCAAAAGTTTACTTCTATAGAAAATTTTATCTACATTTCATTTCTATAGGAAATTTAGTCAACATTTTATTTCTGTACAATATTGTGTCAAAATTTTATTTCCACAGAAAATTTTGTCGAAATTCTGTTTCTATGGACAGTATCCAAATTTTATTTCTATAGAAAATGTTGTCACAATTTTATTTCTATCGAAAATTTTGTCACAATTTTATTTCTATCGAAAATTTTGTCAAAAATTTTATTTCTATAGAAAATGTTTGCAAAACTTATTTCTATTGAAAAATTTTCCAAATTTTATTTCTATAGAAAATTTTGTTAAAATTTTATTTCCATAGAAAATTTTGTCAAAATTTTATTTCTATTGAAAATTTTGTCAAAAATTTTATTTCTATACAAAATTTTCTCAACATTTTATTTCTATAGAAAATTTTATTTCTACGGAAAACATTTGCCAATTTTTTTTCTTTCAAAATTTTATTCCTATAGACAATTTTATCTACATTTTATTTTTATAGGAAATTTTATCAACATTTTATTTCTGTACAATATTTTTTAAAATTTTATTTCTACAGAAAATTTTGTTTCTATTTAAAATATCATAATTTTACTTCCATAGAAAATTTTGGCAATATTTTATTTCTATAGAAATTTTTCTCAAAATTTAGTTTTATAGAAAATTTTGTCCACATTTTATTTCTATATTTCTATAGAATTTTTTTTGAAAACTTTTATTTCAATAGAAAATTTTGTCAATATTTTATTTCTATAGACATTTTTTTCAAAATTTTATTTCTATAGAAAATTTTCTCAAAATTTTATTTCTACAGAAAATTTTGTCAAAATTTTATTTCTATAGAAAATTTTCTCAAACTTTTATTTGTACAGAAAATTTCGGTTAAATTTTATTTCGGTAGAAAATTATCTCAAAAGTTTACTTCTATAGAAAATTTTATCTACATTTCATTTCTATAGGAAATTTAGTCAACATTTTATTTCTGTACAATATTGTGTCAAAATTTTATTTCCACAGAAAATTTTGTCGAAATTCTGTTTCTATGGACAGTATCCAAATTTTATTTCTATAGAAAATTTTGTTAAAATTTTATTTCTATCGAAAATTTTATTTCTATAGAAAATGTTGTCAAATTTTATTTCTATAGAAAATTTTTGCAAAACTTATTTCTATTGAAAAATTTTCCAAATTTTATTTCTATAGAAAATTTTGTTAAAATTTTATTTCCATAGAAAATTTTGTCAAAATTTTATTTCTATTGAAAATTTTGTCAAAAATTTTATTTTAATTTCATGCAAAACTTATTTCTATTGAAAAAATTTCAAAATTTTGTTTCTATAGAAAATTTTGTTAAAATTTTATTTCCATAGAAAATTTTGTCAAAATTTTATTTCTATAGAAAATTTTGTTAAAAGTTTAATTTTATAGAAAATTTTGTCAAAAATTTTATTTTTATTTCATGCAAAACTTATTTCTATTGAAAAATTTTCAAAATTTTATTTCTATAGAAAATTTTGTTAAAATTTTACTTCCATAGAAAATTTTGTCAAAATTTTATTTCTATAGAAAATTTTGTCAAAAATTTTATTTCTATAGAAAATTTTCTCAACATTTTATTTCTATAGAAATTTTTATGTCTATAGAAAAATTTGTCAAATTTTTTTTTCAATATTTTATTCCTATAGAAAATTTTATCTACATTTTATTTTTATAGGAAATTTTGACAAAAGTTTATTTCTATAAGAAATTTTATCAACATTTTATTTCTGTACAATATTAGTACAAAATTTTCTTTCTACAGAAAATTTTGTTTCTATGGAAAATATCCTAATTTTACTTCCATAGAAAATTTTGGCAAAATTTTATTTCCATAGAAATTTTTCTCAAAATTTAGTTTTATAGAAAAATTTTTCCAAATGTTAGTTTTACAGAAAAGATTTTTTTTTGCAAACTTTTATTTCTATAGAAGATTTTGCCCAAATGTTTTTTCTATAGACAATTTTGTCCAAATTTTATTTCTATAGAAAATTTTGTCAAAATTTTATTTCTATAGAAAATTTTATCAAAATTTTATTTCTATAGAAAATTTTGTCAACATTTTATTTCTATAGAAAATTTTGTCAAAATTTTATTTCTATAGAAAATTTTGTCAAAATTTTATTTCTATAGAAAATTTTTGTAAAATTTTGTCTCTATAGAAAATTTTCTTTCTATATATTTTTGCAACATTTTACTTCTATATATTTTTGCAAAATAATATTTATTCGCTTGTCTAAAAGAAACGGTCATCGGAAATGGACCAAAACACGTAGAAGGGTCCCGGAATGCGCTTAAGAAGAAATGTTTTTTGAACAATTTCCAATTTTTTGCTGGGATTAGCAATGTAGAGCATACCACAAAATGTCATCAAAGAAGTCATTTTTGGCCATCAACTCCCTAAAAAAGAAAGAAATCTTTCTTGCCATTCGTTCTTTATGTCTGAGTCGTAGCAAAATTGTTAAATCTTTATTTTTGTTCTTTTTTAACTTAATTTTAATTTCAATGAGCAATAAAACAAAAACTTCTGGGGAAAACGTTTTCACAAGGCGCTATATAATTTCCTGTATGAGATATCATTGAGGATTCATGCTCTACATCACATTTCATCGTTCGTTGTTCACGAATCTCATTGGCTATGACATAAATAATTCGACGAATATATTATTTTAAATATACATACTTATATTCATTGCTTATGCTTATGAAATCCTTGATTACTGGTCCATACTTAAATGGCAAAAGGAAATTCTTTTATTTTCAATTTTGCTTCAATTCATTCTGTGGGGAAAATGTTCAACCGAAGAATCTGTCGATCCGACATGAAATTTTGTCTTGTATAAACATGTGTAACAAATTTTATTGGGTGTGACTGTTTCATGTCACAGATGTTCATATTGAACATCCTCTTAAAATTATCTTTAAAGTTGATGTGGAAATAAACTATATATAAATTATTGATGTTAATGATGTACATAAGAAGTCAATGTAAGAGAAAACGTTTTGTTGTTTGAAATAATGGTATTTTATTTACACAACATTGATAGCGCATTGAACACAACATTGAAATTTCAGTAAAAAAAAAAATAGTATAGTGAAGCTTGGCCACATGATATGTTGGACATATCATTGAGATTGATTGCGAATTATTGGTTTTGCGACCATATTTTGCCTATCTTTTTGCATTTTTGTTTTTCCAAAAGTTTGAGTGTCTCGCGTTGTGACTACAGTTTGAGAGACATTATCTTTAAATTTAATAAGGTGTTAAACTCAGTATAAATATAATTTGGCGAGATGATATGGTTGACATCATTTTGTGATTGGTTTGTGGATCTTGAGATCATATTTTGCCTTTAATTTCACATTGTTGCTGTGTCTAAAGTTTGAGGGGCTCGCATTGTGACTACAGTTTGAGAGACATTATCTTTAAATTTAATAAGGTGTTAAAAGCTGTATAAATATAATGTGGCGATATGAGATTGGTTTGTGGATCTTGAGATCATAATTTGCCTTTAATTTCACATTGTTTCTGCGCCTAAAGTTTGAGTGGCTCGCATTGTGACTACAGTTTGAGAGACATTATCTTTAAATTTAATAAGGTGTTAAACTCCGTATAAATATAATGTGGCGAGATGATATGGTTGACATCATTTTGAGATTGGTATGTGGATCTTGAGATCATATTTTGCCTTTAATTTTACATTGTTGCTGTGCCTAAAGTTTGAGAGGCTCACGTTGTGACTACAGTTTGAAAGACATTATCTTTAAATTTAATAAGGTGTTAAAAGCTGTATAAATATAACTTGGCGAGATGATATGGTTGACATCTCAATGAGATTGGTTGCTGTTTGTGGGCTTTGTGACCATATTTTGCCCATATTTTCGCCTAAAGTTTTATGGCCTAAAGTTTGAGTGGATGAACAATGAATCAGTTTTCCTTTCAATATGGTTGTGAATTATGGGTCTTAGGTTAGGTTAGGTTTGGCAGCCCGTTATTTCAGGGTTACCTAAACTATATCAGTTTATTGTGATGAACTTTTCTCTTGTCAGTGAGTGCTGCCCGATTTCATGTTTCGCTCTATGACAAGGGACATTCCGTTATTTCAGACTCACTTATACAATTCAGTCCTTTATGAAGTCACAGTGGTGAACATCTCTCTTCACACTGAGTCCTCTCCTGCTCCATATTTAGCTCAATGGCAAGGGACCTACTTTTTTTAGCCGAGCCCGAACGGCGTTGAGATGGGATAAACCATCGCCGACAAATTTATTGGTATTTGACCGAAACTAGGATTGAACCCAGCATCCTTTGTATGCAAGGGGAGCATGCTAACCATTTTACCACGGTCGGTATTATAGGTCTTGCGACCATATTTTGCTCATATTATCGCATTTTTGTGCCTAAGTTTGAATGGTACGCGTTTTGAATATAGTTTAAGAGGCATTGTCGTTAAATTTAATGAGTTCAACCCTGTATAAAAAGAAGATTATAGATTTCGAAAATAATAAATATACTTATTGGGAGCGTATATTAAAAATTCGGGAAATTTTCCAAATGTTTAAATTATACCTAAAATATCTTGAGTTTGATCTGAGCATTTTATCCTTGTCTTTTCAATTTTATTGCACTCTCCATATTTGCTTCCGAAATTAAATTCCGAGTTTTTCATATTTAAATTCTTTTTAACATACACCTCATATTTGATGACAACCGTAATTAAGCTTTCAGCAACATAACAAATTATTAAATTAACGATATTTTATTGGAGACTGGTAAGCTGCAATGTTCGTATATTTATATACGTATTTTTTTTTCGAATAAAACACTCTCTTAATTATGTGAATTTTCTGGATTACGTTTGTTGAATAAAAAACACATATTTTCATTTCAGATGAATATTAAATTCTGCATATATTTATGTTGGAGTACATTTTGCTACATACAGAAAAATATCATATTGAACATAAATTTTCGTTCAATATGATAAATTCGTGTTTTACAGAATTTTATTAAATTAAATTAAATTAAATTAAATTAAATTAAATTAAATTAAATTAAACTAAATTAAATTAAATTAAATTAAATTAAATTAAATTAAATTAAATTAAATTAAATTAAATTAAATTAAATTAAATTAAATTAAATTAAATTAAATTAAATTAAATTAAATTAAATTAAATTAAATTAAATTAAATTAAATTAAATTAAATTAAATTAAATTAAATTAAATTAAATTAAATTAAATTAAATTAAATTAAATTAAATTAAATTAAATTAAATTAAATTAAATTAAATTAAATTAAATTAAATTAAATTAAATTAAATTAAATTAAATTAAATTAAATTAAATTAAATTAAATTAAATTAAATTAAATTAAATTAAATTAAATTAAATTAAATTAAATTAAATTAAATTAAATTAAATTAAATTAAATTAAATTAAATTAAATTAAATTAAATTAAATTAAATTAAATTAAATTAAATTAAATTAAATTAAATTAAATTAAATTAAATTAAATTAAATTAAATTAAATTAAATTAAATTAAATTAAATTAAATTAAATTAAATTAAATTAAATTAAATTAAATTAAATTAAATTAAATTAAATTAAATTAAATTAAATTAAATTAAATTAAATTAAATTAAATTAAATTAAATTAAATTAAATTAAATTAAATTAAATTAAATTAAATTAAATTAAATTAAATTAAATTAAATTAAATTAAATTAAATTAAATTAAATTAAATTAAATTAAATTAAATTAAATTAAATTAAATTAAATTAAATTAAATTAAATTAAATTAAATTAAATTAAATTAAATTAAATTAAATTAAATTAAATTAAATTAAATTAAATTAAATTAAATTAAATTAAATTAAATTAAATTAAATTAAATTAAATTAAATTAAATTAAATTAAATTAAATTAAATTAAATTAAATTAAATTAAATTAAATTAAATTAAATTAAATTAAATTAAATTAAATTAAATTAAATTAAATTAAATTAAATTAAATTAAATTAAATTAAATTAAATTAAATTAAATTAAATTAAATTAAATTAAATTAAATTAAATTAAATTAAATTAAATTAAATTAAATTAAATTAAATTAAATTAAATTAAATTAAATTAAATTAAATTAAATTAAATTAAATTAAATTAAATTAAATTAAATTAAATTAAATTAAATTAAATTAAATTAAATTAAATTA
This sequence comes from Haematobia irritans, assembly GCF_050003625.1. Classification (NCBI taxonomy): domain Eukaryota; kingdom Metazoa; phylum Arthropoda; class Insecta; order Diptera; family Muscidae; genus Haematobia; species Haematobia irritans. Next base: position 113,977,681 of record NC_134401.1, read on the forward strand.
AATTAAATTAAATTAAATTAAATTAAATTAAATTAAATTAAATTAAATTAAATTAAATTAAATTAAATTAAATTAAATTAAATTAAATTAAATTAAATTAAATTAAATTAAATTAAATTAAATTAAATTAAATTAAATTAAATTAAATTAAATTAAATTAAATTAAATTAAATTAAATTAAATTAAATTAAATTAAATTAAATTAAATTAAATTAAATTAAATTAAATTAAATTAAATTAAATTAAATTAAATTAAATTAAATTAAATTAAATTAAATTAAATTAAATTAAATTAAATTAAATTAAATTAAATTAAATTAAATTAAATTAAATTAAATTAAATTAAATTAAATTAAATTAAATTAAATTAAATTAAATTAAATTAAATTAAATTAAATTAAATTAAATTAAATTAAATTAAATTAAATTAAATTAAATTAAATTAAATTAAATTAAATTAAATTAAATTAAATTAAATTAAATTAAATTAAATTAAATTAAATTAAATTAAATTAAATTAAATTAAATTAAATTAAATTAAATTAAATTAAATTAAATTAAATTAAATTAAATTAAATTAAATTAAATTAAATTAAATTAAATTAAATTAAATTAAATTAAATTAAATTAAATTAAATTAAATTAAATTAAATTAAATTAAATTAAATTAAATTAAATTAAATTAAATTAAATTAAATTAAATTAAATTAAATTAAATTAAATTAAATTAAATTAAATTAAATTAAATTAAATTAAATTAAATTAAATTAAATTAAATTAAATTAAATTAAATTAAATTAAATTAAATTAAATTAAATTAAATTAAATTAAATTAAATTAAATTAAATTAAATTAAATTAAATTAAATTAAATTAAATTAAATTAAATTAAATTAAATTAAATTAAATTAAATTAAATTAAATTAAATTAAATTAAATTAAATTAAATTAAATTAAATTAAATTAAATTAAATTAAATTAAATTAAATTAAATTAAATTAAATTAAATTAAATTAAATTAAATTAAATTAAATTAAATTAAATTAAATTAAATTAAATTAAATTAAATTAAATTAAATTAAATTAAATTAAATTAAATTAAATTAAATTAAATTAAATTAAATTAAATTAAATTAAATTAAATTAAATTAAATTAAATTAAATTAAATTAAATTAAATTAAATTAAATTAAATTAAATTAAATTAAATTAAATTAAATTAAATTAAATTAAATTAAATTAAATTAAATTAAATTAAATTAAATTAATGAAATGAAATGAAATGAAATGAAATGAAGTGAAGTGAAGTGAAGTGAAGTGAAGTGAAGTGAAGTGAAGTGAAGTGAAGTGAAGTGAAGTGAAGTGAAGTGAAGTGAAATGAAATGAAAAGAAGTGAAATGAAATGAAATGAAATGAAATGAAATGAAGTGAAGTGAAATGAAATTACAAAATTTTGTTCACTGCATTTATGAACAATTTTAAAATTTACAAATTATCCTGCATCTATAGCGAAATTATGCTACAATATGGACTCTTTAAATATGAGCTACAAAAATAATTCAATGCTCACATTTAAAGACCATAACAATTTGTATATTATTGTGGTTTGTATTTCATTTTCCGAATGCACATCTGTCATCCTTTTGCCACATACGTCACCGAATTGTATTCATCCACTTTGCGCCATATGTTCAAATACGACCCTTTCTATCGAATGGCTAGCCTCGGTGGCTTTAGCCAAGTTAAACTTAATTCGCACATAGTATAACGGTTTAACAATGGTCAAATGTGGTCCATAAACAATGAAAATTTATACAAAAACAAGCAAAAAGTTTAAAATAGGATTTAACAAAAAACAAAGAAAAACAAAAATAGAAATGGCGGAAAGGAGGTGTATGGAAGCTCAAAATCAGTATGATGGAAATCACTTAAGCACCCTTTCTATAGTGAATATAGAAATCTATAGGATTTTTGTGGTAATCGTATATGATAGGTGAGATACTATTTTTGTTGGCTTTTCATAAATTATGAAAGTTTATCTCTTTGGGAAAGTGTAAAATATGCCAAAGTTTTTTCTTTTAATAAAAATATCAATATGTAAACTGTGTACATAAATTGTCTTCATAACTCATGATAAATAGATAAATTATTGTATATGAATTACTGAGATAGGTAGAAAGTCAACTGACACTAAAATTTTTATTTAAATTGAAGCAGCGACAAATCCTGTTATTTTAGGCTCACTTAGCGTGCCAGCTTTATATACAACGATTCATGGGTTCAAGCTACGGTTGCCACTAGTGCCAAAAATAATCTACCAACATTTGACGAAAATTTTACTAAATTAAAAAAAAAAAATATTTTGAAGTTTTTGACCAAGTTTTTGTGGTTAGTATGAAAAAATGTTTTTTCTTCGAATGCAATCCCAGCAAAAAAACGTCGCCAAAAAAGTAATGAAAATGTTCTTTTTGGATCCGGAGGTGGTGCAAAATTGACACAGAAGCGATGAATTTAACATGGGCTTGTCATAGGACGGAATTGTAAATTTGTCGAATTTTAAATGTTTTAACGATTTTAGGCTTGCACTTAAAAGAAAATTTTGTTAAAATTTTATTTCTATAGAAAATTTTGTCAAAATTTTATTTAGAAATTTTTATCAAACTTTTATTTCTAAAGCAAATTTTGTCCAAATTTTATTTCTATAGATAATTTTATCAAAATTTTATTTCTATAGAAAATTTTGTCAACATTTTATTTCTACAGAAAATTTTGTTAAAATTTTATTTCTATAGAAAATTTTGTAAAAATTTCATTTCTATAGAAAAATTGGTCAAAATTTTATTTCTTTAGACAATTTTGTCCAAATTTTATTTCTATAGAAAATTTTGTCAACATTTTATTTCTTTAGACAATTTTGTCGAAATTTGTTTGGAAATAATATGTTTTGACATTTTGTATTTTTTCTATAAAAAATTTTGTCCAAATTTTATTTCTATGGAAAGTTTTGTCAATTTTTTTTTTGCTATAGAAAATTTTGTCAACATTTTATTTCTATAGAAAAATTTGTCAAAATTTTATTTAGAAATTTTTATCAAAATTTTATTTCTAACGCAAATTTTTTCCAAATTTTATTTCTGTAGATAATTGTATCAACATTTTATTTCTATAGCAAATTTTGTAAAAATGTTATTTAGACATTTTTATCAAAATTTTATTTCTAAAGTAAATTTTGTTCAAATTTTATTTCTATAGATAATTTTATCAAAATTTTATTTCTATAGAAAATTTTGTCAACATTTTATTTCTACAGAAAATTTTGTTAAAATTTTATTTCTATAGAAAATTTTGTTAACATTTTATTTCCATAGACACTTTTGTTAAAATTGTATTTCTATAGAAAATTTTGTCAACATTTTATAAAATTTTATTTCTATAGACACTTTTGTTAAAATTTTTTATCTATAGAAAATTTTGTCAAAAATGTATTTCTATAGGAAATTTAGTTAACATTTTATTTCTATGGAATTTTTTTAAAAATGTTTTTTCTATAGAAAATTTTTTTAAAATTTTATTTCTATAAAAATTTTTTTCGAAATTTTATTGTTTTTTTTTTCAAATTTAATTTCTATAGAAAATTTGTCAAAAGTTTATTTCTATAGAAAATTTCGTCAAAATTTTATTTTGTATAAAATTTCGTCAATATATTATCTATAGAGAATTTTGTCAAAATTGTATTTCTGTAGAAAATTTTGTCAACATTTAATTTCTATAGAAAATTTTATTTCCATAAAAAAATTTTGCAAAATTGTATTTGTATAGAAAATGTTTGCAAAATTTTATTTCTATAGAATTTTTTTCAAAATTCTATTTCTATAGAAAATGTTTGCAAAATTTTATTTCAAAACTTACATATTTATTTATATTATATAAACTTTAACTTTTTTATTGATTATTGTTAACTTGTTGTACAATCATGTATTTTTTTTCTTTTTTTAGTACAGTCATTTATAAGATTTTTGTCTTGTTGTACTAAAATGACACAAATAAATAAAAATAAGAAAATTAAGTCAAAATTTTATTTCTATAGAAAATGTTTTTTTTTTTTAAGAAAATTAAGTCAAAATTTTATTTATTGTTTAGAAATTTGAACTACCGCTTGCCTTTCGTACTCGGCTATAGAATCGGCAGCCCTCATTAATAACTGAGATGTCCACCAACACATTGGAGTGAATTGTCTAAATGAACCTACAATAAAGGGCTGCCACCAAACCTAATCTAAAAATTCAGTCCATTGTGACCACAAGTGTTGAACACAATGAGTGCTCTACGAATCTATGACTAGCACAAAGGAAATCATTTTTATAGCCGAATCCGAAAAACTTTCATGTTGTATTAAACAAAAAGTTTGCAAAATCTTTGCCCTTATTACCTCCTATTTAATTGAACATAAAATTCTTATAATTTTATCATTTCAATATGACATTTTGAAATTCCAACTTAAAAACTTTAATACACAATCTGATATAGGTAATGTATAAATATTTAAAAATAAAAACCATAATAAGAGGATCAATCCATCCCAACTAAAGAACAAAAAAAAAAACATTAATTTTCCAATGGATATGATGAGGCCATCAATGGACATGCGATATGGTTGGGTTTCTTTTCGTAAAAATGTATCTCTTCCGCATTGAGTTAATTATGGAATGAGCTGGCAATTGGTAATCTGTCTTTATGCAAATACCATCACAATCACCATCATTATTAAAATAAATGAAAATAAATATGATTTTAATGATATTCGCACTTATTCGATGGTAATACAATGATAGTCAGGTAAAAATCCTCAAGTAATACGAAATGTTTAACCAGAAAATCCATAACATATTGATAAGTTGACAAATTTGTAATTGAACATTCGTGTGGTTTTTTTCGCCCAGCGGAAGGTGTGAGCCGTTTAGTTCATCAAGGGCCTTTAATATTCAGTTTAGCATCGATTGGGTCTTGTAGGCACACTTGTGATCCTTTTAGCCTTCTCCACTAAATTGATAAACTATTTGTGATTTTCCCAAAATGCGACACACGGTTGCAACAGTTGGTCGAATTTTACCAAAAATGGTAGAGTTTTTACTGTTTGGTAGATTTTATAATATACGTCTCCAACTAAGACAAAATCTTTTATAGAAATAAAATTTTGAAAAAATTTTCTAAACAACTAAAATTTTGAAAAAATTTTCTAAACAACTAAAATTTTGAAAAAATTTTCTAAACAACTAAAATTTTGACAAAATTTTCAATAGAAATAAAATTTTGACAAAATTTTCTATACAAATAAAATGTTGGCAAAATTTTCTATGGACGTGTAACATTTTTTACAAAATTTTCTATAGAAATAAAATTTTGACAAACTTTTCTGTAGAAATAAAATTTTGACAAAATTTTCTATAGAAATAAAATTTTGAAAAAATTTTCGATAGAAATAAAATTTTGACAAAATTTTCAATAGAAATAAAATTTTTACAAAATTTTCTATACAAATAAAATGTTGGAAAAATTTTCTATGGACGTAACATTTTTTATAAAATTTTCCATAGAAATAAAATTTTGACAAGATTTTCTATAGAAATGAAATTTTGACAAACTTTTCTATAGAAATAAAATTTTGACAAACTTTTCTATAGAAATAAAATTTTGAGAAAATTCTCTATAGAAATAATATTTTGGCCAAACTTTCAAAAGATTTTCGTTAGAAATAAAATTTTGAGAGAATTTTCTATGGAATTAAAATTTTGACAAAATTTTCGATATCAATAAAATTAAAAAAAAAAAATCCATACCAATAAAATTTTGACAAAATTTTCGATACAAATAAAATTTTTTACAAAATTTTCTATACAAATAAAATTTTGACAAAATTTTTAAAAATTCAATATCTCTAAAAATTTTGATTTTCCTGTAAAGTCATATTAAGTTTCATTTCATTCAAAAAATTTGTTTTTCATACTAACCACTAACTTGATAAACTATTTGTGATTTTGCCAAAATGCGACACATACACGGTTGCCACAGTTGGTAGAGTTTTTACGGTTTGGTAGATTTTGTAATATACGTCTCCAACTAAGACAAAATCTTTTATAGAAATAAAATTTTGAAAAAATTTTCTAAACAACTAAAATTTTGACAAAATTTTCAATAGAAATAAAATTTTGACAAAATTTTCTATACAAATAAAATGTTGGCAACATTTTTTATGGACGTGTAACATTTTTTACAAAATTTTCTATATAAATAAAATTTTGACAAACTTTTCTGTAGAAATAAAATTTTGACAAAATTTTCTATAGAAATAAAATTTTGGCAAAATTTTCTATGGAAATAAAATTTTGAAAAAATTTTTGATAGAAATAAAATTTTGATAAAATTTTCAATAGAAATAAAATTTTTACAAAATTTTCTATACAAATAAAATGTTGGAAAAATTTTCTATGGACGTAGGTTAGGTTAGGTTATGTGGCAGCCCGATGTATCGGGCTCACTTAGACTATTCAGTCCATTCTGATACCACAGTGGTGAACTTCTCTCTTATCACTGAGTGCTGCCCGATTCCATGTTAAACTCAATGACAAGGGACCTCCTTTTTATAGCCGAGTCCGAACGGCGTTCCACATTCCAGTGAAACCACTTAGAGAAGCTTTGAAACCCTCAGAAATGTCACCAGCATTACTGAGGTGGGATAATCCACCGCTGAAAAAACTTTTTGGTGTTCGTTCGTAGCAGGAATCGAACCCACGACCTTGTGTATGCAAGGCGGGCATGCTAACCATTGCACCACGGTGGCTCCCTTCTATGGACGTAACATTTTTTATAAAATTTTCCATAGAAATAAAATTTTGACAAAATTTTCTATAGAAATGAAATTTTGACAAACTTTTCTATAGAAATAAAATTTTGACAAACTTTTCTATAGAAATAAAATTTTGAGAAAATTTTCTATACAAATAAAATTTTGACAAAATTTTCTATACAGATAAAGTTTTGACAAAGTTTTTAAAAATTCAATATCTCTAAAAATTTTAATTTTCGTGTAAGGTCATATTAAGTTTCATTTCATTCAAAAAATTTTTAAAAATTCAATATCTTTAAAAATTTTTTGAATGAAATGAAACTTAATATGACCTTACACGAAAATTAAAATTTTTACAGATATTGAATTTTTAAAAATTTTGTCAAAAAAAAAAAATCCATACAAATAAAATTTTGACAAAATTTTCTATACAAATAAAATTTTGACAAAATTTTCTATACAGATAAAGTTTTGACAAAATTTTTAAAAATTCAATATCTCTAAAAATTTTAATTTTCGTGTAAGGTCATATTAAGTTTCATTTCATTCAAAAAATTTTTAAAAATTCAATATCTCTAAAAATTTTAATTTTCGTGAAAGGTCATATTAAGTTTCATTTCATTCAAAAAAATTTGTTTTTCATACTAACCACTAAATTGATAAACTATTTGTGACTTTCCAAAAATGCGACACATACACGGTTGCCACAGAATTTTACCAAAAATGGTAGAGTTTTTACTGTTTGGTAGATTGGTAGAATTTCTGATGTTTTTGTAGATTTTGCAATATACATCTCCAACTAAGACAAAATCTTTTATAGAAATAAAATTTTGAAAGAAATTTCTATACAAATAAAATTTTAAGAAAATTTTCTATACAAATAAAAATTTTGAGATTATTTTCTATGGACGTAACATTTTTTACAAATTTTTCTATAGAAATAAAATTTTGACAAACTTTTTTATAGAAATAATAACATTTTGACAAACTTTTCTATAGAAATAAAATTTTGAGAAAATTTTCTATCGAAATAAAATTTTGGCAAAATTTTTAAAAAATTTCGTTAGAAATAAAATTTTGAGAGAATTTTCGATGGAAATAAAATTTTGTTAAAATTTTCGATATCAATAAAATTAAAAAAAAAAATCCATACAAATAAAATTTTGACAAAATTTTCTGTACAGATAAAGTTTTGACAAAATTTTTAAAAATTCAATATCTCTAAAAATTTTAATTTTCGTGTAAGGTCATATTAAGTTTCATTTCATTCAAAAAAATTTTAAAAATTCAATATCTCTAAAAATTGTAATTTTCGTGTAAGGTCATATTAAGTTTCATTTCATTCAAAAAATTTGTTTTTCATACTAATCACTAAATTGATAAACTATTTGTGATTTTCCCAAAATGCGACACATACACGGTTGCCACAGTTGGTAGAATTTTACTAAAAATGGTAGAGTTTTTACTGTTTGGTAGATTGGTAGAATTTTTGATGTTTTGGTAGATTTTGCAATATACGTCTGCAACTTAGACAAAATCTTTTATAGAAATAAAATTTTGAAAAAATTTTCTATACAAATAAAATTTTGAAAAAATTTTCTAAACAACTAAAATTTTGACAAAATTTTCAATAGAAATAAAATTTTGACAAAATTTTCTATACAAATAAAATGTTGGCAAAATTTTCTATGGACGTGTAACATTTTTTACAAAATTTTCTATAGAAATAAAATTTTGACAAACTTTTCTCTAGAAATAAAATTTTGACAAAATTTTCTATAGAAATAAAATTTTGACAAAATTTTCAATAGAAATAAAATTTTTACAAAATTTTCTATACAAATAAAATGTTGGAAAAATTTTCTATGGACGTAACTTTTTTTATAAAATTTTCCATAGAAATAAAATTTTGACAAAATTTTCTATAGAAATAAAATTTTGACAAACTTTTTTATAGAAATAATAACATTTTGACAAACTTTTCTAGAGAAATAAAATTTTGAGAAAATTTTCTATAGAAATAAAATTTTGGCAAAATTTTCAAAAAATTTTCGTTAGAAATAAAATTTTGAGAGAATTTTCGATGGAATTAAAGTTTTGACAAAATTGTCGATATCAATAAAATTAAAAAAAAAATCCATACAAATAAAATTTTGACACAATTTTCTATACAAATAAAATTTTGACAAAATTTTCTGTTCAGATCAAGTTTTGACAAAATTTTTAAAAATTCAATATCTCTAAAAATTTTAATTTTCGTGTAAGGTCATATTAAGTTTCATTTCATTCAAAAAAATTTTAAAAATTCAATATCTCTAAAAATTTTAATTTTCGTATAAGGTCATATTAAGTTTCATTTCATTCAAAAAATTTGTTTTTCATACTAACCACTAAATTGATAAACTATTTGTGATTTTCCCAAAATGCGACACATACACCGTTGCCACAGTTGGTAGAATTTTACCAAAAATGGTAGAGTTTTTACTGTTTGGTAGATTGGTAGAATTTTTGATGTTTTGGTAGATTTTGCAATATACGTCTGCAACTTAGACAAAATCTTTTATAGAAATAAAATTTTGAAAAAATTTTCTACACAAATAAAATTTTGAGAAGATTTTCTATACAAATAAAAATTTGACAAAATTTTCAATAGAAATAAAATTTTGACAAAATTTTCTATACAAATAAAATTTTGGCAAAATTTTCTATGGACATAACATTTTTTACAATATTTTCTATAGAAATAAAATTTTGACAAAATTTTCTATAAAAATAAAATTTTGACAAAAATTTTCTATAGAAATAAAATTTTGAGAAAAATTTCGATAGAAATACAATTTTTGAGAGAGTTTTCTATGGAATTAAAATTTTGACAAAATTTTTTATATCAAAATTAAAAAAAAACAAGTAAGGAAAGTCTAAAGTCGGGCGGGGCCGGCTATATTATACCCTGCACCACTTTGTAGATCAAAATTTTCGATACCATATCACATCCGTCAAATGTGTTGAGGGCTATATATAAAGGTTTGTCCCAAATACATACATTTAAATATCACTCGATCTGGACAGAATTTGATAGACTTCTACAAAATCTATAGACTTAAAATTTAAGTCGGCTAATGCACTAGGGTGGAACACAATGTTATTAAAAAAATATGGGAAACATATAAATCTGAAGCAATTTTAAGGAAACTTCGCAAAAGTTTATTTATGATTTATTGCTCGATATATATGTATTAGAAGTTTAGGAAAATTAGAGTCATTTTTACAACTTTTCGACTAAGCAGTGGCGATTTTACAAGGAAAATGTTGGTATTTTGAGCATTTTTGTCGAAATCGGAAAAACATATATATGGGAGCTATATCTAAATCCGAACCGATTTCAACCAAATTTGGCACACATGACCATATTACTAATTGTACTCCTAGTGCAAAATTTCAACCTGGGGCCATATAAGTCCATATCGGGCGAAAAATATATATGGAAGCTATATCTAAATCTGAACCGATTTCAATCAAATTTGGCACACATGACTATACTACCAATTGTACTCCTTGTGCAAAATTTCAAGCTAATCGGGATAAAACTCTGGCTTCTGGGTCTATATAAGTGCATATCGGGCGAAAGATATATATGGGAGCTATATCTAAATCTGAACCGATTTAAACCAAATTTAGCACGCATAGCTGCAATGCTAATTCTACTCCCTGTGCAAAATTTCAAACAAATTCGGCCAAAAATCTGGCTTCTGGGGCCATATAAGTCCATATCGGGCGAAAGATATATATGGGAGCTATATCTAAATCTGAACCGATTTCAATCAAACTTTGCACACTTGACTATACGACTAAGTGTTATTTGTTTGTACAAAATTTCAAGCAACTCGGTATAAAACTGTGGCTGCTGGGTCCATATTAGTGCATATCGGGCGAAAGATATATATGGGAATTATATCTAAACCGATTTCTTCCCAAATCAATAGGGTTCTATTCTGACCCAAATTAGGAACATGTGCCAAATTTGAAGGCGATTGGACTTAAATTGCGACCTAGACTTTGATCACAAAAATGTGTTCACAGACAGACGGACGGACGGACGGACGGACAGACGGACATGGCTATATCGACTCAGGGACCCACCCTGAGCATTATTGCCAAAGACACCATGTGTCTATCTCGTCTCCTTCTGGGTGTTACAAACATATGCACTAACTTATAATACCCTGTTCCACAGTGTGGCGCAGGGTATAAAAAATTCATACAAATAAAATTTAGAAATAAAGTTTTGACAAAATTTTTTATAAATTCAATATCTCTAAAAATTTTAATTTTCGTGTAAGGTCATACTATCAAAGTTTCATTTCATTCAAAAAATTTGTTTTTCATACTAACAACACAAATTTTACCAAAAATTGCAACATATGATTTTTTTAAATTTGGTAGATTTTTGGTAAAATTTGTTTCAAATTTTGGTAGATTATTTTTGGCACGAGTGGCAAACGTGGACATTTATCGCTTTGTTCTATCACCTAAAAGTAACAAATAAAAATTCGCCTATGCATATTTCAGCAAATGTAAACTACGAAAAAAAAACTGCATTCCTTTCTTCCAAATACATAAGTTTAAAATTTTTTCTTCTCCATTGTCACAAAAAATCACTTGAAGTGTCACAAAATATGCAAAACATCTTTTTATTACATTTAGTTTTACATTCGAAATGCCCTAAAGTATGCAGCACTTGGTATTATTTTTTGGATGCACTATCAAATCAAAAAAAAAAAAAAAAAAAAAAAACAATCAATGAAAAAGAAGTGGAGCGGTAAAGGGGGGAAGATATATATCTTTCAACTTCCATTCTATTGCAATGTAAGTAGCTGTGAATGCAAAATTAAATATTTCAAATATTCCTTTACAATGCAAACTAACAAAGTGCGGGAGAGAAATCACGTTTCAAGCGGATGTAAGAATGTGGTAAATGTGATTTTCACACTTTTATTAAAAATTCCGAAATCTAAGGAGAAAAAGAATCTAAAAAGAGCTAAGGAATAGGTTAATATATAAACCTACATTTATGAAAGTCTAACGTACAATAAGAAAAATAAGAAATTGTGATGGCTTTAGGATTGTAATGCATTCAATTCCTATGAGTGGCAAAAAAGGTAGCACAAAAGGTGGCACAATATTTCATCGTGAACAATAATTTATTAAATTCATTTATATCTGTTTTGTATATAATTTAAGAAAGTAATCCATCCTACTAATTTAAATGAATTTTTTTGGGATGTTTTACATACTTTTAGGCAACACACGCGTATGCCCCAGCGACCTAATATGTGAGAAGGGAAATGTATTCACTTATATATTATTAAACGCGTAAGCTTGCTTTTTGTGGTTTGGGATTTAAAAAAAAAATTATTTCTCCAAAAAATTAAAAATTGTGACATTTATAAGCAAATTCAAATAGTAAAAAAGTTTCATATCTTGAATAGCGTGGCAAATTTGTCATTTATGTCTCTCACAAGACACTGGCTACCGTCTCAGTTTCGGCCCATCTTCAAAACGTTTGCTTTATATTTTTATATGTTCTAAGTATTTTTGGTGCAATTTTTGAATTCTTTTCCTTTTTCTAAGACGTTTCGCATACATGCTATGTTTAAAAGTCTTTTGTTGTCGGCTAGTAAAAAGATGGCACAAAAAGTGGCAAACATTCTAGAAAGAAATAATATGCGAAGTAAATGCACTTACATCAGTGTTAAATCTTTTTTTTTGTATTAAATCTAAATTGATGTGGTAATCATGTCATATCATAGAAAACTTTAGAAATAAAATTTTCACAAAATTTTCTATAGAAATAAAATTTTCACAAAAATTTCTATCAAATAAAATTTTGATACATTTTCTACAGAAATAAATGTTTGACACAATCCTCTATAGAAATAAAATTTTCACTAAATAAAATTTTCTACAGAAATAAAATTTTGATAAAAATTTCTATAGAAATAAAATTTTGATAAAAATTTCTATAGAAATTAAATGTTGATAAAAATTTCTATAGAAATAAAATTTTGATAAAAATTTCTATAGAAATAAAATTTTGATAAAAATTTTATAGATATAAAAGTTTGAAAGAATTTTCTATAGAATAAAAATGTAGACAAAATTTTTATAAAAATTAAATTAGAACAATATGTTCTGTAGGAATAAAAATTTTTTAAAGAAGTAAAATGTTTACAAAATTTGCTATAAAAATAAAATTTTAAGAAAATTGTCTACAGAAATAAAATTTTGACAAAATTTTCTATAGAAATAAAATTTTGACAAATTTTTCTATAGAAATAAAATTTTGACAAAATTTTCTATACAAATAAAATTTTGACAAAATTTTCTATAAAAATAAAATTTTGACAAAATTTTCTATAGAAATAAAATGTTGACAAAATTTTCTATAGAAATAAAATTTTGACAAAATTTTCTATAGAAATAAAATTTTGACAAAATTTTCTACAGACATAAAATTTTGACAAAATTTTCTATACAAATAAAATTTTGACAAAATTTTCTATAGAAATAAAATTTTGATAAAATTTTCTATAGAAATAAAGCTTTGACAAAATTTTCTATAGAAATAAAATTTTGACAAAATTTTCTATAGAAATAAAATTTTGACAAAATTTTCTATAAAATAAATTTTGATAAAAATTTCTATAAAAATAACATTTTGATAAAAATTTCTATAGACATAAAAATTTTCTATAGAAAAAAAAAACAAAATTTTTATAAAAATTAAATTTAGACAATTGTTCTGTAGAAATAAAAAATTCTTATATAAAATAAAATATTTACAAAATTTGCTATAAAAATAAAATTTTAGCAAAATTGTCTACACAAATAAAATTGTGACAACAAATTTTGACAAAATTTACTATAGTAATACAATTTTGACAAATTTTCTATAGAAATAAAATGATGACAAAATTTTCTATAGAATAAAATTTTCTACAGAAATACAATTTGACAAAATTTTTGACCTTTGTATTTTTGCTTGTACTACTGTGGCTAAAGTACGTCACTGTGTTAGATGTTCGTCTAACAGCTCAACTACCCCTTGATTAACGTTCAGAGTTAACAATCAATTTAATATTCAATTAAAAATTAATTACACCAATTAATTTGGTAATAAAAACAAAAACATTTGTTTCTTGTATTTTTCTGTGTGTATTGATTCCATTCAATAATACCCCAGGTAACTAAAATAAAGTTACTCAATATCCCCCATATGTCATTATTGGCCCTATGCTCCTTGATAGTATCAAACATATCAACTCAGTTAAGGGCCATCCCTATTTCCAATACATCCAAAAAAACGTGCAAAATCCTAATTCGATGCCAAACTAAATTTTAAGTGAAAGCATTAGACAGTTAGACATTTCTTTGTCCATAGAAATTACTGCTTTGCTGTTTTTTATTTTCCTCTAAAATAGAATCATGACTACCATTTAGGATAGTTGTCAACCCCATACAATTCAAAGAGCCAGATAAACAAAAACCGCATTTGTTTTGGGGTGTTCTACTCTGGAGCTTTCATTGCAACAGGAAAAATGCATTTGGATTATTGCCCACTATAACAAAAAATAAAAATAAAACAAAAACTTTTTCTCTACCCTTCTGAAGGCAAAACAAAAAAATCGAAAATACAAAAGCCCTGAAATAAAAAAAAAAACTACGAAAGCCGAAGAGACAAAACTTACCATAGATGGCTTTTGATGAAGGCATACTGGGAGGCAAACTGGTATTACAAATAGTAATGGAGGGACAACCAGTGTGTCGAAGTGAATATTGCTATATATTCAAAAGTCGGTCAACACAACAACAACAGCAGCAGAAAAAATGCCTAAATAGATTTGAGATGAAAATTGCCTCAATTGTTGTTGATATCCAAAGTGTCCAAAGTAGTGTAGCATTATCCACTCATGGTTGCTACCAGCAGCAAAAGCTTATCTGTTGTGAAACTAGTTTTTTAAATGCCACAAGAGATTATTTGTGATATTGCTACAAATGTCTACAAAAAAAGAACCAACCCCCCCTAAAGTATGCTACAATTTTTTTTACACAAACCCCCCTATAATCCCTTAGTGATCATGTGTGAATTTTAAATGTGGGTGTTTTTGGCTAAATGACAAAAGAGAAAAAAAAAACAGAAATGTAGTTTCACACATATTCACACATTAACAATAACGTATTAAGCTTTTGTTAAGCGTATTAAAAAAATCACCATTTATCTATGCATGTGTTTAGGTGCTAACAAACTACAATTACTTTGGCATACTGTGGCATACTTTTGAAAGTGTTGCAAATGAGCGATTTTGAAAAAAATTACTGTAGACCACTTCTTTGAATAGTTATTTGATTACAAGTTGCTTTTGTCACATCTACACTAATTGCAAGAACCTAATTAATTTTGTTTAATTGTCCAAGTATCCATGGAAACTGTTACACGCCACTGAATTTTGTTTTACCATGTTGCGAAAATGTACAGGGAATGATGGTAAATAATGCAATTTATAATTGTAGACATTAACGTTAGCATTTATACAGTATAGGTGGCAAGAAATGTTATCAAGTTTATATTAGAATATCATGTAATTTTAGTAATTTTAGTAATTTGTAAAATTTTTATTTCTATAAAAAATTTTGTCAACATTTTATTTCTATAGCAAATTTTGTCAAAATTTTATTTCAGTAGAAAATTTTGTCAAAATTTTATTTCTATAGAACGTTTAGTCAAAATTTTATTTCTATAGAAAATTTTGCCAAAGTTTTATTTCTATGGATAATTTTGTCAAAATTTTATTTCCATAGAAAATTTTGTCAAAATTTTATTTCTTTAGAAAATTTTGTCAAAATTTTATTTCTTTAGAAAATTTTGTCAAAAGTTTATTTCTATAGAAAATTTTGTCAAAAGTTTATTTCTATAGAATAATTTATTAAAATTGTTTTCTATAGAAAATTTTTTCAAAATTTTATTTCTATAGAAAATTTTGCCAAAGTTTTATTTCTATGGATAATTTTGTCAAAATTTTATTTCTTTAGAAAATTTTGTCAAAAGTTTATTTCTATATAAAATTTTCTCAAAATTTTATTTCTTTAGAAAATTTTGTCAAAAGATTATTTCTATAGAATAATTTATTAAAATTGTTTTCTATAGAAAATTTTTTCAAAATTTTATTTCTATAGAAAATATTGTCAAAATTTTATTTCTATAGAAAATTTTGTCAAAATTTTATTGCTATAGAAAATTTTGTCAAAATTTTGTTTCTATAGATTTTTTTCAAAATTTTATTTCTATAGAAATTTATTCAAAATTTTGTTTCTATAGAAAGTTTTGTCAAAATCTTATTTCTATAGAAAATTTTTTCATAATCCTATTTCTATGGAAAATTTTGTCAAAATTTTATTTCTATAAATTTTTTTTTGCAATTTTATAGAAAATTTATAGAAAATTTTGTCAATATCTTCTATTAAAAATGTTGACAAAATTGTATTTCAATAGAAAATTTTGTCAAAATGGTATATCTATAGAAGATTTTGTCAAAATTTTATTTCTAAAGAAAATTTTGCCAAAAGTTTATTTCTATAGAAAATTTTGTCAAAATTTTATTTATATAGCAAATTTTGTAAAAAAATTATTTCTATAGAAAATTTTGTCAAAATTTTATTTGTATAAAACTTTTTTTGTAAACTTTTTTTTTATAGAAAATTTTGTCAATATCTTCTATTAAAAATTTTGACAAAATTGTATTTCAATAGAAAATTTTGTCAAAATTGTATATCTATAGAAGATTTTGTCAAAATTTTATTTCAATAGAAAATTTTGTCAAAATTGTATATCTATAGAAGATTTTGTCAAAATTTTATTTCTATAGAAAATTTTGTCAAAAAAAAATTTTTTTATAGAAAATTTTGTCAAAATTTAATTTCTATAGAAAAATTTGTCAAAATTTTATTTCTATAGACAATTTTGTCTAAATTTTATTTCTAAAGAAAATTTTGTCAAAAGTTTATTTCTATAGAAAATTTTGTCAAAATTTTATTTACATAGCAAATTTTGTAAAAAATGTATTTCTATAGAAAATTTTGTCAAAATTTTATTTCTATAGAAAATGTTATCAATTTATCAAGGGTTTCAAAGCTTCTCTAAGTGGTTTCACTGCAATGTAGAACGCCGTTCGGACTCGGCTGTAAAAAGGAGGCCCCTTGTCATTGAGCTTAACATGGAATCGAGCAGCACTCAGTGATAAGAGAAAAGTTCACCAATTTGGTATCACAGTGGACTGAATAGTCTAAGTGAGCCTGATATATCGGGCTGCCACATAACCTAACCTAACCTATATCTATAGAAAATTTTGTCAAAAGATTATTTTTATAGAAAATTTTGTCGAAAGTTTATTTTTATAGAAAACTTTGTAAAAATTGTTGTCTATAGAAAATTTTATCAAAATTTTATTTCTATAGAAAATTTTGTAAAAATTTTATTTCAATAAAAAATTTTGTAAAAATTTTATTTCTATAGAACATTTTGTCAAAGTTTTATTTTAATACAAAATTTTGTCAAAATTTTATTTCTATAGAAAATTTTGTTAAAATTTTATTTCTATAGAAAATTTTGTCAAAATTTTATTTCTATAGAAAATTTTCTCCATATTTTATTTCTATAGAAAATGTTGTCAAAATTTTATTTATATAGAAAATTTTGTCAAAATTTTATTTCTATTGAAAATTTTGTCCAAATTTTATATCTATAGAAAATTTTGTCAATTTTTGTTTTCTATAAAAATTTTTTTCTTTAGAAATTTTGTTCACTATTTTATTTTAATAGAAGAGTTTTTCAAAATTTTATTTCTATAGAAAATTTTGTTAAAATTTTATTTCTATAGAAAATTTTGTCAAAATTTTATTTCTATAGAAAATTTTGTCAAAACTTTATTTATATAGAAAATTTTGTCAAAATTTTATTTTTATAGAAAATTTTGTCTAATTTATATTTCTATAGAAAATTTTGTCAAAATTTTATTTCTATATAAAATATTTTTAAAATTTTATATCTATAGAAAATTTTGTAAATTTTTTTCTATTTCTATAGAAAATTTTGTCAAATTTTATTTCTACAGACAATTTTGTCAAAATTTTATTTCTATCGAAAATATTGTGAAAATTTTATTTCTATAAAAAAATTTTGTCAGAATTTTATTTCTATACAAAATTTTGTCAAAATTTTATTTCTATAGAAAATTTTGTCAATTTTTTTCTATAGAAATTTTTTTCAAAATTTTATTTTAATAGAAGATTTTGTCAACATTTTATTTCTATAGAAAATTTTGTCAAAATTTTATTTCTATAGAAAATTTTGTCAAATTTTATTTTTATAAAGAAAATTTTGTCAAAAATTTTTTTATAGAAAATCTTGTCAAAATTTAATTTATTTTAGTTTTCAAAATTTTATTTCTATGTAAATTTTTTTTTCAAAATGCTGTAGATAATTGTGTCAAAATTTTGTCAACATTTTATTTCTATAGAAAAATTTGTCAACATTTTATTTCTATAGAAAATTTTGTCAAAATTTTATTTCATTCGTTTTGTTTTGTTATTGTTGGTTTTGTTCTTTAAGCATTGTTGTTTTTTTTACTAGCTTAACCAACAGAGGAAAATAATGTTTGTTAAATTTATTTGGGCAATGCCCTATAGACAGCAAGATGGTTGAATGGACGCACGTTTCGGAATTACCACATTCCTCATCAGCATCCTCTACTTGCAGCAAAACCAACCAAGTAGAGGATCAACCAATTATCAGAATAAATTCAGTGGCATAGGAAAAGAGATATGTTTGTACGAATTTATTTCGGCATAAGTCGGCTATCATGCAAAACCTTTTTTCGGAAGATTCCAGTGTGGTTCATTGTTGGGTTTAATGAACTGCCTGAATTTATTCTGATAATTGGTTGATAGTTTTGCTGCAAGTAGAGGATGCTGATGAGGAATGTGGTAATTCCGAAACGTGTGTCCATCCAACCATCTTGCAGTCTATAGGGCTTTGGCTTTGACACACATTCTTTTCTTCTGTTGGTTAAGCTACACTTGTAGATTAGTCAATGCATGGTTTTAAGCTGAAATCAAAAAAAAAAATATATATTTCTATAAAAAATTTTAGCAATTTTTTAGTTACTATAGAACATTTTTTCAAAATTTGATTTCTGTCGAAAATTTTGTCAAAATTTTATTTCTATAGAAAAATTTTTCAAAATTTTATTTCTATAGAAAATTCTGTCAAAGTTTTATTTCTATAGAAAATTTTGTCAAATTGTTATTCTATAGAAACTTTTGTCAAAATGTTATTTCTATAGAAACTTTTGTGAAAAGACCGAACAGGTTGATAAATAAAATTTAAGTTTTTAAGTTTTGAGATTTCAGTGTAAAATAATGTAGTTATGGTTTGCTTATTTTGTAGTTGTTTTATGTTATTTTGGTAGGTCGTCTTGAAAATGCCTTACAGATTAAGGCGAAATATCGACAAGTAGATAAAAACAAATAAAACCACGCAGACCTCGAGCTTGATTAATTATTTCATTAAAATTTTATTTCTATAGAAAATTTTGTCAAAATGCTATTTCTATAGAAAATATTGTCAAAATTTTATTTCTATAAAAAAATTTGTCAAAATTTTATTTCTATAGAAAATTTTGTCAACATTTTATTTCTATAGAAAATTTTGTCAAAATTTTATGTTTATAGAAATTTTTATTTCTATAGAAAATTTTGTCAAAATCTTATTTCTATAGAAAATTTTGTCAAAATTTTATTTGTGTAGAAAATTTAAGTTCCTCTTAGTTGGAGTGGAATATTTTGCAAAATCTACCAAAACATCAATAATTGTACCAATCAACCAAATAATAAACAATCTACCATTTTGGGTAGAATGCTGCGGTCATCGTGGTTACAGTGTTACGCATGTGCCCCTTTTTTTAACGGTACAAACTGTTTTTGTTTTTACCACTTTATTGTTGTGGCACTAAGTACCCTACTTTTTAAATTTGTGTGCTACCTGTTTGCCATACTATGCCAAGTTTTAAATAATTCCATTTTGAGTGCAATAGGTTTTGTACGATATGGATGTAATCAGATCAATTATGGCGCCTGAAAATATGCAATACTAAACCCAATTTAGCTACTATGATAATTTTTTTAGGATTGATTTTCGATGTTTCAATTAGAAAGACAATTTTTGTCTGTGTAGTGCAACTTATCAAATTTTAATTTGCATACAGATCTGGTGAACAGTTGTTGAATAGATTCTCTGTGGTCGTTGCACTGCCATCAACGCCACCAACTATTTTGCCACACAAATGTTGCATAAAATTTCCAAAAGTTGTATTAGATTGACGATATGTTAACATAGTTGTCCTTAGGAACAAGCAACTTTTCTCTGATACCCCAGAGAAGAGTAGAACGCACTTTCCCAAAATTTGCATAGTTCAACAACGTACTCCTCATAAGCCACAGTTTTTTTTGTTTTGTTTTGTATACAAGACTTCTTCAATTTGAATTTTGCAGATGGCGATTTGTTATTTGCCTCCTAATGCCATGCATGCTTATTTCTGGGTGTCTTATGGTAAAGAGTAGAGAAGCAAATGTTTTTGGATGGAATAGTTTGTGCAATAACAGAAAATTCCATTTCTTAAATATCCCAAGAGAAAAGAGAATAGCTTTATATTTTTCCCCTCTTCTTTCTCGTTCGCTCCCTCTCGCTCTGTCTTTCCCATATTTTCAGCACATTTTGCAGTACGCAATATTTAGATACAATTTGTTGCAAAATTATTTGGTTGCTATAGGAATATATGATTTTCTGCTTCAACTTGATGGTGGAGTTGGTACTGGTGCTGATTTTCAAGTCATAGTGGGAATGGTACTGCCCCAGCTTATATTTTGATCCTGACTTGTGTGTATGTTTGGGACATATCTTTGCCTTTGCCATACAAATTAGTTTTTAAACTCGCAGAAAACTCTGCGTGTCTGTTATGCTGCATACTGCATAGGCAAGCAACCATACTCACAAGCTAATTGCATATTCAAGGCTTCGTTTGCTTAAAATGTATGCTGCATAACACCACAATGAATTATTGTTGAGTTTCTTTCCTCTCTTTAGTTAAGAAACTTCAAATCCCCCTACTATATACTATTCTAGAGGTTATATAAAAAAATATGAAGAAACCTTATTTTCCTAACTGTGAGTGGAATATAAAGGAATTTAATTTTATGTTAATTTAATTTAGTTTTATTTTCTTCACTATATGTAAATAGAAAAAATATACGAATAACGGATACATAAAGTGTATGAATTGAAAATAATTTACAAAATTTTTTTTTTCAATTAATATTTTAATCAAATCATTTATTCTTAGTTAACTAACTAATTAAAACTTAAATTCCTGTTTCTTTTCAGGTATGTCTGGAAGTAAAAAAAGTTTGCAAATGTTAAAATTTAAGGGTATGTAAACATTATTTTGTTTTATATATCAGCACCCAGGGATCCTCCATCCATTTTATTTTCCACTTCCTATGAAGTTCTTTTGGAGAAATTTTTAGTAAAAGAACTTCGAACTTTTTTAGGAAAAGAACTTCTTAAAACATCAACACTCCAATGTCGCAAAAACTATAACAACTCAAAAAGAAGAAAAAATAATGGAACAAAAAATACCAAATTTCAAACCAGCAGTCATTTGAAAATTATATTACTAAAAATATATGTAGTGAAAATTACAAAATAAATACTATATATAATATCTCAGAAAAAAGTTTTGCAAGATCGGATCAGATGTAATTAATTTTAAATGGACTCGTCCTTTTAATCACCCGTAACATTGATTTCGTATCAAAAGAAAGATACACGATTCAAATCGTGCAATTTTTTATTTTACAACTTTTGATGTGGATTAACTTGTCGATTAACTTAATTCAATTTTTGACGTTAAAGCTCCGCCAACAAGATTTTTTTTTTTCAGAATTGTATTTCTGTAGAAAATTTTGTCAAAATTTTATTTCTATAGAAAATTTTCTCAAATTTTTATTTCTATAGAAAATTTTCTAAACATTTTATTTCTATAAAAATTTTCTAAATATTTTATTTCTATAAAAATGTTCTCAAAATTTTATTTCTATAAAAATTTTGTCAATATTTTATGTATATAGAAAATTTTGTCAAAATTTTATTTTTATAGAGAATTTTGTAAAAATTTTATTTCTATAGAAAATTTTCTCTAAATTTTATTTTTGTAGAGAATTTTGTCAAAATTTTTTTTTCTATAGAAAACTTTGTCCAAATTTTATGTATATAGAAAATGTATTCAAAATTTTATTTCTAGATAAAATTTTCTCATTTTCTAAAATTTTATTCTGTAGAAAACAATTTTCTAAAAATTATTCATTTCTGTAGAAAATTTTGTAATAATTTTATGTTTATAGAAAATTTTATAAAAATTTTTATTTCTATAGAAAATGTTGTCAAATATTTATTTCTATAGAAAATTTTCTAAAAATTATTTATTTCTCATAATTTTATAATTTTATGTATACAAAAAATTTTGTGAACATTTTATTTCTATGAAAATTTTCTCACAATGTTATTTCTATTGGAAATTTTCTTAAAATTTTATTTCTATAGGAAATTTTCTCAAAATTTTATTTCTACAGAAAATTTTGTCAAGATTTTATTTCTATACAAAAATTTGTCAACATTTTATTTATGTAGAGAATTTTGTCAAAATTTTATTTATTTAGAAAATATTGTAAAAAATTTATTTCTATAGAATATTTTGTAAAAATTTTATTTCTATAGGAAATTTTCTCAAAATTTTATTTCTATAGAAAATTTTGTCAAGATTTTATTTCTATACAAACATTTGTCAAAATTTTATTCTTGTGGAGGATTTTGTCAAAATTTTATTTATATAGAAAATTTTGTCAAGATTTTATTTCTATACAAAAATTTGTCAAAATTTTATTCTTGTAGAGAATTTTGTCAAAATTTTATTTATATAGAAAATATTGTCAAAAATGTATTTCTATAGAAAATTTTGTCAAAATTTTATTTCTATAGAAAATTTTGTCAAAATTTTATTTCTATAGAAAATTTTGTCAAAATTTTATTTCCACAGAAATTTGTGTCAAAATAGAAATAGAATTTTCACAAAATTTTTTATGGAAATAAAATTTTGAGAAAATTTTCTGTAGAAATAAAATTTTGACAACATTTTCTATACAAACAAAATTTTTGACAATATTTTCTAAATAAATAAAATTTTGAGAAAATTTTCAATAGAAATAAAATTTTGACAAAATTTTCTATAGAAATAAAATTTTGAGAAAATTTTCAATAGAAATAAAATTTTGACAAAATTTCCAATAGAAATAAAATGTTTACAAAATTTTCTATAGAAATAAAATGTTTACAAAATTTTCTGTAGAAACAAAATTTTGAAAAACTTTCTATAGAAATAAAATTATAATTTTCTCAAAATTTTATTTTTATAGAAAATTTAGTCAAGATTTTATTTCTATACAAAAATTTGTCAAAATTTTATTCTTGTAGAGAATTTTGTCAAAATTTTATTTATATAGAAAATATTGTAAAAAATTTATTTCTATAGAATATTTTGTCAAACTTTTATTTCTATCGAAAATTTTGTCAAAATTTTATTTCTATAGAAAATTTTTCAAGATTTTATTTCTATACAAAAATTTGTCAAAATTTTATTCTTGTAGAGAATTTTGTCAACATTTTATTTCTATAGAAAATTTTGTCAAAATTTTATTTCTATATAAAATACTATAGAAAATTTCCTCAAAATTTTATTTCTTTAAAAATTTTCTCAAAATTTGATTTTTATACAAATTTTCTCAAAGTTTAATGTCTATAAATTTTTTTTTTCAAAATTCTATTTCTATAAAAATTTTCTCAAGATTTGATTTCTATAAATTTTTTTCAACATATTATTTCTATAAACATTTTCTCAATATTTTATTTGTATCAAAATTTTGTCAAAATTTTATTTCTTTTAAAATTTTCTCAAAATTTGATTTTGTTAGAAAATGTTCCCAAAATTTTATTTCTACAGAAAATTTTGTAAACATTTTATTTCTATGAGATTTTTTTTTTCAAAACTTTATAGAAAATTTTGTCTAAATTTTATGTATGTAGAAAATTTACTCAAAATTTCATTTCTAGATACAATTTTATCAACATTATATTTCTATAGGAATTTTCTTAAAATTTGATCTCTATAGAATATTTTATCAAAATTATTTATATCTGTAGAAAATTTTGTCCTAATTTTATGTATATAGAAAATTTTGTCAAATTTTATTTCTATGGAAAATTTTGTCAAAATTTTATTTCTATAGAAAATTTTGTTAAAATTTTATTTCTATAGAAAATTTTGTCAAAATGTTATTTCTATAGAAAATTTTGTCAAAATTTTATTTCTATAGAAAATTTTGTCAAAATGTTATTTCTATAGAAAATGTTGTCAACATTTTATTTCTATAGAAAATTTTGTCAAAATTTGATTTCTATAGAAAATTTTGTCAAAATATAAGAAATAAGATTTTTTGTCAAAATCTTATTTCTATTGAAAATTTTGTCAAATTCTTATTTCTACAGAAAATTTTCTCAAAATTTTATTTCTATAGAAAATTTTGTCAACATTTTATTTCTATAGAAAAATTCCTCTAAATTTTATTTTTGTAGAGAATTTTGTCAAAATTTTATTTCTATTGAAAATTTTGTCAAAATCTTATTTCTATAGAAAATGTTGTCAAAATTTTATTTCTATAGAAAATTTTGTCAACATTTTATTTCTATAGAAATTTTTCTCTTAATTTTATTTTTGTAGCGAATTTTGTCAACATTTTATTTCTGTAGAAAACTTTGTCAAACTTTTATGTATATAGAACATTTTGTCAAAATTTTATGTATATAGAAAATTTTGTAAAAATTTTATGTATATAGAAAATGTATTCAAAATTTTATTTCTTGATAAAACTTTCTCAACATTTTCTAAAATTTATTTCTGTAGAAAACAATTTTCTAAAAATGTATTTCTGTAGAAAATTTTGTCGTAATTTTATGTTTATAGAAAATTTTGTAAAAATTTTTTTTCTATAGATAATTTTGTCAAATTTTATTTCTATAGAAAATTTTGTCAAAATTTTATTTCTATAGAACATTTTGCCAAAATTTTATTTCTATAGAAAATTTTGCCAAAATTGTATTTCTATTGGAAATTTTCGCAGAATTTTATTTCTATAGAAATTTTTCTCAAAATTTTATTTCTATGGAATATTTTATCAAAATTATTTATATCTGTAGAAAATGTTGTCATAATTTTATGTTTATAGAAAATTTTGTGAAAATTTAGTTTCTATAGATAATTTTGTCAAATTTTATTGATATAGAAAATTGTCTCAAAATCTTATTTGTATAGAAAATTTTTTCAAAATTTTATTTATATAGGAAGTGTTGTCAAAATTTTATTTCTATAGAAAATTGGCTCAAAATTTCGTTTCTAGAAAAATTTTGTCATCATTTTTTTCTACAGAACATTTTTTTAAAAATTGTATTTCTATAGAATATTTTATCAAAATTATATATTTCTATATAAAATTTCGTCACAATTTTATGTTTATAGAAAATTTTGTGAAAATTTTATATCTATAGGAAATTTTGTCAACATTTTTTTTCTAAAGAAAGTTGTGCCAAAATTTTATTTTTACAGAAAATTTTGTCAAATTTTATTTCTATAGAAAAAAATTGGCAAAATTTTATTTTTATAGAGAATTGTGTCAAAATTTTATTTTTATGGAGCCTTTTGTCAAGAATTTTATTTCTATAGAATATTTTATCAAAATTATTTATTTCTGATAGAAAATTTTGTCCTAATTTTATGTTTATAGAAAAATTTCTCAAAATTTTATTTCTACAGAAAATTTTGTAAAAATTCTATTTCTATAGAAAATTTTGTCAAAATTTTATTTCTATAGAAAATTTTGTCAACATTTTATTTCTCTAAATTTTATTTTTGTATAGAATTTATTCAAAATTTTATTTCTATAGAAAACATTGTCAAAATTTTATATATATAGAACATTTTGTCAACATTTTATGTATATAGAAAATTTTGTCAAAATTTTATGTATATAGAAAATGTATTCAAAATTTTATCCCTTGATAAAACTTTCTCAACAATTCTAAAATTTATTTCTGTAGAAAACAATTTTCTAAAAATTATTTATTCCTGTAGAAAATTTTGTCAAAAATTTTTGCCAAAATTACATTTCTATTGAAATTTTCGCAGAATTTTATTTCTATAGAAAATTACTCAAAATATTATTTATATGGAATTATTTACCAAAATTATTTATTTCTGTAGACAATTTTGTCCTTATTTTACGTCAAATTTTATTTCTATGGGAAATTTTGTCAAAATTTTATTCCTATCGAAAATTTTCTTAAAATATAATTTCTATAGAAAATAATGTCAAAATTTTATTTCTATAGAAAATTTGTCAAAATTTTATTTCTGTAGAAAATTTTGCAAATTTTATTTCTATAGAAAATTTTCTCAAAATTTTATTTCCATAAAAAATTTCGTGAAAATTCTATTTCTATAAAAAATTTTGTGAAAATTCTATCTCTATTTTGTCCAAATTGTAAAAAAAAATTATTTTTATAGAACACTTTCTCAAGATTTTATTTCTATAAAAATGTTCTCAAAATTTCATTTCTATAAAAGGTTTCTCAAAATTTTATTTCTATAAAACTTTTCTAAAAAATTTTTTGTAAAATTTTATTTCTATAAAAATTTTCTCAAAATTTTATTTTTATTATATTTTCTCAAAATTTGATTTCTATAAAAATTTTCTCAAAATTTTATTTTGTTAGAAATTTTTCTCAAAGATTTTATTTCTATAGGAAATGTTCCCAAAATTTTATTTCTATAAAGGGTTTGTCAAAATTTTATTTCTATAAAACGTTTCTCAAAATTTTATTTCTATAAAAAATTTTTCAAAATTTTATTTCTATAAAAATTTTCTCAAAATTTTATTTTTATAATAATTGTCTCAAAATTTGATTTCTATAAAAATTTTTACAAAATTTTAATTTGTTAGAAATTTTTCTCAAAAATTTTATTTCTATAGAAAATGTTCCCAAAATTTTATTTCTATAGAATGTTTTTCAAAATTTTATTTCTACAGAAAATTTTGTAAACATTTTATTTCTATAGAAAATTTTGTCAGAATTTTATTTCTATAGAAAATTTTCTCAAAATTTTATTTCTATAGAAAAATTTCTCAAAATTTTATTTCTATGGATTTTTTTTAATATTTAAAATTTTTATTTCTATAAAATAAAATCTACAATTAGTGTGATACTTTTTGTCCAACGTTTTTAAAATTCTCAACGGTATAAATAATGGCAATTATTTCGGGTACGATTCGTTTCTCAAAATAATGCCAGATCTGTCATTTACTCTGGTGATACCCTTTCTGAAACAATAAATTTTAAACATTGATTTTCTATAGCGAACATTAGTGTACGCAGACTACTGGAAGACATCCTAAGCCGTTAGGTTAGGTTAGCTGTTAGTTTATTTTATTATATTTGTCATTACAAAATTACAGATGTAGCCGAACACATCTGTGACAGCAAACCTTTTTTGATGTACGTATAATTCATTTGCATTCTTTGTGTGCTATTATTAGCTTAATTTTTCTGTCATCCCGCCTTAAGGTGTGTATTAAGTTCGAGTTTAGCCTCTAAAATCGTCATTTTTCGCGATTACTTTTCTTTGGGCGATTCCCCATCAAGTTATAATAAAATTTGCAACAAATATGTATAATAATTTTTTTTACTGGTTTAGTTTTCACTTAAGCGATTTTAGCGGCTAAACTCGAACTTTATACTCACCTTTGTAAGTAAAATTCCTTTTACACAATTTTAATTTAAGTGTTTCTGAGAGAAACCAGCATTTTCTCTAGGCACCAAAACGGTTTGTTCGTAGATTAACTTTCAGTGCAAATTGTTTTTTTCTTTTTTTCTTTTTGTTACCAGCGTAAGTCACAATTAGTTTGTGTAAAGTAAATGTTCATATGCGTGTGTGTGTGCGTAACACTTGTTTAAAACTTAAATGTCTACAGTAAATAAATACATCACCCCTAAAGTATGCTCTACATATTCACATATGTAAAGTATGCTACATAAACTTTTAAAACTTTTGTCATTTTTGTACTCATACATGATTGCTTGTTTACAAATAAGAAAATAAAAACTCTCTCTAAAATTAGGATAACAAATACACTGAGTTTTTAACCTCTGAACAGTACAACACTGCACAGCATAGAGGCGGTGGCAAAACAGAAAACAATAAACAATACAACTTTTAGAATTGAATATTTCTTCTCCTATTGCTATTGTTATGATGTTGGGTCTTGTTTTGCAAACATTAACTTTTATGCAAAATATAAAAATAAAAACAAAACAAAAAAAAACAAATTTACATATTTCTAATATATATTCTGAACACGAAATCAAAGGCAATCCCATATACACACACATACACACCCTCACGCCCACACATCCGCAAAAGCACTACGCCCCTAAAACCACTATGGTAAAGATGAACGAGTGTGAATGTCGGGATGTATGTGTGTGCATATATTATATATGTAAGTAAGACTCTTTCTCTCTCCCCCGGTCTCACTTCCAAAACAATAGAGATAATAAACTGGGTTACAGCATACATTTAGGAGCACAATTTTACATAACATGAACATGAACAGTCTTAAGTTTTTCGTTATACACTTTAGCCAATCTAAGCAAAATCTCCTTCGTATTACTTATCCTTACCAAATGTTAGACAATAAGATGTTAAGATTTCTGCGAAAATTTCTTACATAATATGGCCTCAAGAGGATTCTGTGCTAATAGTCTCATCTAAAAGATACGAAGAAAAATCATTTCTGTGAATTCAAGTTTAGAAGATCTATTTTAATTGTTCCACTTATTGTAGTAAAAGTTTAAGTGATGACTAAATATTCTTATTGGACTCCCAATATATAAAAGTAGCCATATAGATATTTTCCACTTAACTTGAATTTCTTTATTGTTATTATTATAGCAGAACTTAGAAGGTTTGCTAAATTATTGCTGAAATATTGTGGTAATGAATTTTATATGCTTAGCTGAAAGTCTATTTTAGTTTGTAATCGATATCGATCGATGCTGAATTGTAATGAAAAATAATCTGCCAGAAAAAAGTTTTGAAATTAGTTCCAAATTAATTTTGTTTTATATGTTCGTTACATTTAAAGTTTTACATAAATTCTGTAAACATAAAATTGTTACAAAATTTTCCATAGAAAAAATTGTGACAAAATTTTCTATAGAAAAAAAATTTTTAAAAAATTTTCTATAGAAATAAAATTTTGACAAAAAATTTCTATAGAAATAAAATTTTGACAAAATTTTCTATAGACAAATAAATTTTGACAAAATTTTCTATAGAAATAAAATTTTGACAAAATTTTCTATAGAAATAAAATTTTGACAAAAATTTTCTATAGCAATTTAAACAAAATTTTATATAGAATAAAATTTAGATAAAAGTTTAGACAAAATTCTTTATAGAAGCAAAATTTTGCAGAAATTTTCTATAGAAATAAACTTTTGACAAAATTTACTTTAGAAATAAATTTTTCACAAAATTATTTAGAGAAAAAAAAATTTCCAAAATTTTTCTGTAGAAATAAAATTTTGAAAAAAAATTTATAAAAGTAAAATTTTGACAAATCTTCTATAAAAATACAATTTTGACACAATTTTCTATAGAAATACAATTTTGACACAATTTTCTATAGAAATAAAGTTTTGATAAAATTTTCTATAGAAATAAAATTTTGTAAAAATTCTCTATTTGCTATAGAGAAATTTGCTATTGCAATAAAATTTTTATATTTGCTATTGCAATAAAATTAAATTTTTAGAAATAAATAAAATTTTTAGAAATAAAATTTTGACAAAATTTTCTATAGAAATACAATTTTGACAAATAAACATTATAATCCTGCTTTGAGAAAATTTTCTATAGAAATAAACATTTGAAAAAATTTTCTATAGAAATAAAATTTTGACAAAATTTTCTATAGAACTACAATTTTGACAAAATTTTCTATAAAACTAAAATTGTGCAAAAATTTCTATAGAACTAAAATTTTAGAAAATTTTCTATAGAACTAACATTTCTATAGAACTAAAATTTTGCAAAAATTTCTTTAGAAATTAAATTTCTAGATAATTTTTTATAGATATAAAATTTATACAAAAGTTTAGACCGCATTTTCTTTAGAAATACAATTTTTAGAAAATTTTCTATAAAAATATAATTTCTAGATAATTTTTTATTGATATAAAATTTAGACAAAAGTTTAGACAATATTTTCTGTAGAAATAAAATTTTGACAAAATTTTCTATAGAAATGAAATTTTGACAAAATTTTCTATAGAAATAAAATTTTGACAAAATTTTCTATAGAAATAAAATTTTGACAAAATTTTCTATAGAAATAAAATTTTGACAAAATTTTCTATATAAATAATGACAAAATTTTCTATAGAAATAAAACTTTGACGAAATTTTCAATAGAAATAAAATTTTGACAAAATTTTCGATATGAATAAAATTTTGACAAAATTTTTTATATAAATAAAATTTTGACAAAATTTTCTATAGAAACAAAATCTTGACAAAACTTTTCTATACAAATAAAAATTTGACAAAAATTTTTATAGAAATAAAATCTTGACAAAATTTTCTATAGAATTAAAATTTTGACGAAATTTTCTATGGAAATAAAATTTTGAGAAAATTTTCTATAGAAATAAACATTTGACAAAATTTTCTATAGAAATAAACATTTGACTAAATTTTCTATAGGAATTTAAACAAAATTTTATATAGAATAAAATTAAGACAAAATTCTTTATAGAAGCAAAATTTGGGAAAAATTTTCTATAGAAATAAAATTTTGACAACATTTTCTTTAGAAATAAATTTTTCACAAAATTAGTTAGAGAAAAACATTTCCAAAATTTTTCTGTAGCAATAATATTTAGACAAAATTTCGTATAGAAATAAAATTTTGACAAAATTTTCTATATAAATAAAATTTTTATTCTTATTTTATTTATTATTTAATTTATTATAATTGAAAATTACAATAAACTTATTTATACGGGCACTAGCAACTAGATGCTATCGGCCTATGGCACAATGCTCCATATAAATAAAATTTTTGCAAAATTTTCTATAAAAATAAAAATTTTGTATAGAAATAAAATTTTGACAAAATTTTCTATAGAAATAAAATCTTCTCAAAATTCTCTATAGAAATAAAATGTTGCAAAAATTTTCTATAAAATAAAATGTTGACAAAATTGTCTATAGAAATAAAATGTTGACAAAATTGTCTATAGAAATAAAATGTGGACAAAATTTTCTATAGAAATAAAATTTTGACAAAATTTTCTATAGAAATAAAATTTTGACAAAATTTTCTATAGAACTAAAATTTTGCAAAAATTTCTTTAGAAATAAAATTTTTAGAAAATTTTCTATAAAAATACAATTTCTAGATAATTTTTTATAGATATAAAATTTAGACAAAAGTTTAGACTATATTTTCTATAGAAATAATATGTTGACAAATTTTTCTATTGAAATAAATTTTTGACAAAATGTTCTATAGAAATAAGATTTTGACAAAATGTTCTATAGAAATAAAATTTTGACAAAATTGTCTATAGAATTATAATTTTTAGATAATTTTCTATAGAAATACAATTTTTAGATAATTTTCTATAGAACTAAAATGTAGACAAAAGTTTGGACAACATTTTCTATAGAAGCAAAATTTTGACAAAATTTTCTGTAGAAATAAAATGTTACAAAATTTTCTTTAGAAATAAAATTTTGACAAAATTTTCTATAGAAATAAAATTTTCCACATTTTCTCTACAGAAATAAAATTTTGCAAAAAATTTCTATAGAAAAAAAAATTTGCAACACTTTTCTGTAAAATTTTTTGCAAACATTTTCTATAGAAATAAAAATTTCTATAGAAGTAAAATTTTCTATAGAATCAAAATTTTTCAATAGAAACAAAAATTTTACAAAATTTTATATAGAAGTAAAATTTTGACAAAATTTTCTATAGAAATACAATTTTGATAAATAAACATCCCAGCAAAAAAATGTGGAAGTTCTTCTAAAGGCACAACTTTAAAAGCAATTCCAGAAATGTTCTCCCAAAGAAGTTCTTTATTTGAACCCCACAGGAAGTTCATTTGAGTCAGTTGTTTAAAACTCGCTTTTTTTATATTTAATGGGAAATTTAAATTTTTTTATTTCAAATTGATTAAAAACAGACCAAGGATTTATAAAATCATACAAATTACTTAAATTTTGCAAAAAAAAAAAAAATGTTAAATCCATTGTCGAAAACTTGCGAGTTTTTGAAAATACTTGATATCAAACATTTCAGACAAACTTTAGAATGCATTATAAATCATAAAAAAAATTAAAATTTATTTATTTGTCAAAATATCGCAAAATTTCTTAATTCACATCCAAAACGCTAAATTCGCATAACACCTTAAGAAGTGATGCAAATTCAGTGCAACGGGTGTTGAAATGGTGGACATCCGTCCTATGACAAGCCCATGTTAAATTCATCGCTTCTGCGTCTGAATCGCTTCTGCTTCTGAATTTAACATGGGCTTGTCATAGGACAGAAGTCCTCCATTTCAACAGCCGTCGCACTGAATTTGCATCACTTCTTTAGGTGTGACCCAAATTCAATGTTTTGGATGTATATTAAAAAATTCTGTGATATTTTGTGAAATAAAAAATTTTTATAATTTTTTATAATTTTTAATGGATTCTAACGCTTGTCGGAAACGTTTGACCTCAAATATTTTCAAATATGCACAATTTTTTCAGATTGGATTTAGCATTTTTTTCGACAAAATTTAAATGATTTGTACCATTTTATGAATTCTTACTCTGGTTTTAACCTATTTGAAACAAAAAAAAACTTTAAACTACCTATTAAAAGTATGAAAAAACCTAGATATAAAAAATTGAATTAAAAGAACTTCCTAGGTAGTTAAAATAAAGAACATTATTGGGAGTGCATCTTCTGGAAGTGCTTTTAAAGTTGTGCATTTGGAAGAACTTCCACATTTTTTTGCTGGGTGGGATTATAATCCGGCTCGATTCTATATACAAGAATTTTTAGATTATTAACTACACTCAAGCAATTTTTTGACCTTCCCTTAAGGATTTTGATATTAATTCCGAACCAAAGATGCGGCTTCTTTAAGATAAAGACATTTTTAGCGACTTATCTGGCTTTAAATGTAGGACCAACTAAATTAAAATTAGGATACAGATCTCATTTATCGAATTTTCATTCTCTTTTCGCGGTATATTAATAAAGCTATTTACGTAAAAATAAATTCAGTTTAAAAATCCAAATTATAACGTTTACTTCAAAGTAATAAATGTTTTCTTAATTCGAAAAAAAAAAACTTTAAACCAACGATGCTACATCCTCAAAATAGGTCGTAGCCGATATTTGAAGCGTTTTTACTTTAAATCTAAAAATTCAATATTTCAGTTAATTTAAGGACGATTTCGTTAAATCAAAAATGTGTTTCTCTACTTTATGGAAAATTTGCCTTAGTTCAAAGACATGCGTCGTTAGGAAAGGGACGTAAATGTACAAATTTTTTACCCTAAGTTTAATGAAAAAAAAAATTTAAGGAAAGATTATAAACTTTATTTTAATTAAAGTTTTATTATTTTAAAGAAATTTGTTTTTAATATTTTGTAAACTGCACACTCTCAAAATGTAGGTTACGTAATCTTTAATATCACGAAAATTTTTTTTTTCAGTGTATATTGAATATTTTCCTTACTTTATTATTATGACAACTTTAAGAAATATTTAAACCGAACATTTTTTTTCAAAACTACATCATTTTCATTCCCCTTAAAGTTTATATTTTCTATGTGTCACACGAACCAAGCAATCCTTTTTATAGAATATAAGTTAGAATTTTTCTTCTTACTTATATTGTCAAAAATAGAATAGTTTTCAATCGAATCGTTTAGCATCTAACCCAAATGGAATTCCCACAGAGACTTCTAGATTTCATATTGCTCATGTAACAAATCATATTTATTTTTGTTCCAGAAATTTATTTGACTCCTGCTGTCTTTGTAGATATCTACTTTGAAATATTTGTGAACTTTTCTAAAGAGGCAAAATGGCAGGGTGGTAAGAGGAGTTTAGCAAAGTTGAATAAAGTCCTAGTCCTAATGTAACAAATCAAGTTTTTCTTTCTTTGCTACATAATACAAAAAAAGAAATTCTCAGGAAACTAAGTGAATTTTTTTTTTTGCCTTAGTGAGGAAATCAATAGAATTTCTGTAAATAAAACTTTCTTAACTTCTCAGCTATGGCTACTGCTGCATACTTTTAGGCAACAAAAGTATTAAAAGGAAACTGTTAAGTTGGTTGTCTTTTTGATTTGATATACACCAACATTGTTTGGCTAAATCCATGTTTTCTTCTTTTGTCGTTTTCTGTCATCTTTTAATTTGATAGCGTTTCCAACAAACAATTAATCACTTGGGTGTTTTTTTTTCACGTTGGAATCTTTTGCATAACTTTTGATTATTCTAAATGTTATCAATTATTCAAATAAGTGTCAAACAATTGGAAAATTGTTTTACTTTTTGACATCTGCGCTCAATATATTTCCAGGAATGTGAAAAGTTTAATCTTTAGCTAAAAGTATCAATGAGTAGACATTATCATATTGTCAACAACTTTTAATGGCAATAAGAAGAGTACAAAAAACCTCAATCATTTTTATTAATATTATTTCATCCTTCAAAATGAATATCAATTAATAGACGTGAATTTGATGGCAACAAGAGATTCGGTCTAATTTCTTGGAAAAAAAATTTTACATCGATGTGATTAATTTAATTTTAAATTCAATTAAGATTTTAATTAAAAAAAATACTATTATTTGTTTTCGTCGTATATAAGCTAAAATTCAAGCGAAATTATTTGATTCTGAAACATTTACTTTAAAAGCAAATAAAACAGATTGGTAATAATCATTACAACGTTTCTCACTAGTTCGGGATTATTGATTCTTGAAGAAATTAATTTATAACAAAGGGGCAGAAAGTATGTTTTCTTTGGGTGTAGGTCGCAACTTTGAAGCTATTATTTTTTCAGCTCTTCTCTTCACGTGCTATCAAAGTCCTTTAAAAGCGTGTTAACGACAACCTAAATCCAAATTCCGGGTAAACTTTAAGTGGAAACTATGCTATATTTCAAGTAAAAAACGTCCTTACAAAATTTTTGTCCTAAATTTAGAGAAAAAAAATTGAAGCAACGATTATAAACTTTATTTTAAATAGAATATCATTATTTTAAAGAAATTTGTTCTAAATATTGTGTAGATTGCGTGTACTAAAATTTAGGTTGCATAATCTTCCATATCAATATTTTTATTTTTAGCATTTTGTGGGCACTTTAGTTCAAGCTCATTTCTCAGCTCATGCGAAAGTTTTCTACCATGCGGCGTGGATTTCGATCAAATCTAGCCTTCACTTTTGGGATAATTGCTGGTGCGTTTACCGTTTTTCGCCGAATTTTTTGACGCAATGCAACCACGGTTGCCACAGTTGTAGGAATTCTACCAAAAATAGTGTATTTTCTATTATTTGGTAGATAGGTAGAAATCTTGATATTTTGGTAGATTTTGTGAAACATACCTCTCCAACTAATAGATACTTCAATGTTCTATAGAAATAAAATGTTGACAAAATTTTCTATAGAAATAAAATTTTGACAAAATTTTCTATAGAAATAAAATTTTGACAAAATTATCTATAGAAAAAAAATTTTGACAAAATTTTCTATATAAATAAAATTTTGACAAAATTATCTATAAAAATAAAATTTTGCAAAAATATTCTATAAAAATAAAATTTTGACAAAATTCTCTATAGGAATAAAATTTTGACAAAATTTTCAATAAAAATAAAATCTTGAAAAAATCTTCTATAGGAACAAAATTTTGACACAAATTTTCTATAGAAATAAAATCTTGACAAAATTTTCTATAGAATTAAAATTTTGACAAAATTTTCTATAGAAATAAAATCTTGATAGAAAAAAAAATTTTACAAACTTTTCTATAGAAATAAAATGTTGACAAAATTTTCTATAGAAATAAAATCTGGATAAAGTTTTCTATTGAAATAAAATTTTGGCAAATTTTTCTATAGAAATAAAATTATTATATTTCATGTTAGCCTGATACCGAAATATGAAAAGATGATGTACAGTGGGAGAAAAGATGATTCAATTTGTAAGAGGAAATTTCCCAAATGTTTTCTCCATAAGGAGTTAGCATAAAGGGCCCAAAATTGAGTTATCTCTCCCAGCCAGATCTATACTAAAGGCTGTGGAAAGGTTCATTCGCCAGAACCGAAACATGTACAGTCCAGGCGTGTATAGATTTGTATCTGGCGTTTTCTTTTCAATGGCTCTATTAACCATGTTCCTTAATCTATATCTGTCCATAAAGCTCAAAAAATAGTTGTATAATTAGAAATAAAATTATGACAAAATTTTCAATAGAAATAAAATTTTGACGAAATTTTCTATTGAAATAAAATGTTGACAGAACTTTCTATAGAAATAAAATTTTGAAAAAATTTTCTACAGAAATAAAATTTTGCAAAAATATTCTATAGAAATAAAATTTTGACAAAATTCTCTATAAAAATAAAATTTTGACCAAATTTTTAATAAAAATAAAATCTTGAAAAATTCTTGTATAGTAACAAAATTTTGACGCAAATTTTCTATAGAATTAAAATTTTGACAAAATTTTCTAAGAAATAAAGTTTTAACAACATTTTCTATAGGAAAGGAATTTTAACAAAATTTTCTATAGAAAAAAATTTCTATCGAAACAAAATTTTCTAAAGAAATAAAATTTTGACACAATTTTCTATAGAAATAAAATTTTGACAAAATTTTCTATAGAAACAAAATTTTCTAAAGAAATAGCATTTTGACAAAATTTTCTATATAAATAAGATTTTGAAAAAATTTTCTATAGAAATAAAATTTTGAAAAAATATTCTACAGAAACAACAATTTGACAAAATTTTCTATAGAAATAAAATTTTAACAAAATTTACTATAGAAATAAAATTTTAACAAAATTTTCTATAGAAATAAAATTTTAGCAAAATGTTCAATAAAAATAAAATCTAGATAAAATTTTCTATAGAAATAAAATTTTGACAAAATTTTCTATAGAAATAAAATCTTGATAAAGTTTTCTATAGAAATAACATTTTGACAAAATTTTCTATAGAAATAAAATTTCAACAAAATTTTCTAAAGAAATAAAATTTTGACACAATTTTCTATAGAATTAAAATTTTAACAAAATTTTCTATAGAAACAAAAATTTGACAAAATTTTCTATAGAAATAAAATTTTAACAAAATTTTCTAAAAAATAAAATTTTGACACAAATTTTCTATAGAAATACAATTTTAACAAAATTTTCTATATAAATAAAATTTTGACAAAATGTTCTATAGAAATAAAATTTTGACAAACATTTTCTATAGAAATAAAATTTTGTCTTCATTTTCTATAGAAATAAAATTCTGACAAAATTTTCTATAGAAATAAAATTTAAAAAAAAATTTCTATAGAAATAAAATTTTGACAAAATTTTCTATAGAAATAAAATTTTGACAAAATGTTCTATAGAAATAAAATCTTGACTCAATTTTCTAAAGAAATAAAAGTTTGACAAAATGTTCTATAGAAATAGAATTTTAACAAAATTTTCTATAGAAATAAAATTTTGACAAAATTTTTTATGGAAAAAAAATTTTGACAAAATTTTCTATAGAAATAAAATTTTGACAAACATTTTCTATAGAAATAAAATTTTGACAAAATTTTCTATAGAAATAAAATTTTGACAAAATTTTCTATAGAAATAAAATTTTGACAAAATTTTCTATAGAAATAAAATTTTGACAAAATTTTCTATAGAAATAAAATTTTGACAAAATTTTCTATAGGAATAAAATTTTGACAAAATTACTATAAAAACAAAATTTTTTTATAGAAATAAAATTTTGAAAAAATATTCTATAGAAAAAAAGTTTGAAAATATTTTCTATATAAATAAAATTTTGACAAAATTTTCTATAGAAATAAAGTCTTGAAAAAATATTCTATAGAAACAAAATTTTTGACAAAATTGTCTACCGAAATAAAATTTTGACAAAATGTTCCATAGAAATAAAATTTTGACAAAATTTTATATAGAAATAAAATGTTGACGAAATTTTATATAGAAATAAAATTTTAACAAAATTTTCTATAGGAATAAAATTTTGACAAAATGTTAAATAAAAACAAAATCTTGATAAAATTTTCTATAGATAAAATTTAGACCGAATTTTCTATAAAAATAAAATTTTGATAAAATTTTCAATAGAAATCAAATATTGACCGAATTTTCTATAAAAACAAAACTTCGACCAAATTTTCCAAAAAAAAAATAACATCTTTATAAAAATTTATATAGAAATAAAATTTAACGAAATGTTCTATAAAAATAAAATTTGACCATATTTGCAATAAAAATAAATTTTCTACAGAAGTAAAATTTTCTATCGAAGAAAAATTTTGACAAAATTTTCTATTGAAACAAAATTTTAATCAAATTTTCTGTTGAAACAAAATTTTCTATAGAAATAAAATTTTGACAAAATTTTTTGTAGAAGTAAAATTTTGAAAAAACTTTCTATAGAAATAAAATTTTGACAATATTTTCTATAGAATAATATTTTGACAAAATTGTCTGTAGTAATGAAATTTTGACAAACTTTTCTATAGAAATCAAATTTTGACGAAATTTTCAATCACATTTTCTATAGAAATGAAATTTTAACAATATTTTTTATAGAAATAAAATTTTAACAAAATTATCTATAGAAATAAAATTTTGACTAAATTTTCTATATAAATAAAATTTTGTAATTTTTTTTTTAATTCAATATCTCTAAAAATTTTAATTTTGGCGTTAGTTTATACAAAATCCATTATGAGTAAGTCTCCTTTTTTTGTAGATGGAGTAATGTTCCCTTCTTATTACAAGCTAAAATCGTTAAAGCATTTAAAATTCGACGCATTTACAATCCAAGGGATATTTGTACATCAAAAAAATTTTCATTAATAGGAGGGATCGTTAATTCTTTTTTTCAAACTAACCATAAAAATTTGATCAAAAACTTCAAATAAAGATATTTTTAAACTTGGTAGATTTTGCTACAAGTTGCTTAAAATTTTTATGGATTATTTTTGACTCTAGTGGCAACCGTGAATGCAACACTGCCATGGTAGGTAAAACAAAACGATTTATTCATATTTAAATGGTGGCAAGGGCTTATGATTTTCCAGGCAAATATAAAACAATCACACCATGAAGCTTGAATGTCATTACGAATAACTTTATTTTCGAATGCAATAGATCAAAATGCTTTTGTAAGCTTGTAAACAATAGAATGATTTGTCACTGGAATAATTCTGTAAAGCTGTAGCACACGTATTTCTGCCTCATTCGATTGAATGTATCTATCTACCATTCCTGCCATCTGTTCTAGGTGGCTCTCTTCCTCTCACTTTCTCTCTCTCTATCTGACTCACAATACTCTCTATGCTTCTACTCAGAAACATTATTAAAACAAACTTTAGACAAACAGGACTTTAATAATTAATTTTTACAAAGTGTTGCAGGAATTTTACTTAATACTTTGTAGTTTCACTGGGAACAAACGAACATGTACACATACAACCCCACACACACACACAACTACTTTGAGATAGAAAATAAAGGATTTGTGAAAAGTTTTTAGGATGCACTACTCGCTCAAAGATATTAAAAGAAACCTGTAATGCAATAGAATAGATAAAGTTTTGCCATCGTTATCTTATGGACTTTATACTTCGTGTTCGTGGTTGGATTTTCAGTCTATTTCTTGATGGTATTTATTAGTGTTGTCCTAGTCTTAGATCTTCACTTGTTGAAAAGTGTTTGTATTTGTGTGGGTATGTGTGTTTTGTTTTTACTACTTTGCTTAAATAGAGTAAATAATTATTGCGCCATTTTTAATAATTAACAAGTTTCCATGAGAATTTCATCAGTGTAAATAATCTCAATGGAGGAAAAAGCCTTGCCTTATACCAATGCCCTCTAAAGTATACTTAACACGAACATAGTATTCTATTAATTAGTAGTCCTAAAAGTAGGCACTACTAAATCATTGTAAACTTTGAAGAATTTGTACAAGAGTAATAATAAATAATTTTAATGATATTAACTATTGAAGATGACTTGGAAGAATGTGAAAGAGTTGAACATAATGTAAATTGGAAATTATTGATATGTATATACAGGGTAGCTGATATGTATTGCAACCAACGTTATACTGAGAGATTTATTCCTGTTTCCAAAATGTTTTTGGACCTATTGCATTTAGAAATAAAGTTATTCGTGCTCAAGCGTGTTATTCGAATTTATTCGAATTCAAGCGTGACTGTGTGATTGCTTTATATTTGGCTAGAAAACTACACATTTGGCTACCATTGCAGATCTCCAGCATTTGAATGTGAATATTTTTTTTTATTTCCCGTGATACTGTAAGTGTGGCATCGCGTTCAAAAAAAAAAAGCGAAACCTGAAACGAATCAAAAACTGGAAGGCAGATTTGATCGAAATTCACATCACGACAACGGATGCAATACAAAAACAAGTATATACGGCCGTAAGTTCGGCCAGGCCAAATCTTATGTACCCTCCACCATGGATTGCACACTGAAAAAAATATTGTCGTGAGGTCAAAGATTTCATGTCTTTAAAATACGAATACAAATTTTGCTTAGCATAGAAGACGCATTTCTCTAAAATAAAGTTATTTTCCTTGTCCAAAAGTCGATAAACTTTTCAATGAAGTCGTATTGTCCTTATAATTAAGTGATTTGACTTAAAAATGGGTATTTTAACATGAAAGAAAAAATTTATAAGGCTAACGTCAACTTGACTTTAATAATTCAGAAAAATTCTTTAAATTTAATGAAATTGTCTTTAAATTTGTTGTCTTTTTGCATCTTGACTACAAAGCAAAAAATCGTTCAAATATAGGACATGTTTTTCAAAACTTTATTTTAAAGAAGTTTTTTACTTCAAACATAGCAAAATTTCTACTGGAAGTCGAGTCTTAATTTGGAAAACAAAGTTGCCGTTAACTCGTTTTTAAAGGTCTTTGATAGCATATGAAGAAAAAAAGCTGAGAAAGCGAAAAATTAAAATTTTCTTCCTAGAAGCAAGTACACAAAACCTAAATTTAAAAGAGAATTGTATCTTAAAAGTATCCTTACTTGTATTCTCCGCTTCTTTGGCTCGGACTCAATACCAAATTTTTTTAAAGTAAAGACAAAATCTTTGGAACCGAGTATGCTTTTTTTTTCAGTGCATAGAAACTTGTACTAAAGACTGTCATCCACAATCGAATTAATTGGGTTGTGGTAACACTTGCCGATGGCAAGGTATCTTAAAACTTCTTAACACCGCGTTCTCTATTATAAGTTAATCCATACGGGGTATAGATTAAACAAAAAAGGCCGAGTAAATACGTAAATAATTCAGTTTGACAAAATTTTCTATAGAAATAAAATTGTGAAAAAAATTTCTATAGAAATAAAATTTTGACAAAATTTTCTATAGAAATAAAATCTTGACAAAATGTTTTATAGTAATAAAATTTTGAGAAAATTTTTTATAGTAATAAAATTTTGAGAAAATTTTTTATAGTAATAAAATTTTGAGAAAATTTTTTTATAGAAATAAAATTTTGACAAAATTTTCTATAGAAAAAAAATTTTGACAAAATTTTCTTTAGTAATAAAATATTGACAAAATTTTCTGTAGTAATAAAGTTTTGACAAAATTTTCTATAGTAATAAAATTTTGACAAAATTTTCTATAGTAATAACATTTTAACAAATTTTTTCATAGAAATAAAATTTTGACAAAATTGTCTATAGAAATAAAATCTTGACAAAATTTTGTATAGTAATAAAATTTTGACACAATTTTCTATAGAAATAAAATTTTGACAAAATTTTCTATAGAAATAAAATTTTGACAAAATTTTCTATAGAAATAAAATTTTGGTAGATAATTTTTGTGGATCGGCTATATATAACTATAGACCGATATGGACCAATTTTGGCATGGTTTTTAGCGGCCATATACTAGTGCAATGTACAAAATTTTACCACGTACCAAATTCCAACAGGGTCGGATTAATTGATCCAATAGCTCCGCAGATCAAATCTGGGGATCGGTTTAAATGGGGGTTATATATAATTAAGACCGGTATGGACCAATTTTTGCATGTTTGCTAGAGACCATATGCTAACACCACGTACCAAATTTCAACCGGATCGAGTGAATTTTGCTCTTCTAAGGGGCTCCGGAGGTCAAATCTGGGGATCGGTTTATACGGGGGCTACAGAGACTATATACGAACACCACGTACCAAATTTCAACCGAATCGGATGAAATTTGCTTATCCATGAGGCTCCGAAAGTCAAATCTGGGAATCGGTTTAAATATAATTATGGACCGATGTGAACCAAAGTTTGCATGGTTGTTACAGACCATATACTAACACCATGTAGCAAATTTCAGCCGGATCGGATGAAATTTGCTTCTCTTAGAGGCTCCGCAAGCCAAATCTGGGGATCGGTTTATATGGGGCCAATATATAATTATGGACCGATTTGGACCCATTTTTGCATGGTTGTGAGAGACCATATACTAACACCATGTATCGAATTTCATCCGGATCGGATGAATTTTGCTCCTCCAAGAGGCTCCGCAAGCCGAATCTGAGCATCGGTTTATATGGGGACTATACGTAAAAGTGGTCCGATATGGCCCATTTGAAATACCGTCCGACCTACATCAATAACGACCAAGTTTCCAAGTTTCACGTCGATAGCTTGTTTCGTTCGGAAGTTAGCGTGATTTCAACAGACGGACTGACGGACGGATATGCTCGGATCGACTCAGAATTTCACCACGACCCAGAATATATATACTCTATGGGGTCTTAGAGAAATATTTCGATGTGTTACAAACGGAATGACAAAGTTAATATACCCCCCATCCTATGGTGGAGGGTATAATAAGCTTGGACTAAAACCATTTAAGTTCCAAAAATGAAAGAGCTCACCGTCGTACAAAAAAAATTTAGACTAGATAGAGCCAAGGAGTGCCTTCGCTTACACGAAGTGCCCAGTTTTCGAATTTGGTTTTCGCTGATGAGAAGCCACTCGAAATTGAGTGGCAAACTGATCGGGTTTATTGGCTAAATAGATCAGCTGAAAATTTACAGTTTGGTAAGTGAGTAAGATTTCTCCATAGTGAGTGTGCGTGAGTAGAGTATTACTCACGTGCCCACATCTACCACAGACCATGGATATTCCCACATGACTAAGCTCTATCGTACTCCGCACTCAAACAAGAATAATTAACACATACGTCCCTAGCTTCACTTCTACCACAAAATGGCCACAATCTCCGAATATAAATCCGTTGAACTTTTGGAGAGTACCAAGAAACGCTTTGCTGGGAATGGTCTAATAAACCGCAGAGCCACTTTCATGTAAAGTGCAATAGCTTCGAACAAATCCAAATTGATTCTAAAATTTTATGTTAGGTTAGGTTAGGCAGCCCCATGTATCAGGCTCACTTAGACTACACACAAAAAAATTTTTTTCTGATTCAATCACGAAATTAATTGATCCAATTAATTTTTTAATTGAAATGTCTTCAATCACGAAAATGATAGTATCAATCACAGTTTTAATTGGGCATAGAAAAAATTCTTGATTAAAAAA
This sequence comes from Haematobia irritans, assembly GCF_050003625.1. NCBI lineage: Eukaryota > Metazoa > Arthropoda > Insecta > Diptera > Muscidae > Haematobia > Haematobia irritans. The sequence goes on from NC_134401.1 coordinate 114,021,726, forward strand.
TTAATTGATTTCATTACCAAATTTCAATTAATTTTTTAATTGATTCAATTAAAAATTTAATTGATATTGATTGCAAAACTCAATTAATTTAGTAATTAAAAAAAGGTAACTATTTTCAATTACATTCTGAATTGGCTTAGAAATTTTATTTGGATTAACAATTGATTGTTTGAAAAAAATTTTAATTAAAAATTTAAAAAAAAATGTTCATCACTTTTTTCATTGACTTAGTCTTCCGAATTTGATTAAAAGTTAATTGTATCAATTAACTTTTTAATTAAAAATTTTAAAATTTTCAATCATTGGCTTAATTAACTTAATGTTTCTATCTTGATTAAAAAGTTAATTGTACCAATTAATTTATTAATTGAACAAAATTTCAACTTCAATTAACTTTTTAATTGGAAATATTTTGGTGATATTTTTTTCTGTGTATTCAGTCCATTGTGATACCACATTGGTGAACTTCTCCCTTATCACTGAGTGCTGCCCGATTCCATGTTAAGCTCAATGACAAGGGACCTCCTTTTTATAGCCGAGTCCGAACGGCGTTCCACATTGCAGTGAAACCACTTTGAGAAGTTATGAGACCCTCAGAAATGTCACCAGCATTACTGAGGTGGGATAATCCACCGCTGAAAAACTTTTTGGTGTTCGGTCGAAGCAGCAATCGAACTCACGACCTTGTCTATGCATGGCGGGCATGCAAACCATTGCACCACGGTTATTATAATTTTATGTTATCTCCGACATTTGTTTGATTTTGAGCAATAACATTTAAAAACAAGTATATAAAGGGTGATACGGTCAAAATTTGGTCAATATAAACTTGACGTATTTCTTTCAATTTTGCATTTAAAAAACCTGAACACCCCTCATTTTGAAGAGGTGTGTGTGTGTGTGTGTAGAATGTTGCTCCTATTTTGATTTTGGAATTCACTCTTCAGTTGTCAAAATGCCGTCCAAGCAAGAAGAGCAGCGTATCAAAATTTTGCTCGCGCATCGCGAAAATCCCAGATACTCGCACGCAAAGCTGGCAAAATCACTAAACGTTGCCAAATCAACCGTTACAAATGTAATTAAAGTGTTTGGGGAACGTTTGTCGACAGCCAGGAAGTCTGGATCGGGGGGAAATCGAAAACCGGAAGCCGCTGAGACGACAAAGAGAGTTGCCGGTAGTTTCAAGCGAAACCCTAACCTCTCTCTCCGATATGCCGCAAATAAGCTGGGTGTATCGTCTACAACCGTGCATCGAGCCAAAAAACGAGCCGGACTATCGACTTACAAGAAGGTAGTGACTCCAAATCGCGATGATAAACAAAATACGACAGCCAAAGCGCGATCCCGGAGGCTGTACACGACGATGCTGACGAAGTTTTACTGCGTGGTAATGGACGACGAAACCTACGTCAAAACCGACTACAAGCAACTTCCGGGACAGGAGTTTTATACGGCAAAAGGAAGGGGAAAGGTAGCAAATATTTTCAAGCACATAAAACTGTCAAAGTTCGCAAAGAAATATCTGGTTTGGCAAGCCATCTGTACCTGTGGCTTGAAAAGCAGCATTTTCATAGCTTCCGGGACTGTCAACCAAGAAATTTACGTGAAAGAGTGTTTGAATAAACGTCTGCTGCCTTTCCTGAAGAAACACGGTTGTTCCGTACTGTTTTGGCCGGATTTGGCATCTTGCCATTACGGTAAAAAGGCCATGGAGTAGTACGCCGCCAACAACGTGCAGGTGGTTCCCAAGGACAAGAACCCTCCCAACACGCCAGATCTCCGCCCAATTGAGAAATACTGGGCTATTGTCAAGCGGAACCTAATGAAGACCAAAAAAACTGCTAAGGACGAGCAGCAGTTCAAGGCAAACTGGCTTTCTGCGGCGAAGAAGGTGGACAAGGTGGCTGTACAAAATCTGATGGCAGGTGTCAAGCGTGAGGCCCGGCAATTCGGATTTGGAAAAGCGAAAGAAATTTAATTTGATTTTTTAAATAAACGATTTCACCGATTTACACGCGTTTTCCCTTGACCAAATTTTGACCGTATCACCCTTTACGGACATAAGTTCGGCCGGGCCGAATCTTAAATACCCACCACCATGAATCAAAAAATTTAATTGTTTTCGAAGAAAACTCTTCGCCGGATTACTTGAAAATACATATATAGAATTTCAGATGGATTTGATGACAGATACTCTGGCAAGCGAACATATATACCAAAATAGAAATAGGGAGACTTACCGATCCACACCATATTCGCTACACTTATTTACGGGCCGAAAAATTTGAATTTCCGGCATTGGGATAAAAATTGCAGGGTTTCGAAATAGATCGCTACGCCCCATATTCGGCTTACTTATGTGTGGAATCAAAATATCTCTTGATTTTGAATTTCCGGCAAATCGCATAAAAATTGGTAGATCGGATAAAAAATTGCCATATCAAGAAGCCCAAGATATAAAATCGGGTGTTCGGCCTATATGGGGGGTACACCAAACCGTGGACCGATACACACCATATTCGTCACACTTATTTATGAATCCAAAATACCTCTAGATTTTGAATATCGGGCAGTTCGGATGTTTCGACGCTGAAGAAGGCAAATCGGTAGATAGGGCTATATGGAGGCTAAACTAAATCTTGAACCGATACACACCATATTCGGCACACTTATATATTAACCAAAAATACCTCTAGATTTTTAATTTCAGGTAAAAATTGCGGTGTCTAGAAGCCCAAGAAGTAAACACGGAGATCGTTCTATATGGGGTCTATACCAAACCATGGACCGATACACATCATTTTGGGCACACCAATTTGTGGTCTTAATATATTAGGTTAGGTTAGGTGGCAGCCCGATGTATCAGGCTCACTTAGACTATTGAGTCCATTGTGATACCACATTGGTGAACTTCTCTCTTATCACTGAGTGCTGCATATTAAGCTCAATGACAAGGGACCTCATTTTTATAGCCGATGTGGAACGGCGTTCCACATTTTAGTGAAGCTTTGAGACCCTCAGCAATGTCACCAGCATTACTGAGGTGGGTACAGACAAAGTCTTTGGAACACGGAATTATCAGATGTTAATTCTCGGGAAAGCTGTAACGAATCTATGGCAAAATCTCGGAACCCCGATCGCGGGTAAAACCCCCCTAATTTGGATTAAAGCCTTTGAAGACCTGTTACCGTATTTGGATCTGGATTTAACATGTTCTTCTTGCGTTTGACATGAGTCCTCTGATCGAGAATTGACTCCAATGCAGCATCTATAAACTTCTTCGACTGTTACGTTATTTGATCTCCACATAAAATTCGCAGTTTCAGAAAAGCATAAACCTGCTCTCGCACTTTGAAATCGAAAGAGCACTCCCTGGTTAAGTTTCGGAAATTAGTCGAAAGTACTCAGCCTCATTTTTCTCCAAATTAAAGAAATAAATCTAAACTTCACACAAATAATGTTTTCTGGGCCATATTGAATGAGGTCATGTCATAAATATAGTTTCAGTATTATCGGTTACGTAGATTCCAAGCAACGCCACCTTCCTCAACTGCATCAACTTGTCTTTTAGTTGAAAATTTCTACGAATTTAAATATAATTTTAATTGAAAAATATCGTTAATTCAGTATACATTAATAAAGTGTATAAGCCTCACATGGAGGGGAAAATGCGCAAAAAGCAAAGTAGGCCTAATTCCAGAACATCCAGGTTAATCTGTCTTACGTATTTTGTATATAAAACAAAGTGTGATTTTTCGTAAGGGTAGGGTCCACGTTGGGTACTACCCAATTCACACGTTATTTTAGCTTCCTTTCAGTTTACTATAAATGTTTCTTAGACTAGAAGACAAATAATTGCCATCCTTAGTGGAGTATATATGAAATTCACCCATTTTATTTTTACTATCAATTATTATCTTTCCATCATCTAGAGATTATTTTATTGTACCACCTCCAACTATTTACCTTTAGTCCAGGAAAAATTTCTTCCACCTTAATTACTAACTCGAATCAAGCGAAGAGTACGATAGAAGCAAAAAAAAAAAAAACTAAAACGAATTATCATTAACATCACTTGAGTTTTACAAACTTACTTAGTTTGTTCACTTGTCTAATAGCTAACGCCAAGTACTCGAAGTAGTAGTAAAAGTTGTTGCTGCACATGCACTCAAATGGAATGTATTTGAAGAAAGTTCTAAAGATATTTAATACTTACAGCGTATTTGTATTAGAGTAGAGTATGAAAATAAAATAAGAAATCTTGAAAAGAATTTCTTATTTCCTCAAAGAAAATTTATACAGAAAATATATAGCAGATGCAATCATATAAATCCTATCTTTAACCCTTTGACGACCGATGTACACTATAGAGGACATTCGCAAAAGTCCCCCTACTCTGTATTCTCACATAATTTTCATTCATTAATTTTATTTTTATTTATTTTATAATAAAGTCTGCAATCTAAATACGATTGAAATTATTTCCATATTGATGGGCACTAAAACCCATTTTTAAAAACTTTTTTAACAATCAACGAAAAATACGATATTTTTAGATCATTTTTTATTTCTGTATTTTTATTTCTACAGGAAAATTTGTTAAAATTTTAATTCTTAAATTTTAAATTTTATTTTGTCAATTATGTCAAATTTTGTCCAAATTTTATTTCTCTCGAATATTTTGTCAAAATTTTATTTCTATAGAAAAGTTTCAAAATTTTATTTCTACAGAAAATTTTGTCGATTTTATATCTATGGTAAATTTTGTGAAAAATGTATTTCTATAGGAACCTTAGTAAAGTAGAAAGTCGCAGTTAATTTTGTTATAAAATAATTTTATTTTTTAATCTGAAAAATGTTCGGAGAACGTAGAGGGTATCATGTGGGGAAAATAGGGTACCTCCCATTTGTCCCACTTTTTTTAAATTACAGTAAAAAATTAAAATTTGTCGACTTACTGAAATTTTACAGAGAATTTGGGGGAGATTATGAAATTTATATGAGGTATATAATTTTTTAATATTTGGTCGGAGAAAAATAAAAGGGCTCTCCTGTACCCTTTTATTTTTCCCCGACCATTCTCCTTTCCCCGACCTTTCTCCTCAAGTACACACTGTGAAAAAATTAAACTTTTCCAATTTACTTGAAATATATTATTATAATGGATATCTGATTTTAGGATATTTGGAAGGGAAGAGGGGCCTCCCCTTGTCCTGCTGTTTAAAAATTGGGCTTATAATTTGCTTGAGATTTGCTGGGACGTCCACACAATATACGCTATATATGATTTTTCGATATTGGGACGGGGAGGGACCCCTCCTCTAAAACTAAAAAAAAAATAGAATTCTCAAGTTTACTTGAAATTTACAAAGGCCGTAAGGCAAGGTTATGAAATCAATATGGTATACTTGATTTTTGGGTATTTGGACGGGAACCTTATCCTTGCCCCACACTTTTTATATCTTAGCATATTTTGTCAAAATTTTATTTCTATAGGAGATTTTGTTAAAATTTTATTTCTATGGAAAATTTTGTCAAAATTTTATTTGTATAGAAAATTTTGTCAAAATTTTTATTTCTATAGAAATTTTGTCAACATTTTATTTTTATAGCAAATTTTGTCGAAATTTTATTTGTATAGAAAATTTTGTCAAAATTTTTATTTCTATAGAAATTTTGTCAAAAATTTTTTTCTATAGAAATTTTGTCAAAAATTTATTTCTATAGCAAATTTTGTCAAAATTTTATATCTGTAGAAAATTTTGTCAACATTTTATTTTTATAGAAAATTTTGTCAAAAATTTATTTCTATAGAAAATTGACTCAAAATTGTATTTCTATAGAGTATTTTGTTAACATTTTATTTTTATAGTAAACTTTTCCAAGATTTTATTTATGTAGAAAATTTTGTCAAAATTTTATTTCTATAAAAAATTTACAAAAATTTTATTGCTACAGAAAATTTAGTCAAAATTTTGTTTTTATAGTCAATTTTGTCAAAATTTTATTTCTACAGAAAATTTTGTCAAGAGTTTATTTCTATAGAAAATTTTGTCAAAAATTTATTTCTATAGCAAATTTTGTCTAAATTTTATATCTGTAGAAAATTTTGTCAACATTTTATTTTTATAGAAAATTTTGTCAAAAATTTATTTCTATAGAAAATTGACTCAAAATTTTATTTCTATAGAGTATTTTGTTAACATTTTATTTTTATAGTAAACTTTTCCAAGATTTTATTTCTGTAGAAAATTGTGTCAAAATTTTATTTCTATAAACAATTTTACCAAACTTTTATTGCTATAGAAAATTTAGTCAAAATTTTGTTTTTATAGTCAATTTTGTCAAAATTTTATTTCTATAGAAAATTTTGTCAAGAGTTTATTTCTATAGAAAATTTTGTCAAAAATTTATTTCTATAGCAAATTTTGTCTAAATTTTATATCTGTAGAAAATTTTGTCAACATTTTATTTTTATAGAAAATTTTGTCAAAAATTTATTTCTATAGAAAATTTTGCCAAAATTTTATTTCTATAGAGTATTTTGTTAGTATTTTATTTTTATAGTAAACTTTTCCAAGATTTTATTTCTGTAGAAAATTTTGTCAAAATTTTATTTCTATAAAAAATTTACCAAAATTTTATTGCTACGGAAAATTTAGTCAAAATTTTGTTTTTATTGTCAATTTTGTCAAGAGTTTATTTCTATAGAAAATTTTGTCAAAATTTTATTTCTCTAGAATATTTTGTTAACATTTTTTTTCTATAGTAAATTTTTCCAAGATTTTATTTTTGTAGAAAATTTTGTCAACATTTTATTTCTATAGAAAATTTTGTCAAAATTGTATTTCTATACAAAATTTACTCAAAATTTTATTTCAATAGAAAATTTATTTCTATAGGAAATTTTGTTAAAATTTTATTTCTTTAGAAAATTTTCAAAATTTTATTTCTATAGGAAATTTTGTCAAAAACGTATTTCTATAGAAAATTTTGTCAAAATTTTATTTTTATAGAAAATTTTGTCAAAATTTTATTTTTATAGAAAATTTTGTCACAATTTTTATTTCTATAGAAATTTTGTCAAAAATTTATTTCTATGAAAATGTTGTCAAAATTTTATTTCTATACAAAATTTTGTCAACATTTTATTTCTGTAGAAAATTTTGTCAACATTTTATGTCTATAGAAATTTTTGTCAAAATTGTATTTCTCTAGAATATTTTGTTAACATTTTATTTTTATAGTAAACTTTTCCAAGATTTTATTTCTGTAGAAAATTGTGTCAAAATTTTATTTCTATAAACAATTTTACCAAAATTTTATTGCTATAGAAAATTTAATCAAAATTTTGTTTTTATAGTCAATTTTGTCAAAATTTTATTTCTATTGAAAATTTTGTCAAGAGTTTATTTCTATAGAAAATTTTGCCAAAATTTTATTTCTCTAGAGTATTTTGTTAACATTTTTTTTCTATAGTAAATTTTTCGAAGATTTTATTTTTGTAGAAAATTTGTTTCAACATTTTATTTCTATAGAAAATTTTGTCAAAATTTTATTTCTATAGAAAATGTTGTCAAAATTTTATTTTATTTCTATCAAGAGTTTATTTCTATAGAAAATTTTGTCAAAATTTTATTTCTATAGAAAATTTTATCAAGAGTTTATTTCTATAGAAAATTTTGTCAAAATTTTATTTCTCTAGAATATTTTGTCAAAATTGTATTTCTATAGAAAATTTCGTCAACATTTTATTTCTCTAGAAAATTTTGCCAAAATTTCTGTTCTATAGAATATTTTTTCAATAATTCATTTCTATAGTAAATTTTTCCAAGATATTATTTTTATAGAAAATTTTTTTCCAAATTTTTATTTCTATAGAAAGTTTTGTTAAAATTTTATTTCTACAGAAAAATTTGTCAAAATTTTATTTCTACAGAAAATTTTGTCAAAATTTTATTTCTATAAGACATTTTGCCAACATGTTGTTTCTATGAAAAATTTTTCAAAAAATTTATTTCTATGGAAAATTTTACAAAAATAAATTTGACATGCATACTTTTCCTCTGTTAACCAACAGCTACACTTGTCGTTTAGTCAATTCATGGTTTTAAGCTGAAATCGAAAACAACAATAATGATTGAAGAATAAACCAACGATAACAAAACAAAACAAAAGTTTATTTCTATAGACATTTTTGCAAAATTTTACTTCTACGGAAAATTTTTGCAAAATTTTATTTCTTTAGAAAATTTTTTGCAACATTTCATTTTAATAGAAAATTTTTGCAAAATTTAGAAAAATTTTGCAGAGTTTTATTTCTATAGGAAATTTTTGCAAAGAAAAAGTGATATACAGCAATTCCTCGATTTCCGTCGCTTCGGTTTACGTTGTTTCGATTTACAACGTCAAATTTTTTGTTCCATCCAACTTCGATTTACGACGTCGATTTTTTTGCCAACTATATCAGAAGTGATATAAGTACCAACGATGATGATGACATACATATATAATTAAATGGGCAATTTTTAATTCGGTTTACGTCGTCAAATTCCAGAATCAATCACTACGAAAATCGAGGAATTCCTGTATTTGTAAAAAAAAACTTATCTAAGCAAGCCGACTATCGAAAACCGTTTTTCTGGAGGTCCTAGTATAATTTACATTGGGTTTACTGAATTGCCCGACTTTCTTCTGATAATTGGTTGATAGTTTTGCTGCACCTAGAGGATACTGATGAGGAATTTGGTAATTCCGAAACGGCTGTCCATTCAACTATCTTGCAGTCTATAGGGCTTTGTCCAAAAAATTTGACAAATATATTCTTCCTCTGTTGGTTAAGCTACAAAGGTTTTATACTGAAATCAAAACCACAATTAAAATTTTATTTCTCTAGAATACTTTGTCAAAATTTAATTTCTAGAGGAATGAAATTGTGACAAAATTTTGTTTCTCTAGAATATTTTGTCAAAATTTTAATTATATAGGAAATTTTGTGAAAGTTTTATTTCTCTAGACATTTTCTATAGGAATAAAATTTTGCCAAAATTTTATTTCTCTAGAATATTTAGTCAAAATTTTAATTCTATAGGAAAGTTTGTTGACATTTGATTTCTATAGGAAATTTTCTCAAAATTTTATTTCTATAGGAAATTTTGTCAAAATTGTATTTTTATAGAAAATTTTGTCAAAATTTTATTTCCATAAAAAATTTTGTGAAAATTTTATTTTTATAGACAATTTTGGCAAGATTTAATTTCTATGGTACATTTTGACATAATTTTATTTCTAAAAAAAATTTGTCACAATTTTATTTCTTTAGAAAATGTGGTCAAATTTTTATTTCTATAAAAATTTTTGCCAAAATTTTATTTCTACAGAAAATTTTGCCATAACTTTATTTCTACAGAATATTTTGTCAAATTTTTATTTCTATAGAAAATTGTGTCAAATTTTTATTTTTATAGAAAATTTTATCAAAATTTTACTTCCATAAGAAATTGTGACAAAAATTTATTTCTCTAGAATATTTTGTCAAAATTTTAATTATATAGGAAATTATTATAATTATTTTACTTCTCTAGAAATTCTCTATAGGAATAAAATTTTGCCAAAATTTTATTTCTCTAGAATATTTTGTCAACATTTTTATTCTATAGGAAAGTTTGTCGACATTTGATTTCTATAGAAAATTTTATCAAAATTTTATTTCTATAGGAAATTTTGTCAACATTGGATTTCTATAAAATTTTTTGCCAAAATTTTATTTCTACAGAATATTTTGTCAAAATTTTATTTCTATAGAAAATTTTCTCAAAATTTTATTTTTATAGAAAATGTTATCAAGATTTTATTTCCATAAAAAATTTTGTGAAAATTTTATTTCTATAGAAAATATTGTCAAGATTTGATTTCTATGGTAAATTTTGACAAAATTATATTTCTACAAAAAAAAAATTTGTCACAATTTTATTTCTATAGAAAATGTGGTCAGATTTGTATTTCTATATAAGATTTTGTCAAAAATTTGTTCTATAGAAAAATCAAGAATTCAACCAATCTATCAACCAGTAAAAAAATCTAGGATTTTTGGTAGAATTTTACTAACTGCGGCACAGTGCTTGCGGAGCAGCCTAGAAGAGCAAATTTCATCCGACCTGGTTGCAATATCAAATCCGATTTATATTTATATAAATGTGTATACACCGATCAAGAACCAAAAAAGCTTACATGGACTCCATATGGCAAAATTTTACCACAACTAAAGTAATTCGATTGTGGATGACAGTCTTTAGTAGAATTTTGTACGCAATCCATGGAGGAGGGTATCTACCACCTCTTTGTCCATTTGAGTTGGTGTCAAAAATTCATAATTTTTCCGTCATATTTTTCATTTATTCATACATTTTTATGTTTGAAATAAATTAATTTAGTAATTAACAATTTTTTTTTTATTTTTTTTAGCGTTATATTTTTTATTATTATTTATTAATATTTATATTTGTATTTTATTTGTTTATATATTTATTTATTTTAGTTATATTTATATTTTTATTACAATTATTGGAATTTTTGACTCCAAAAAAAAAAAAAACTTCGAATTTTAGTTTTCAACAAAAGTTTTATAAATTTTTTTCATATTACATTCTTGAAGAAAAAAAAAATGGAACCCTACACACAAAAAAAATTTTTTTGATTTCAATCACGAAAATCACGGATTCAATCATTTTTTTAATTGAAATGTCTTCAATCACGAAAATGATAGTATCAATCACCCATTTTGATTGAAAACCAACACGATTTTTAATTAAAAATTTAATTGACTTTTGTCACGGAATCAATTAATTGTGTGATTGAATCAATTAAAAACGTGATTGATTTTTAACATAAAATTCAATCACAGTTTTAATTGAATCAATTAAAATTTTAATTAATTTCGCGACAAAAATCAATCAACTAATTGATTCATTCAATTAAATAATTAATTGAAATTGGCTATAAATTTCGATCAAAAATTTATATATTGCGACCCCAAAATCGTATTTAGTTTGTTTTTTCGTTTGAAATAAAAGAAAATATGTGTTTCTTATAAAACATATTTAATATTTTATTATTTTTTGAATTATGCAATAGACAAATAAATTTGGTTTTGTTCTAACATAACTTACAAATACAACTACTATCAATAACAACTATAGGCTGAAAAAATAAATTATATAAATCATTATCTTCCTTATAATAATAACCATGTTAGCATGTTCCTTCTAATATGTAGATGCGCCTAGATTTCCAATAAATCAGCAGCTAAATTAGTTTTATCTAATTATACAATTATTTTTCGAGCTTTATGGACAGATATAGATTAAGGAACCTGGTTAATAGAGCCATTGAAAAGAAAACGCCAGATACCAATCTATACACGCCTGGACTGTACATGTTTCGGTTCGGGCGAATGAACCTTTCCACAGCCTTTAGTATAGATCTGGCTGGGAGAGATAACTCAATTTTGGGCCCTTTATGCTAACTCCTTATGGAGAAAACATTTGGGAAATTTCCTCTTACAAATTTTCTGAAAGTAAACAGAATAATTCGAAATTAATTTTGTTCAATTAAAAGTTAATTTTGTTAAACATTACCTGCATAGAATATCAAGTTCAATTCTTATGGAACTCGGTAATTTAATTTTAGTAACAATTCCTTTCGAAAATTTCCACACATTAAAATCGTCTATTAAAATTTGAACCAATCAAAGACAAAAATAATGGGAAAGCAATGTAATATTTGGTATTATATTGATGATACTTTGCAAATTCTGGAACTAGAAAAAAATATAAATGGAAAATACATATTTTTATTATTTTCGGATATTTTTCATATTTTTAAATCCAAAAGAAATAACTTTTTTACCATTACATAATTCAGCTCATTAGTTTATATGCCAGATATACTGCTCTCTACTTGGGTTCAAACTGAAAAAGGCATGTAAAACAAAAATGCAATTTAATGCCAACGCTACTTCGCAACTTCAAGGTGAATCTTCCAACAAACCCATACACACAAAAAAAATTTTTTTGATTTCAATCACGAAAATCGCGGATTCAATCATTTTTTTAATTGAAATGTCTTCAATCACGAAAATGATAGTATCAATCACCCATTTTGATTGAAAACCAACACGATTTTTAATTAAAAATTTAATTGACTTTTGTCACGGAATCAATTAATTGTGTGATTGAATCAATTAAAAACGTGATTGATTTTTAACATAAAATTCAATCATAGTTTTAATTGAATCAATTAAAATTTTAATTAATTTCGCGACAAAAATCAATCAACTATTTGATTCATTCAATTAAATAATTAATTGAAATTGGCTATAAATTTCGATCAAAAAATTTATATATTGCGACCTCAAAATCGTATTTAGTTTTTTTTTTCTTTTGAAATAAAAGAAAATATGTGTTTCTTATAAAACATATTTAATATTTTATTATTTTTTGAATTATGCAATAGACAGATAATTTTGGTTCTTGTCATTTGTATTTTGTTCTAACATAACTTACAAATACAACTACTATCAATAACAACTATAGGGTGAAAAAATAAATTATATAAATCATTATCTTCCTTATAATAATAACCGTGTTAGCATGTTCCTTCTAATATGTAGATGCGCCTAGATTTCCAATAAATCAGCAGCCTGTAAGCTAAATTAGTTTTTCTGAAAGTAAACAGAATAATTCGAATTTCATTTTGTTCAATTAAAAGTTAATTTTGTTAAACATTACCTGCATAGAATATCAAGTTCAATTCATAGTTCCAGGTTGCAGATTTATAATCTTCTTTTGCAGTTGTAGTCTTTTATCATAAAAATGTGTATTAAGGAGCTCGGTAATTTAATTTTAGTAACAATTCCTTTCCAAAATTTCCACACATTAAAAACGTCTATTAAAATTTGAACCAATCAAAGACAAAAATAATGGGAAAGCAATGTAATATTTGGTATTATATTGATGATACTTTGCAAATTCTGGAAATAAAAAAAATATAAATGGAAAATACATATATTTATTATTTTCGGATATTTTTCATATTTTTAAATCCAAAAGAAAGAACTCTTTTACCATTACATAATTCAGCTCATTAGTTTATATACCAGATATACTGCTCTCTACTTGGGTTCAAACTGAAAAAGGCAGGTAAAACAAAAATGCAATTTAATGCCAACGCTACTTCGCAACTTCAAGGTGAATCTTCCACCAAACCCATACCGCTCTTGGTTTTAAGAAAACTAGGAGTGAAAAAAATTTATAATTTTAAAAGATCAATACGGTACCCACTTTTTTATTGCAAACATATTATTATATATTTGAAAAAATGATGGAGTTGATGGGATTGATTGGTCAATTTCACGAAATAAAATTGGTCACTAAAAGAAATGAATAAAAAATATATTATTTTAGTCCGTTTAATGTAAACAGGCTTCAATGGAAAACGGTATTCACATTTTCTTACCTTCAATAAACGTAGATTGTTTTCCATTTTTACAATGCCACAAAACACAAACACAGGTAATTTCAAATGCGTTCTGTCATATATTTTTTTCAAACCTTTACCACGTGGCCGTTTGTTGTTGCACACTTTATTTATTTCAACCCTTTGCTATGATTTGTTGTTGCGTTCAAAATATTTATGCACACATTTTGAATGCAGCAGACAGAATGTCGCCAATCATGTTTTTCAATTTACGCGAAAAACAAAAACCCAACCGTTTGTTACGAGTTACTTCCACAGACTGATCTCTCCATCATACATTGTTGAATAAAAACCCATTCTCTTGTTCTCTTTTCGCTCTTTCCATTGCTCAAAATTATTCAGTTTCAATCACAAAGGTGATTGGATCAATCACATGTGTAATTGGAAACGGAAAAAATTTCAATCACGTTTGTAATTGAAAATTATTTCCGAATTGATTAAGAAATTGATTGAATCAATTAATATTTTAATTGGAAACGTAACAAATATCAATCATTTTTTTAATTGGTTTTTATTCGGATTTGATTAAATAATTAATTGAATCAATTAACATATTAATTGAATCCGTTTCCAAATTCAATTAAGTGTTTAATTGAAAAAATTTTGGTGATAATTTTTTGTGTGTACTCTTGGTTTTAAGAAAACTAGGAGTGAAAAAAATTTATAATTTTACAAGATCAATACGGTACCCACTTTTTTATTGCAAACATATTATTATATATTTGATAAAATGATGGAGTTGATGGGATTGATTGGTCAATTTCACGAAATAAAATTGGTCACTATAAGAAATGAATAAAAAATATATTATTATAGTCCGTTTAATGTAAACAGGCTTCAATGGAAAACGGTATTCACATTTCACAATTTCTTACCTTCAATAAACGTAGATTGTTTTCCATTTTTACAATATCACAAAACACAAACACAGGTAATTTCAAATGCGTTCTGTCATATATTTTTTTCAAACCTTTACCACGTGGCCGTTTGTTGTTGCACACTTCATTTATTTCAATCCTTTGCTATGATTTGTTGTTGCGTTCAAAATATTTATGCACACATTTTGAATGCAGCAGACAGAATGTCGCCAATCATGTTTTTCAATTTTCGCGAAAAACAAAAACCCAACCGTTCGTTACGAGTTACTTCCACAGACTGATTTCTCCATCATACATTGTTGACTAAATACCCATTTTCTTGTTCTCTTTTCGCTCTTCCCATTGCTCAAAATTATTCAGTTTCAATCACAAAGGTGATTGGATCAATCACATGTGTAATTGGAAACGGAAAAAATTTCAATCACATTTGTAATTGAAAATTATTTCCGAATTGATTAACAAATTGATTGAATCAATAAATATTTTAATTGTAAACGTAACAAATATCAATCATTTTTTTAATTGGTTTTTATTCGGATTTGATTAAATAATTAATTGAATCCATTAACATATTAATTGAATCCGTTTCCAAATTCAATTAAGTGTTTAATTGAAAAAATTTTGGTGATAATTTTTTGTGTGTACACGAAGATATGCAAATATCTTTGTGTAAATATTTCTTTAAAAATTTGAATTCAAATGGCTTAAGGAAAATGGCTATAGGCAAAACTGCTAAAGCCATTATTTATTTCTTAATTTATTATATATTTTTTTTTTGTCGTAAGCGTAAGCAAATTTATTGTTGTCGTCCAATTTTCTTCTCTGTTATTTTGTCTTTTCAAAATTCGTTCATTAAAATCGTATATTTACAAATAAACAAGGAAGTCCATATTATAGGCGTAATTTATAGTCCTTTTTAAATAGGAGCTTGTTTGGTCTGGTCTTTTATTTTCATGACATTGATCAAATTTCCGCTTTTGACCAAAATCCTGCAAACATTCTCTCTTACAAATTAAGTAAATAAATATTTCTGAGAAAACAACAAAAGCAATTAGAAAATAATACGAAAGAGAAGCAAGCGAAAATGAATAATTGTCCAAAAGTTATAGCACGGTGGGACAAAATGTACAGAATAATTAAGAGTAAGTTAGATAAATGGAAAGAAATAAAATTAGACATAAACAATAATCCTTGTGGACTAGGATACCAAATAGTTATGTAGAAACTAGGCACTAGTTGTCAAAGAAGACGAGAACGATACAGAAGCATTCTCAAACATCCCTGTCTTTACAACAGAAGAAATGCGTAGTACCTCCAAAAGCCTCAAGGACAAGAAGGTACCTGGTCCTAACGGCATACCGGCAGAGGTAATTAAATAGAAACTAAGCGGTCCATATGGGCCAGAAGGGACCCTATGGGTCAGTAAGGACCACAGCAGCGAGTCAGAAGGGACTCCAAAGCTACGTATTCGAGATGTGGGTCAGTAGGGACTCCATTGAACCAAAGTTTAAAAATTGCAGACACCATAGATGGTAAGGGCGCGGAATACAGGATCATATAAAAACCAATCGGATGAATAGAGCAGGACCAAATTTATAACAATACTGCTGGGAATTTAGAAGGCAACCACCCTTGGATCAGATACTCTATTGTTAAAATTGAGTATAGTTTACTTGATGGCAGGGAGCCACCGTGGTGCAATGGTTAGCATGCCCGCCTTGCATACACAAGGTCGTGGGTTCGATTCCTGCTTCGACCGAACACCAAAAAGTTTTTCAGCGGTGGATTATCCCACCTCAGTAATGTTGGTTACATTTCTGAGGGTTTCAAAGCTTCTCTAAGTGGTTTCACTGCAATGTGAAACGCCGTTCGGACTCGGCTATAAAAAGGAGGTCCCTTGTCATTGAGCTTAACTTGGAATCGGGCAGCACTCAGTGATAAGAGAAAAGTTCACCAATGTGGTATCACAATGGACTGAATAGTCTAAGTGAGCCCGATACATCGGGCTGCCACCTAACCTAACCTAACCTTACTTGACGGCAAGAATCGATTCAGTCAAAGAAATCAATGTATAGACCGATTTATAGTTTCTATACAAAACATTAAGTGGATTAAATAATTCGTAGTTATGTCAACAAAATTCTACCCTTAAGTATACAAAGTTTCTATTTATACGATTTGGAACAAATTTTGCGATGTTAAGTAGTGTGAATCAGTATCTCCATTAATAAATTTAGTGAAAAATTCAATACCATGCATAAACCTTCTATGCTCAAGAGATGGAAGATCAATTAACATAAGATGACTAGAATAAGGGGGACAGTCGTATAAATTATTCAAGCCATGCTTTCTCAAAGCAAAAATAAGAAACTGCTTTTGGACAGATTCAATACGATCAATAACATAGAACAACGATAACTTGGTGACCAGACAATACATGCATACTCCAATATCGGCTTAACCAGAGTCGTAAAGAGCCTTTTCGTAAGATAAGGATCAACAAAGTTCATCAGCCTGAGATGAGCAGACGTAATATACATCCTAGAGTCGATATTTCACATACCGAAATACCAACTTTTGATATTTGCCACTATACAGGGACCAAGAAGAATGGAGGTAACCTCTGGTGCCGCACAAGGCTCAAACATCTGACAAGATCTCTGAAACGCAACATACGACGAGATACTTAAGATACCCATGCTAGATGATACATTCCTTGTTGGCTACGATAATGACATAGTCGCTGTGATAAAAGCGAGGAAAACTTAAGAGGCTCAAAGCAAATTTTGCACACCATGATACGTGCGAAAGACATAGTCATAGACACATAGACGACATTGTAATCCCAACAAGGCAGTCAACTAACGTTCTCCAAACGACAGAGGAGGCTAATGGCAAACATAGGAGGCTCTCTTCCAAGCAGAAGAAAAATACTCATGTAAATGACTAACAGTATACTCCCCTATGGATGTGAAGTCTGGATGTCGACCCCTACAGAGACAGACTAGAGCGAAAAAAAACTGCTTTCAGTACAGGGAACGGTAACAGGTTGGCTGATAAGTCCCCGGTCTGACACATAGATGGTGTCGCTAGTATTAAATGCATATTATTTTTATATAGCACCAACCTTCAAATGATTCGTGTCAAAATTTGACGTCTGTAAGTCAATTAGTTTGTGAGATAGAGCGTCTTTTGTAAAGCAACTTTTGTTATTGTGAAAAAAATGGAAAAAAGGAATTTCGTGTTTTGATAAAATACTGGTTTCTGAAGGGAAAAAATACGGTGGAAGCAAAAACTTGGCTTGATAATGAGTTTCCGGACTTTGCCCCAGGGAAATCAACAATAATTGATTGGTATTCAAAATTCAAGCGTGGTGAAATGAGCACGGAGGACGGTGAACGCAGTAGACGCCCGAAAGAGGTGGTTACCGACGAAAACATCAAACAAATTCACAAAATGATTTTGAATGATGGTAAAATGAAGTTGATCGAGATAGCAGAGTCCTTAAAGATATCAAAGGAACGTGTTGGTCATATCATTCATCAATATTTGGATATGCGGAAGCTCTGTGCAAAATGGGTGCCGCGCCAGCTCACATTTGACCAAAAACAACAACGTGTTGATGATTCTTAGCGGCGTTTGCAGCTGTTAACCCGAGTTTTTCCGTCGATATGTGACAATGGATGAAACATGGCTCCATCACTACACTCCTGAGTCCAATCGACAGTCGGCTGAGTGGACAGTGACCGGTGAACCGTCTCCGAAGCGTGGAAACACTCAAAAGTCCGCTGGAAAAGTAATGTCCTCTGTTTTTTGGGATGCGCATGGAATAATTTTTATCGATTATCTTGAGAAGGGGAAAACCATCAACAGTGACTATTATAAGGCGTTATTGGAGCGTTTGAATCGCGGCAAAACGGCCCCATATGAAGAAGAAATAAGTGTTGTTCCACCAAGACAACGCACCGTGCCACAAGTCATTGAGAACGATGGCAAAAATTCATGAATTGGGCTTCGAATTGCTTCCCCACCCACCGTATTCTCTAGATCTGCCCTCCAACGACTTTTTCTTGTTCTCAGACCTCAAAAGGATGCTCGCAGGGAAAAATTTGGCTGCAATGAAGAGGTGATCGCCGAAACTGAGGCCTATTTTGAGGCAAAACCGAAGGAGTACTACCAAAATGGTATCAAAAAATTGGAAGGTCGTTATAATGGCTCTTGAAAGGAACTATGTTGAATAATAAAAATGAATTTTGACAAAAAAAATGTGTTTTTCTTTGTTAGACCGGGGATTTATCAGCCAAACTGTTAGCTACCGAGAATCACTTCAATATAACGCACGGTAGCAGGGGAAACCGCATTAGTGATAGAAGGAACGATCCCAATAGACCTCCAGGTGATTGAGCGGCAAATAGTGCTTCGAGGATAAACAACAAGGCACGACTAACTGGATACCGAACATCCAACAAGAGACCAGATATTAGTGGAAGAAAAGATGGAGGAACGAGGCAAAGTACAGATGGAAACGCCGACTCATAACCCAGATACCGTTATGGCGAGAGAGAGAAGGCATGGGAAAGTGGCGTATTTCAAGACTCAGATGCGAAATACTTGATGAGAACACTGACAAGTCCCGAGTAATATAACTTGGGACTTGTCTCGGATACTTTTAAAAGTAATAGCATCGTATAAGAAAATACAGCTTAGAGAACTGTATTTAAGGAAAAGAAGAGGTCGCTGATGATACCAAGCATGTAGCCGTTGTGCAGAACGACGTGCAGTGCTTGTAGTAGAAATTGGTCATATCTCTCCGAGTAATATAATCCAGAAGATGGTACATAGTGAGAGGAACTTTGAGACCAGAGGGCGTAGAACACGTTTGCCGCGAGAAAAAGTTTTCTACGGACACGACAACATGAGTAATGTAGGCTTAAATCTGGATGCGGACTAGAAGGAGACGGTCAATGACAACGTGGAGTCCAACTCGAAGTAATGCGAAAGCGTTTCCGAAATGGTAAGTAGAACGGAGATATCCTAAGGTGCCGCAGAAGGCTCAATCCTTGGGACATATCTCTGGAATGCAAAATACGACGAGAGACTGAAAATAATCCCAAGGCAGTCAATCAAGTACTTGGGACTTTAGGCTGGACTCGAAACCAACGAACTCCAAGCAGATAGAGTGCGCACCGGGGAAATCTGCTATGACAACGTCGCGACTGAGCAAGCTGATGGCAAACAAAGGAAGCCCTCTTCCAAGCAGAAGATATCCATGGAGATGACTAACAGTACACTCCTCTATGGATGCGAGATCAGAGAGTTGGCCCTACAGAGATGGACTAAAGCGAAAATGCTGTTTTCAGTACCGAGAACGGCAGCTCTCAGTACGGAGAACGGTAACTCTCTTCATCATCCCGCTTGGTATCAGGGGAAGCCGCATTAGTGATAACAGGAACCATCCCTATAGACCTCGAAGAGATTGAAGTTTTTCGAGGTTAAAGAACAAGGTGTGAAAGGCTTGATACCGCCCATTCAACAAGAGACCAGAGATTAGTGGCAAGAAGAAAACATGTGGAAGTGACGTCCTACATGACTCATATGCTCTCTGGTTACGGATACTTTCGAAAGTATCTGACAACGTGGAGTCCACCTCGAAGAAATGCGAAAGCGCTTCCGAAGTGGTAAGTAGAATGGAGATATCCTAAGGTGCCGCAGAAGATCTCTGGAACGCGGAACCACCATACCTCATTACGTAAAATAGTTGCCTACGATGTGAGAAATACTGACGAGACTCAACGCAAACATCGCCAAACCATGACACGTTCGAAAGACTGGTCAGACACGCATGGCTTTCAATTAGTCATGCAAAAGACCGAACTGCTACTACTAACGAGACGGCTACTGCCTCTAGAGTTAGAGATGCACATAGACGACATGTCGCGACATGGTAATCCCAAGACAGTCCATTAGTTATTTGGGACTAAAGCTGGGCTCAAAACCAGATAGAGTACGTAACGTATAAACAAAGGAGGCTCTCTTCCAAGCAGAAGAATGATATTGATGGAGGCATTTTTCTATCACGGCTTCTCTCTTTCGCCATTTGACAAGTCTCCGTTACATTACGGCTGCTCCTGCCTCTAAGGCACCAAAGGCCGCTAAGGCTGCAAAAGCTCCCAAGGCTGCCAAGCCTGAGAAAGCAGCCAATGTGAAAACTGCCCCCAAATATAAACGTCATGGTCGTTTGTTCGCCAAGGCTCTATTCACTGGTTACAAACGTGGTCTGAGAAATCATCAAGAAAACCAAGCTATCCTCAAGATTGAGGGTGTCCGCAGAAAGGAACATGATCAATTCTATATTGGCAAGCGTTGTATTTATGTTTATAAAGCTGAAACCAAGAAGTGCGTACCCCAATATCCCGATCGCAAGACCCGTCTACGTGCCGTATGGGGTAAAGTGACTCGTCTACACGGTAACGGTGGTGCCGTTCGCGCTCGTTTCAACAAAAACATGCCCGGCCACGCTATGGGACATCGTATTCGCATTATGTTGTACCCATCATGGATGTATCATGGTATCAGGGGAAGCCGCATTAGTGATAACAGGAACCATCCCTATAGACCTCGAGGCAATTGAGCGCACAAAGGTTTTCGAGGTTAAAGAACAAGGTGCGCACGATTTGATACCGACCATTCAACAAGAGAGCAGAGATTAATGGCGAGAAGAGAACATGTGGCAATGACGTCCTACATGACTCATATGCTCTCTGGTTACGGATACTTTCGAAAGTATCTGCATATTATGGACCAGTGGAGTTCAGAGAACTGTATTTACGAAAAAATAAGAGGTCGCGGATGATGCCGAGCATACTTTCTTTAGATGGAGTTGGTGTATGAGGACTGAATGTGGATGCGGATCAGAAAGAAATGGTCATGAACCACGTGGAGTCCACCTCGAAGTAATGCGAAAGCGGTTTCGAAGTGGTAATGTGATCTAGGCGTTGGCCCTACAGAGACGGACTAAAGCGAAAATGCTGTTTTCAGTACGGAGAACGGTAGCTCACTTCAGCATCCCGCATGGTATCCGGGGAAGCTGCATTAGTGATAATAGGAACCATCCCTATAGACCTCGAGGCGATTGAGCGCAAAATGTTTTCGAGATTAAAGAACAAGGTGCGAAAGACTTGATACTGGCCATTCAACAAGCGACAAGAGATTAATGGCGACAAGAAAACATGTGGAAGTGACGTCTTACATGACTCATATGTCTCTCTGGTTACGGATACTTCTGAAAGTATCTGCATATTATGGGCAAATGGAGTTCAAAGAACTGTATTTACAAAAAAGAAGAGGTCGCGGATGATGCCGAGCATACTTTTTTTAGATGTAGTCGGTGTATCTCTCCGAGAAATATTGTCAAGAAGATGATGCAGAGTTAGAGGAACTGGGAGACCAGAGGGCGTTTTGTAGGACACGTTCTCCGCGATAAAAAGGTTGCCACGGACACGACGTCATGAGGACTGAATGTGGATGCGGATCGGAAAGAGATGGTCATGGACCACGTGGAGTCCACCTCGAAGTAATGCGAAAGCGGTTTCGAAGTGGTAATGTTATCTGGGCGTTGGCCTTACAGAGACGGACTAAAGCGAAAATGCTGTTTTCAGTACGGAGAACGGCAGCTCTCAGTACGGAGAACGGTAGCTCACTTCAGCATCCCGCATGGTATCCGGGGAAGTTGCAATAGTGATAATAGGAACCATCCCTAAGACCTCGAGGCGATTAAGCGCAAAATGTTTTCGAGGTTAAAGAACAAGGTGCGAAAGACTTGATACCGACCATTCAACAAGATACCAGAGATTAATGGCGACAAGAAAACATGTGAAAGTGACGTCTTACATGACTCATATGCTTTCTGGTTACGGATACTTTTGAAAGTATCTGCATATTATGGGCAAATTGAGTTCAGAGAACTGTATGTACGAAAAAGAAGAGGTCGCGGATGATGCCGATCATACTTTCTTTAGATGTAGTCGGTGTATCTCTCCGAGAAATATTGTCGAGAAGATGATGCAGAGTTAAAGGAACCCATATTATGGGCAACTAGAGTTCAGAGAACTGTATTTACGAAAAAGAAGAGGTCGCGGATGATGCCGAGCATACTTTATTTAGATGTAGTCGGTGTATCTCTCCGAGAAATATTGTCAAGAAGATGATGCAGAGTTAGAGGAACTGGGAGACCAGAGGGCGTTTTGTACGACACGTTCTCCGCGATAAAAAGGTTGCCACGGACACGACTTCATGAGGAATGTAAACTTGAATATGGATGCGGACCAGAAGGAGACGGTCATGGACCACGTGGAATTCACCTCGAAGTAATGGGAAAGCGATTTCGAAGTGGTAATCAAATATCGGGGGAAGAGGGATTGGTATTTAGCCGGTATCGTCGGTGGTGATGGAGTACGGCATTCGAGTGGACTCACAGGCCGGTGCATAAAGCATTTTCCTACCCTTACCCGCAAAAAAATTAATTTACTATAATTTAATTATTAAATTAATTTAAATATATTTATGGCAATAACATAATTTGAATTAATTTAATTTCTTTTATTCAATTTATACATCCAAATATTTATTTATGTTACCCAGCTACACTGTGCCTATGGCTGGACAAAAAATAATTTAAGAAAACATCCAAGCTGAAAACGAAACTCCATTAAAATAAAATTACAATTTACATAACATAATTAAAGATGGTCCTTCGTTGCTTTGAAAACAAAGCAATACAACCACAACATTCATACAATTTAATAGACCATTTATAAAGACAAATATTTGTTTTAAACAGCCTTTGTGAAAACGTACGATTTTTAATGATATAGACAATTTCATCAGAAAAACAAGCAGCCAGATTGAAATCACAAAGGTTTATCTGTGTCACAATACAGACCATGACCCAATGTGATGGCCTAAAAGTATACACTAGAAAATCTGTAAAACAAAAAACAAAACTAAATGCAAACACAACCATGAACTTTCATATGCAGTTTATTTATGTAGATTCGCCATTCATTTTAGTTCATTCACTTGATATTGTGATTATAAATGTTGTTGTAAGATAATAGAGATAAAACTACTGCTGCCACCATACCTCATTACGTAAACAATAATAATTAACGCACTCTGAAAGTGGCAAATTATGAAAGAGCATTGTAGCTATGGTAACTGCTGGAAAAAGACCATAGTCTATAACCGGAAGAAACAACAAAACAATTAAACACCACTGTGGAAGTGGCTGAAAGCGTGAAAAGCAAATTAGCAAATAACATGGTTAACTATAATCAAACAATAAAAAACACGTATAATGAAGTTATTTTAATAAAGAATACAAAAATCAAATTTAAAATGAATGAATGCCTGAAACTATGCCACTGATTATAAATAGTATATGGGTAAAATAAAATAATACTTGAACTGAGAGAAGGGTTTCGTTATCGCTGAGAATTTCCAAATAGTATTAGAAAAAGTGTAGTCTACAGAAAAAAAATCCATTGTTTAACTGATACTTAAATTAATTTATTTTGAGTGCGAAAATTTCATTATTCCAAATATTTCTCAAAAATCGTATGAACTAAACGTGACTATAACTGCCAATGACCGAACAGATAAGTTCAATGCTAACTAATTTTGAAGAAAATTTTCACTTTCCAAAAAAACGAAAGAATGAACTACGTCGTGTTTAATAGTGACATGGGTGGCCAGTATGAGTAGAGGATGCTGATGAGGAATGTGGTAATTCCGAAACGTGCGTCCATCCGACCATCTTGCAGTCTATAGGGCTTTGCCCAAATAAATTTGACAAACATTCTTTTCCTCTGTTGGTTAAGCTACACTTGTAGTTTAGTAAATGTATGGTTTTAAGCTGCAATAAAAAAAAAAAACAATAAAAATTTTATTTCTATAGAAAATATTGTAAAAATTTCATTTCTGTAGAAAATTTTGTCAAAATTTTATTTCTATAGAAAATTTTCTCAAAATTTTATTTTTATAGAAAAATTTCTCAAAATTTTATTTCTATAGAAAATTTTCTCAAAAATTTATTTCTATAGAAAATTTTGTCAAAATTTTATTTCTTTAGAAAATTTTGTCAAAATTTTATTTCTATAGAAAATGTTGTCAAAATTTTATTTCTATAGAAAATTTTCTCAAAATTTTATTTCTATAGAAAATTTTCTCAAAATTTTATTTCTATAGAAAATTTTCTCAAAATTTTATTTCTATTGAAAATGTTGTCAAAATTTTATTTCTATAGAAAATTTTGTCAAAATTTTATTTCTATAGAAAATTTTGTCAAAATTTTATTTCTATAGATAATTTTGTCAACATTTTATTTCTATAGAAAATTTTGTCAAAATTTTATTTCTATAGAAAATTTTGTCAAAATTTTATTTCTATAGAAATTTTTGTCAAATTTTTTTTCTATAGAACATTTTCTCAAAAATTTATTTCTATAGAAAATTTTCTCAAAATTTTATTTCTATAAAAATTTTCTCAAAATTTTATTTCTATAGAAAATTTTCTCAAAATTTTATTTCTATAGAAAATTTTGTCAAAATTTTATTTCTATAGAAAATTTTCTCAAAATTTTATTTCTATAGAAAATTTTGTCAAAATTTTATTTCTATAGAAAATTTTGTCAACATTTTATTTTTATAGAAAATTTTTGTCAAAATTTTATTTCTATAGAAAATTTTGTCAAAATTTTATTTCTATAAAAAATTGTCAAAGTGTTATTTCTATAGAAAATTTTGTCAAAATTTTATTTCTATAGATAATTTTGTCTAAATTTTATTTCTATAGAAAATTTTGTCAAAATTTTATTTCTATAGATAATTTTGTCAACATTTTGTTTCTATAGAAAATTTTGTCAAAATTTTATTTCTTTAGAAAATTTTGTCAAAATTTTATTTCTATAGAAAATTTTGTCAAAATTTTATTTCTATAGAAAATTTTCTCCAAATTTTATTTCTAAAGAAAATTTTCTTAAAATTTTATTTCTATAGAAAATTTTGTCAAAATTTTATTTCTATAAAAAATTTGTCAAAATTTTATTTCTATAGAAAATTTTGTCAAAATTTTATTTCTATAGATAATTTTGTCAACATTTTATTTCTATAGAAAATTTTGTCAAAATTTTATTTCTATAGAAAATTTTGTCAAAATTTTATTTCTATAGAAATTTTTGTCAAATTTTTTTTCTATAGAACATTTTCTCAAAAATTTATTTCTATAGAAAATTTTCTCAAAATTTTATTTCTATAAAAATTTTCTCAAAATTTTATTTCTATAGAAAATTTTCTCAAAATTTTATTTCTATAGAAAATTTTGTCAAAATTTTATTTCTATAGAAAATTTTCTCAAAATTTTATTTCTATAGAAAATTTTGTCAAAATTTTATTTCTATAGAAAATTTTGTCAACATTTTATTTTTATAGAAAATTTTTGTCAAAATTTTATTTCTATAGAAAATTTTGTCAAAATTTTATTTCTATAAAAAAATTGTCAAAGTGTTATTTCTATAGAAAATTTTGTCAAAATTTTATTTCTATAGAAAATTTTGTCTAAATTTTATTTCTATAGAAAATTTTGTCAAAATTTTATTTCTATAGATAATTTTGTCAACATTTTGTTTCTATAGAAAATTTTGTCAAAATTTTATTTCTTTAGAAAATTTTGTCAAAATTTTATTTCTATAGAAAATTTTGTCAAAATTTTATTTCTATAGAAAATTTTCTCCAAATTTTATTTCTAACGAAAATTTTCTCAAAATTTTATTTCTATAGAAAATTTTGTCAAAATTTTATTTCTATAAAAAATTTGTCAAAATTTTATTTCTATAGAAAATTTTGTCAAAATTTTATTTCTATAGAAAATTTTGTCAAAATTTTATTTCTATAGAAAATTTTGTCAAAATTTTATTTCTATAGATAATTTTGTCAACATTTTGTTTCTATAGAAAATTTTGTCAAAATTTTATTTCTATAGAAAATTTTGTCAAAATTTTATTTCTTTAGAAAATTTTGTCAAAATTTTATTTCTATAGAAAATTTTGTCAAAATTTTATTTCTATAGAAAATTTTGTCAAAATTTTATTTCTATAGAAAATTTTGTCAAAATTTTATTTCTATAGAACATTTTCTCAAAATTTTATTTCTATAGAAAATTTTCTCAAAATTTTATTTCTATAGAAAATTTTGTCAAAGTTTTATTTCTATAGAATATTTTGTCAAAATTTTATTTCTATAGAATATTTTGTAAAAATTTCATTTCTGTAGAAAATTTTGTCAAAATTTTATTTCTATAGAAAATTTTCTGAAAATTTTATTTCTATCGAAAATTTTCTCAAAATGTTATTTCTATAGAAAATTTTCTCAAAATTTTATTTCTATAGAAAATTTTCTCAAAATTTTATTTCTATAGAAAATTTTGTCAAAATTTTATTTCTATAAAAAAATTTGTCAAAATTTTATTTCTATAGAAAATTTAGTCAAAATTTTATTTCTATAGAAAATTTTGTCAAAATTTTATTTCTATAGATAATATTGTCAACATTCTATTTCTATGGAAAATTTTGTCAAAATTTTATTTCTATAGAAAACTTTGTCAAAATTTTATTTCTATAGATAATTTTGTTAAAATTTTATTTCTATAGATAATTTTGTCAAAATTTTGTTTCTATAGAAAATTTTTTGCAAACTTTTATTTCTATAGAACATTTTCTCAAAATTTTATTTCTATAGAAAATTTTCTCAAAATTTTATTTCTATAGAAAATTTTTTGCAAACTTTTATTTCTATAGAAAATTTTGTCAAATTTTTATTTCTATAGAAAATTTTGTCAACATTTTATTTCTATAGAAAATTTTGTCAAAATTTTATTTCTATAGAAAATTTTGTTAAAATTTTATTTCTATAAAAAATTTTGTCAAAATTTTATTTCTAAAGAAAATTTTGTCAAAATTTTTTTCTATAGAAAAATTTTGCAAAATTTTATTTCTATAGAAAATTTTTGCAAAATTTTATTTCTATAGATAATTTTATCAAAATTTTATTTCTATACAAAATTTTGTCAAAATTTTATTTCTATAAAAAATATTGTCAAAATTTTATTTCTATAGAAAATTTGGTCAAAATTTTATTTCTATAGAACATTTTCTCAAAATTTTATTTCTATAGAAAATTCTGTCAAAATTGTATTTCTATAGAAAATTTTGTCAAAGTTTTATTTCTATAGAAAATTTAGTCAAAATTTTATTTCTATAGAAAATTTTTGAAAACTTTTATTTCCAAAGAAAATTTTTGCGAATTTTTTTCTATAGAAAATTTTTGCAAACTTTTATTTCTATAGAAATTTTTGTCAAAATTTTATTTCTATAGAAAATTTTGTCAACATTTTATTTTTATAGAAAATTTTTGTCAAAATTTTATTTCTATAGAAAATTTTGTCAAAATTTTATTTCTATAAAAAATTGTCAAAGTGTTATTTCTATAGAAAATTTTGTCAAAATTTTATTTCTATAGATAATTTTGTCTAAATTTTATTTCTATAGAAAATTTTGTCAAAATTTTATTTCTATAGATAATTTTGTCAACATTTTGTTTCTATAGAAAATTTTGTCAAAATTTTATTTCTTTAGAAAATTTTGTCAAAATTTTATTTCTATAGAAAATTTTGTCAAAATTTTATTTCTATAGAAAATTTTCTCCAAATTTTATTTCTAAAGAAAATTTTCTTAAAATTTTATTTCTATAGAAAATTTTGTCAAAATTTTATTTCTATAAAAAATTTGTCAAAATTTTATTTCTATAGAAAATTTTGTCAAAATTTTATTTCTATAGATAATTTTGTCAACATTTTATTTCTATAGAAAATTTTGTCAAAATTTTATTTCTATAGAAAATTTTGTCAAAATTTTATTTCTATAGAAATTTTTGTCAAATTTTTTTTCTATAGAACATTTTCTCAAAAATTTATTTCTATAGAAAATTTTCTCAAAATTTTATTTCTATAAAAATTTTCTCAAAATTTTATTTCTATAGAAAATTTTCTCAAAATTTTATTTCTATAGAAAATTTTGTCAAAATTTTATTTCTATAGAAAATTTTCTCAAAATTTTATTTCTATAGAAAATTTTGTCAAAATTTTATTTCTATAGAAAATTTTGTCAACATTTTATTTTTATAGAAAATTTTTGTCAAAATTTTATTTCTATAGAAAATTTTGTCAAAATTTTATTTCTATAAAAAAATTGTCAAAGTGTTATTTCTATAGAAAATTTTGTCAAAATTTTATTTCTATAGAAAATTTTGTCTAAATTTTATTTCTATAGAAAATTTTGTCAAAATTTTATTTCTATAGATAATTTTGTCAACATTTTGTTTCTATAGAAAATTTTGTCAAAATTTTATTTCTTTAGAAAATTTTGTCAAAATTTTATTTCTATAGAAAATTTTGTCAAAATTTTATTTCTATAAAAAAATTGTCAAAGTGTTATTTCTATAGAAAATTTTGTCAAAATTTTTATTTCTATAGAAAATTTTGTCAACATTTTATTTCTATAGAAAATTTTGTCAAAATTTTATTTCTATAGAAAATTTTGTTAAAATTTTATTTCTATAAAAAATTTTGTCAAAATTTTATTTCTAAAGAAAATTTTGTCAAAATTTTTTTCTATAGAAAAATTTTGCAAAATTTTATTTCTATAGAAAATTTTTGCAAAATTTTATTTCTATAGATAATTTTATCAAAATTTTATTTCTATACAAAATTTTGTCAAAATTTTATTTCTATAAAAAATATTGTCAAAATTTTATTTCTATAGAAAATTTGGTCAAAATTTTATTTCTATAGAACATTTTCTCAAAATTTTATTTCTATAGAAAATTCTGTCAAAATTGTATTTCTATAGAAAATTTTGTCAAAGTTTTATTTCTATAGAAAATTTAGTCAAAATTTTATTTCTATAGAAAATTTTTGAAAACTTTTATTTCCAAAGAAAATTTTTGCGAATTTTTTTCTATAGAAAATTTTTGCAAACTTTTATTTCTATAGAAATTTTTGTCAAAATTTTATTTCTATAGAAATTTTTTTTTAAATTTAATTTCTATAGAAAATTTTTTCAAAGTGTTATTTCTATAGAAATTTTATTTCTTTGAAAATTTTATTTCTTTAGAAAATTTTATCAAAATTTTATTTCTTTGGAAAATTTTAGCAACATTTTTTTCTATACAAAATTTTAACAAAATTTTATTTTATTTATTATTATTCAAAAAATATCGTTTAATTTTATAAGAATATGTGCGAGAAAAACAATTCCCATTCCGCATAGCCTTCAATTTTTTTTTCATAATCGTATGATGGTTCTCACATTATGTTTTCGCAATTTCAAAGAAATCCCTCTATGGCTTATTCTCTTCTTATTTCTTATTATCCTGCTAATATTAAAAACGATTTTTGTGGTCCTCATTTGCATTGGTTTTCATGACATTCTGCTGAATGTTATTTATTTATTTATTATTCGAAGAAAACAAAACAAAAAAATACAATTTCTAATTTCCATTTGTTTATCCCTTCTTATCCTTGCAGGTATGTTTTTGGCATCACATCTCACATCTCGAATTTCTATGGAATGTTTGCCATAATTTTTTCATGGCCTAAATGTTTTGGTAATTACATATGCAAGATTAAAAATAAACAAAATAAATCTTATGATGTGAGAGATATATGAATGGGTGTGTTTGTTTTTCATAACACCAAAGAGGTCATGGTCGAATTTATATAATGAACAAATAAAATTTTCCAGACATTATCATAGCAATAGCATTGCCAAGAAGATTACAAATTAAAATTAAATAAAATAATGTTGACATTGGCGGGTCGGAGTTTATAGACGTCACTTTCCATAAGTGTGAAAGCGCATCAGGGGAAGGACATAGGTATTCCACACAATTAGAGGATTAATTATAATTGAAAAAATTTAAAGCTATCCAAAAACAAACAAACAAACAAAAATTAATCTTGGAACACAAACTTCGTTACTGCCCTGCAAAGAGTTAACTATATGGCTGAAGAGGTGATTCAGGACCTGGTTCAGCTTGGAAACAGTGACTGTAAAAGGGACACACTCAGTTCCTGGAATAAAAGAAGGAAACGATGGAAAAAGAGGTTAGGGCAGAGGATGTATCTCAGAAGTATATGTCAGCCTACGTGAGGAAGAGCAAACTGAATCCTCTTTTCAACATAACCCAACTTAAAATCTATCTGTAGTCATTATATTCCAAGAGAATATAACCACGGTTGCCACACGAGCCCAAAATAGTCTACCAAAATTTGAAGAAAATTTTACCAAAAAACTACCAAACAACACAATCTTATTTTGACAAAATTTTATTTCTACGGAAAATTTTGTCAAAATTTTATTTCTATAGGAAATTTTGCCAAAATTTTATTTCTATAGAAAATTTTGTCAAAATTGTATTTCTTTAGAAAATTTTGTCAAAATTTTAGTTTTTATAAAAAATTTTGTCAAAATTTTATTTCTATAGAAAGTTTGGTCGAAATTTTATTTCTATAGCAAATTTTGTCAAAATTTTATCTCTATCAATTTTTTTTTTTTTTTTTAATTTGTTAAAATTTTATTTCTATAAAAAATTTATATAGAAAAGTTTGTCAAAAGTTTATTCCTATAGAAAATTTTGCCAAAATTTTATTTCTATAGAAAATTTTGTCAAATTTTATTTCTTTAGAAAATTTTGTCAAAATTTTAGTTTTTATAAAAAATTTTGTCAACATTATTTCTATAGAAAATTTTGTCAACATTTGATTTCTAAAGAAAATTTTATCAAAATTTTATTTGTATAGCCAATTTTGCTAAAATTTTGTTTATAGAGAAAATTTTGTCAACATTTTATTTGTATAGAAAATTTTGCCAAATTTTTTTTTATAGAGAAAAATTTGTCAAAATTTTATTTCTAGATGAAATTTTATTATAATTTTATTTCTATAGAAAATTTTGTCTAAATTTGATTTCCATAGAAAATTTTGTCAAAATATTATTTCTATAGAAAATTTTGTCAAAATTTTATTTCTATAGAAAATTTTGTCAACAATTTTTTTCTATAGAAAATTTTGTCTTAATTTCATTTCCATAGAAAATTTTGTCAAAATTTTATTTCTATAGGAAAGTTTGTTAAAATTTTATTTGTGTAGCAGATTTTGTCAAAATTTTATTTCTATAGAAAATTTTGTCAAAATTTTATTTCTCTAGAAAATTTTGTCAAAATTTTATTTTTATAGACAATTTTGTCTAAATTTTATTTCTATAGAAAATTTTGTCAAAATTTTAGTTTTTATAAAAAATTTTGTCAAAATTTTATTTCTATATAAAGGTTGGTCGAAATTTTATTTCTATAGCAAATTTTGTCAAAATTTTATCTCTTTAATTTTTTTTTTTAAATTTGTTAAAATTTTATTTCTATAAAAAATTTATATAGAAAAGTTTGTCAAAAGTTTATTCCTATAGAAAAGTTTGTCAAAATTTTATACCTATAGAAAAATTTTGTCAAAATTTAATTTATATAATATTTTTTCAAAATGTTATTTCTAAAGAAAATTTTGTCAAAATTTTATTTCTATAGAAAATGTCTTTAAATTTTTATTTCTTTTTTATGAATTACCTTAATTTAGAGTGGAATATTTTGAAAAATATACTAAACATTAAAAATTCTACCAATATACCAAACAGTAAAAAATCTACCATTTTTGGTAGAATACTACCAACTGTGGCAACCGTGAATATAACCCACTAAATTTCAGTGTCTATTATGTTCATCATATTCTTCATTTTTTGTTTGTTTTTTTTTTGTCCACTGAAGTTTTTTTTTTTAATATTCCATTTATTGACTTCTTTCAAGCATGTCTATTTGAACATCATTGAATGTCTCTATAAATGATTTAAGCTACACATATATGAGACTCTATTATGCTACATATCATGATACGTGATTATTTTATCAACTTTCGAATAGAACATACGAATCAAATTTCTTAATGGCCTTATATTAGCATCAAAAACAAGGAAAAAAGCGAAGAGAATTACATTAAAGACAAGTGCCTATTCATGTCCTAATATAAACATGGATATGGACACGTTATTCTTGTTAAGTTTTTTTCTCTTTTGTAATGTAAGATAACTTTTATAAACAGAATTCATACATTATTATGGTTTTGTTTTCGACTCGTCAATTTGAGTCAATAAAATGAAGGTCTAAAAGCCCAAATATGAAAACTAAGGACGAATAACGAGAATGACCATTTATCTAGGAGAGCAGCATTTTTTAAGTTTTTTTTCTATAGAAGATTTTTGCAAAACTTTGTTTCTATAGAAAATTTGGTCAAAACTTTTTTTCTATAGACAAATGTGTCAAAATGTTATTTCAACAGAAAATTTTATAAAATTTTTATTTTTATAGAAAATTTTCTCAAAATTTTATTACCATAGAAAATGTTATTAAACTTTGTTTCAATAAAAAGATTTTGTCAAAATATTATTTCTATAGAAAATTTTATTAAAATTTTATTTCTAAAGAAAATTTTATCAAAATTTTATTTCTATAGAAAATTGTGTCAAAATTTTATTTCTATAGAAAATTTTGTCAAATTTTATTTCTATAGAAAATTTTGTATAAATTTTATTTCTATAGAAAATTTTGTCAAAATTTTATTTCTATTTCTAATTATTTCTACAGAGAATATTGTTAAAATTTTATTTCTGTAGCAAATTTTGGCTACATTTTATTTCTATAGTAAACGTTGTCAAAATTTTATTTCTATAGAAAATTTTGTCAACATTTTATTTCTATAGAAATTGTCATTTTTATTTCTGTAGCAAATGTTGGCTACATTTTATTTCTATAGTAAACGTTGTCGAAATTTTATATCCATAGAGAATTTTCTTAAAATTTTATTTCTATAAAAATCTTCTTATAATTTTATTTCCATAGAAAATTTTGTTAAAAATTTTATTTTTATAGGAAATTTTGTCAAAATTTTATTTCTATAGAAAATGTTGTCAAAATTTTATTTCTATAGAACATTTTTCAAAATTTTATTTCTGTAAAAAATTTTGTCAAAATTTTATTTCTATACAAAATTGGGTCAAAATTTTATTTCTATAGAAAAAAAATTTTTGGCTAAATTTAATTTCTATAGTAAACGATGTCAAAATGTAATTTCTATAGTAAAAGTTGTCGAAATTTTATTTTCATAGAAAATTTTCTAAAAATTTTATTTCTATAAAAAATTTTCTTAAATTTTATTTCCATAGAAAATTTTGTTAAAGTTTTGTATAAATTTTATTTCTATATAGAATATTGTTAAAATTTTATTTCTATAGAAAATCTTGTAAAAATTTTATTTCTGTAGAAAATTTAGCCAAATTTTATTATATTACATGTTAGCCTGATACCGAAACAGGCAATTGACGTCCAAATGCATTATATCTAATTATACAATTATTATTCGAGCTTTATGGACAGATATAGATTAAGGAACATGGTTAATAGAGCCAATGAAAAGAAAACGCCAGATACAAATCTATACACGCGTGGACTGTACATGTTTCGGTTCGGGC
The DNA here is from genome assembly GCF_050003625.1 of Haematobia irritans. Lineage (NCBI taxonomy): Eukaryota > Metazoa > Arthropoda > Insecta > Diptera > Muscidae > Haematobia > Haematobia irritans. The sequence goes on from NC_134401.1 coordinate 114,055,821, forward strand.
GAATGAACCTTTCCACAGCCTTTAGTATAGATCTGGCTGGGAGAGATAACTCAATTTTGGGCCCTTTATGCTAACTCCTTATGGAGAAAACATTATAGAAAATTTTGTCGAAATTTTATTTTCATAGAAAATTTTCTCAAAATTTTATTTCTATAGAAAATTTTCTTAAAATTTTATTTCCATAGAAAATTTTGTTAAAATTTTGTCTATATTTTATTTCTATATAGAATATTGTTAAAATTTTATGTCTATAGAAAATTTTGTAAAAATTTTATTTCTGTAGATAATTTAGCCAAATTTTATTTCTATAGACAATTTTATCAAAATTTTATTTTTATGGAAAATTTTGTCAACATTTTATTTCTATAGAAAATTTTGTAACAATTTTATTTCTATAGAAAATTTTGTCAAAATTTTATTTCAATAGAAAATTTTGTCAAAATTTTATTTCTATAAAAAATTATAGAAAATTTTGTCAAATTTTATTTCTACAGAGAACATTGTTAAAATTTAATTTCTATAGTAAACGTTGTCGAAATTTTATATCCATAGAATATTTGCTCAAAATGTTATTTCTATAGAAAATCTTCTTAGAATTTTATTTCCATACAACATTTTTTTAAAATTTTGTTCCTATAGAAAATTTTGTCTAAATTTTATTTCTATAGAAAATATTGTTAAAATTTTATTTCTAAAGAAAAATTTGTCAAAATTTTTATCTATCGAACATTTTATCAAAATGTTATTTCTATAGAAAATTTTTTCAAAGTTTTATTTCTGTAAAAAATTTTATCAAAATTTTATTTCTATAGAAAATTGTGTCAAAATTTTATTTCTAAAGAAAATTTTGTCAAATTTTATTTCCATAGAGAATATTGTTAAAATTTTATTTCTCTAGCAAATTTTGGCTACATTTTATTTCTATAGTAAACGCTGTCAAAATTTAATTTCTGTGGTAAGCTTTGTTGAAATTTCTATAGAAAATTTTCTTAAAATTTTATTTCCATAGACAATTTTGTTAAAATTTTGTCTAAATTTTATTTCTATAGAGAATATTGTTAAAATTTTATTTCTATAGAAAATTTTGTCAAAAATTTATTTCCATTGGAATTTTTTTTTTAAATTTTATTTCTATAGAAAATTTTTTCAACATTTTATTTCATATTTGTTGTTTTGATCTCAGCTTTAAAACCATTGTGTTGACTAAACTACAAGAGTAGCTTAACCAACAGAGGAAAAGAATGTTTGTCAAATTTATTTGGGCAAAGCCCTATAGACTGCAAGATGGTTGGATGGACTCACGTTTCGGTATTACCACATTCCTCATCAGCATCCTCTACTTGCAGCAAAATTATCAACCAATTATCAACCAATTATCAGAATAAATTCAGGCAGTTCACTAAACCCATTGTTAACCACACTTGAACCTTCCGAAAAAAGGTTTATGATAGCCGACTTATGCCGAAATAAATTCATACAAATATTTATCTTTTCCTTTGCCACCATCAAATCATCGATGAGATCAAAACAACAAATATAATTGCAGTACAAACCCACAATTAAAAAAAAACACAAAAAAAAAAGCACGAATGAAGTAAGAGGAAGCACGCTCAAAATAAACCCAGCCAACTGCACTCAAATCGATGATTTGATGGTGGCAAAGGAAAAGACAAATATTTGTATGAATTTATTTCGGCATAAGCCGGCTATCATAAACCTTTTTCGGAAGGTTCAAGTGTGCTTCATTGTTGAGTTTAATGAACTGCCTGAATTTATTCTGATAATTGGTTGATAGTTTTGCTGCAAGTAGAGGATGCTGATGAGGAATGTGGAAATTCCGAAACATTCGTCCATGCAACCATCTTGCAGTCTATAGGGCTTTGCCAGAATAAATTTGACAAACATTCTTTTCCTCTGTTGGTTACGCTACACTTGTAGTTTAGTCAATGTATGGTTTTAAGCTGAAATAAAAAAACAACAACAAAATTTTATTACTATAGAAAATTTTTGCTAAATTTTATTTCTATAGAAATTTTATCTATATAAAAATTTTTGTGTCAAAATTTTATTTCTATAGAAAATTTTTGCAAAATTGTTTTTCTATTGTAAATTATGTCAAAATTCTATTTCTATAGAAAATTTTGTCAATTTTTTTTTCTATAGAAAATTTTGTCCAAATTTTATTTGGCTATAGAAAATTTTGTCAAAATTTTATTTCTATAGAAAATTTTGTCAAAATTTTTGTCTATAGAAAATTTCGTCAAAATTTTATTTCTATTGTATATTTTGTCAAAATTGTATTTCTATAGAAAATTTTGTCAATTTTTTTTATAGGCCAATATTCAGAAGCGTTTACAGCTTCTTCATCGATAGTCAGGCAGCAATAAAGGCATGGGATAATTCACACATAACATAGAAGTTACTCAACCGTTGGACCAATGTAGTCTATGTGGAGACCAAATTCCTTTCTACGGATTTCATGTCATTCTCTAAGCCTAAACTAATTAATTTTTTCGTGAGTGTGTGTGTATAGACTTAAATTCTATGGTCGAATGTTATAAATTGCTGGATGAAAACTAATAAATTTCTTTGAAGCGTATAGTAATTTAATTCAATATTCTCAAACTTATACAATATCCAAATAATATGGGCCAAATATATTCCATCAACGACTTGGATATAATAAATCTTCGACATTCTCTTCACATAAAGGCCACAAAAGGATGACAAAAACTTCTTACATTGTATGAAACATTTCTTAAGTGTTTGTCATAGATATGATGATGGCTTGTGCTCTTTATTTCTTTGGCAATAAACCCAAATTTGAACAAAACATTAGTATTCATGTCATTTATCAATAAAGGTTATTAATGATTTTCGGAAATGGTTATTCTTTTCTCTCAAACTAAAAATACATGAAAACGGTCATAAGTATAGCAAAAAGCAAAAACAGACCCGTCACCTTCACTTCACCTCCAATGTTGTGGGGGAGGGGAAAGAGGATAGGGGACAGAGAGTATTTAGCCTTCATTTCTAAGGATATATTTGGAAGGAAGCAAATGTTCGGTCAGATATCATAAAAGCTAATAACTGAAATTTCCTCAAGATGTTCTTTTCATCATAATCCCCATGTCATGTGGTGGTTGATGGCAACGGTAATGCAATGCTAAAAAGGACAGTCCCAGAAAGCTAAAAAGAAAATCACCAACTTTGAGCTATGGCAAAAGGTATAATATGCTTAGGGATTTTAAAAAGGATGTAACGAAATAAATGTGATGTGGTATTCAATGTAGAGAAGATTGTTGATGGCAAATTATAAGACAGTTTCAAATGAAGAAGAATTTTCTACAAATATTTAATATTTTTATATGCTATAAATTTAAGCAAAGAATTAATAAAATAGGGGAAACGTTAAAGAAAGTTTTTCGTAGCTTTAAATCTAAATTCATATTCAAATTATACCCATCACCTTAGAAAGATGATTGAAGTATTTCGGGATTGGTCAATCGCTCAAAAATTTAAATAGGACTTTTTTCCAAATCAATTAAAATTTTATAATATATGAGCTTCTTTTTATACCCTCCACCATAGGATGGGGGTATATTAACTTTGTCATTCCGTTTGTAACACATCGAAATATTGCTCTAAGATCCCATAAAGTATATATATTCTGGGTCGTGATGAAATTCTGAGTCGATCTGAGCATGTCCGTCCGTTCGTCCGTCTGTTGAAATCACGCTAACTTCCGAACGAAACAAGCTATCGACTTGAAACTTGGCACAAGTAGTTGATGTAGGTCGAATGGTATTGCAAATGGGCCATACCGGACCACTTTTACGTATAGCCCCCATATAAACGGACCTCCTAATTTGGCTTGCGGAGCCTCTAAGAGAAGCCTATTCCATCCGATCCGGCTGAAATTTGGTACATGGTGTTGGTATATGGTCTCTAACAACCATGCAAAAATTGGTCCATATCGGTCCATAATTACATATAGCCCCCATATAAACCGATCACCCGATTTGGCTTGCGGAGCCGCTAAGAGAATCAACATTCATCCGATCCGGCTGAAATTTGGTACATGGTGTTAGTATATGGTCTCTAACAACCATGTAAAAATTGGTCCACATCGGTCCATAATTATATATAGCCCCCATATAAACCGATCCCCCGATTCGGCTTGCGGAGCCTCTAAGAGGAGCAAAATTCATCCGATCCGGTTGAAATTTGGTACATGGTGTTGGTATATGTTCTCTAATCACCATGCAAAAATTGGTCCACATCGGTCCATAATTATATATAGCCCCCATATAAACCGATCTCCAAATTTGACCTCCGGAGCCTCTTAGAGGAGCAAAATTCATCCGATCCGGTTGAAATTTGTTACGTGGTGTTAGTATATGGTCTCTAACAACCATGCAAGAATTGGTCCATATCGGCCCATAATTATATATAGCCCCCATATAAATCGATTCCCAGATTTGTGCTTCGGAACCTCTTGGAGAAGAAAATTTCATCCAGTCCGGCTGAAATTTGGTACATGGTGTTAGTATATGGTCTCTAACAACCATGCAAAAATTGGTCCACATCGGCCCATAATTATATATAGCCCCCATACAAACCGAACCCCCCGATTTGGCTTGCGGAGCCTCTAAGAGAACCAACATTCATCCGATCCGGCTGAAATTTGGTACATGGTGTTAGTATATGGTCTCTAACAACCATGCAAAAATTGGTCCACATCGGCCCATAATTATATATAGCCCCCATATAAACCGATCGCCAAATTTGACCTCCGGAGCCTCTTAGAGGACCAATATTCATCCGATCCGATTGAAATTTAGTACGTGGTGTTAGTATATGGTCTCTAACAACCATGCAAAAATTGGTCCACATCGGGCCATAACTATATATAGCCCCCATATAAGCCGATCCCCAGATTTGACCTCCGAAGCCTCTTAGAGGAGCAAAATTCATCCGATCCGGTTGAAATTTGGTACGTGGTGTTAGTATATGGTCTCTAACAAACAATGCCAAATTGGTCCACATCGGGCCATAATTATATATAGCCCCCATATAAACCGTTCCCCAGATTTGATCTCCGGAACCTCTTGGAGGAGCAAAACTCATCCGATCCGGTTGAAATTTGGAACATGGTGTCAGAATGTGGTATCTAACAAACAAGCAAGAATTGGTCCATATCGGTCCATTATTATATATAGCCCCCATATAAACCGTTCCCCAGATTTGATCTCCGGAACCTCTTGGAGGTGCAAAACTCATGCGATCCGGTTGAAATTTGCAACATGGTGTTAGTATAAGGCCGCTAATAACCATGCCAAAATTGGTCCATATCGGTCTATAGTTATATATATCCGATCCCCAATCACACAAAAATTGGTCCATATCGGTTCATAATCATGGTTGCCACTCGAGCCAAAAATAATCTACCAAAATTTTATTTTTATAGAAAATTTTGTCAAAATTTTATTTATATAGAAAATTTTGCCAAAATTTTGTTTCTATAGAAAATTTTGTCAAAATTTTATTGATATGGAAAATTTTGCCAAAATTTTATTTCTATAGAAAATTTTGTCAAAATTTTATTTCTATAGAAGATTTTGTCAAAATTTTATTTCTATAGAAAACTTTGTCAAAATTTTATTTCTATAGAAATTTTTGTGAAAATTTTATTTCTATAGAAAATTTTGTCAAAATTTTATTTCTATAGAAAATTTTTTCCAAAATTTATTTCTATAGAATTTTTTTTCCAAATTTTACTTCTATAGAAAATGTTGTCAAAATTTTATTTCTATAGAAACTTTAAACTTAATTATATACGTATTTAATCGGTGGTTTAATATATACCACATATTGACTATGTGGTATATATTACGGTGTTAGGAAGTTTTAAGATACCTTGCCATCGGCAAGTGTTACCGCAACCCAAGTAATTCGATTGTGGATGACAGTCTTCAGTAGAAGTTTCTACGCAATCCATGGTGGAGGGTACATAAGCTTCGGCCTGGCCGAACTTACGGCCCTATATCAGGGATGGAAAATACAATTTTTAAGAAAGTACAAAAAAGGTACTTTTTTGAGCGAAAAAGTATTTTTCACTAAATTTTAATAAAAATTCCATTGGAAGATTAATGTCAAGAGCTCCCTTAAATTGAATTTTAAAGAAAATAAAATTTTGTTTGCAAACACCTAAATTTTAAATATTTTCTTTTTTTAGTCTTATATTCGCTCACAAAGACTACCGTAGTATTGTAATCGCGGCTGCCACAGCTCTACTTTATGGTACTACATAAATTTTCTCTGGACAAATAAAAATAAATTTTTGCAAAATTTTCTATAGAAATAAAATTTTGACAAAATTTTCTGTTGAAAAAAAATTTTTTTTGACAAAATTTTCTATAGAAATAAAATTTTGACTCAATATTCTATAGAAATAAAATTTTGACACAACTTTCTATAGAAATAAAATTTTGACAAAATTTTCTATGGAAATAAAATTTTGACAAAATTTCCTATAGAAATAAAATTTTGACAAAACTTTCTAGAGAAATGAAATTTTGACAAAATTTCCTATAGAAATAAAATTTTGACAAAATTTTCTATAGAAATAAAATTTTGACACAATTTTCTATAGAAATAAAATGTTGACAAAATTTCCTATAGAAATCAAATTTTGACAAAATTTCCTATAGAAATAAAGTTTTGACAAAATTTCCTATAGAAATAAAATTTTGACAAAATTTCCTATAGAAATAAAATTTTGACAAAATTTCCTATAGAAATAAAAGTTTGACAAAATTTCATATGGAAATAAAATTTTGACAAAATTTTGACAAATATTTTCTTTATTTTTGCAAAATAAAAATTGTTGTTAAATTTTTCACCAAATTTTGGTAGATTACTTTTTTCTCAAGTTTCGGCATAAATTGTAATATTTTGCATTATTTTAGAACGCGATCGATAACTTCTTATCTAGATAGTGTTCGTGTGGAAGCGTAATATAGAATCACGTGCTTTTTCGACTAAAACACTATTGAAATTCAAGCAAATCGTATCTGTGACTATGGCTTTTACAATATCGAGATGTTCTTCCCGCGTGAACTTGTCTGTTTTGCCAAATTTGTAAAAGACTATTAGCAAATAAGTTTGTTAAAGACTTTCTTAAAATATTAAAATATTTTGTCAAAACTGTTGTACTATATATCTGATATCGGCTCGAAAATGACTACACAGAAGGTACTAAATCATTCGCGGGGGTACTACGGTACTGACCAGTGTGAAAAAGTATTGAAAAAAGTACTATAGTACTGCATTTTCCATCCCTGCCGTATATACTTGTTATCTTTCAAATTAATTTGGAAATTAAATAAAACATTAGGTTTCTGTGTTATAGGCTACGATTTCAAAATTTCAAACACCATACTCTCATTTTTATCGCCCCCCCTATAAAATTAATGACTATTTGCACACATAATTAACTATCATGGCTAAATGTGACGATTAACGAAAAAAAAAGAACATAGTGTTAACATTAAAATCCATTAGCTTCCATGTTTTATTTGTGTTTGAATAGGACAAACATTTACACACCACACAAACACATTCAATCACCTCAGTCAGCATAAAAGGAATTTCTCTCATTTTCTTTTTTTGATGATGGTGATTGACTTTCTAGAATTTCCAGTTGTTTCATTTAAATACTTTGGAAATTTACGATATCATTATGGTTATTATGGACACTTGACGTAACAGCATGAAGTCAAAAAACCACAGTCCAAAAGTCCTTATGATATTAAGTCACGCAACACGCAGCTGGCAACCTTCTCTCCATGACAATGGCAACCCACAAAGCAACCAATCAATAAGGACTGCTAATTGCGATTTCTTAAGTTTGCACTCATTTTTCGTTCAAATATCCTGTTGCCATGGTACTAAGAGTATTTTGTGTGGAAAATTACTTTGCATGCAATTATAAATCACGACCGGAAGTTAAAAGAATTTCATACTATTGTTGTGGATGCAAAATGGTTTTGTGGGGGATTTTGGAAATTCCAGGATATTAATTCTAACACAAGTATTCGTATATTTGTTCAATTCCATCATCAGACTAGACATTGGAATTTGGCAGTAAATGTATTTTACTAATTATCTGATATCAAAGAAATAGATAATTAGTTTGGATATATTATAGCTACATTTTGAAAACATTTTCTATAGAAATAAAAGTTTGACAAAATGTTCTACAGAAATAAAATGTTGACCAAATTTTCTACAGGAATTAAATTTTGACAAAATTTTCTATGAAAATAAAATGTTAACCAAATTTTCAATGAAATAACATTTTTCGTTTTCGTTTTGTTTGTTATTGTTGGTTTACTCTTCAATCATTATTGTTGTTTTTGATTTCAGCTTAAAACTATGCATTGACTAAACTACAAGTGTAGCTTAACCAACAGAGGAAAAGTATGCTTGTCAAATTTATTTGGGCAAAGCTCTATAGACTGCAAGATGGTTGGATGTACAGCTGTTTCGGAATTACCACATTCCTCATCAGCATCCTCTACTTGCAGCAAAACTATCAACCATCTGTTTTAGAAATAAAATTTTGACAAAATTTTCCAGAGAAATGAAATTTTTGCAAAATTTCCTATAGAAAAAAAAAATTTTGAAAAAACTTTCTAAAATTATCTATTAAAAAAATTTTCTATTGAAATAAAATGTTGAGAAAATTTTCTATAGAAATACCATTTTGAGAAAATTTTCTATATAAATAATATTTTGAAAAAATTTTCTATAGAATTAAAATTTTGACAAAATTTTGTATAGAAATAAAATATTGACAAAATTTTCTATAGAATTAAAATCTTAACCAAATTTTTTATAGAAATAAAGTTTTGACCAAAATTTCTATAGGAATAACATTTTGACCAAATTTTCTAGGGAAATACAATTTTAACGAAATTTTCTATAGAAATAAAATTTGACAAAATTTCCTAAAGCAATGGAATTTTTTTGATAAAATCCCCTACAGAAATTAAATTTTGAAAACAATTCCTAACCACCTAAAATATTGACAAGAATTCTTAGAAAAATGACAAAAAATTCCCAGAGAAATGGCATTCTGATAAAATTTCCTATAGAAATGAAAAGTTGAGAAAATTTCCTATAAAAAATGAAACTTTAATAAAAAATTCCTATAGAAATTAAATATTGAGAAATTTTGTCAAAAATTCCTATAGAAATGAAATTTGACAAACTTTCCTACAGAAATGAAATTTTGCAAGAACTTCCTTTAGAAATAAAATTTTGACAAAAATTTCCCAGAGAAATCAAATTTTTACAAAATTTCCTATAGAAATAAAATTTTGAAAAAATTTTCTAAAATTATCTACTAAAAAATTTTTCTATTGAAATAAAATTTTGAGAAAATTTTCTATAGAAATAAAATTTTGAAAAAATTTTCTGTACAAATAAAATTTTGAAAAAATTTTCTATAGAATTAAAATTTTAACAAAATTTTCTATAGAAATAAAATTTTAACCAAATTTTTTATAGAAATAAAGTTTTGACCAAAATTTCTATAGGAATAACATTTTAACCAAATTTTCTTTGGAAATAAAATTTTAACGAAATTTTCTATAGAAATAAATTTGTCAAAATTTCCTAAAGCAATGGAATTATAGAAAGCTTTTCCAGTGAAAAAAAAATTTTTTGATCAAATCCCCTACAGATATTAAATTTTGAAAAAAAAAATCCTAAGCACCTAAAATATTGACCAGAATTCTTAGAAAAAGGACAAAAAATTCCTAGAGAAATGACATTCTGATAAAATTTCCTATAGAAATGAAAAGTTGAGAAAATTTCCTATAAAAAATGAAACTTTAATAAAAAATTCCCATAGAAATTAAATATTGAGAAATTTTGTCAAAAAATCCTATAGAAATGAAATTTGACAATATTTCCTAAATAAATGAAATTTTGCAAGAACTTCCTTTAGAAATAAAATTTTGACAAAATTTCCCAGAGAAATGAAATTTTTACAAAATTTCCTATAGAAATAAAATTTTGAAAAAACTTTCTAAAATTATCTATTAAAAAATTTTTCTATTGAAATAAAATTTTGAGAAAATTTTCTATAGAAATAAAATTTTGAAAAAATTTTCTATACAAATAAAATTTTGACAAAATTTTGTATAGAAATAAAATTGTAACCAAATTTTTTATAGAAATAAAGTTTTTACTAAAATTTCTATAAGAATAAAATTTTAACCAAATTTTTTGTAGATATAAAATTTGGAAAAAATTCCAATAGAAATATAATTTTGAACAAATTTCCTGTAGGAATTAAATTTTGAACAAATTTTCCTATAGAAATAAAATTTTGACAAAATTTCCTATAGAAATAACATTTTGATAAAAAAATTCCTTTAGAAATAAAATTTTGATATAAAAAATTACTATAGAAATAAAATGAAATTTTTAGAAATTTTCCTATAGAAATATAATTTTGATAAAAATTCCTATAGAAATAAAATGAAATTTTTAGAAAATTTCCTATAGAAATAAACTTTTGACAAAAATTCCTATAGAAATATAATTTTGATAAAAATTCCTATAGAAATAAAATTTTGATAAAAAATTCCTATAGAAATAAAATGAAATTTTTAGAAAATTTTCTATAGAAATAAAATTTTGACAAAATTGTCTACAGAAATAAAACTTTGACAAAATTTTCTATAGAAATGAAATTTTGACAACATTTTCTATAGAAATAAAACTTTGACAAAATTTTCTATAGATAAATAAATTTGGACCAAATTTTCCATAAAATAAATTTTGAGAAAATTTTCTATCGAAATTAAATTTTGACAAAAAATTCCTATAGAAAAAGAATTGTAGACAAAATTTTCTACAGAAGTGAAATTTTGACAAAACTTCCTGTAGAAATGAAATTTTGACAAAATTTCCAAGAGAAATGAAATTTTGACAAAATTTCCCAGACAAATGAAATTTTGACAAAATTTCCCAGAGAAATGAAATCTTACAAAATTTTCCAGAGAAATTAAATTGTGACAAAGTTTCCTATAGAAATTAAATTTGAACAAAATTTGCTATAGAAATAAAATTTTTGATAAAATTTTCTATAGAAGTAAAATTTTAACGAAATTTTCTATAGAAATAAAATTTTGCAAAAATTTCCAATAGAAATTAAATTTTGAACAAATTTTCCTATAGAAATAAAATTTTGACAAAATTTCCTATAGAAATAAAATTTTGATAAAAGTTCCTATAGAAATAAAATTTTGATAAAAAAATTCCTATAGATATAAAATAAATTTTTAGAAAATTTCCTATAGAAACAAAATTTTGACAAAATTTCCTATAAAAATAAAATTTTGAAAAAAAAAATCCTATCGAAAAAAAATTAAAGTTTTAGAAAATTTCCTATAGAAATAAAATTTTGACAAAATTTCCTATAGAAATATCATTTTGATAAAAATTCGTATAGAAATAAAATTTTGATAAAAAATTCCTATAGAAATAAAATAACATTTTTGGAAAATTTTCTACAGAAATAAAATTTTGACAACATTTTCTATAGAAATAAAACTTTGACAAAATTTTCTATAGATAAATATATTTGGACCAAATTTTCCATAGAAAAATAAATTTTGAGAAAATTTTCTATCGAGATAAAATTTTGAAAAAATTTCCTATAGAAATGAAATTTCGACAAAATTTCCTATAGAAATGAAGTTGTGACCAATTTTCCAATAGACATAAGATTTTTTCAAAGTTTCCTACAGAAAAAAAAACATTTTAACAATACTTCCTACAGAAATAAAATTTTGATAAAAAAATTCCTATAGAAATAAATTTCCACAAAATTTTCTATAGAAATGAAATTCGGACAAAATTTCCCTAGGAAATGAAATTGTGATCAATTTTCGTATAGAAATAAAATTTGGACAAAATTTCTATAGGCATTAAAGTTTGGCCTAATTCTCTACTGTAATAAAATTCTAACCAAATTATCTATAGAAATAAAATTTTGACACAATTTCCTAAAGCAATGAAGTTTTGGAAAGTTTTCCTGTAGAAAAAATTTATAAAATTTCCTATAGAAATTAAAGTTTGACAAAATTCCCTATACAATTCAAATATTGACAAAATTTTGTATAGAGTGGAAATTTTGAAAATTTTTTAATGGAATAAAATTTTGAAAAAATTTCCTAAAGTAATGAAATTTCGACAAAATTTCCTATAATAATGAAATTTTTGACAAAAATTCCTATAGAAATGAAATGTAGACAAAATTTCCCGGAGAAATAAGCATTTGGTAAATAATTCCTATAGAAATTAAATTTTGAGAAAATTTCGTTGAGAAATGAGATTTTGAGAACATTTTTTATATAAATGCATTTTTGGCAATTTCCCTATAGAAATGAACATGTGAGAAAATTTTCTACAAAACTGAAATTTTGTAAAAATCTCCTATAGAACTGACAATCAAATTTTGAAAATTTTCTATAAATGAAATTTTGATTTACAAAAAAATCCTATAGAAATGAAATTTTGACAAAATTTCCTGTAGAAATGAAAGTTAGAAAAAATCTCAACAAAATTTCTTATAGAAATGAAATGTTGACAAAATTTGCTGTAGAAATGACACAATTTCCTATACAACTGAAATTTTTGAAATTTTCTATAGAGAGGAATTTTTGACAAAATTTAGTATTTATAATTTTTTGAAAAAAGTACTTATAGAAAAGAAATATTTATAATCTTTTCTGTAACGAAACGAATTTCACAACGTTTCTCAGAGAAAAAAAATTAATAAAAATTCTCAGAGAAATTAAATTTTAACAAAATTTCCTATAGAAATGAAAGTTGACAAAATGTCCCAAAGAAATGAAATTTTGACCAAATTTCGTATAAAGGTGAGTACTATGTTCGGGGTTTTCACCAAAACACGAAATTAAAAGTACAAATATATTTATGAAGACGATTATATTTTGATCGAGTCTTGCCAAATAATGGATGGAAAAGATCCAAGGAATTGATTGCAAATAATTTTATATTTCTAAATTAGTTAATTAAAAAAAAAAGTAACCGTGAAAACAAGCTGGTTTTCAGCTTGAAAACTGAACATAGTACTCAGCTTAAAAATAAAATTTTGATGAAATTTTGATAAATTTTTGTATAGAAATAAAATTTTGACAAAATTTCCTCTAAAAGGAAAATTTTGGGAGCATTTCGTATAGAAATGCAATTTTAAGAAAATTTGCTCTAGAAATGAAATTTTGATAAAATTTCTTATAGAAATGAAATTTTGATAAAATTTCCTATACAATTCAATTATTGACAAAAAGCCTATAGAATGGAAAATTTGACAATTTTTTTTAATGGAATAAAATTTTTAGAATATTTGCTAATAAAGATTTGACAAGTTGTTTATAGAAATAAAATTTTGAGAAAATTTTCTATACAAAAAAAATTGTAGGAAAATTTTCTAGAGTAATTAAATTTTCTAAAGAAGTGACATTTTGACAAAATTTCGTATAGAAATAAAATAATTGCTATGGAAATGAACTTTTTGACAAAATTTCTTATGGAAATGAACTTTTGACAAAATTTCTTATGGAAATGAAATTTTAGCAAAATTTCCTCTAGAAATTAAATTTTGACAAAATTTCCTATAGAAAAAAATTAATTAAGAGAATTATTTTTATATAAATGAAATTTTAGCAAAATTTCCTATAGTAATTAAATTGTGAGAAAATTCTTTATATAAATAAAATTTTCTATGGAAATATCCACCGAAAAACATTTTGCTTGTGGCCTTGATCCATGTTTTTAACAACCATATGTACACAGAAAATAATATTAAAATTTTTGAGTTAACAATAAATTGTTGTTACAGAAAATTTTTAAGTTCAACAAAACTTTTGTTGATATAACAAAATATTTGTTGATATAACAAAATTGGTTGCTAAGGTGACTAAAATCGTAATTGTGTTTACAAATTACGTTGTTAGCTCAAATTTAAACATAATTTTAATTGTATTGACAATCAAATTAATTGATATTTTTTTGTGTGTACCTATCTCCCCATATACACAATTTTTTGTATTTTGTTTTTATTCAATCACGAATTTAATTGATACAATTAATTTTTGAATTGAAATGTCTTCAATCACAGATATGATAGTATCAATTAAAAAATTTATTGAAAGTCTATTAAAAAAAATCAATTGATACTATTAACTTTTGTGATTGATTTTTGGTGCAATTAAAAGTTTTTTTGAATCAATTAAATTTTTAATTGAATATTTTTTAAACTCAATTAGGACTTTAATTGGAAAAATTTTTGTGAATTTTTCTTCTGTGTATTACCAGAAAAAGAAAATTAAATTTTTAATTGGATATTTTTTAAACTCAATTAAAACTTTAATTGAAAAAATTTTTGTGATTTTTTTTTTCTGTGTATTACCATTGCTCTTGTAAATCAATCTTTTAAGAACATTACAATTAAATTAACTAAAAATAATCTCTCCTATAATTACTTTGAGACCAACTCAAAAAAAAAAAAACGCATGTCCATTAGCTAAATAACATTATTGGCTGTAATCGGCTTACTCTCTTACAAAATAGCCATCAGTCGTTGTTCAGTTTTTGGTCATCCATCGTTTCTTTATTATGTCCACTCATAAATTCTAATTATCCCTTATAAGTAAAATGCCATTATTTTACGCGGAGTATACCAAATACAGTCATAAAATAAATGGCCGATGTTGACCTGGCCTTAAATAGCCAAGCGTCCAGTCAGCCATGAGCACATCTTAATAGATATTGATGAACATGCAGGCAATGATGGTTTTAGCAAGAGACACCATGCATCATTTGGGGAACATTAGCGAGACCATCAGCAACGCACTCCCGTTCGGTCATTTTTGACTCCACCCCCTCTCCATCGCATCAAAAGTGCCAGGATAATATTAGCTACTTAGCAACACCCATCTCACCTCCCCAACTGTATAGTGAACTACACCTTATTTTTGTATAAGAATTGATCATTTTGTTATACAAACTGCTAAATTTTATTTTTTTCCTTTCCAAAAAAAAAAAAAAAAATAAATAAAATAGGAAAAAAACTACAATGGTGCTGCCATTTTAAAACCCAAAACCACATAAAATGCTGCACCCACTTTCTTCAGACATTTTGAATGCTCACCGCATTCTGTTATTCTAACGAAAATAAATGTTTGCACTAACGATGAGAGGAAAATGGGAAAAGTGAAGACAAGAAAAATTAAGCTTCCTAGGGAAAAATACAAGAAAATATTCGTTGTTCCATTTATAATGGAAATTGTAAATCATTTTGCATTAGCTTCTTTGTATAACGAAACGAGCTGGTTGCTACAAAGAAATTTAATAGAAACCATTACAAGAAAGAAGTAATAAGGTGTGGCGATGGAAATCAAATAGAAATCACTTAAAATCGCTAATTGATTGGTTTTGTTGCATACTTTTAGGCTATCTCTCAATAGCGAAATGGAAGCCATGGAATAATTAGAATCATTGAAGTTTAGGGTATTTCAAACATATTTCATTCAATTTAAATTTAATTTGACTATATATTAAATAAATATAAATTGGACTAAGACAATAAATAATCAAATTGTTTAATGTAATTAATAAATAAAATATGTACTCATAAAGATTAAATCTTTATAGTACTGAAAATTCTCATTTATTTTTAAACACTATAATAATTAGTATTAATTATCGCAATTTAGTAGCAGCAGTGGATAATCCACATTGTAATTTGCATTTGTGACAATTTGCATAATTATTTTTTTTTATTTGTTCGTCATAAATATGGCAATTAAATGAAAATGATACATTATCAATATTTGTTGCTATGGAATATAAAAAAGTTATAAAATGGATTGTGTTAAATATAATAAAGTTTGTAAATGAAAAGCCTATAAATTCCATTTGACTTCTCATTCGATTAATAAGGTTTTTTATAGTAATAAAAAATATATAAAGTTTTGAGAAAATCTTTTATAGAACTAGCATTATGAGATACTTTGCAATAGAAATAAAATTTCGAAAAAAAATCTACAGAAATAAAATTTGTATTTCTATCAAATAAATAAAAATCAAATGTTGAGAAAATTTTGTATAGAAAAAAAATTTTGAGAAAATTTTCTATAGAAATAAAATTTTGAAAAAATTTTCTATAAAAGTAAAATTTGGTAAAATTTTCTACAGAAATAAAATTTTCCAAACATTTTCTATGGAAATAAAATTTTTGCAAAAATTTTCTATGGAAATAAAATTTTTGCTACAATTTTTGAGAAAATCTTTTATAGAACTAGCATTATGAGAAACTTTTCATTAGAAACAAAATTTCGAAAAAAAAATCTACAGAAATAAAATTTGTATTTCTATCAAATAAGTAAAAATCAAATGTTAAGACAATTTTCTATAGAACTAAAATTTTGGGAAAATTTTCTATAGAAATAAAATTTTGCAAAAATTTTCTATAGAAATAAAATTTTGGGACAATTTTCTATAGAAATAAAATTTTGCAACAATTTTTGAGAAAATCTTTTATAGAACTAGCATTATGAGAAACTTATCAATAGAAATAAAATTTCGAAAAATAATTCTACAGAAATAAAATTTGTATTTCTATCAAATAAATAAAAATCAAACGTTGAGAAAATTTTGTAAAAAAAAAAAATTGAAAAAAAAAATTGACAAAAAATTTCTATAAAAGTAAAATTTGGGAAATTTTCTATAGAACATAGTTCTCTATAGAATTAAAATTTTGGGACAATTTTCTATGGAAATAAAATTTTGCAACAATTTTATAGAACTAGCATTATGAGAAACTTTTCAATAGAAATAAAAATTCGAAAAAAATTTCTACAGAAATAAAATTTGTATTTCTATCAAATAAATAAAAATCAAATGTTAAGACAATTTTCTATAGAACTAAAATTGTGGGAAAATTTTCTATGGAAATAAAATTTTGTGAAAATTTTCTACAGAAATAAAATTTTCCAAACATTTTCTATGGAAATAAAATTTTGCTACAATTTTTGAGAAAATCTTTTATAGAACTAGCATTATGAGAAACTTTTCAATAGAAACAAAATTTCGAAAAAAATTCTACAGAAATAAAATTTGTATTTCTATCAAATAAATAAAAATCAAATGTTAAGACAATTTTCTATAGAACTAAAATTTTGGGAAAATTTTATATGGAAAAAAATTTTGGGAAAATTGTCTCTAGAAATAATATTTTGAGACAATTTTCTATAGAAGTAAGATTTTGCTACAATTTTTGAGAAAATCTTTTATAGAACTAGCATTATGAGAAACTTTTCAATAGAAACAAAATTTCGAGAAAAAAATTTCTACAGAAATAAAATTTGTATTTCTATCAAATAAATAAAAATCAAATGTTGAGAAAATTTTCCATAGAACTAAAATTTTGGGAAAATTTTTTATAGAAATAAAATTTTCTATAGAAATAACATTTCGCAACAATTTTTGAGAAAATCTTTTATAGAACTAGCATTATGAGAAACTTTTCAATAGAAATAAGATTTGTATTTCTATCAAATAACTAAAAATCAAATGTTGAGAAAATTTTCTATAGAAATAAAATTTTGAGGCAATTTTCTATTGAAATAAAATTTTGGAAAAATTTTCTATAGAAATAAGATTTGTATTTCTATCAAATAAATAAAAATTAAATGTTGAGAAAATTTTCTATAGAAATAACATTTTGAGGCAATTTTCTATAGAACTAAAATTTTGGGAAAATTTTCTATAGAATTAAAATTTTGGGAAAGTTTTCTATAGAAATACAATTTTGGCCCAATTTTCTTTAGAAATAAAATTTTGGGACAATTTTCTTTAGAAACAACATTTTGGAAAAATTTTCTATAGAAATAATATTTTGCAAAATTTTTCTATGGAAATAAAAATTTTACAAAATTTCTATGGTAATAAAATTTTGACAAAATTTCTATGTTAATAAAATTTTGGGAAATTTTTCTATAGAAATAAAATTTTGAGACAATTTTCTATAGAAATAAAATTTTGCTACAATTTTTAGAAAATCTTTGTATGGAAATAAAATTTTGCAAAAATTTTCTATGGAAATAAAATTTTGCAAAAATTTTCTATGGAAATAAAATTTTTGCTACAATTTTTGAGAAAATCTTTTATAGAACTAGCATTATGAGAAACTTTTCAATAGAAACAAAATTTCGAAAAAAATTCTACAGAAATAAAATTTGTATTTCTATCAAATAAATAAAAATCAAATGTTAAGACAATTTTCTATAGAACTAAAATTTTGGGAAAATTTTCTATGGAAAAAAAATTTTGTGAAAATTTTCTATAGAAATAAAATTTTGCAAAAATTTTCTATGGAAATAAAATTTTGCTACAATTTTTGAGAAAATCTTTTATAGAACTAGCATTATGAGAAACTTTTCAATAGAAATAAAATTTCGAAAAAAAATTCTACAGAAATAAAATTTGTATTTCTATCAAATAAATAAAAATCAAATGTTAAGAAAATTTTCTATAGAAATAAAATTTTGAGGCAATTTTCTATAGAACTAAAATTTTGGGAACATTTGGGAAATAAAATTTTGGGAAAAATTTCTATGGTAATAAAATTTTGGTAAAATTTTGTATAGAAATAAAATTTTGCAACAATTTTCTATAGAAATAAAATTTTGACAAAATTTCTATGGTAATAAAATTTTGGTAAAATTTTCTATAGAATTAATATTCTGCAAAATTTTTCTATGGAAATAAAATTTTGACAAAATTTCTATGGTAACAAAATTTTGGAAAAAAATTCTATAGAATGAATATTCTGCAAAAATTTTTCTATGGAAATAAAATTTTGACAAAATTTCTATGGTAATAAAATTTTGACAAAATTTCTATAGCAATAAAATTTTGGGAAAATTTTCTATAGAAATAACATTTTATTTCTATAGAAAAAAAACTTTTCTATAGAAATAAATATGTTAAGAATTTTTTTGTTTGTTTTAATTGTTGGTTTCTCCTTCAATCATTATTATTATATTGATTTCAGCTTAAAACCATGCGTTGACTAGTATTAACTAATAGAGGAAAATTATGTCTGTCAAATTTATTTGGGCCAAGCTCTTTAGACTGCAAGATGGTTGGATGAGCACACCCTCAAAAAATCGCTTCTTAACATATACCCCAAACAAAATTTGCTTCAAGCATATATATTTTCAGGATTGGTCCAAACAACATATTGCTTGTATTATTCAAGCACCTTAGGGCATACACTGGTTTCACCTTAGGGCATACACTGATAGAAAAAATTTTCATGAAATTTTTTTTGTGTGGATATATTTTTTAGGCACCAAATGGGTTCTTCCATTATTTTACTTGCAGCATACTCTCTAGGTCTCTCTTTCCAAACACATATATGTTTATAGGCTATTTATAAATTAATATATGTTTGCATCTAAGCATATTATATTTACAAACATTTTATGTCCCAAACATAATATGTTCTAACATATTAACATATATGTCCCAAACATGTTATGCTAGTTTATGAACATTATATGCTTGCACTTGAAACTATTGTGTTAAAAAATTTGAGTTCCAAACATATGAAATACAGTGCTTTCGTTCGTGCAGCCATTTCGGAACATCCATATTCTTCATCAACAGCGAAACTATCAACCAATTGTTAGACTAAATCTTTGGGTTTAGTAAATAATACAATATACAAAATAATACAATTTTCTATGGAAATACAATTTGGTGAACAATTTTTATAGGAATAAAATTTATAAAAAAAATTCTATTGGAATTTAATTAAAAAAAATTTTTTTGCAAAACTGTTCTATAGAAAAAAATGCGTTTTTTCTAATTTTGAAATATTTGTTTGGGGCATAGTTATACCGTTCTTACTGTAGTTGTTTTTCATTTCAGCCAAGTTGTGGCATTACTAATCGATGTGAGTTGCAATGAATAGTTATGAATTATTTGTTAATTAAATTATTTTTACACTCTCTATTAATATTATTCATTATTTTTTACTGATAAACAGTTGATATATAAATTAACTTCATTTTTTTTCCTCTTTTCCTATTTCTTTTCACTTGGATTTATGGTGCATTGATAATGATGTCGAAACAGGTAAGAGCATAACGTAAAAACGAGTTAAAAAATAATAATAATTTATTATTCAGAGTATTTAATACAGATAACGTAAACTTATTGAATTATTATCTAAATTAAAAAAAAAAAGATTCACTTAGTTTATTTGTATATATACCTTTTTAATTAATTACAAATGATGTTAGTTTTTCCTATTCCTTCCTGAGAACATCCCCGAATCAGTTGTCTATTGCTACATCCACATATGCAGACACATTGGATAATAATCAGAACAATTTTCATTCTTTGATTGTCTTTAGAGGCAGTAGTAGAGAGAAAATTGTGGTCTAAACATATGCCCTGCCTACATGACTATTCGAAGTAAGATATGAGTTTATTTTTCATGAAAGGACTTAAGAAAACAATCAAATTCACTTCCATAAGAACTTTTCAATATAAGCTTAGTTTGTGTATTCGGTTATTGAAAAATATTGACTTTTTTCCGGAATGTGTACAGTGTTTGGAGATCTGAGATTGAAAATAGGAATAAAATTTTATATAGGAATAAAATTCTGCAAAACTTTTCTATAGAAATAAAATATAGGAATAATAATTCTGCAAAACCTTTTTTAGAAATAAAAAAAAAACTTTTCTAAAGAAATAAAATTTTTCTGATTATTATTTTGTTCGGCTTGAGGTCATAGAAACAATCGATTATTGATTTGTTTTAATATTTATTTCCAATATTTCGGTTAGTGCCACTAACCATCTTCTGGGATTTTGTATCTACATAAAATACAAAAATTAAATTACATTTAATGTTCACAAAAATCACAATTGTTATTGAAAATATATTTTATCGAAAAATAACTAACTTGAGTTCTTGTGCTGCTGTTTGTTTCACAATTCACCGTACACTAAACTTCGTTTGTGTCGATGCTTGTTTATAATATGTCGATACATTCTGGCGCATTCTTCCGTGTCTTTTTTGAAATTCATTCTTTTGTCAGGAGAGAGATCTATTATATTGAGCATCTCAAGAGTGTATCTTCGTCTATGATTATTCTCTTGAGCAAGTATCTCGACGTCTGTAAAGTTGGGCTTGTGTCCTGTTGTTGTACAGTGAGCTGCCAGTGCTGTTTTTTGTTCTACCGACTTGTCTGTAGCTTTATGGTCTGATTTATGCGACGAAAGTCTTGCCTTAAGTTTAGTCATTGTAGTGCCAACATATGCCATTGGACATATGTTGGACTTGTCCCCATTACATTTAATTTTGTCGCGGAACTACCAGCTGCTGAAAATCTCTTTTTCTTGTTCAAATTATGAGAATAATAATCCAATACATCGTATATTCTTTCATTTAATAAGTACTTCTTCTTGCTGGACCCATCTGAAAATCATACTACATTTAAGCGTAAAATAGTACTATTTTTATATGCATAATGTTATTTGTAAATATGTATTATATAATTAGTCTGTAAGGATTATTTAATCTATAGACTCAATAAACAAACAAAAAACAAAATTTTCTATAGAAATAGAGTTATGACAACATTTTCTATAGAATTAAAAATTTGATAAAAATTTCTGTTTGTCTTGTTTGTTATTGTTGGTTTTCTCTTCAATCATTATTGTTGTTTGTGATTCCAGCTTAAAACCATGCATTGACTACACTACAAGTGTAGCTTAACGAACAGAGGAAAATTATGCTTGTCAAATTTATTTGGGCCCTATAGACTGCAGACGGATGGATGTACAGCTGTTTCGGAATTACCACATTCCTCATCAGCATCCTCTACTTGCAGCAAAACTATCAACCAATTATCAGAATAAATTCGGGTAATTCATTCAACCCAAAGTGAACTACACTTGAACCTTCCGAAAAAAGGTTTGATAGTCGCAAAAATAGTTTGCAAAAATTTTTATAGAAATAAACTTTTGACAAAAATTTCTATAGATATAAAATGTTACACGCAAAAAAATAATTCTTTCCTCCCAAACGAAATTTTAGACAAACAAAGTTCGTTTCTCATTTGCTTTTCGCTGTAAGGAAGTGTATTTGGAAGAAAAGTATACACTTTTTGTGATAAACGTTTATTCTTTTCCAAGATGTAAAAACAATTTCATAAAGACAAACTCAAAAAAAAAAAACATTCTTTTCTTGCTAATTGCATTTTCCCTCACATCCACGAGGTTTTTTAGTTCTTAACACCTTTTCCTGTAATATCAACAATGTAGAAGAAATTATACGATTTTATAAATTTTTAAAATTTTTTTACCTTTCGCCTGGACGGAGAATCGAACCGCGGGCCATGCACTTTGTAAGCCAACAAACTAACCACTGAGCTATGTACCTGTTATGGTCATCAATAGATAAATATCCATATAAGTTATATTTATATAGCATAGCTTGCGGCGCTCGCGAACCGAATAAACAAAGTTTATTTAACAGAAACAAAGATCTAGTTTGGCACCGTGGATCAGTGGTTGCTACGTCCGACTTGCATGCCAAGGGTCGTGGGTTCGATCCCTGCTTCGACCAAAATTTTTTTTTTTGGTTTTTTTGTTTTTTTTTTTTTTAATATATTCCAGATATGTTCGGAAGATTCCGAAAATTTTTTCAACATTACATTGTAGTATATTAAATTTTGAACTGCAAAATGTGTCTTATTAAAAACCTATAGTCAGAAAAGAACAGTGTTTGATATAGACGAAATGGACTGTGTTGTTGTTTCAAAAATAAACATTTTTTAACAAACGAATTTTTTTGGTGATAAAAGTTTAAAATTTTCGAAGCAATTCAAAAAACTCCAACAAAAGAAAAACGTTTTAGGTACACGTTTTCCAAACGTTTTTTTTTTTCTTTGCGTGTACCTACATTTTCTTTAGAAATAAAATCTTGACAAAATTTTCTATAGAAAAAAAATTTTGACAAAATTTTCTATAGAAATAAAATTTTGACAAAATTTTCTATAGAAATAAAATTTTGATAATATTTTCTGTAGAAATTAAATTTTTAATCAATTTTCTATAAAATAAAATTTTGACAAAATTTTCTATAGAAATAACATTTTGACAATATTTTCTATAGAAATAAAATTTTCAGAAAATTTTCTATAGAGATAAAATTTTTACCAAATTTTCTATAGAAATAAAATTTTTACCCAATTTTCTATAGAAATAAAATTTTGACAATATTTTCTATAGAAATTAAATTTTTACCCAATTTTCTATACAAATAAAATGTTGACCAAATTTTTATAGAAATAAAATGTTGACAATATTTTCTATAGAAATAAAATTTTGAGAAAATTTTCTATAGAAATAAAATTTTGACAAAATTTTCTATAGAAATAAAATTTAGACACAATTTTCTATAGAAATAAAATTTAGACAAAATTTTCTATAGGAATAAAATTTTGACAAAATTTTTCTATAGAAATAAAATTTTGACAAAATTTTCTATAGAACTGAAATTTTGACAAAATTTTCTATAGAAATAATATTTTGACAATATTTTCTATAGAAATTAAATTTTTTGCCCAATTTTCTATGCAAGTAAAATTTTGACAAAATTTATATAGAAATAAAATGTTGACAATATTTTCTATAGAAATAAAATTTAGACAAAATTTTCTATAGAAATTAAATTTTTACAAAATTTTCTATAAAAATAAAATTTTGACAATACTTTCTATAGAAATTAAATTTTTACCCAATTTTCTATACAAATAAAATTTTGTTAAAATTTTTATAGAAATAAAATTTAGACAAAATTTTCTATAGAAATAAAATTTTGACAAAATTTTCTATAGAAATAAAATTTTGACAAAATTTTCTATAGAAATAAAATTTTTACAAAATTTTCTATAGAAATAAAATTTTGACAAAACTGAAATAAGGTGTTGACAAAATTTTCTATTTAAATACAAAATGTTCTATATATATATATAAAATTTTGCAAAAATTTTCTATAGAAACACAATTTTGCAAAAATTTTCTATAGAATTAAAAATGTGATAAAATGTTTCATATAAATAAAATTTTGAGAATATTTTCTATAGAAATAAAGTGTTGAAAAAATTTTTATTTGAATAAAATTTTGCAGAAACTTTCTATAGAAATAAAATTTTCATATAATTTTCTCTAGAAATAAAATTGTGACAAAATTTTCTATAGAAATAAAATTTAGACAAAATTTTCTGTAGAAATAAAATTTTGACAAAATTTTCTATAGAATAATATTTTGACATTATTTTCTATAGAAATAAAATTGTGACAAAATTGAAGTTTTCTATAGAAACAAAATTTTGCAAAACTTTTCTATAGAAATAAAATTTTGACAAAACTGAAATAAGGTGTTAACAAAATTTTCTATTTAAATACAAAATGTTCTATATATATAAAATTTTGCAAAAATTTTCTATAGAATTAGAAAATTGATAACATTTTTCATAGAAATAAAATTTTGTGAATATTTTATATAGAAATAAAGTGTTGGAAAAATTTTTATTTAAATAAAATTTTGACAAAATTTTCTATAGAAATAAAATTTTGACAAAATTTTCTATAGAAATAAAATTTTGACAAAATTTTCTATAGAAATGAAATTGTGACAAAATTTTCTATAGAAATAATATTTGGACAATATTTTCTATAGAAATAAAATTTTGACAAAATTGAAATAAGGTGTTGACAAAATTTTCTATTTAAATACAAGATGTTCTATAGATATAAAATTTTGCAAAAATTTTCTATAGAAACACAATTTTGCAATAATTTTCTATAGAATTAAAATTTTGGTCAAATTTTTCATAGAAATAAAATTTTGAGAATATTTTCTATAGAAATAAAGTGCTGAAAAAATTTTATTTATATAAAATTTTGCAGAAACTTTCTATACAAATAAAATTTTCATATAATTTTCTCTAGAAATAAAATTTAGACAAAATTTTCTATAGAAACTAAATTTAGACAAAATTTTCTATTGAAATAAAATTTTGACAAAATTTTCTATAGAATAATATTTTGACAGTATTTTCTATAGAAATAAAATTGTGACAAAATTGAAGTTTTCTGTAGAAACAAAATTTTGCAAAACTTTTCTATAGAAATAAAATTTTGCAAAAATTTTCTGTAAAAATAAAATTTTCAAAAATTTTCTATAGAAATAAAATTTTGCAAAAATTTTCTATAGAAATAAAATATTGCAAAAATGTTCTATAAAGTCATTATCTTAAAAATATTAATTTCGGGTTGGGGTCATACCATCGAATCCCATTTTCCTAAAAATTGTCCTAAAATTTGTATTAAAATTTCCATCACCTGTCACACTGTGCATTTCATTAATCATAGCCTTCTGTTGACAAGAGAAATAAAAACAACAAACTGAACACCCATGTATGAGTGTTAGTTTTGGTCATTTTTACCTTATGGATGTTGTTCAATGTACAGGACTTATGTGAATATGCTTTCCCAGCTTCTACTCCTTCCTTGCTTTACCAGAGGTGCAAATTTGGAAAACCTTAACAAGTTATTTGGGGTATTTGCCATTTGAATTTATGTCAACCATATAGTCGAATGCTGGATGCACATCCCAAAAGATCTCCAAATTCCCAAGAACTTTATGCATATTGTTAGCTGATATGTGTGTTGTGTTCATAGAAAGAGGAAAAGTCCAAAAATATGTACACATAAATGTTTTGTGCATGAGGTGTGCAAGTCAGAGTTTTTTGTGAAAAGAAACATTGTCTCTGGAATTGTGCTCTTGAAAATGTTTCCTACCACAAAGAATGCTATAACTCAAAACCTAAAATTAATTGTAATTACTCTCCAAGTAGTCAATTTATTTCCTCAGTCGGTAGTGGCAGAATCGTTTAAAAAATGAATTGATTTCAAAATGAAAACTATGTTTTTCCTAACCAATATACAGTCATGGAAAACAGTAAAAAGAAACTAATTTCATACCTCACAAAGAGGGTATTTGATGATTAATTTTATTTCGAAATATGACACTCTTGTATAAATTCACATCTAAGCATTGCATTTCCATTGCAATATGCATATAAGTTTAGCCTCCTGTAGAGATTGAGTACTAAATCCCACAACATTGATGAAGTCCTTGTTTATCAAAGTTTATTTCAACCTAAATTTGTCCACAACCCAAGGAGAGACAACAGCATAGGCATTGTGTTAGAAGCTTTGTAGAGTTTAATTATGAATTTTAATTGATTCTCTATTAATTTGTGTTTGATCCTCTAGTTACTTGCCCATAAGGATATGTGAACATTGTGCACTCTAACTGGACTGTAATAGATTTTTGTAACAAATCTTCGGATAAAAAATCCTTAATTCCTTAATGAGGACATCAAACAATTTGACATTATATTATAGTAGACATTCAAAAGACAGTTTGAATTCATCAAGGATAAATTCCTAAATAATAATTCACCTATCGATTAATCCTACAGTCGATAAAAAATGCATGTTTGCAGTAACAATCCATGGTTCGAGGAAGGATCCATGCTTTAAGGAAATGTTAGTGTTACAACGAACCGTCCATATTTCGTAAGTCGAAGAATCATTCATTGTTCTTGGAAGCCACCAATAGTTTGCGCAACCATCACAGATTCTTAAAACCATTCGATGAATCATCACTACTGCGTAAACCCATCCATCCATGGATTGGGAAACCATGAATTCGAGAAACTGTCAACTGTTAATTTTCTAGTATTTAGTAAAACATGGTGCGAGGAGACCTTTGTAATTCCAACAAGTATATACGACAGTAAGTTCGTCCAGGCCGAAGCTTATGTACCATCCATCATGGATTGCGTAGAAACTTGCGGTAACGCTTGCCGATGGCAAGGTATCCTTAAAACTTCCTAACACCGTCTTCTAAATTGTAAGTAAGTCCATACGTGGTATATACTAAATTAACAAAACTTTCTATAGAAATAAAATTTTCACAAAATTTTCCATAGAAATAAAATTTTCACAAAATTTTCCATAGAAGGAAAATTTTGACAAAATTTTCTATAGAAATAAAATTTTGACAAAATTTTCTATAGAACTAAAGTTTTGACAAAATTTTCTATAGAACTAAAGTTTTGACAAAATTTTCTATAGAAATAAAATTTTAACAAAATTTTCTATAGAAATAAAATTTTGGTAGATTATTTTTGGTTCAGAGAAATTTATTAAAAATTTTTGTACTTCTTTGTCAAAATGTTTAGCTTTCTACCCAAAATCCGTCAGTATCAAGTTGCTGTAATAGTTTTACAAAAATTTATCTCAGAAAATTTGAATGAAATGTAAATTTGATTGCAAAATTGGTTGTACAACTAATCTTATTACAATTCGGAAAACTGCAAATTGATTTTATAATGGATTATTGTGAGCTGCCGAATAGACAATTATATATCGGCTTAGCCGTCAAGCCACCTCCGCCGGAGGCAAAAATTTAGTGTCAGCCGCCGACGACGAAAATGGATCAGCTTCATTCTCTGGTCTGGAAACCTATCTTCAATAATGCAACAGTAATCATTCCAAGAGCTAGGCTGTCCATTACATCTCTCTTAAAGAGAACATGTTCTCTTTTTGTGTTCGTATCTTTATGTTCACTCTCTCTTTTTTTGGTGCCGTATTTTTATGTCCAACAGTGCTCTTTATGTACTCTATTTCAAAAAAAAAAAAAAAAAACTCCTAGATTGATGGAATTTTATTTATTTAGTAGGAATTCGCCACTAATTGTTTACTGGGTTAAATCTGTTGACAAATTAAAGGCCGGAACACAATTGCGACGTTTCGACGTACTGCGTAAAAATTAGAAATAGATGTAATTGAACGTACGACGTAAATACGCCAATACGTTGTCGTCGTCAATTGTGGGCGAGATCATAGGAACATGTGTGTTTTATTTTTGACAGCGTATTTTTATACACACAAAAAAAAATTTTCTGATTCAATCACGAAATTAATTGATCCAATTAATTTTTTAATTGAAATGTCTTCAATCACAGAAATGATAGTATCAATTAAAAAATTAATTGAAGGTCAATTAAAAATTTAATTGATCCAATTTAAAAATTAATTGATACTATTAATTTTTGTGATTGATTTTTGTTTCAATTAAAAAATTTGTTGATTCAATTAAATTTTTAATTGAATATTTTTTAAAACTCAATTAAAATTTTAATTGGAAAATTTTTCGTGAATTTTTTTTCTGTGTACCCTCCACCATAGGATGGGGGTATATTAACTTTGTCATTCCGTTTGTAACACATCGAAATATTGATCTAAGAACCCATAAAGTATATATATTCTGGGTCGTGGTGAAATTCTGAGTCGATCTGAGCATGTCCGTCCGTCCGTCTGTTGAAATCACGCTAACTTCCGAACGAAACAAGCTATGGACTTGAAACTTGGCACAAGTAGTTGTTATTGATGTAGGTCGGATGGTATTGCAAATATCGGTCCACTTTTACGTATAGCCCCCATATAAACGGACCCCCAAATTTGGCTTGCGAGGCCTCTAAGAGAAGCAAATTTCATCCGATCCGGTTGAAACTTGGTACATGGTGTTAGTATATGGTCTCTAACAACCATGCAAAAATTGTCTTGCGAGGCCTCTAAGAGAAGAAAATTTCATCCGATCCGGTTGAAACTTGGTACATGGTGTTAGTATATGGTCTCTAATAACCATGCAAAAATTGGTTCACATCGGTCCATAATTATATATAGCCCCCATATAAACCGATCCCCCGATTTGGTTTGAAGAGCCTCTAAGAGAAACAATTTTCATCCGATCCGGCTGAAATTTGGTACATGGTGTTAGTATATGGTCTGTAACAACAAAGCAAAAATTGGTCCATATCGGTCCATAATTATATATAGCCCCCATATAAACCGATCACCAGATTTGACCTCCGGAGCACCTTGGAAGAGCAAAATTCTTCACATTCGGTTGAAATTTGGTACGTGATGTTAGTATAGGGTATCCAACAACCATGCAGGAATTGGTTCCTATCAGTCCATAATTATATATAGCTCCCATATAAACCGATCCCCAGATTTGACCTCCGGTGTCTTTTCGAGAAGCAAAATTCATCCGATCTGGTTGAAATTTGGTATGTGGTGGTAGTATATGATATTTAACAACCATGTGAGTTGAAATTTGTGGATGACAGTCTTTCGTAGAAGTTTCTACGCAATCCATGGTGGAGGGTACATAAGATTCGGCCTGGCCGAACTTACGGCCGTATATACTTGTTGAATTTATTCTGTTTATTTTTTAAGAAAATGTGATTCTTTTTGTTTTTTATTGTTTTATTATATATTTATTTCGTTGTTTCTATCATTGGAAACTTTTATTATTTTAATTTTAACAACAATAAAATTATTAATTATTTAATAAAGAATTTTTTTATTGTAAACTCTTTTTTAGTTAAAATGTTCTCTTTTTTTAAAGCGAAAGTTCTCTTTTGAAAATTATCCATATGGAAACCCTACCAAGAGCTATGGTAAGCCTTTCACAGTTCTCGCTTATATCCTTTCAAATTCATCTTGTAAGGGCCCCAATCCTCCGGAGCAATTGTGGACTTTGCTCTGTTAAAGAGCTTCCAGCAGGATTTCCTCATATTACTTAACTCCGTAGACCTTATATAACTTTACTCCGCCTTGGCGGTCGAGTTTTCCCCTTGGTTTTCCTCTAGGGCATGCAACTTTCAGTGAGTTGTTGAAGGCCTTTGAAATCCGCTCCACGGTTTGTTTGATATCTGTGCTTATATTTGCCTCTGGTATGTCCGGCATCATTATATCCAGAAGATGTAAACACCAAACTATTGATATTAATAAATTTGGCATATTCCATCCAATTTGCATGAGAAGAAAAATTACCAGCTTTACTATTTCAAATCCACTGTGCTCAAAACCTTTGATGAACATTTTGTGTGCTAAAATATCCATGCGACAAGTTTCAAGTTTGTAATAATTTCTGTTTTGACACTTC
The DNA here is from genome assembly GCF_050003625.1 of Haematobia irritans. Classification (NCBI taxonomy): domain Eukaryota; kingdom Metazoa; phylum Arthropoda; class Insecta; order Diptera; family Muscidae; genus Haematobia; species Haematobia irritans. Next base: position 114,086,041 of record NC_134401.1, read on the forward strand.
TTGTCAAAATCACATTCATCCTTAATATAAATACTTTGAGTTGGTAAAATCTTAAAAGGGTGTGATAGATGTTCAACGATGTTAACAGAAAAATAAATTATAAAGAAGGAGAAAAAGAAAAACAAATGAAAAGCTAAAAAGGAATACCAAATCCCCCATACCATAACAATTTCAGCTCCATGGCTTCCTACACACTACTCCAAATTACAATCCTTACGGCCATTTTCATGTATCTCCGTTAGACTTTAACTCCCAGTTAACAGAAAGAAAAATCGAAATATCTTCTCTCCGGTTAACTTTAACTGAAACATTTTTAGCAGTTAAGTTCCTACCTGGCATATGGAGTATATAGACAAGATGACAGACATGTCCATAGTACGGTTTAAAAGTTCGTTAGCTAACGTAGCACTAACGGAGCTTCCTGAAAATGGGGGTTAAAGAGAGTTTTTAACGATTCAGTTGTCACATCTATACTGGATTTCCCAGGCAAAACCAGATTGAAAAAGTTGGTGATGTTCGGTTAAGGGGGCTATATCAACAACATGGTGGTGGTACTGTAAAAGATGCCATCTAATGATAACCGATAAAACTTTTAAATACTTCATCCTGAAGTCAAGGAAATATAAGATAAAAGCTACCAAAAAGGAAAAACAAAAAAAAACACCAGCATTGCAAGAAGAGCGTTTATTTCAAGGAAACCGGAAACGTAATATTAAAAGAATAAAAAATGATAATTATGGGAAATTTGTGAGGAGAGTAGAAGATTAGTGGCCAACCAGAGTTTGGGGTGAACCTCATGACAAATTGTTTAAGAACTATATTTCCTTTGTCGGCCATTTCTTATGCTGCTCGCTTCTCGCTTTTTCTCTACAGTCATTAAGTTAGTCCGTCATTTTCGTACCTCATTAAACGCCCACTCATTTCCGGCATTTTCGCGTAATTAATAAAGATCAACTAAAGTGGAAAATTACAGGAATTTTATACTATTGGATGTATGGAATGTGAAATGAACGAAAAATGATTTTTTTCGCATCCAATAGGTCATGAAAGAGAGAAGATATGTGTATATTAAAAGAAAAACAAAACGCATCAGTACTTCAAATTGAATTCCTAAAGGCATTCAATAATGGACAATTGGATAAAAGGTGATACGGTCAAAATTTGGTCAATATAAACTTGACGTATTTCTTCCAATTTTGTATTTAAAAAACCTGAACACCCCTCATTTTGAAGGTGTGTGTGTGTGTAGAATGTTGCTCTTCAGTTGTCAAAATGCCGTCCAAGCAAGAAGAGCAGCGTATCAAAATTTTGCTCGCGCATCGCGAAAATCCGAGCTATTCGCACGCAAAGCTGGCAAAATCGCTAAAAGTTGCCAAATCAACCGTTACAAATGTAATTAAAGTGTTTGGGGAACGTTTGTCGACAGCCAGGAAGTCTGGATCGGGGGGAAATCTAAAACCGAAAGCCGCTGAGACGACAAAGAGAGTTGCCGGTAGTTTCAAGCGAAACCCTAACCTCTCGCTCCGAGATGCCGCAAATAAGCTGGATGTATCGTCTACAACCGTGCATCGAGTCAAAAAACGAGCCGGACTATCGACTTACAAGAAGGTAGTGACTCCAAATCGCGATGATAAACAAAATACGACGGCCAAAGCGCGATCCCCGAGGCTGTACACGACGATGCTGACGAAGTTTGACTGCGTGGTAATGGACGACGAAACCTACGTCAAAGCCGACTACAAGCAGCTTCCGGGACAGGAGTTTTATACGGCAAAAGGAAGGGGAAAGGTAGCAGATATTTTCAAGCACATAAAACTGTCAAAGTTCGCAAAGAAATATCTGGTTTGGCAAGCCATCTGTACCTGTGGCTTGAAAAGCAGCATTTTCATAGCTTCCGGGACTGTCAACCAAGAAATTTACGTGAAAGAATGTTTGAATAAACGTCTGCTGCCTTTCCTGAAGAAACACTGTTGTTCCGTATTGTTTTGGCCGGATTTGGCATCTTGCCATTACGGTAAAAAGGCCATGGAGTGGTACGCCGCCAACAACGTGCAGGTGGTTCCCAAGGACAAGAACCCTCCCAACACGCCAGAGCTCCGCCCAATTGAAAAATACTGGGCTATTGTCAAGCGGAACCTAAAGAAGACCAAAAAAAAGGACGAGCAGCAGTTCAAGGCAAACTGGCTTTCTGCGGCGTAGAAGGTGGACAAGGTGGCTGTACAAAATCTGATGGCAGGTGTCAAGCGTGAGGCCCGGCAATTCGGATTTGGAAAAGCGAAAGCCTAATTGAATATTTTTTCTGAATTTTATACTAATTGAACTTGAACAAGTATATACGGCCGTAAGTTCGGCCAGGCCGAAGCTTATGTACCCTCCATCATGGATTGCGTAGAAACTTCTTCTAAACACTGCCATCCACAATCGAATTACTTAAGTTGCGGTAACGCTTGCCGATGGCAAGGCATCTTAAACCCTCCTAACACCATCTTCCAAATTTTATGACAAAATTTTCTATAGAAAGAAAATTTTGACAAAAATTTATACAGAGTGGCAACCAAAAAATGGCTCGAGTGGCAACCATGATTATGAACCGAATAAAATTTGAACAAAATTTTCTATAGAAATAAAATTTTGACAAAATTTTCTATAGAAATAAAATTTTGACAATGATGAAAATTTTATTATGAACCGAATAATATTTTAACAAAATTTTCTCTAGAAATAAAATTTTGACAAAATTTTCTATAGAAAAAAATTTTGGTAGATTATTTTTGGCTCTAGTGGCAACCATGATTATGGACCGATATGGACCAATTTTTGTGTGATTGGACCAATTTTGGTATGGTTGTTAGCGACCATATACTAACACCACGTTCCTAATTTGAACCGGATCGGATGAATTTTGCTCCTCCAAGAGGCTCCGGAGGTCAAATCTGGAGAACGTTTTCTATGGGGGCTATATATAATTATGGACCGATATGGACCAATTCTGGCACGGTTGTTAAAGATCATATACTAACACCATGTTCCAAATTACAACCGGATTGGATGAAATTTGCTTCCCTTGGAGACTTCGCAAGCCAAATCTGGGGATCGTTTTATATGGGGGCTATATATAATTATGAACCGATGTGGACCAATTTTTGCATGGTTGTTAGAGACCATATACCAATATCATGTACCAAATTTCAGGCGGATCGGATGAAATTTGCTTCTCTTTGAGGCTCCGCAACCCAAATCTGGAGATCGGTTTATATGGGGGCTATATATAATTATGGACCGACGTAGACCAATTTTTGCATGGTTGTTAGAGACCATATACCAACATCATGTACCAAATTTCAGCCGGATCGGATGAAATTGGCTTCTCTTTTAGGCTCCGCAAGCCAAATCTGGGGATCGGTTTATATGGGGGCTATATATAATTATGGACCGATGTGGACCAATTTTTGCATGGTTGGTAGAGACCATATACCAACATCATGTACCAAATTTTAGCCGTATCGGATGAAATTTGCTTCTCTTTTAGGCTCCGCAAGCCAAATCTGGGGATCGGTTTATATGGGGGCTATATATAATTATGGACCGATGTGGACCAATTTTTGCATGGTTGGTAGAGACCATATACTAACAGCATGTACCAAATTTCAGCCGGATCGGATGAAATTTGCTTCTCTTAGAGCAATCGCAAACCAAATTTGGGGGTCCGTTTATATGGGGGCTATACGTAAAAGTGGACCGATATGGACCAATTTTCGCATGGTTGTTAGAGACCATATACCAACACCATGTACCAAATTTCAGCCTGATCGGATGAAATTTGCTTCTTTTAGAGCAATCGCAAGCCAAATTTGGGGGTCCGTTAATATGGGGGCTATACGTAAAAGTGGACCGATATGGACCAATTTTTGCACGGTTGGTAGAGACCATATACCAACACCATATACCAAATTTCAGCCGGATCGGATGAAATATGCTTCTGTTAGAGGCTCTACAAGCCAAATCTGAGGGTCCCTTTATATGGGGGCTATACGTAGAAGTGGACCGATATGGCCCATTTTCAATACCATCCGACCTACATCGATAACAACTACTTGTGCCAAGTTTCAAGTCGATAGCTTGTTTCGTTCGGAAGTTAGCGTGATTTCAACAGACGGACGGACGGACGGACATGCTTAGATCGACTCAGAATTTCACCACGACCCAGAATATATATATACTTTATGGGGTCTTAGAGCAATATTTCGATGTGTTACAAACGGAATGACAAAGTTAATATACCCCCATCCTATGATGGAGGGTATAAAAAGAAATTTAATTTGATTTTTTAAATAAGCGATTTCAACGATTTACACGCGTTTTCCCTTGACCAAATTTTGACCGTATCACCCTTTAGGTCTATAAATCAACCCATATATCAAACCATATATCAAACCCATATATCAAACCGTTAATTATTGACTAGTTTCGCCACTAAATTATTATTGAATGCATTCAATAATGGACAATTGGATAAGTGTATAAACTTCGATAGATAATTCCTCAAACCCTGGACTTGTGATTGAGCTTAACATGGAATCGGGCAGCACTCAGTGATAAGAGAGAAGTTCACCAATGTGGTATAACAATGGACTGAATAGTCTAAGTGAGCCTGATACATCGGGCTGCCACCTAACCTAACCGAACCATACAAAGAGCCCTCCGGATGATTGAGAAGTGGGCAAAGTGGAATGAGCTTGGGGTAAATCTTCTGAAGATAGAACTGTCATGTACTGCGAAGAACACAAAATTCCCACGGTGAAGCCCATCTCCTTAGGGGGAATTGAAATTCCATTTGGTGAGTGTGCAAAATATCTTCGAGTTTTATTGGACAGGAAGCTGAACTTTAAGCTTAATATTGAAGAAAAGGCGAGGAAAGCAACGGTAGCTTTGTGTTTGTGCAAAAAATCAATAGGAAAAAAGTGGGGACTGAACCCGAAAATTGTGCATTGGCTATACACGGCAGTGGTTATATCTATTTGTTGTTGTGGTCTGGTGGCCGGTACTTCACCAGCCGACAAGTTTAGATAAAGTTCAGCATATTGCGTGCTTGTGTATCTCAGGCGCATTCAGTAAGACAGGAATAGATTCCCTTAATATCATGCTGTATCTATTGCCGTTAGACATTTTGGCCAAACAGTCAGCAGCAACAACGGCTGTACCGTTGTGTGAGCTATCGCTTTGGTAGGAAAAACTCACGGTCACAGTTTGGTCCTCAAAATAATGCCACATGTGCACAAACGTAGTGGATTACACTATGGCGAAACCACTTTTCGTTAAAATGTTTGAAACTTTAATTCCCAACACTGATGGCTTAAAATTTGTTCATCCAATTTGGAGCCATCGGTGGGTCGTGCACCTCGCCTCAGTGTTGGGACATAGGGCTTCAGAGTATATTCTAAAGACCTGGATCTTCAAATAGCGAAAAAATTACCTATTCACTAGTGTTGCGTTGTGTAGTGTTTTTATCATACTGAAAGCCTCGCCGCGGGAGGCAAAAATTTATTGTCAGCCGCCGCCGCCGATAAAAATGAGTCGGCTTCATTCTCTGACTCAGGCAGTCAACCTGCAATCAAATCTTTGGACTCTGTGTTGCCGCCGCCGAGTAGACAAATTTATATAGGCATAACCGTCAAGCCGCCGCCGCTGGAGGCAAAAATTTAGTGTCAGCCGCCGCCGATAAAAATGAGTCGGCTTCATTCTCTGACTCAGGCAGTCAAGCTGCAATCAAATCTTTGGACACTGTGTTGCTTAACTCGAAATGGGCATCGATTGCCGCAAATCTCTCAACGAGATGGCTGAGCACTACAATATTCACCTAATATGGGAACTTGGCCATAGGGAACTGTGAAGCGGATGAGTTAGCAAGACTAGGAACTACCTAACATATTCCAGGGGAACTAGAATCTGTAGGTATGCCTCTGACCATCGACTGCCGCAAATCTCTCAACGTGATGGCTGAGCAGTACAATATTCAACTAATATGGGTGCCAGCACCCTCAAAAAAAAAAACGGTTCTGTAACATATACCCCAAGGTGGATTATCCCACCTCAGTAATGCTGGTGACATTTCTGAGGAGTTTAAAGCTTCTCTAAGTGGTTTCACTGCAATGTGGAACGCCGTTCGGACTCGGCTATAAAAAGGAGGTCCCTTGTCATTGAGCTTAACATGGAATCGGGCAGCACTCAGTGATAAGAGAGAAGTTCACCACTGTGATATCACAATGGACTGAATAGTCTAAGTGAGCCTGTACATCGGGCTCCCACCTAACCTAACTAACCTAACATATACCCCAAACACATTTTGCTTCAAGCATATATATTTTCAGGATTGGTCCAAACAAAATATTGTTTGTATTGTTCAAACATATTATGTTTCACCTTAGGACATACACTGGTAGAAAAAAATGTTAATGAAATTTTCCTTGTGTGGATATACTTTTAAGGCGGCAATTGGTTACTTATATTATTTTACTTGCGGCATACTCTCTAGGTCGGGAGCCACCGTGGTGCAATGGTTAGCATGCCCGCCTTGCATACACAAGGTCGTGGGTTCGATTCCTGCTTCGACCGAACACCAAAAAGTTTTTCAGCGGTGGATTATCCCACCTCAGTAATGCTGGTGACATTTCTGAGGGTTTCAAAGCTTCTCTAAGTGGTTTCACTGCAATGTGGAACGCCGTTCGGACTCGGCTATAAAAAGGAGGTCCCTTGTCATTAAGCTTAACATGGAATCGGGCAGAATTCAGTGATAAGAGAGAAGTTCACCAATGTGGTATCACAATGGACTGAAGGGTCTAAGTGAGCCTGATACATCGGGCTGCCACCTAACCTAACCTAACCTATACTCTCTAGGTCTCTCTTTCTAAACACATATATGTTTATAGGCTATTTCTAAATTAATATATGTCTGCATCTTAGCATATTATATTTACAAACATTTTATGTCCCAAATATAATATGTTCTAACATATTAACATAAATGTGCCAAACATGTTATGCTAGTTTACGAATATTATATGCTTGCACTTAAAAATATTGTGTTAAAAATTTTGAGTTCCAAACATATAATTTTTACACCCAAATATATGAAAAACAGTCTTTTTCGTTCGTGTGGCCACAGGAACCTAACGAGGAACAGCGAAGCGGATGAGTTAGCAAGGCTAGGGACTACCTTACATATTCCAGGGTATGCCTCTGGCTAACTGCAAGCTCTTATTGCGTGAGGAGGCTGTTATGATGGTGTATTCCCGATGGGAGAATTGCAAGGGTTGTAACGACACCAAGCAAATATGGCCCCATTTAAACTTAAACCGCACACTAGATATGTTAGTGTTTTCAAGACGTCAGATATCACTCCTGAGATCTGCTATAACGGGTCGCTGCCTGATAGACGAGTTTACAAAAAATTGATGGGATATTCTGAGATATTTTTTAAAAAGAAATTTTTGTGGAAAAACTTTCAATTTGTTGATGGGGTTTTTTGTTGAGTGTTCATGATAGTTAAAATTCATCCATGGTTATTAAATTATCCCTGTTTTGAAGAGCAATACAATTTATTCAAATTTTCGCACAGAATTGTTCATTTTTCCCCCCTAAAGAAGTTCACTGTTGTTGTAGATGATTGTTTCCTCCTACACACAAAAAAATGTCATGAAAATTTTTCCAATTAAAATTTTAATTGAGTTTTAAAAAATATTCAATTAAAAATTTAATTGATTCATCAAGTTGAATAATTGAAACAAAAATCAATCACAAAAATAATAGTATCAATTAATTTTTTAATTGGATCAATGAACATTTTAATTGACCTTCAATTAATTTTTTAATTGATACTATCATTTCTGTGATTGAAGACATTTCAATTAAAAATTAATTGGATCAATTAATTTCGTGATTGAATCAGAAAAATTTTTTTGTGTGTAGTCTTTAATTTTTTTTAAACGTTTAAAATTTACCAAGATTTCCTTAAAAATTCATTTAATAGTTCACTCCACTGTTTATTCTTTCCTTCCATCGTATACATACATACTACGATTTAATTATGTTTCCTTGGCAAAATTGCTCAAAGAAAACAAACGAAAAAAAAAAACCACCAAGGAAACAAGTGCTTCATCTCAGATTAATAAGGATGTCTTTGGTAAATGGTAACTTTTATAAACTTTTTTTTATGATTTCTTTGGCTGGAGTATAGTGTTGGTCCTTTGTTGGTAGCTAAACTTTTTTGTTTAAAGATAAAATAAAATTTCTTTAATAGAGCTCAAGGTTGCCCCATACCCAAAAAAAAAAAACTTTATGAGAAGTAGAATGAAAAATCTAAATCTGTTGCTAGTGTTTAGTGGTGATGCTGTTTATGACAATGATGACAGGAGAATCATCAAACGTGGCCGCTCTGTTCTAGAATAACATTTTACAAAGAGACTACATTTCGTTTGCCTTATCACTCATGCTGTCATTGGCCTTTGGAGAATATTTTCAATTTGTTTTTTGTTTTAGTTTTTGTTACATCCCCGGTTTTGTTAAATTACACATATTTTATCTTCATTTTCCTTGGCTATCTCCCCACATAATATTTCCGGTAATTTTTCTTACTTTTGTTTTTTTTTTTTGTAATGAAAAAGCAAGAAAATTGGGTTTTGAATTTTCGTTTGTGTCTTCAGGCGTTAAACCTAATATCAACGACTCAGGGTCAGTCAATTTGTTGTTTTCCTTTACACTTGTGGGTCTCTCCCCTAATTTGTCTTTGTTCTTGTTTTTCTCTTCCATCGTTTTGGAGTTTATCGTCCTTTTTCACTAATGAGTTTATTACATTTTGAATTTTCTTTCATCTCCAAAGACTATAATTTTAAGAAAAAAATGAAAAAAAGAAATATTATATTTTTTATTTCTTTTAAATAGACCTCTGAGGTAGAGTAGAACTCACACTTGTGTCCTAGCTCATACCTATATCCGTTTCAAAGCGGAAATGAAAGATTTCACAATTCTATGTGCCGTTTGATTTCATCTATTTCGTTGATTTGGGAGTTTTTATTGGAATATCCTTATCGAAGGTCCATTAGATTCGTATTCGTATATATTTTCGAATGAAAGCACAAATCATAATTGCCCAGCAAAAAAATTTGGAAGTTCTTCTTAAGGCACAACTTTAAAAGCACTTCCAAATATGTCCTCCCAAAGATGTTCTTTATTTTAACTGCACAGGAAGTTCATTTGAGTCAATTTTTTATAACTCGCTTTTTTCATATTTTTAATGGGAAATTTAAAATTTTATTGTTTCAAATTGGTTAAAAACAGATTAAAAATTAATAAAATGGTGCAAATTATTTAAATTTTGCCGAAAAAATGCAAAATTCTTTGTAAAAAAATTTGCGAATTTTTTAAAATATTTGATGTCAAACGTTCCAGACAAACGTTATAAACCATTCAAAATCATAAACAATTTTAAAAATTATTTATTCGTCAAAATATCACACAATTTCTATATTCACATCCAAATCACTGGATTCGCGTCACACCTTAAGAAGTGATGCAAATTCAGTGCAACGGCTGTTGAAATGGTGAACATCCGTTCTATTACAAGCCCATGTTAAAATCATCGCTTCTGCGCCAATTTTGTACCACTTCCGGATCCAAAAAGAACATTTTCACTACATTTTTAGCGACGCTTTTTTTGCTGGGTGTATTTGCTATTTCTGTTTTTATTTTTTTTTTTTTGGTTGGTATAATAGATGGCTCTCTTTACATATTTTCTTGCGAATTTTATCTTACACAAAAATACATATCACCAATATTTGGTCATTTAAAGCGAAATTTATGGAATAATTAATTTAATCAAACCAAGAGAGAATCATATAAATTAATTAAATCAATATTTTTTTTAATTCGATAAATTGACATCGGTTACCATACAAAAAAATTTACACAAATTTTTATAGAAAATTTTGTTGCATTTTTTTTACAAAGCTTGTTTGCAAAATTTTTTTTTTAAATTTTATATCTAAAGAAAATGTTTTATAGAAAAAAAATTATAGAAAAGTCTATATTCTATAAAACATTTTTGTAAAATTTTATTTCTATAGAAATTTTTGCAGAATTTTATTTCTAAAGAAAATTTTTCACAAATTTATTTCAATAGAAAATGCCGTGAAAATTAACTCTTAGAAAATGTTTTGAAAGAAACCATAGCCAAATTTAAATAAAATAAAATGTTCTTAATTGTTTTCAATTACTTAAACAAAACAACAACTGATGAAACAAAGAATGCAATTAAATATTAAACTTATGCAATAAAAATTAAATTTATGCAAAAGAGAATAATATAAATTAATTGAATCAATTATTTTTTTTTTTCAATTTACAAATTATAACTTTTATTGAAATGGTAGTTGATTTTATAACAACAAAAAATACACAAATTTCGTTAAAATTGTATTTTTGCAAATTTTTTCTAAAAAATTGATATCCATCGAAAATGTTTTATAGAAAAAATTATAGAAAATTTATTCTATAAAAATTTTTTGTAAATTATGTTTCTATAGAAATCTTAGTAAAATGTTATTTCTATAGACGTTTTTGCAAAATTTTATTTCTATAAAATTTTTTGTCAAAATATTATTTCTATAAAAATTTTTGTCAAAATATTATTTCTATAAAAATGTTGTCAAAATTTTTTATTTTATTTCTATAGAAAATTTTGTCAAAATTTTATTTCTGTAGAAATTCTGTCAAAATTTTATTTCTATAAAAAATGTTGTCAAAATTTTATTTCTATAGAAAATTTTGTCAAAATTTTATTTCTATAGAAAATTTTGTCAAAATTTTATTTCTATAGAAAATTTTGCCAAAATTTTATTTCTATAAAAAATTTTTGCAAAATTTTATTTCTATAAAACATTTTGTCCAAAATTTATTTCTATAGAAAATTCTGTCAAAATTTTATTTCTATAGAAAAGTTTGTCAACATTTTATTTCTATAGAAAATTTTGTCAAGATTTTATTTCTATAGAAATTTTTGTGAAAATTTTATTTCTATAAAAATGTTGTCAAAATTTAATTTCTGTAGAAATTTTGTCAAAATTTTGTCAAAATGTTATTTCTATAGAAAATTTTGTCAAAATTTTCTCAAAATTTTATTTCTATAGAAAAATTTGTCAAAACTTTATTTCTATAGAAAATTTTGTCAAAATTTTATTTCTATACAAAATTTTGTAAAAATGTTATTCCTATAGAAAGTTTTTGCAAAATTTTATTTCTATAAAAATTTTGTCAAAATATTATTTCTATAGAAAATTTTGTCAAAATGTTATTTCTATAGAAAATTTTGTCACATTTTATTTCTATAGAAAATTTTTGCAGAATTTTATTTCTATAAAAATTTTGTAAAAATGTTATTTCTATAGAAAATTTTGCCAAAATTTTATTTCGATGGTATATTTTTGCAAAATTTTATTTCTATAGAAAATTTTGTGAAAATTTTATTTATATAAAAATTTTGTCAAAATTTAATTTCTGTAGAAATTTTGTCAAAATTTTATTCCTATAGAAAATTACGACAAAATTTTATTTGTCAAAATTTTATTTCTATAAAAAATTTTTGCAAAATTTTATTTCTATAGAAAATTTTGTCAAAATTTTATTTTATAGAAAATTTTGTCAAAATTTTATTTTGTAGAAAAGTTTGTCAAAATTTTATTTCTATAGAAAATTTTTGCAAAAATTTATTTCTATAGAAAATTTTTGCAAAATTTTATTTCTATAGAAAATTTTGTCAACATTTTATTTCTATAGAAAATTTTGTCAAAATTTAATTTCTTTAGAAAATTTTGTCAAAATTTTATTTCTATAGAAAATTTTGTCAAAATTTTATTTCAATAGAACATTTTTGCAAAATTTTATTTCTATATAAAACTTTGCCAAAATTTTATTTCTATAGAAAATTTTGTCAAAATTTTATTTCTATAAAAAATTTTTGCAAAATTTTATTTCTATAAAACATTTTGTCCAAAATATATTTCTATAGAAAATTCTGTCAAAATTTTATTTCTATAAAAATTTTGTCAAAATTTAATTTCTGTAGAAATTTTGTCAAAATTTTATTCCTATAAAAAATTTTGTCAAAATTTTATTTCTATAGAAAATTTTGTCAAAATTTTCTCAAAATTTTATTTCTATAGAAAAATTTGTCAAAACTTTATTTCTATAGAAAATTTTGTCAAAATTTTATTTCTATACAAAATTTTGTAAAAATGTTATTCCTATAGAAAGTTTTTGCAAAATTTTATTTCTATAAAAATTTTGTCAAAATATTATTTCTATAGAAAATTTTGTCAAAATGTTATATCTATAGAAAATTTTGTCACATTTTATTTCTATAGAAAATTTTTGCAGAATTTTATTTCTATAAAAATTTTGTAAAAATGTTATTTCTATACAAAATTTTGTCAAAATTTTATTGCTATACAAAATCTTTTCAAAAATTTATTTCTGTACAAAATTTTGTCATAAATTTATTTCTATAGAAAACTTTGTCAAAATTTTATTTCTATAGAAAATTTTTGCAAAAATTTATTTCTATAGAAAATTTTGTCAAAATTTTATTTCTATAGAAAATTTTTGCAAAAATTTATTTCTATAGAAAATTTTGTCAAAATTTTATTTGTGTAGAAAATTTTGTCAAAATTTTATTTTTGTAGAAAATTTTTGCAAAAATTTATTTCTATAGAAAATTTTTGCAAAATTTTATTTCTGTCTAAAATTTTTCCAAAATTTTATTTCTATAGAATATTTTTGCAATTTTTTTTTAATAGAAAATGTTGTGAAAATTTTAATTCTTAGAAATTTTTGTGAAAGGAATATCACCAATATTTTGTAATTTAAAATCTGAGCCAAATTTAAATAAAATAAAATATGCAATTACAAATTAAATTTATGCAATATTTTTTTAATTTGGTAAATTATAATTTAAATTGGTTTTAAAACACAAAAAACATTTGTTCTGACCCTTAATGGATTCAGTTAATTTTTTAAATGAAATTTCTTTAATATCAAAAATGATTAAAACAATCAATTATATCAATTTTTAATTGGTTTAATTAGAAATTTAATTAAATTCAAATTGAAATTTGAAAACTCAATTTTTTTTATTGAAGCATTCAATTATTTATTATATATTTATTTATAATTATTTCTCCTTTACATGGAATAATTTGGTTGGTAATTTTACAGGAATTTATACTTTCTTATGAGTTTACCCATTATAATTATAGTTTTATTTTTGTTGAGATTTTCTAATTTGGTCAAAAAATTACTTCGTTCAATTAATTTTGTAATCGCTTAAGTTTTAATTGGAAATATTTTAGTGATATTTGTTGAAGCATTTTCAATTGAAAAAAATATTTTTTTAAAATATTTTTTTCTTTATTAGACTTTTTTTGTATTATACACTCACAAATAGTTGATTTAGATCCAATGCGCTTTACTCAAATCATATATATACCGCCGAAAATTCGGCCATGTCGGCCACCCACCATGGATTTTTTCGAGTGTAGAATATAGTACGTGATTCACGATGGATGCTACCAGTCCGATCATTCAAAATTTGTCGATACCAACATTTTTTTTTCGTTTATACTCCATGCATCGACTGTCTTGTCTGGCTACCATATTTTGCTTACCAATCCCAGTTTTAGATTGTTTATCAAAAGAATAACATATTTTCCTGCCACTAAGGTTCAAATTTGTTTGACATATCATTTATCAGAAGAACATCAACACAAGCCATGGCAAAGAAACCAACAACAAAATCATTGCTTCATACACAGACACGTATTCACCGAAAGCAACCACAAGTTCCTGCCTTTGAAGAGAATACCTAAAATGCTATCAGAGAGTTCTTGACAGTTAGGAGTTCCACGAAATTTTCCATCATTATACTCATGTCATAGAGAAAACATATGTATGACCTTTTAATTCACACTCACAGACATGTATCCTTCAAGAGAATACGTGCACCCACATACGATATATGACGATACATGTTTGTAATATTGTATTGTAATATTCCTCAACAACAAGGTATTGTATTATCATTTTACGGGTTCCAGTCATTTTTTTTTTTCGTTTACTCATTTTTCTCTCTTGTTTCCTTCTAATGCTAGTAATACTCATTTTGGAGGAAATGGAAACTTTTTAATGCTTCTCTATTGCATGATGAACAAATAAAACGTAATTTTTATGTTAGCCTGATATCAATGCAGGCTGGTTCAATGTCCAAATCATTTAAACTAGAAATTATTACAATATTTATTCGAGCTTATTGGACAGGAAAATTAAGGGAATTGACATTATTAAGTTACTGAAAAGAAAAAAAGAGAAATAAGACTTACCCCCATTTTCAGGAAGCTCCGTTAGTGCTACGTTAGCTAACGAAATTTTAAACCGTATTATGGCCATGTCTGTCATCTTGTCTATATATTTCATATGCCCGTTAGGAACTTAACTGGTAAACATTTTTCAGTTAAAGTTAACCGGAGAGAAGACATTTCGATTTTACTTTCTGCTAACTGGGAGTTAAAGTCTAACGGAGATATTTGAAAATGGCCGTTAATTGTTTTTTGTTTGCCGAAATAATTGATTCCATTTTATTTGGAAAATTTCATTTCGGAAAAAAGTTTGTCGAAATGAAATTCCAACAAATGAGGCACATGTATGTCAAATTGTTTTTACATAAATTCGCAATAGTGTATTCTATGACATTTGACTTTTGTAGGCAGTTTTTACACAAGTTTATTTCGTTAGAAATATCATGTATAGTTACATTCTATAGAAAAAATTGTTTTTTTTTAAGTTTTATTTCTATAGAAAATATTTGCAAAATTTCAAGTATAAACTTTTGCCTAAATTCATTTCTATAGAAAATTTTTTCCTAAATTTTATTTTTATAGAAAATTTTATTTCTATAGAAAATTTTGTCAAAATTTATTTCTATAGAAAATTTTTGTCAAAATTTATTTCTATAGAAAATTTTTGCAAAATTTTCTTTTCATAGAAAATTTTATTTCTGTAGAAAATTTTTTCAAAATTTTATTTCTATAGAAAATGTTGTCAAAATTCTTTTCTGAAGAAACCTTTTGCAAAATGTTATTTCTATAGAAAATTTTGTCAAAATTTTATTTCTATAGAAAATTTTGTCAAAATTTTATTTCTATAGAAAATTTTATTTCTATTTTTTCAATTTTTGTCAACATTTCATTTCCATAGAAACTGTTTAAAAAATTTTATTTCTATACATTTTCTCACTAACATTTTATTTATCTTTCCAATTTATGTTTTTATGCCCTCCATCATAGGATGGGGGTATATTAACTTTGTCATTCCGTTTGTAACACATCGAAATATTGCTCTAAGATCCCATAAAGTATATATATTCTGGGTCGTGGTAAAATTCTGAGTCGATCTAAGCATGTCCGTCCGTCCGTCTGTTGAAATCACGCTAACTTCCGAACGAAACAAGCTATCGACTGGAAACTTGGCACAAGTAGTTGTTATCCATGTAGGTCGAATGGTATTGAAAATGGGCCATATCGGTCCACTTTTACGTATAGCCCCCATATAAAGGGACCCTCAGATTTGGCTTGTGGAGCCTCTAACAGAAGCATATTTCATCCGATCCGGCTGAAATTTGGTACATGGTGTTGGTATATGGTCTCTAACAACCATGCAAAAATTGGTCCACATCGGTCCATAATTATATATAGCCCCCATATAAACCGATCCCCAGATTTGGCTTGCGGAGCCTCAAAGAGAAGCAAATTTCATCCGATCCGGCTGAAATTTGGTACATGATGTTGGGATATGGTCTCTAACAACCATGCAAAAATTGGTCCATATCGGTCCTTAATTATATATAGCCCCCATATAAACCGATCCCCAGATTTGGCTTGTGGAGCCTCTAAGAGAAGCATATTTCATCCGATCCGGCTGAAATTTGGTACATGTTGTTGGTATATGGTCTCTAACAATCATGCAAAAATTGGTCCACATCGGTCCATAATTATATATAGACCCCATATAAACCAATCTCCAGATTTGGCTTGCGAAGCCTCAAAGAGAAGCAAGTTTCATCCAATCCGGTTGTAATTTGGAACATGGTGTTAGTATATGATCTTTAACAAGCGTGCCAGAATTGGTCCATATCGGTCCATAATTATATATAGACCCCATATAAAACGTTCTCCAGATTTGACCTCCGGAGCCTCTTGGAGGAGCAAAATTCAACCGATCCGATTCAAATGTGGAACGTGGTGTTAGTATATGGTCTCTAACAACCATACCAAAATTGGTCCAATCACACAAAAATTGGTCCATATCGGTTCATAATCATGGTTGCCACTAGAGCCAAAAATAGTCTACCAAAATTTTATTCCTATAGAAAATTTTGTCAAAATTTTATTTCTATAGAAAATTTTTTCAAAATTTTATTTCTAGAGAAAATTTTGTTAAAATTTTAATCGGTTCATAATCATGGTTGCCACTCGAGCCAAAAATAATCTACCAAGATTTTATTTCTATAGAAAATTTTGTCAAAAGTTTATTTCTATAGAAAATTTTGTGAAAATTTTATTTCTATAGAAAATTTTGTTAAAATTTTATTTCTGTAGAAAATTTTGTCAAAATTTTATGTCTACTTTGTCAAACTGAATTATATACGTATTGGATCGATCTTTTTTGTTTTTGATTTAATATATACCACGTATGGACTTACATACAATTTAGAAGATGGTGTTAGGAGGTTTTAATATAATGGAATAATAATGGAATCGGGCAGCACTCAGTGATAAGAGAGAAGTTCACCACTGTGGTATCACAATGGACTGAATAGTCTAAGTGAGCCTGATACATCGGGCTGCCA
Organism: Haematobia irritans; assembly: GCF_050003625.1. Taxonomy (NCBI): domain Eukaryota; kingdom Metazoa; phylum Arthropoda; class Insecta; order Diptera; family Muscidae; genus Haematobia; species Haematobia irritans. The sequence continues at coordinate 114,102,989 of NC_134401.1, forward strand.
CATAACCTAACCTAACCTAACCTAGGAGGTTTTAAGATACCTTGCCATCGGCAAGCGTTACCGCAACTTAAGTAATTCGATTGTGGATGGCAGTGTTTAGAAGAAGTTTCTACGCAATCCTGATGGAGGGTACATAAGCTTCGGCCTGGCCGAACTTACGGCCGTATATACTTGTTTTTTACTAACATTGTGTTCCACCCTAGTGCATTAGCCGACTTAAATTTTGAGTCTATAGATTTTGTAGAAGTCTATCAAATTCTGTCCAGATCGAGTGATATTTAAATGTATGTATTTGGGACAAACCTTTATATATAGCCCCCAAAACATTTGACGGATGTGATATGGTATCGAAAATTTAGATTTACAAAGTGGTGCAGGGTATAATATAGTCGGCCACGCCCGACTTTAGACTTTCTTTACTTGTTTTTAAAGAAAGTTTTTTGCAAAATTTTATTTCTATAGAACATTTTTGCAAAATTTTTTTTTCGATGGAAAATTTTTGCAAAATTTTATTTTTGTAGAAATTTTTTGCAACATTTTATTTTTATAGAATATTTTTTGAAAAATTTTATTTCTATAGAACATTTTTGCAAATTTTTTTTTCTATGGAAAATTTTTGCAAAATTTTATTTTTATAGGAAATTTTATTTCTAATATTAAAATATTTCTTATTTTACTATTAAATTATCAAATTGAAAATATATGTTTGTTTTAGGTTATTGAATTAGATAATCTTCTGCATGCATGTTAATTTTCAACAATATTTGACTTTTGTTTAATTTCATATAAAGGTCTTTAACCTGTTTTTGCCTTTAATAATATGTATCTTAAATAACATAGCTTATATTGCCAGCCAGTGTCTCATTTGTTGTAATATCTACTGTGATAAAATCTCATTAAATGAATTGTATTTAAAAATCAAATTAATAAAGAAGAATTTGAAAAATGAAAATGAAAATTTCTATAGAAAAATTTCTCAAAATTTTATTTCTATAGAAAATTTTGTCAAATTTTTTTTCTAAGAAAATTTTGTCTAAATTTGGTTTTTATAGAAAATTTGGTCAAATTTTTATTTCCATAGAAACTGTTTAAAAACTTTTATTTCTATATATTTTTTTACTAACATTTTATTTATCTTTCCAATTTATGTTTTTTAGTTTACTCTAATGAAACCATAGCCAGAATTTATTTCTATAGATTTTTTTCATAATTTTATATTTATAGAAAAGTTTTTGCAAAATTTTATTTCTATTGAAAATTTTGTCAAAATTTATTTCTATAGAAAATTTTTGAAAAATTTTATTTCGATGGAAAATTTTTCCAAAATTTTATTTTTATAAAAAATTTTATTTCTACAGAAAATGTTCTCAAAATTTTATTTCTATAGAAAATGTTGTCAAAATTTTATTTCTATAGAAAATTTTGTCAAAATTTAATTTTGACAAAATTTTGTCAACATTTAATTTCTATATATATAATTTATTTCTTTAGAAAGTTTTGTCTAAATTTTATTTACACTGAAAAAAATATTTACTTGATATTAAAGATTACCAACCTCAATTTTAGGATGCGCAATTTACACACTATTAAGGACAAATTTCTTTAAAATAATGAAATTTTATTTAAAATAAAGTTTATATTTGCTTCAAATATTTTTTTCATTAAATTTAGGACACACATTTTGAAAATTTTGCGTCCTTTCCTTAAAGTTGCATGGCTTTAAACTAAGGCAAATTTTCGTTTAAGTAAACAAACACATTTTTGATTTAAAGAAATTGTCCATAAATTAACTGAAATATTGATACTTTAGATTTAAGAAAAAAACGCTTCAAATATAGGCTAAGAGTTATTTTGAGGATTTGGCATCTTTGGTTTAAAGTTACTTTGGAATTAAGAAAATATTTTTTTACTTCGAAATATCCGTCATAATTTGGACAGGCAATTAACGTCCAAATGTATTATATCTAATTTTACAATTATTAATCGAGCTTTATGGACAGATTTAGATTAAGGAACATGATTAATAGAGTCATTGAAAAGAAAACGCTAGAAACATTCAGCCAGATCTATACTAAAGGCTGTGGAAAGATTCATTCGCCCGAATCGAAACATGTACAGTCCAGGGGTGTATAAATTTGTATCTGGCGTTTTCTTTTCAATGACTCTATTAATCATGTTCCTTAATCTAAATCTGTCCATAAAGCACGATTAATAATTGTAAAATTGGAAGGTTAAAATTTTTGCATCCAAGTAAACTCTTTTTTGAGTGTATATATACAATTTTGACAAAGTTTAATTTTCAATAGAAAATTTTGTCAAAATTTCATTTCTATAGAAAATTTTGCAAAGTTTCATTTCTATAGAAAAAATGTATTTCTTTAGGAAGTTTTGTCAAAATTTCATATCTATAGAAAATTTTGTCACTATTTCATTTCTATAAAAATTTTTGTCATTTCTATAGAAAATTTTGTCAAAATTTTGTTTCTATAGACAATTATGGCAAAATTTTGTTTTTATAGAAAATTTTGTTTCTATCGCAAATTTTGTGAAAAATTTATTTACATAGAAAATTTTGTCAAAGTTTCATTTCTGTAGAAAATTTTGTCAAGATTTTATTTCTATAGAAAATTTAGTCAAAATTTTATTTCGATAGACAATTATACCAAAATTTTGTTTCTACAGAAAATTTAGTCTATCTTGTATTTCTATAGAAACTGAAAGTGCGTCCTCTTCATTCAAAATTATGCAATACAAAATACTATTGTGAATTTAAACAATTTTGCCTTATCTTGTGTTTATTCGAAATAAAGTCTTTTAAGAAATATATCGCTTTGCAACGACATCTCTTCTTAGCTTCATACATTAAATCATTGTTCTAATACAAAGCTTTTATTCATATTTTGGCCCTAAGAGGTTTGATATATTAAATTGTAATTTCACACCACCAATACCTCTGTCTCGAACTACTCTTGGGTTGGCCTGTGTCTTGGCTATTCTCACATTGGTTTATGGCTTGGCTATTGTTGTAACTAAAAACCGAATAATTTTAACAACACAATATCCTTATATTTCCAACATTGGTTTGTGTTTACGATGTGTCCTTATTTGTATCCTAATTTGTCAGCCCAAAGGAGCTTAGTAAAAGTTTATCCACTTAAGAAAGCTTTAATATGCTATCATTGCTAATGACAGTAAAATGTAAGTAAACTGGATTAAATTAAAGAGTATGTAGAATATTAAAGCTGTAATCTTTAATCATAAGAGCTTTTGGGATAAACTTCCATAGAAAATTTCTTTAGAAGTTTGATTATTTTTTTATTTATTTTGTTATATATGAAATTTTATTTCTATAGGAAATTTTAGGAACATTTTATTTCAACAGAAAATTTTTTGAACATCTTATTTCTATAGAAAATTTCAGCAAAATTTTATTTCTATAGAAAAATTTGTCAAAATTTAATTTTTATAGAAAATTTTGTCAAAACTTGTATAAAAAATGTTGTCAAAATTTTTCTGTGGAAGATTTTGTCTAAGTTTTTTTTTAATTATTGCTGTTTTGATTTTAGCTTAAAACTAGGCGTCAGCTAAACTAGCTACTCCTGTAGTTTAGTCAACCAACAATAACAAAAACAGAAAGAAATGTATTTCTATAAAAATTTTTATTTCTATAGAAAATTATTTCTATATTTCTATAGAAAATTTTCTCAACATCTTATTTCTATAAAATTTTTTCTTAAATTTTATTTCTCTACAAAGTTTTCTGACAACTTTATTTCGACAGAAAATTCTTTCAACATTTTATTTTTCTCAAAATTTTATTTCTATAGAAAATTTTGTCATTTTTACATTTTTCTATGGAAAATTTTGTCTAAGTTTTATTTAATTATTGTTGTTTTGATTTTAGCTTAAAACTATGCGTCGGCTAAACTAGCTACTCCTGTAGTTTAGTCAACAAAAAATAACAAAAACAGAAAGAAATTTATTTCTATAAAAAAAAATTTTCAAAAATTTATTTCTATAGAAAATATTTTGAACATCTTATTTCTCTAAAATTTTTTCTTAAATTTTATTTCTATAGAATTGTTTCTTAAATTTTATTTCTAAAGAAAATGTGTAACAACTTTGTTTCGATAGACAATTTTCTCAGTATGTTATTTCTACAAAAATTTATCTCAAAATTGTATTCCTATAGAAAATTTTGTCAAACTTTTATTTCTATAGGAAATTTTGTTAAAATTTTATTTCTATCAAAAATTGTGTCAACATTTTATTTCTATCAATAATTTTGTCAAAATTTTATTTCGTTAGAATTTTTTTTTGCAAAATTTTTTGTCTATAGAAAATTTTTGTAAAATTTTATTTCTATAGAAAATTTTGTCAAAATTTTATATTTGTAGAAAATTGTGTCAAAATTTTATTTCTATCAAAAATTTTGTCAACATTTTATGTTTATCAATAATTTTGTCAAAATTTTATTTCTATCAATAATTTAGTCAAAATTTAATTTTTATCAAAAATTTTGTCAAAATTTTATTTCTATCAATAATTTTGTCAAAGTTTTATTTCTTTAGAAAATTTTGTCAAAATTTTATTTCAATAGAAAATTTTGACAAAATTTTATGGCATGGAAAATTTTGTCAAAGAAAAAGTTTGCAAAGTTTTTTTTTCTATGTTTGTAAAATTTTATTTCTATACAAAATTTGATCAAAATTTTATTTCTTTATAAAATGTTATTTCTGTACAAAATTTTATTTCTGTACAAAATTGTATTTCTATACAAAATTTTATTTCTATCAAAAATTTTGTCCAAATTTTATTTCTATAGAAAATTGTGTCAAAATTTTATTTCTATAGAAAATTGTGTCAAAATTTTATTTCTAGTTATAGAAAATTTTTGCAAAAATTTTGTTTTATAGAAAAGTTTTGTATAATTTTATTTCTGTACTAAAGTTGGTCAGCATTTTATTCCTAAAGAAAATTTAGTCAAAATTTTATTTCTGTACACAATTTTATTTCTATAAAAAATGTTATTTCTGTCAAAAATTTTGTCACAATTTTATTTCTATCGATAATTTTGTCAAAATTTTATTTCTATAGAAAATCCATTCTTAGTCTTCGTTGGGAGTAACAAATTTTTTTCTATAAAAAAATATTGTTTAAATTTTATTTCTATAGAAAATTTGGTCCATATTTTATTTCTATCAAAATTTTATGTCAAAATTTTATTTCTATAGAAAATTTTGTCAAAATTTTATTTCTATAGAAAATTTTGTCAAAATTTTATTTCTATCGAAAATTTTGTCAAAATTTTATTTCCATCAAAAATGTTGTCAACATTTTATTTCTGTACAAAATTTTATTTCTATACAAAATCTTATTTTTATCAAAAATTTTGTCAAAATTGTATTTCTATCAAATCACAGCAAAAAAGAGCTTCCAAAAAAGTAGTTTGGATCCCCAATCTGTGATCCGGAAGTAGTGCAAACTTGGATCATCTCCAATGAATTTAACATGGGCTTGTCATAGGACGGAAGTACTCCCTTCTTGGATCCTTTGCATTGCTTTAGAAGTTGTGCATTGGAAGTTAATTTGAATGAAGAAATTTAAAAAGCGAACAAAAAAACAATTTTTTTTACCACTTTCACTATTTTTCATCCATATGTTTTATTACACAATTATTTACCTATTATCTAATTTTTACAATTTGAAAAACTTTTTCACTCCGACCAGTGGTTAAACCTGGGTTTGCTGGCACCATAACAGAACGCCTTAGCACACTCAGCCACAAACGCCATTGATATGATCCATATTTTATTTCTATCAAAATTTTATGTCAAAATTTTATTTCTATAGAAAATTTTGTCAAAATTTTATTTCTATAGAAAATTTTGTCAAAATTTTATTTCTATCGAAAATTTTGTCAAAATTTTATTTCCATCAAAAATGTTGTCAACATTTTATTTCTGTACAAAATTTTATTTCTATACAAAATCTTATTTTTATCAAAAATTTTGTCAAAATTGTATTTCTATCAAATCACAGCAAAAAAGAGCTTCCAAAAAAGTAGTTTGGATCCCCAATCTGTGATCCGGAAGTAGTGCAAACTTCGATCATCTCCAATGAATTTAACATGGGCTTGTCATAGGACGGAAGTACTCCCTTCTTGGATCCTTTGCATTGCTTTAGAAGTTGTGCATTGGAAGTTAATTTGAATGAAGAAATTTAAAAAGCGAACAAAAAAACAATTTTTTTTACCACTTTCACTATTTTTCATCCATATGTTTTATTACACAATTATTTACCTATTATCTAATTTTTACAATTTGAAAAACTTTTTCACTCCGACCAGTGGTTAAACCTGGGTTTGCTGGCACCATAACAGAACGCCTTAGCACACTCAGCCACAAACGCCATTGATATGATCGTAATACGACACCAAGGAATAACAATCTAATTGCTTCTCGAGATGTCCTTTATTATTATGAACGAAAAAATAAGAAAAAATTAAAAATTCTCGTAATTTACAAAACTTTCTCAAAAGAACTTCCATGGAAGCGAAAAAGTCAAACGGCACAGGTTCAAATCCCAGCGGGGATAAAATTTACTTTTTTTATTATCTTTTTACTTTTTTTATTAATTTCTATTTTTTTTTATTTTTTTATTAGTTTTCTATTTTTTGGTAAAATTTAATTGTACAAAATTTGCACTTAAAATAGCCTGATTGCGTTCTTTCTAATACTTGTCCACAAGGACTGCATCGGAAGTAGAAAAAAACCATTGGGCGATCCCAAGATGCTGTTTAGAAGAAATGTTTGTGCACTTGTCCAAAAGGACTGCATCGGAAGTGGAAAAAAATTATTGGGAGATCCCACGATGCGCTTTAGAAGAAATGTTTGTGGACTTGACCAAAAGGACTGCATCAGAAGTTGAAAAAACTTGATGGGGGATTCTGGGATGGGCTTTAAAAGAAATGTTTGTGGAACAACTTCCAATTTTTTTGCTGGGATATTTTGCCAAAATTTTATTTCTATCAAATATTTTGTCAAAATTTTGTTTCTATCAATTATTTCCATAGAAAATTTTATCAAAATTTTATTTCCATAGAAAATTTTGTCAATATTGTATATAAAATTGTGTCAATATTTTATTTCTGCAGAAATTTTTCTCAAAATTTTATTTCTATAGAAATTTTTCTCAAAATGTTATTTCTAAAAAATTCCTCAAAATTGTATTTTCTCACTAAAATTTTATTTATCTTTCCAATTTATATTTTTTAGTTTAATCTAATGAAACATATTAACCAGCATTAACCAGACTTTATTTCGGTAGAACAATTTCTCAAAATTTTATTTCTATAAAAATTTTTTCTCAAAATTTTATTTCTAAACAAAATGTTTTTCAATATTTTATTTCTATGGAAAAGATGTTCAAACTTTTATTTCTATAGAAAATTTTCTCAACTTTTTATTTCTACAGAAATTTTTCTCAAAATTTTATTTCTATAGAATTTTTTCTCAAAATTGTATTTCTATAGAAATTTTTCTCAAAATTGTATTTCTATAGAAAATTTTGTCAAAATTTTATTTCTATAGAACATTTTTTCACTAACATTTTTTTTATCTTTCCAATTTCGATTTTTTAGTTTAAGCTAATGAAACATATTAACCAGTATATGGGTCGAAAACCTTTGTATTTAGTACCCTACTATATGTAATTATTTATATACTTAATTGAGTATGGTTATAAATATTATAAATAAATAAATATTCACCAGAACACTGTTACCTACTGACATCCATCATTACTTATGTCACCTCAAATTAAAAGCTTTTTCCTGCAAAAGCACTTTTCATGTGATGCTATTTCTTTATCTACCTCATAAAAACAAAACTTCTCCGAACAGAGTCCTTGTGGTCTAGGTTCTCACTCTCTCTTATTTCGCTCTTTCAAGTTTATGATTTATGGTAGTTATTTTTAAATACTCTCAAGGACTTTTTGCTCCTCATCACAATGGAAATATAAGCAAAAAGTTATGCTAAAGTTCATACAGTTAAAGTGTTGCCAATACAAGGGGATATCGAATATTATGGAAAGTGGGGGAGGTAAACTCAATAAAAGAATTTTATAAAAAGGTTGCCTACTTGTTTTGGACACAATATAAAGCAGAATTTATTTCGAAAATACAATTTTTTTACAATTATTTATTATTGTTCTTGTAATTTTTTATTTTATTTGATATAATTTATCTTATCTTAATTTATTTTAATTTTATTCAATTAAATTTAAGCTGACTTAACTTATAAAAATTTTTTAATTCTATGGATAACTTTCTTGTTTAGTTTGTAGTTCGAACAATGGCTGGCAACCCTAACGTCAAAAGCTCTTTACCTATTAAACCAAAAAATTGCAGCATATTTCTAGGATGCGAGGTTTTGTTAGTGTTTACTGCTGCCGAGGACATCCAAGGCAAAGTGTGACGACCACACAGCATCTTGTGACACAAAACAAAGTTTACATTTCTTTCATCTCTCACTCTCTTGCTCTCTCTGGCGCTTTCTCTCTCATTTTTTAAGGTAAAAGTTTTCTCTTGCTTCTCTGGAGGTTAGACATAACAAAATTTGTGTTATTCACGTAAATTGCCGCGGTATCTGCTATGTTTTGATGTCAGTTTAAATCTTATCTCTGAAGCCTAAGGTCGAGGTTTTGAAAACGTTAACCGATTCCGTTTGCGTTCTTCGTAAGTGAATTCTTGAAGAAGAAAATTTGTGCTCATTGTTGTTACCTAAAAATCAACCGGAGAAATTTGGTAAACAATTGAAAGAAAAGGATACCTTGGTGTGTCCCCAAGGTGCAAATAGCAAAAAAACCAAAAAAAAGAAAACAAATCAAATAACTACGAAAACCTAATAAGAAATAAGCAAAAAAAAATACCCCTTAAAGAAAAGTGTGTAAAAAGAAAGGACCAAAGTTTATTGGTAAACCCGTGTAAAAAGAAATCGAGATAAACTTTTTATGGTGTTTGTGGGACAAGTTTAAAATCAACCCTCCCTGTTTCTCCCCTACTCAGACAAAAGGTATGTAATGAGTTGGCTCTTTGGTGAGAGCGAAAAAAATGCTTTTGAATTTTGTTATGTCAATGTTTATGTGTGAGAAGATGGCAAAAAGGGGCGTATATACGTAAGCATTGATGTTATTGTTTCCAAACACTTTTATTTAATTCTATTTTCTTTTGTTCACTCGTGCCCATTAATTGATCTAATTAATTTTACAATCTATTTTATTTCTAACGATTAATTTCAGTTTGTTGAAATTTTTATTCCGCCCTAATTAATTTGCAATCTATTTTATTTCTATCGATTATTTTCATTTTGTAAAAATTTGTATTCCGCCCAGCTGTTATGCTATTTCGCAACAACAAACCCTGAAAGTATGCATGAATAATTTTTATAATTTACAATTAATTTCAGAATTACAATGAATTTATCTTTAGATGGAAATTAGCAAAAAATTACAAACAAGGCATGTAATTAAAGTCATTTTAATTTCATTTTGTATGAAATCATAAAAATTTTTATTTTGAATAAGCCGTCCTATATAATACCCTGATTCTGGCTTATTCATCATCATTGGCACAGTTGAAGCGTTTCTGGAAGCAAGATTTTGCTTTCAATTTCAGAAAGTTGAAAAACTAATGAGATTACGTTACGTTACACACAGAAAAAAATTTCCGTAGTTAAACTAACGCTACATTTTACTTATTTTTATTGAAAAAAATTTATTTGCTTGTAGTTGAATTTTATTATTTTTATCGAAATTTTCCACAGCTTAATGAAATCTTACTTTTTTTAAGTATGTCTCAAAAATTTTATGAACTAAACGTGAGCAGAAAGTTTAATGACCGTACACATAAGTTCAATATGAACTAAAGCAAAAAAAATTTTGTCAAAATTTTATTTCCATAAAAAATTTTGTGAAAATTGTATTTCTATAGAAAATTTTATTTCTTAATAAATTTTGTCACAATTTTATTTCTATAGAAAATTTTATTTCTATAAAAAATTTTGTCAAAGTTTTATTTCTACAGAAAATGTTTGAAAATTTTATATATATTTATATATAGGACATTTTTGCAAAACCTTTTTTATAGAAAATTTTTATTTCTATATTTTTTTTTCTATAGAAAATTTTGTAAAACAAATTTTATTTTTTATAGAAAACTTTGTCAAAATGTTATTTCTTTAGAAAATTTTTTAAGAAATTTTATTTCAATAGACAATTTTTGCAAAATTTTATTTCTATAGAAAATTTTGTCAAAATTTTATTTCTACAGAAAATTTTGTCAAAATTTTATTTCTATATAAAATTTTGCCAAAATTTTATTTCTATAGAAAATTTTGTCAAAATTTAATTTCTATAAAAAATTTTGTCAAAATTTTATTTCCATAAAAAATTGTGCCAGAAAAATTTTCAACATTTTATTTCTTAATAAAATTTTGTCAAAATTTTATTACTATAACAAATTTTGTCAAAATTTTAATTCTACAGAAAATTTTGTCAAAATTTTATTTCTATAGAAAATTTTTCCAAAACCTTTTTTTATAGAAAATTTTTATTTCTATTTTTTATACCCTTCACCACTACTGTGGTACAGGGTATAATAAGTTTGTGCATTTGTATGTAACGACAAGAAGGAAAAGACTGAGACCCATCGTTTAGTATACCAATCGTCTTAGAATTAAATTCGTACGTGTCCCAAAAATAGTAAGAATTTGGCGCCAATGATTTTCTTCTTTACTTTTGGTTAATTTTTTCTTCTATGAGATGATGTAATTTCGTGAACTGCAGTTAAAAAGTACAACAGGGCATTAAAATTTTCTGGTTTTAACAACGCTTTGTGGAAATCTCAAAATGTGGAGTAAAATTTGGTAGTTCATTCTTCCTATAAAACAGTTCACTTTTTTTTTCGGTGCATATTGGTAGAAGTTACGTCGATAACTTAACTGAGAAATATTCGAATATAATAACAGGTTGGCTGATAAGTCCCCGGTTTAACAAAGAAACACACATTTTTTTTTTTGTCAAAATTCGTTTTTATTATTCAATATAGTCCCCTTCAAGAGCGATACAACGATTATAACGACCCTCCAATTTTTTGATACCATTTTGGTAGTACTCCTTCGGTTTTGCCTCAAAATAGGCCTCAGTTTAGGCGATCATCTCTTCCTTGCAGCCAAATTTTTTCCCTGCGAGCATCCTTTTGAGGTCTGAGAATAAGAAAATGTCGTTGGGGGCCAGATCTGGAGAATACGGTGGGTGGGAAGCAATTCGAAGCCCAATTCATGAATTTTTGCCATCGTTCTCAATGACTTGTGGCACGGTGCGTTGTCTTGGTGGAACAAAACTTTTTTCTTCTTCATATGGGGCCATTTTGCCGCGATTTCGACCTTCAAACGCTCCAATAACGCCATATAATAGTCACTGTTGATGGTTTTTCCCTTCTCAAGATAATCGATAAAAAAAAAACAGAGGCCATTACTTTGCCAGCGGACTTTTGAGTCTTTCCACGCTTCGGAGACGGTTCACCGGTCGCTGTCCACTCAGCCGACTGTCGATTGGACTCAGGAGTGTAGTGATGGAGCCATGTTTCATCCATTGTCACATATCGACGGAAAAACTCGGGTGTATTACGAGTTAACAGCTGCAAACACCGCTCAGAAACATCAACACGTTGTTGTTTTTGGTCAAATATGGGCTCGCGCGGCACCCATTTTGCACGGAGCTTCCGCATATCCAAATATTGATGAATGATATGACCAACACGTTCCTTTGATATCTTTAAGGCCTCTGCTTTCTCGATCAACTTCATTTTACGGTCATTCGAAATCATTTTGTGGATTTTTTAAATGTTTTCGTCGGTAACCACCTCTTTCGGGCGTCCACTGCGTTCACCGTCCTCCGTTCTCATTTCAATTTGAATTTTGCATACCAATCAATTATTGTTGATTTCCTTGGGACAGAGTCCGGAAACTCATTATCAAGCCAAGTTTTTGCGTCCAGAGTATTTTTTCCCTTCAGAAAACAGTATTTTATCAAAACACAAAATTCCTTTTTTTTCCATTTTTTTACAATAACAAAAGTAGCATCACAAAAGACGCTCTATCTCACAAACTAATTGACTTACAGACGTCAAATTTTGACACGAATCATTTGAAGGTCGGTACTATATAACAATAATATGCATTTAATACTAGCGACGCCATCTATGTGTCCGACCGGGGACTTATCAGCCAAACTCTTAATAAAAAAGGGTATACAAAGCTAACACAAACTAAATTTTAGGATACGCATTTTATTGACAAATTTCTTTCAAATAATGAAATTTTAATAAAAAGAAAGTTTATAATCTTTGCTTCAAAAAATTTTCTCATTACATGTTAAAGTTGTATGTCTTTAATTTAAGGATTAATCTTGTTAAAGTGAAGAAAAATCTTTTTTGATTTAAAGAAATAAGCTTTAAAATAACTGAATCTGATACTGAATCTTCAAATTAAAGATTTGTTTCTTTGTTAACGTTAACATATCGCAAAAAGAGAATGAAAAATTTTATTTCTATAGAAAATTTTGTACAAAATTTTATGTCTGTAGAAAATTTTCTAAAAATTTTATTTCTATAGAAAATTTTGTAAAATTTTATTTCTATAGAATTTTCTTGTCAAAATTATATTTCTATAGAAAATTTTGTCAACATTTTATTTCTATAGAAATTTTTGTCAAAATTTTATGTCTATGGAAAATTTTGTCAAAATTTTATTTCTATAGAAAATTTTGTACAAAATTTTGTTTTTATAGAAAATTTTGTCAAAATTTTATTTCTGTTAAAAATGTTTGCAAAATTTTATTTCTATAGAGGATTTTGGCAAAATTTTACTTCTATAGAAATTTTGTAAAAATTTTATTTCTATGGAAAATTTTGTCAACTTTTTATTTCTATAGAAAATTTTTGCAAAATTTTATTTCTATAGAAAATTTTGTATAAAATTTTATTTCTATAGAAATTTTTTTCAAAATTTTATTTCTATAGTAAAATTTTGTCAAAATTTTATTTCTATAGAAAATTTTGTCAACTTTTTATTTCTATAGAAAATTTTTGCAAAATTTTATTTCCATAAAACATTGTGCCAAAAAATTTTTTCAAAATTTTATTTCCTAATAAAATTTTGTCAAAATTTTATTTCTTTAGAAAATTTTTTCAAAGTTTTATTTCTATAAAAAATTTTATCAAAATTTTATTTCTATACAAAATTTTGTCAAAATTTTATTTGCATAAAAAATTGTGCCAAAAAATTTTTTCTTAATAAAATTTTGTCAAAATTTTATTTCCTAATAAAAGTTTGTCAAAATGTTAATTCTATAGAAAATTTTGTCAAAATTTTAATTCTATAGAAAATTTTGTCAAAATTTTAATTCTATAGAAAATTTTGTCAAAATTTTATTTCATTTTTAAGCAATACTTACACTGAAAAAAATATTGTCGTGAGGTCAAAGATTTCATGTCTTTAAAATACGAATACAAATTTTGCTTAGCATAGAAGACGCATTTCTCTAAAATAAAGTTATTTTCATTGTCCAAAAGTCGATAAAAATTTTTCAATGAAGTCGTATTGTCCTTATAATTAAGTGATTTGACTTAAAAATGGGTATCTTAACATGAAAGAAAAAATTTATAGGCTAAGGTCAACTTGACTTTAATAATTCAGAAAAATTCTTTAAATTTAATGAAATTGTCTTTAAATTTGTTGTCTTTTTGCATCTTGACTACAAAGCAAAAAATCGTTCAAATATAGGACATGTTTTTCAAAACTTTATTTTAAAGAAGTTTTTTACTTCAAACATAGCATAATTTCTACTGGAAGTAGAGTCCTAATTTGGAAAATAAAGTTGCCGTTAACTCATTTTTAAAGGACTTTGATAGCATATGAAGAAAAAAAAGCTGAGAAAGCGAAAAATTAAAATTTGCTTCCTAGAAGCAAGTACACAAAACCTAAATTTAAAAGAAAATTGTGTCTTAAAAGTATCCTTACTTGTATTCTCCGCTTCTTTGGCTCGGAATCAATACCAAATTTTTTAAAGTAAAGACAAAATCTTTGGAACCGAGTATGCTTTTTTTCAGTGTATCATAGTTTCGAATATAGGTCGATTAAAAACATAGGATTGATGTTTTTATTTAAGTTTTATTTCCAATATTTCGGTTGACTTCGTCAAAACCGTTTTCAAGGATTTATTCTGGTGTGCACAGCTTCACACTCTGTTTTACAATAGAAAACGGTTTTGACGAAGTCAACCGAAATAAAACTTAAATAAAAACATCAATCCTATGTTTTTTAATCGACCTATAGCCGAAACTATGATAAGTATTGCTTAAAAATGAAATAAAAAGGTCAACGATAATCAATTAGAAATAAAATTTTATTTCTATAAAAAATTTTGTCAAAATTTTATTTCCATAAAAAATTTTGTGAAAATTGTATTTCTATAGAAAATTTTATTTCTTAATACAATTTTATTTCTTAATAAAATTTTGTCACAATTTTATTTTTATAGAAAATTTTATTTCTATAAAAAATTTTGTCAAAGTTTTATTTCTACAGAAAATGTTTGATAATTTTATATATATTTATATATAGGACATTTTTGCAAAACCTTTTTTATAGAAAATTTTTATTTCTATATTTTTTTCTATAGAAATTTTTTTAAAAAATTTTTATTTTTTATAGAAAATTGTGTCAAAATGTTATTTCTTTAGAAAATTTTTTAAGAAATTTTATTTCAATAGACAATTTTTGCAAAATTTTATTTCTATAGAAAATTTTGTCAAAATTTTATTTCTACAGAAAATTTTGTCAAAATTTTATTTCCATAAAAAATTGTGCCAGAAAAATGTTGAAATTTTATTTCTTAATAAAATTTTGTCAAAATTTTATTACTATAAAAAATTTTGTCAAAATTTTAATTCTACAGAAAATTTTGTCAAAATTTTATTTCTATAGAAAATTTTTCTAGAACCTTTTTTTATAGAAAATTTTTATTTCTATTTTTTACACCCTTCACCACTACTGTGGTACAGGGTATAATAAGTTTGTGCATTTGTATGTAACGACAAGAAGGAAAAGTCTGACGATGGGTCGTTTAGTATACCAATCGTCTTAGAATTAAATTCTGAGTCGATTTAGCGATGTCCGTCTGTCTGTCTGCCTGTCTGTCTATCTGTCCGTCTGTCTGTCTGTTGATGTATTTTTGTGTGCAAAGTACAGCTCGCAGTTTTAGTCCGATTGTCCTAAAATTTGGTATAGGGTCCTGTTTCGGCTCAAAGACGATCCCTATTGTTTTTGGAAAAAATCGGTTCAGATTTAGATATAGCTGCCATATATATTTTTCACCGATCTGGTCATAATTGGCGTGTATATCAACCGATCTTCCTCAAATTCCGTACATCCGAATATTTTATGAGTCGGTTCAGATTTAGATATACACAGTCTCACAAAAGTTTACATACGGTTAAAAATTTTATATTTTCTTTAAATAATAATATTTTAAAAAAATATACATATATATCCTTTAGTTTTAGTAAATTAATTTGAAAAACAAAGTATTTGTTAATTTTCAAGAAGATTTTTTTTGGTGTGGGTTATAAACAACAACAAGAAACAGGTTTAGTTAAGAGGTGAAAAATTCAGGGGTATGTAAACTTGTGTGAGACTGTGTAGCTCCCATATATAGCTTTCGCCCGATTTACACTCATTTGCCCACAGAGGCAAATTTTTGCTCCGATTTAGTTGAAATTTTGCACAAGGAGTAGAATTAGCATTATAGCTATGCGTGTCAAATTTGGTTTAAATCGGTTCAGATTTAGATATAGCTCCCATATATAGCTTTCGCCCGATTTACACTCATATGACCACAGTGGCACAGTGGTCTATCAAATTCTGTCCAAATCGAGTGATATTTAAATGTATGTATTTGGGACAAACCTTTATATATAGCCCCCAACACATTTGACGGATGTGATATGGTATCGAAAATTTATATCTACAAAGTGGTGCAGGGTATAATATAGTCGGCCCCGCCCGACTTTAGACTTTCCTTACTTGTTTCTATAGAAATCGGTTCAGATTTAGATATAGCTCCCGTATATAGCCTTCGCCCTATTTACACTCAAATGACCACAGAGGCCAATTTTTTGCTCCGATTTAGTTGAAATTTTGCACAGGGAGTAGAATTAGCATTTTAAGCTATGCGTGCCAAATTTGGTTTAAATCGGTTCAGATTTAGATATAGCTCCCATATATAGCTTTCGCCCGATTTACACTCATATGACCACAGTGGCACAGTGGTCTATCAAATTCTGTCCAAATCGAGTGATATTTAAATGTATGTATTTGGGACAAACCTTTATATATAGCCCCCAACACATTTGACGGATGTGATATGGTATCGAAAATTTATATCTACAAAGTGGTGCAGGGTATAATATAGTCGGCCCCGCCCGACTTTAGACTTTCCTTACTTGTTTCTATAGAAAATTTTGTAAAAAATTTTTATTTTTTATAGAAAATTTTGTCAAAATTTTATTTCTTTAGAAAATTTTTTAAAAAATTTTATTTCAATAGACAATTTTTGCAAAATTTTATTTCTATAGAAAATTTTGTCAAAATTTTATTTTTATAGAAAATGTTGCCAAAATTTTATTTCGATAGAAAATTTTGTCAAAATTTTATTTCTGAAAATATAAAATGTTGTTTTTATAGAAAAAGGGCATGAGGAATGTGCCAGTTGCAAGACGATCATCCATGTTTCCATCTTGCCGTCTAAAGGGCTTTGCCCAAATCAATTTGAAAAACATACTTTTCTCTGTTGGTTAAGCTACTTCGGTAATGTAGTCAATGCATCAAAACAATAGTGATTTAAGTAGCAACTAATAATAAATTTCTATAGAAAATTTTTCTCATATAGTAAGCCATTATAATTCCTTACATACGGCATACTGTGAAGCGAGGGTAATAGGAAATAAAATTTTGTATTACCATGTATCCTAAATTATGAGTACTATTTGCATTTTTTGTGAGATATCTTACTTTTGAAGAAAATATGTCATTGATTTGTACAATTTTCTTTTATTGTCTTCCATTTTTAACCTTTATCCAAACCTTAATTCGATATTCGTCCTTTCTATTTTGTATTATGACAAAATAGTAGACTTATACATTCATGCATTCATCCCACATCAACAGTAAACACAAATATTTCTAACTGCAAAATATATGAAAAGAAAATTAAAACAAAGATGAAAAGAAGAAATTGTTGATCTGAATAACAAATTTCAATTGAGTGCACGTTGTTCTAGTTTTCATTTATATGAAATACCCTTTGGTCATGCTCTAAATACATTCGTTCTTTTTTTGTTTTTCAAATAAGTATTTGTGGATTCTATGTGTCCACAGAAACCCACACACACACATACACATATGGACACACACAGAGACACGTGTATGCTATATATGTATATAGATTTCCATTTATACTGTACACGTTGCGTAAACATATGTACACACACACACATTCATAGTCGTGTTTATATATTCGAGCACGAACAATTAAATTGCCGGAAAATATTTCAATAGCAGTGAATGTGAACAAGAACTTTTTGTTCTTTGTACATTTAATGTTTTAATCCTTAAAGCCATTTAAATCTGTCAAATTAATTAAAAACAAGAACATCAACAAAGAACAAAATGATTTAAAAGATAAAAGGAAGATTATTTATATTCTACTCTATAACCATTTGGAAATTTTGAAAAAGTTTAGCTAAAAGTGAAGTAACACTATTTTTTTAAATTTTCATCAATTTACAGTAAAACATCTCACTATGGGACACTCTTACATGTGAACAAATGTCGTGACACGTTTGGTATATTACGAGTATTAACATACTTTAAAATTAACATCTAATATGTAGACACTTCCTAGATTAGAACCAAATACAGACGCAAATAAGAGTCCTTTTTTAGAGGTTTCAGTGTATAACAGTTTAATAAATTTTTATACCTTGCGCCACACTAGGGAACAGGGTACTAAGTTAGTGCATATGTTTGCAGCACCCATAAAGATACGACATAGATACATGGTTTCTTTGGCAATAATGATCAGAATGGTCCCCTGAGGACGGTTGCCACAGTTGGTAGAATTTTGACAATATTTTTCAAAAATTTTCTATAGAAATAAAATTTTGAAAAATTTTCTAAAGAAATAAAATTTTGACAAAATTGTCTATACATATAAATTTTGAGAAAATTTTCTATAGAAATAAAATTTTGATAAAATTTTCTATAGAAATAAAATTTTGACAAAATATTTTATAGAAGTAAAATTTTGACAAAATTTTTTCGAGAAATAAAATTTGTCAATAGAACTAATGATTTATCAATCTTTGATAATGTCGCATGTGAAATATTTAGCTAGTGTTTATGGCTACAACAGTAATTGTAATGCTTTAAGATCGCTACAATGCTGTCAAAATAGGGCATTGAAAGTTATTTATAATTTACCACTGAACTATCCAACAAATCTGTTGTTCACAACAGCTGCGAAGGATATTCTAACCATTTATGGAATTCATGAATATCAGGTTCTAGTTTTCGTGTATAAATGCATTCATAAATTGGGTCACCATACAATAAATTTTATACAAAATCAGACACATTGCAATACAAGAAATCAGCAGAATCTCAGACTTCCGCTGTGCAGATTGGAAAAAAGTAAACAAAGAATAGATTTTACTGCAAGCTTCAAATATAGTATAAAATCCATTACCAGAATCTCAGCATACAAAAAAGCATGTAAAGATTATATATTAAGGAAACAAATAAATATTTTGTAATTACTTATATAATATATACTATATCAATCAGTTATTTAATACTATAATTATTTTCTTTTATTATGTATAATAATGTTGCCGCTTGCCTTTACAATGCCTACTTGGCGCTGAGGCCATTAAAAGAATGAATTTAAATTTATGTAGAAATAAACTTACAATAATAAAAAATAAAAAAAAAAATAAAGTTTTCTATAGACATAAAATGTTGACAAAATTTTCCATAGAAATAAAATTCTGACAAATTTTTCTATAGAAATAAAATTTTGAAACAATTTATAGAGAAATCAAAATAAACCCAGCCAACTAAATTCAAATCGATGATTTGACAGTGGCATAGGAAAAGAGATATGTTTGTTTCGAATTTATTTCGGTATAAGCCGGCTATCATACAAAACCTTTTTTCGGAAGGTTCAAGTGTGGTTCATTGTTGGGTTTAATGAACTGCCTGAATTTATTCTGACAATTGGTTGATAGTTTTGCTGCAAGTAGAGGATGCTGATGAGGAATGTGGTAATTCCGAAACGTGCGTCCATCCAACCATCTTGCAGTCTATAGGGCTTTGCCCAAATAAATTTGACAAACATTATTTTCCTCTGTTTGTTAAGCTACACTTGTAGTTTAGTCAATGTATGGTTTTAAGCTGCAATATAAAAAAACAACGAGAAATAAAACTTTGACAAAACAGTTTATAAAAATTAAGTTTTGACCAAATTTTTTTTTTAAAGAAGTAAAATTTTGACAAAATTTAGTATAGAAATTTTATAAGAAATAAAACGTTGACAAAATTTGCTATAGAAATAAAATCTGGGCAAAATTTTCTACAGAACTAAAATATTGACACAATTTTTTACAAAATAAAATTTCGAAAATTTTTTCTATAAAAATAAAATTTTTATAAACAATTCTATAGATATAAAATTTTGACAAAATTTTCTATAGAAATAAAATTTTGACAAACATTTTTATATAGAAGTAAAATTTTGATAAAATTTTCTGTAGAAATAAAATTTTGAAAAAATTTTTTATAGAAATAAAATTTTATCAATAGAAATACAATTTTTGACAAAATCTTTTATATGAAATAAAACTTTGACAAAATTCTATAAAGAAATATAATGTTGACAACATTTTCTATAGAATTAAAATTTTTAGAAAAATTTTTATAGAGATAAAATTTTGACAAAAATTTTTATAGAAATAAATTTTGCAAATATTTTCTATAGAAATAAAATTTTGACAAAATTTTCCATAGAAATAAAATTCTGACAAAATTGTCTATAGAAATAAAATTTTGAAAAAATTTCTAGAGAAATAAAATTTAGACTTTTTTACAAAAATTAAGTTTTGACAAAAATTTTTCGAGAAATAAAGTTTTAACCAAATTTTCTTTTTTTTTTGTAGAAGTAAAATTTTGACAAAATTTAGAATATAAATAAATTCAAACAAAATTTTATAAGAAATAAAACTTCGACAAAATGTGCTATAGAAATAAAATCTGGGCAAAATTTTCTATAGAAATAAACTATTGACACAATTTTCTACAAAATAAAATTTTGAAAAAATTTTCTATAGAAATAAAATTTTTGACAAAATTTTCTATAGAAATAAAATTTTGACAAAAATGTTTATTTAGAAATTAAATTTTGACAAAATTTTCTGTAGAAATAAAATTTTGACAAAATTTTCTGTAGAAATAAAATTTTGACAACAATTTTTATAGAAATAAAATTTTGCAAAAATTTTCTATAGAAATAAAATTTTGCAAAAATTTTCTATAGAAATAAAATTTTGACAAAATTTTCTATAGAAATAAAATTTTGACAAAATTTTCTGTAGACATAAAATTTTGACAAAAATTTTTATAGAAATAAAATTTTGACAAAAGTGTCTATAGAAGTAAAATTTTGCAAAAATTTTCTATAGAAATAAAATTTTGACAAAATTCTATAAAGAAATATAATGTTGACAAATTTTTTATAGAAATAAAATTTTGACAAACATTTTTATAGAAATAAAATTTTGCAAATATTTTCTATAGAAATAAAATTTTGCAAATATTTTCTATAGAAATAAAATTTTGACAAAAGTGTCTATAGAAATAAAATTTTGACAAAATTTTCCATAGAAATAAAATTTTGACAAAATTTTCCATAGAAATAAAATTTTGACAAAATTTTCTATAGAAATAAAATTATTAAAAAATTTTCTATAGAAATAAAATATTAACACAATTTTCTAAAGAAATAGAATTTAAAAAAAAAAATGTTCTTTCGTTTTGTTTGTTGTTGTTGTTGTTGTTGGTTTTGTTCTTTAATCATTGTTGATGTTTTTGATTTCAGCTTAAAGCCATGCATTGACTAAACTGCAAGTGTAGCTTAACCAACAGAGGAAAAGAATGTTTGTCAAATTTATTTGGGCTAAGCCCTATAGACAAAGCCCTATTTTGTATAAAAATTTTGATAAAAATTACTATAGATATAAAACTTTGACAAAATTTTCTATATAAATAACATTTTGAGAAAAAATTTTATAGAAATAAAATTTTGACAAATTTTTTTATAGAAGTAAAATTTTAACAAAATTTTCTCCAGAAATACAATTTGGACAAAATTTTCTATAGAAATAAAATTTGGACAACATTTTCTTTAGAAATAAAATTTTGATAAAATTCTATAAAGAAATAAAATTTTTAAAAAATTTTCTATAGAAATACAATTTTGACAAAATTTTTTATAGAAGTAAAACTTTAACAAAATTTTCTATGGAAATAAAAATTTTCTATAGTAATAAAATTTTGACAAAATTTACTATGGAAATAAAATTTTTATGGAAATAGAATTTTGAGAAAATTTTTTATATGAAATAAAATTTTTCAAAAAATTTCTATAGAAATAAAATTTTGACAAAATTTTCTATAGAAATAAAATTTTGACAAAATTTTCTATAGAAATAACATTTTGACAAAATTTTGTATAAAAATTAAGTTTTGACAAAAATTTTTCGAGAAATAAAATGTTGACAAAATATTCTTTATTATAGAAGTAAAATTTTGACAAAATTTCTTAGAGAAGTAAAATTTTGACAAAATTTAGTATAGAAAAAATTCTAACAAAATTTTATAAGAAATAAAACTTTGACAAAATTTTCTATAGAAATAAAATTTTGTTTTTTTTCATAATAACCACAAAAATGTGATCAGAAACTTCAAAGTAATTTTTATTTTTAAATTTAGTAAATTTTTGGTAAGATTGTATTTATATTTTGGTAGCTTTAAGCTTTAAGCCATTTAAATCTGTCAAATTAATTAAAACAAGAACATCAACAAAGAACAAAATGATTTACAAGATAAAAGGAAAATTTATATTCTACTCTATAACCATTTGGAAATTTTGAAAAAGTTATGCTAAAAGTGAAGTGACACTATTTTTTAAAATTTTGATAAAATTCTATAAAGAAATAAAATTTTTAAAAAATTTTCTATAGAAATACAATTTTGACAAAATTTTTTATAGAAGTAAAATTTTGACAAAATTTTTTATAGAAGTAAAACTTTAACAAAATTTTCTATGGAAATAAAAATTTTACAAAATTTTCTATAGTAATAAAATTTTGACAAAATTTACTATGGAAATAAAATTTTTATGGAAATAGAATTTTGAGAAAATTTTTTATATGAAATAAAATTTTTCAAAAATTTTCTATAGAAATAAAATTTTGACAAAATTTTCTATAGAAATAAAATTTTGACAAAATTTTCTATAGAAATAACATTTTGACAAAATTTTGTATAAAAATTAAGTTTTTACAAAAAAATTTCGAGAAATAAAGTGTTGACAAAATTTTCTTTTTTATAGAATTAAAATTTTGACAAAATTTCCTAGAGAAGTAAAATTTTGACAAAATTTAGTATAGAAATAAAATCTAACAAAATTTTATAAGAAATAAAACTTTCACTAAATCTCCTATAGATATTAAATTTTGTGTTTTTTCTATAATAACCACAAAAATGTAATCAGAAACTTCAAAGTAATTTTTGTTTTTAAATTTAGTAAATTTTTGGTAAGATTGTATTCATATTTTGGTAGCTTATTATCGGCACGAGTACCATGAAGCGCCTGAATGTAGGCAAATAGCTGAAATGAAAAAAGGGGGTTTCCAGCAAGAGAAAAACACTATGACATAGGCATCAATAATGCATTTAAATAATTAAACTTTAATAGTAAAAATCAAAAATGGTAGTTCCATCGAAAAATCAACTACGAGGGCAACGAAATCATTGCAACATTATTTTAGATTTAATTTCAAAAGACCATTACACAATTCTATCTAATTTTTCTTTTGGGAAAAGTGTGCCACTTTTTTTTGAAAATGAATATGTCACCATTTATGGCGTGACACTTTTTATGCCACTTTTTATCAAGTTATCACATTATTTTTAATTTTTTCTGGTCCTCAAATGTCTATCTAATTTTTCTTTTGGAAAAGTGCGCCACCTTTTTTTGATGAAAATGAGAATGCCACCATTTACTGCGTGACACTTTTTATGCCACTTTTTATCAAGTTATCACATTATTTTTAATTTTTTTTCTGGTCCTCAAATGTCCCCTTTTTTATCCTCATCAATTTTAATACCATCCCTAGTGGTTGTTGTGGAAAATGTCTATATAATGGATTTTATTATTCATTTTAAATTAAATTATTCAATATATTAAAAAACACAGCATGATGTTAAACCTCATGGGTTTAAATATTGTCATCATTATGAGAGATGCATTTTTGTATTTATTATCACAGTCCCTGTAGTTGTGTCATTCCAATCCAATAGGCCATGACCTAAAGCATTGTAAACCCCAGGCATTTATTATTATTGGATGCAACAATTATTTATGTCAATTTTTGTGAATGCAATTAAGATTGTTCTATATTTTATATTTAACACGTCATGTATATTTCATTGGTATTGTGTTATTGCCTACTACTACTACTAGAGGATATTCAACTTCAAGCATAGTCGCAGATATACACACACAAGGGATTTTCGGACATTAATTAATAAAAACCATGGAAGTGTTGGATAATAAATGCCCAAAGCGATTATAATTTTCAACTCCCTCTTTGATTAAATATAATTATATTTTAATGTAGCTTATAATGACATATTATTGGTAGTATAAAATATATAATTGTATTATCTAGCAAAGGAAAGAAGCTTACAATTTCGAAACAATTATTGTTGCATACTTTTAGTCGCTAGTTGATATGGATATTGATTGGAATGTAATTTTTCGATTATCAAATTGAGAAAAACAAACTCTTTTGTTCATTGTTAAAAGTGAACAATTATCGTGAGACATTAAAACTACCCTCTCGTAATTGGATACCTACAGAATGTGGACTAAATGTGGCTACCGTGGATTTTCTTTGTTTATATGTAGTTTTTCTATAATTTTATGAAATACATTTTTTTATTAGATTAACATTACCACTTTAAGGGAATACTACTATTTGTCTACTATAGAAGTTTATTTGAAATGTTTGCATACTTTCAGGCATGACCGACAGTAACCTCTATTGTGGTTGAGCCATATTTGTGGAAAATTTGTCACGTTTTCATTCGATGATCATATTCAACTTCCTTTTCGATTACAGCTCTATATGTAAAATATAATTATATAATGATATATTAGTAGTATAAAGTACATAATTATATTATCTACCAAAGGAAAGAAGCTTACAATTGTGAAACAATTATTGTTGCATACTTTTAGTCGCATCTATTTGATATGAATATTAATTGCATTGTCATTCTTCGATTATGAAATCGAGAAACTGAGATAAATTAAATAGTCTTATAATTATACGGTAGAGGAAAACTTATTTACACTCAAAAATTTCTATATTTTCTTAAGGTTACGATATTGATTCCGAGCCAAAGATGTGGCTTTATTAAAATAAAGACATTTTTTAGTGGCATATCTAGCTTTAAATCTAGGATAAATACAATTAAAATTAGCATCATTTATCGAATTTCTATTCTTTTCTTGCGCTATATTAATAAAACTATTCACGTACGAACAAATGCCAATTTCAAAATCCAATTTATAACATATACTTCAAAGTACAAAATGTGTTCTTAATGCCAAAAAAAAAAACTTTAAAACAAAGATGCAAAATTCTCAAAATAAGTCTTGGCCTATATTGAAAGCGTTATTATGTTAAATCTAAAGATTCAATATTTCTGTTAATTTAAAAACGATTTCTTTAAATCAAAAATGCGTTTCTTTACTTTAAGGAAAATTTGTCTTAGTTCGAAGGCGTCTTTAACCGAGGGACGGAAATTTCCAAGTTTTGTGTCTTAAATTTAATTAAAAACATTTTTAAAACAAAGACTAGCGTAACCCGGCCCGCTACGCTGCGCCTCCCGAAGCATATTTTCATTAACTTAGTCAACCATGTCCTTGGATCTGAAAACAAATTCGAAAAGATTTGAACTCTTTTAAAGAGTAGGGTGGTCAGGGGAACTCTGGCACAAAAACTGAAGTACTGATTAATCACTCCATGGTTTCCATACACGTGTCCGGTACATTTCAAAAAAATCGGACTACTTGCTGTTTCGTTTATATACAGAAATAGGGCGGTTATGCAGATATAAAACGGACAGGCTTAACAAACGTCGGGTAGGGGGTGTTCCCTTCAACCATTTTTTTTGTTTTTTAATTGTTCTGTATTAAAATCGTTGGACAATCTTCTACATTTCCTGTGAATTTCAAGAGTGGTTTGTCAAAGGGAGGTATACTTCTCCTCAACATACCGTCCAATAAATCGGAAAAAGTAAAAGTCCTTAAAAATAGACCATATTAATATTGGTTAAAGTGTTGGACACGGAGAACATGCCTTTCCCAAACATATACCGGAAAATGAAGCACCCTCTACGTTGCCTGTCAACTTCATGTAAATTTAAACCAGTCTGCATTGATATCAGGCTAACATAAAAAAATTAGTTTTTTTTACTAAAAAAAAAAAAGTCTGGCAGTCTGAGGAAAAAACCATAAAATTATATACCGAGTTTCCATTTATCGACAATCCTCTACTTTCTATTTTCAAAAAATCGGACAAAAGGAAACCCCCTCCTTTGCTCCTCCCCGACCAGATATAGTAAATTCACGTATCCTATATTCATTTCACAAACTACCCAACTTCACTATTCCCCTTCCCTAACCAGACATCGAAAAATCATGTACCCACTCTGTATAAATTTAATCATCTTCTCCCAATTTCATGTAAATCGGAGAAGGTTAGATTTTGCTCAATTTTTTGTGAAGGGGCGTCACTTTCTCTGCAAATTCCAAGAAAATCTGTAAACTTTCCTTCAAGTTTCATAGTGTGGGGCAAGTAGAAGGTTCCTGTCCAAATACCCAAAAATCAAGTCCATCATACTGATTTCATAACCTTCCCCTACGGCCTTTGTAAATTTCAAGCAAACTTGAGAATTCTAGTTTTTCCAGTTTTAGAGGAGGTCTACCCCCCCGTCCCAATATCGAAAAATTATATAGCGTATATTGTGTAGACGACCCAGAAAATCTCAAGCAAATTATAAGCCCAATTTTTAGACAGTAGGGCAAGGGGAGGCCCCTCTTCCCTTCCCAATATCACAAAATCAGATATCCATTATAATAATATAACCTACTCCACATCCTCTGTAAATTTCAAATAAATTGGACAAGTTTAATTGTTTCACGGTATGTACTTGAGGAGAAATGAGGTCTCTCTGTGCCATTTTATTTTTCCCAGACCAAATATTAAAAAATCATATACCTCATATAAATTTCATAATCTCCCCCAAGTTCTCCGTAAAAGTTCAGTAAGTCGACACATTTTAGTTTTTTCATTGTACTTTAAACAAAAAAAAAGTCGGTCAAAGGGGAGCTCCTCCTGCTCGACCAAATATCGAAAAATAAAGTAGCTGTTTTTTATACACTCCAACCTAGGATGGGGGTATACTAACTTTGTCATTCCGTTTGTAACACATCGAAATATTGCTCTAAGACCCCATAAAGTATATATATTCTGGGTCGTGGTGAAATTCTGAGTCGATCTGAGCATGTCCGTCCGTCTGTTGAAATCACGCTAACTTCCGAACGAAACAAATTATCGACTTGAAACTTGGCACAAGTAGTTGTTATTGATGTAGGTCAGATAGTATTGCAAATGGGCCATATCGGTCCACTTTTACGATGCGGCTGAAATTTTGTACATGAAAAAATTGGTTCACATCGGTCCATAATTACATATAGCCCCCATATAAACCGATCCCCCGATTTGGCTTGCGGAGCCTCTAAGAGAAGTAAATTTCATACGATCCGGTTGAAATTTGGTACGTGGTGTTAGTATATGGTCTCTAACAACCATGCAAAAATTGGTCCATATCGGTCCAGATTTGACCTCCGGGGCCTCTTGCAGGAGCAAAATTTATCCGATCCGGTTGAAATTTGGTACATGGTGTTAGTATATGGTCTCTAACAACCATGCAAAAATTGGTCCACATCGGTCCATAATTACATATAGCCCCCATATAAACCGATCCCTCGATTTGGCTTGCGGAGCCTCTGAGAGAAGCAAATTTCATCCGATCCGGCTGAAATTTGGTACATGGTGTTGGTATATGTTCTCTAATGACCATGCAAAAATTGATCCACATCGGTCCATAATTACATATAGCCCCCATATAAACCGATCCCCCGATTTGGCTTGCGGAGCCCCTGAGAGAAGCAAATTTCATCCGATCCGGCTGAAATTTGGTACATGGTGTTAGTATATGGTCTCTAACAACCATGCAAGAAGTGGTCCATATCGGTCCATAATTATATAGCCCCCATATAAATCGATCCCCAGATTTTCGGTCTATAGTTATATATAGCCGCCATATAAGCCGATCCCCAGATTTGACCTCCGGAGCATCTTAGAGGAGCAAAATTCATCCGATCCGGTTGAAATTTGGTACATGGTGTTAGTATATGGTCTCTAACAACCATGCAAAAATTGGTCCATATCGGTCCATAATTACATATAGCCCCCATATAAACCGATCCCCCGATTTGGCTTGCGGAGCCTTTGAGAGAAGCAAATTTCATCCGATCCGGCTGAAATTTGGTACATGGTGTTAGTATATGGTCTCTAACAACCATGCAAGAAGTGGTCCATATCGGTCCATAATTATATATAGCCCCCATATAAATCGATCCCCAGATTTTCGGTCTATAGTTATATATAAGCGATCCCCAATCACACAAAAATTGGTCCTTATCGGTTCATAATCATGGTTGCCACTCGAGCCAAAAATAATCTACCACAATTTTATTTTTATAGAAAACATTGTCAAAATGTTATTTCTATAGAAAATTTTGTCAAAATTTTATTTCTGTAGAAAATTTTGTCAAAATTTTATTTCTATAGAAAATTTTGTCAGAATTTTATTTCTATAAAAAATTTTATCCAAATGTTATTTCTATAGAAAATTTTTTCTAAATTTTATTTCTATACAAAATGTTGTCAAAATTTTATTTCTATACAAACTTTAAACTTAATTATATACGTATTTAATCGGCCTTTTTTAGTTTAATATATACCAAGTATGGACTGTGGTATATATTACGGTGTTAGGAAGTTTTAAGATACCTTGCCATCGGCAAGTGTTACCGCAACCCAAGTAATTCGATTTTGGATGAGAGTCTTCAGTAGAAGTTTCTACGCAATCCATGGTGGAGGGTACATAAGCTTCGGCCTGGCCGAACTTACGGCCGTATGTACTTGTTATACCCTGTTTTTTTATACCCTCCACCATAGGATGGGGTTATATTAACTTTGTCATTCCGTTTGTAACAAATCGAAATATTGCTCTAAGACCCCATAAAGTATATATATTCTGGGTCGTGGTGAAATTCTGAGTCGATCTGAGCATGTCCGTCCGCCCGTCCGTCTGTTGAAATCACGCTAACTTCCGAACGAAACAAACTATCGACTTGAAACTTGGCACAAGTAGTTATTATTGATGTAGGTCGGACGGTATTGCAAATGGGCCATATCAGTCCACTTTTACGTATAGCCCCCATATAAATGGACCCCTAAATTTGGCTTGCGAAGGCTCTAAGAGAAGCAAATTTCATGCGATCCGGCTGAAATTTGGTACATAGTGTTAGTATATGGTCTTTAACAATCATGCAAAAATTGGTCTACATTGCTCCATAATTATATATAGCCCCCATATAAACCGATCCCCCGATTTGGCTTGCGAAGCCTCTAAGAGAAGTAAATTTCATACGATCCGGCTGAAATTTGGTACGTGGTGTTAGTATATGGTCTCTAACAACCATGCAAAAATTGGTCTACATTGCTCCATAATTATATATAGCCCCCATATAAACCGATCCCCCGATTTGGCTTGCGGAGCCTCTAAGAGAAGCAAATTTCATCCGATCCGGTTGAAATTAGGTACATGTTGTCAGCATATGATCTCTAACAACCATGCAAAAATTGGTCCACATCGGTCCATAATTATATATAGCACCCATATAAACCGATCCCCCGATTTGGCTTACGGAGCCTCTAAGAAACGAAAATTTCATCCGATTCCGGCTGAAATTTGGTACATGGTGTTGGTATATGTTCTCTAATGACCATGCAAAATTTGGTCCACATCGGTTCATAATTATATATAGCCCCCATATAAACCGATCCCCAGATTTGACCTCCGGAGCCTCGTGGAAGAGCAAAATTCAAACGATTCGGTTGAAATTTGGTACGTGATGTTAGTATATGATATTTAACAACCATGCCAAAAGTGGTCCATATATCAGTCCATAATCATATAATCATATATAAACCCCATATAAACCGATCCCGAGATTTGGTTTTGGAGCCACTTGGAGGAGCAAATTTCATCGGAGTCAGTTGAAATATGGTACATTGTGCTAGTATATGGCCGTTAACAACGATGCCTAACTCAATAAAATCGAAAATAAAAATCTACAAAAGCAAGATAAAAATACAAATTAATGAGGCAAAAAATCTTTGTCTTCTTTAAAATGAATTATTAAAGAAAAGTAACCGTGAAAAAATGACAATTTTAGTGTCATAATGCTAACTGATCTTTACTTGAGTTCATGCAATTTTATTGATTTCAGTTAATTGTTGCACAATGTGAGCAAATGTTCCTTAATTTGAATAATTTTTTGCTTACTTAGTGCACAATTTTCTTAAAAAATAAAATATTTAACATTTTCCTGGAATGGGAGAAGTTTGTTTAAATTGAGTTCATAAGTCTCTCAAATGAGTAAATTTTACTAAAATTGAAATTTTATTGATTTCAGTTAATTGTTGCCCAATGTGAGTAAATATTGCTTATTTGAATAATTTTTTGCTTACTTAGTGCACAATTTTCCTAAAAAATAAAATATTTAATATTTTCCTAGAATGGGAGAAGTTTGTTTAAATTGAGTTCATAAGTCTCTCAAATGAGTAAATTTTACTAAAATTGTATCTGTCTTGAACTTCGTACAGTGCTAAAGACATTTTAACAATTTTTAATTCAATTATTTCCTTCAACATATGAATTCTCTTAAACAACAGAATAAAATATGATTTTTCATAAATAAATTTTCTTCAATTTGACAAAAAGTATTAACTTATTAGTAACATATGTTACAAATGAAAAACTATTTTAGTTAAAATTTTCTAAAATAAACCGTTCTTTCATTGTTGGTTCACTCTTTGTTTTTGGGGTGTAAGAATACAAGTTCGAATAAAAATAATAACATTGCATACTTTTAGTTGCTAAAATTAGCAATAAAAATTAAAACTATAGTATTGCATACTTTTAGTTGCCAACTCACAATTAGTATAGTAAGTTCTTCTTTGTAATACTTCAGAATATAAAATTCATATCGTACAGTAGGTATTTTGCATAAATAAAAAGAATACATGAATTTATCCAACATAAGCCATACAACCACAGAGACATTCATAAGAAACATCAATCGAGTGCAAGGATATTTGCATATTGTAGTTTCTCCCACAGATGCTTATAAAATAAAAACAAAAGGTTTTTTTTTTTCTCAAAACCATACCACAAGCAAAGAAATTCTGTGTACATTCTTTAGATAACTTTTGTAAAACATATGACGCATTGCGAAAGCAAAGTCAATTCAAATTCCAATATGAAGGTTTTGTTAAAGAAAGAACAAATGGTAGAAGCATTGAAAATAAACTTTCCAATAGGTAAAGCAGATCTAAAAACAAGTATATACAGCAGTAAGTTCGGCCGGGCCTAATCTTAAATACCCACCACCATGAATCAAATATAATAGTTTACTTTGAAAACTCATCGTCGTAGCGGGTTACTTGATAATATATAGCATTTTGGGGGTTTGATGACAAATCTTCTCCCAAGCAGATAAGTTCAACCAGTACGCTTCCCGAAGAAAAAAATTAAAGATTCTACCTCGTATGAAGACTAGACCAGATTCTGAATTTATGAGAACCAATTTTGTTTGAGTTTTAGAGAAATCATAAACATATCGTGTATATGATGAAATAGCGCCTTGATTTAAAGTCCTAGAAATAAATTCGGGAGTTAGGTCTATGTGGGGCATATACCAAAACATGGACCAATACTCACCACCTCTTAATATTCCTCAAATACCTCTAGAATTCCACTTTCAGACGAATTGGTGAAAACTACGAAATCTAGAAGTCCAAGACGTAAAATCGAGAGATCAGTCTATATAGGGGCTCTACCAAAACATGGACCGATACGAACCATTTTCGAACCACTCTTAATGGTCCTAAGATACGTCTATATTTCTAATTTCCGGCAATTTGGATAAAAACTACGGATTCTAGAAGCCCAAGAAATAAAGTCGGGAGATCGGTCTATATGGGGGCTATACCAAAATATGGACCAATAGGCACCATTTGCGACACACCTATTTGTGATCTTAAAATACCTGTAGATTTGCAATTTCAAGCAAATCGGCTAGAAAATATAGTCTTTTGACGCCCAAGAAGTAAAATCGAGAGATCGATCTATATGGGGGTTATACCAAAAATGGGCCGATACACCTCAATTTCGGCACGCATTTTTGTGGTCCCAAAATACCTCTAGATTTCCAATTTCAGGAAAATCGGGTAATAAATACAGTTTATAGAAGCCAAAGAATAAGAATCGGGAGATCGGTCTATAATATAATTTTGATTCTGTTTTGTTTTTTATACCCTCCACCATAGGATGGGGGTATATTAACTTTGTCATTCCGTTTGTAACACATCGAAATATTGCTCTAAGACCCCATAAAGTATATACCCAGAAAAAAGTGTCGCCAAAAAAGTAATGAAAATGTTCTTTTTGGATCCGCAAGTGGTGCAAAATTGACGCAGAAGCGATGAATTTAACATGGGCTTTGTCATAGGACGGAAGTCCCCCATTTCAACAGCCGTTGCACTGAATTTGCATCACTTCTTTAGGTGTGATCCGAATTCAATGTTTTGGATGTAAATTAAAAAATTATGTGATATTTTGTCAAATAAATAATTTTTATAATTTTTTATAATTTTTAATGGATTCTAACGCTTGTCGGAAACGTTTGACTTCAAATATTTTCAAAAATTCACAATTTTTTCAGATTGGATTTAGCATTTTTGTCGACAATATTTAAATGATTTGTCCCATTTTATAA
The DNA here is from genome assembly GCF_050003625.1 of Haematobia irritans. Lineage (NCBI taxonomy): Eukaryota > Metazoa > Arthropoda > Insecta > Diptera > Muscidae > Haematobia > Haematobia irritans. The sequence goes on from NC_134401.1 coordinate 114,135,653, forward strand.
ATTCTTACTCTGTTTTTAACCTATTTGAAACAAAAAAAGTTAAAATTATCCATTAAAAGTATGAAAAAAAAACAAGTTATAAAAATTGAATTAAACGAACTTCCTGGGTAGTTAAAATAAAGAACATCATTGGGAGTGCATCTTCTGGAAGTGCTTTTAAAGTTGTGCCTTTTGAAGAGCTTCCAAATTTTTTTACTGGGTATATTCTGGGTCATGGTGAAATTCTGAGTCGATCTAAGAATGTCCGTCCGTCCGTCTGTTGAAATCACGCTAACTTCCGAACGAAACAAGCTATCGACTTGAAACTTGGCACAAGAAGTTGTTATTGATGTAGGTCGCATGGTATTGCAAATGGGCCATATCGGACTACTTTTACGTATAGCCCCCATATAAAACGACCACCAGATTTGCCTTGCGGAGCCTCTTACAGGAGCACAATTTATCCGATCCGGCTGAAATTTGGTATGTGGTGTTAGTACATGGTCTATAACAACCATGCAAAAATTGGTCCATATCGGTCCATAATTATATATAGCTCCCATATAAAACGATCCCCAGATTTGACCTCCGGAGGCTCTTAGTGGAGCAAAATTTATCCGACCCGTTTAAAATTTGGTACGTGGTGTTAGTATATGGTCTCTAATAACCCTGCAAAAATTGGTCCATAATTATATATAGCCCCCATATAAACCGATCCCCAAATTTGACCTCTGGAACCCCTTGGAGGAGCAAAATTCATCCGATTCGTTTGAAATTTGGTACATTGCGCTAGTATATGGCCGCTAACAACCATGCCAAAATTGGTCCATATCGAGCTAAAGTTATATATAGCCGATCCGCAATCACACAAAAATTGGTCCATATCGGTTCATAATCATGATTGCCATTCGAGGCCAAAAAATCTACCAAAATTTTATATTTATAGAATTTTTGTCAAAATTTTATTACTATAGAAAATTTTGTCAAAATTTAATTTCAGTAGAAATTTTGTCAAAATTTTATTCCTATAGAAAATTTTGTCAAAATTTTATTTTTATAGAAAATTTTGTCAGAATTTTATTTTTATAGAAAATTGTGTCACGATTTTATTTCTATAGAAAATTTTGTCAAAATTTTGTCAGAATTTTATTTTTATAGAAAATTTTGTCACGATTTTATTTCTATAGAAAATTTTCTCAACATTTCATTTCTATAGAAAATTTTGTCAAAATTTTATTTCTATAGAAAATTTTGTAAAAATTTTATTTCTATAGAAAATTTTGTCAATATTTTATTTCCAAAAAAAAATTTTGTAAAAATTTTATTTCTATAGAAAATTTTGTCAAAATTTTATTTCTATAGAAAATTTTGTCAAAATTGTATTAATATAGAATTTTTTTTTTTAATTTATTTCTATAGAAAATGTTATCAAAATTTTATTTCTATAGAAAATTTTGTCAAAATTTTATTTCTATAGAAAATTTTGTTAACATTTTATTTCTATTGAAAATTTTGTCAAAATTTTATTTCTATAGAAAATTTTGTAAAAATTTTATTTCTATAGAAAATTTTGTCAAAATTTTATTTCTATAGAAAATTTTGTCAAAATTGTATTACTATAGATTTTTTTTTTTTAAATTTATTTCTATAGAAAATGTTATCAAAATTTTATTTCTATCGAAAATTTTGTCAAAATTTTATTTCTATCGAAAATTTTGTCAAAATTTTATTTCTATCGAAAATTTTGTTATCATTTTATTTCTATTGAAAATTTTGTCAAAATTTTATTTCTATAGAAAATTTTTTCAAAATTTTATTTCTATAGGAAATTTTGTCAAAATTTTAGTTCTATGGACATTTTTGTCAAAATTTTATTACTATAGAAAATTTTGTCAAAATTTTATTTTTATAGAAATTTTTCTCAAAATTTTATTTCTATCAAAAATTTAGTCAAAATTTTATTTTTATAGAAATTTTTCTCAAAATTTTATTTCTATAGAAAATATTTTATTTCTATATAAAATTGTGTCAAACTGTATGCCTATTTTAGTTTAATATATACCACGTATGGACTAACTTAGAATTTAGAAGACGGTGTTAATGAGGTTTAAGATACCTTGCCATCGGCAAGTGTTACCGAAACCCAAGTAATTCGACTGTGAATGAAAGTCTTTAGTAGAAGTTTCTACGCAATCCATGGTGGAGAGTACATAAGATTCGGCCTGGCCGAACTTACGGTCACATATACTTGTTAATATTTACAATTTATTTATTATTTATTTTCTTAATAATCGTTTTTTTTTATTTCAGGTATGTTAAATATTTGGCAAATCCAAATATAGACGATATTAGTCCATATTACAATTGTAAGTAGAGTTTAACTTTAACTATTATATAATAAATTTTTAACGCATTTAGAATAGCAAAAAATAGATGCCAATCTTTCCACGAACACCCTTGATTGTGATTGTAATCTCATGCAATTGTATTAAAGTAATATATAGTTCAATTACGAAATCATATTAGTTTCTATTTATCTAACAGAATAATCCCCATTTGCTTTGTTATCACATTGCCTTGTTTTAGGAGTTGCATAATTCAATCGCAAATAATTATGAATATTTTTCATAATTAAATGAGATTAAAATTATAACATATCAGATTAAATTTGCTATTTGTTTACTCAATGCAAAACGAACATATCCAGAATTACACATGTGATTTTCTAATATATTATATTTTTAATTGTTGTTTGTTAGAAAATCCTATAAAAACGTTCAAATTCAATTTCATTTGCATAACGCAATTTAAGGGCACAAATCAATGCAAAAAATATTTAAATAAATAGAAAAAAAACGACGAGAACTAATCGCTATTAAAATGTAAAAAATCATAACATCATATTGCATCCAAAGCCACTTTTATAGAATTTGAAGATTAGTGGAGTAACTCGGTTTACCTGCATACTTTCAGGCGGGGTATATGTGTTCTATGAAATCACCATACAAAAATAACATTTTGCTCTTGAAACATGTTTGAGGTGATCATATTCCTTCTCTGCGTGCAGTATAAACAATTCCCCAAATATTTCCAAAATTTAAATTTTCGCTCGTGGTAGTTTATTCTTCATATAAAATATCTAGACAAAGACGCGCTATTATTTTTCCATATTTGGTCGCGAAGGGGGACCTCCCCTCTATTCGACTTTTTTTTAAGTGTAGTGAAAAAATCTCTGATTTACTTGAGATTTACTGAGAACATGGCACGAGGTTATAAAATTAATATGGGGTACCTGACCTACCCCTTGTCCGGGTTTTTGAAAATTGGAACAAGATTATCCGATTTGCTTGACAAGACCAAAGCTACAATCTCTATGTTACCACTAGGTATCCAGAATCACATACTGCGTAAGAAGGCTATTATAATGGCGAGTGGTCGATGGTCGATTTTCTCTGTATACACGGATGAAAAAGACTGTTTTTCATATGTTTGGGTTAAACATTATATGTTTGGAACACACATTTTTAAACACAATATTTTTGAGTGCAAGCATATAATGTTCATAAACTAGCATAACATGTTTGGGACATATATGTTAATATGTTAGAACATATTATGTTTGGGACATAAAATGTTTGTAAATATAATATGCTTGGATACAAACATATATTAATTTAGAAATAACCTATAAACATATATGTGTTTAGTAGCTTGGAGCGCTATTTAACAGGGAGCGATATTGAATTAAGTTGGTGGTTGTTGCTTGTTATTACAAAATTAGCATTTTATTTTTCCTTGGGCAATTGATCAGCTACTTCTTTGATCCTTACAAACTGTGTGGTCCGCTGTTCGAATCCCCGTCCGACAAAAGGTAAAATTAAAATAAAAAAATCATAAAATTGAATAATTTCTTCTACAATGTTTGTATTACAGAAAAAGGTGCTAAGAACTAAAAAATCTCGTGGAAGTGAGAAAGATGTGGGGGAATATACAATTAGGCAGAAACAAATTTTTGAGCATTCAGGTCGAAAACCTATGTTGTTAGCACCTATATTACCTGTTTATTTTCATAATTCATTATGATTGTAAATATATAAATAAGAGAATTTTTATATAAATAATGGGAGAATTTTTTTTAAGCATATAATATTTTTGGGTGCAAAATGCTTCCAAACATATTATATGTTCACATAATAACATATTGTTTTTTGGAAGACAACATTATTGAATTTGGATGCAAAAATACAAAATGTTTGGAACTTAGACTACCCAAACATATATTGTTTAGACCAATATGCTTTCAAACATATTATATATTGGAAGAGATCAAACATATAAATGTTTGGGCAATACCCAAAAATGTATATGCTTGAAGCAAAATATGTTTGGGAGTATATGTTACAGAAGCGATTTTTTGTGAGGGTGTATCTAATTCGATTTTAATATAAACCTCAAATATATATAAAATCCAGTTGTTTTGCACAAACTATTTTTAAGTATAACACCACAAACCTCTATTAAATACCACGAATCCATTAAGCCCAGAATATATTGTTTTCGTATCTGTCGATTTGATTATTTTCACCACATTATTTCCTATTTACTTTGTTTTACAATTTATTGAATAATTGGCTTTCGATAATGAGTTTTTGATTGACCACTATTGTATTTTGAATTTTCCACTTGATATTAGTTTTGTTTTTGTTTTTTTCTACTATTTTTCAATTGTTTTATTTAATTTAGTGCAAATGTTAAATATCTCTCAAATAAAAACTGTACATAATATCCCATCTAGCTGATAAGTGCAATTTCTACTACTGTAATCTCAATAACAAACATGCGTCTATTGTTGATATTTTGGTTCCGATATAAATCACAATTTAATCTAAATCTACTGACTATTTGATTTGCTGCCAAATGCCACTTACGTGTTTGTATTTTAGACATTTGAATCGATACACAATAAAAACACATTATGATGATGCTGAATTTGTAACATACTTATAGCAGCTTGTGTATATCATACAATTTTTGTGTATTGTCGAGAATAATGACATCAAACGAATTAAAAATATATTATGTATAAATGATTTCCATTTGTATACCCTTCACCACTACTGTGGTACAGGGTATAATAAGTTTGTGCATTTGTATGTAACGCCAAGAAGAAGTAATCATAGACCAACCTTTTAGTATACGGATCGGCTTAGAATTAAATTCTGAGTCGATTTAGCGATGTCCGTCTGTCTGTCTGTTGGTGTATTTTTGTGTGCAAAGTACAGCTCGCAGTCTTAGTCCGATTGTCCTAAAATTTTGTATAGGGTCCTGTTTCGGCTCAAAGACGATCCCTACTGATTTAGGAAAAAATCGGTTCAGATTTAGTTAAAGCTGTCATATAGCTTTTGCCCGATTTACACTCATTTGCCCACAGAGGCAAATTTTTGCTCCGATTTAGTTGAAATTTTGCATAGGGAGTAGAATTAGCATTGTAACTATGCGTGCCAAATTTGGTTGAAATCGGTTCAGATTTAGATATAGCTCCCATATATAGCTTTCGCCCGATTTACACTCAAATGACCACAGAGGCCAATTTTTAACTCCGATTTAGTTGAAATTTTGCATAGGGTGTAGAATTAGCATTGTAGCTATGCGTGCCAAATTTGGTTGAAATCGGTTCAGATTTAGATATATCTCCCATATATAGCTATCGCCCGATTTACACTCATATGACCACAGACGCCAATTTCTAACTCCGATTTAGTTGAAATTTTGCACAGGGAGTAGAATTAGCATTGTAGATATGCGTGCCAAATTTGGTTGAAATCGGTTCAGATTTAGGTATAGGTCCCATATATATGTTTTTCTGATTTCGACAAAAATGGTCAAACTACCAACATTTTCCTTGTAAAATCGCCACTGCTTAGTCGAAAAGTTGTAAAAATGACTCTAATTTTCCTAAATTTCTAATACATATATATCGAGCGATAAATCATAAATAAACTTTTGCAAAGTTTCCTTAAAATTGCTTCAGATTTAAACGTTTCCTATATTTTTTTACTAACATTGTGTTCCACCCTAGTGCATTAGCCGACTTAAATTTTGAGTCTATAGATTTTGTAGAAGTCTATCAAATTCTGTCCAGATCGAGTGATATTTAAATGTATGTATTTGGGACAAACCTTTATATATAGCACCCAACACATTTGACGGATGTGATATGGTATCGAAAATTTAGATCTACAAAGTGGTGCAGGGTATAATATAGTCGGTCCCGCCCGACTTTAGACTTTCCTTACTTGTTTTTTACTAACATTGTGTTCCACCCTAGTGCATTAGTCGACTTAAATTTTGAGTCTATAGATTTTGTAGAAGTCTATCAAATTCTGTCCAGATCGAGTGATATTTAAATGTATGTATTTGGGACAAACCTTTATATATAGCACCCAACACATTTGACGGATGTGATATGGTATCGAAAATTTAGATCTACAAAGTGGTGCGGGGTATAATATAGTCGGCCCCGCCCGACTTTAGACTTTCCTTACTTGTTTTGATTGTTTTATATATTTTAGTTTTTATTGTTATATATTGAATGATATATAAAAATGTCCGTGAGTATTTTATTTGGCTTGAAATGTAGCATACATTTAGGATTGGCATTTTATAGATATTTTTCCAATTAGATTTTTTTCATTGGAGATATTTGTTATTTATAATCATTGCTCAATGTGTCATATTCACGGTTGACACAGTTGGTAGAATTCTACCGAAAATGCTAGATTTTTAATGTTTGGTAGATTGAAAATTTTATTTCTAAAGAAATAACATTTTGACAAAATTTTCGATGGAAATAAAATTTTAACAAAATTTTCTATTTTATATTCCTACAGAAATAAAATGAAGAAATGCCATAGAAATAAAATGTTGACAAAATTTTCTATAGAAATAAAAAAAACAAAATTTACAAAATTTTCTATAGAAATAAAATTTACAAAATTTTCTATAGAAATAAAATTTTGACAAAATTTTCTATAAAAACAAAATTTTGACAAAATTTTCTATAGAAATAAAATTTTGACAAAATTTTCTATAAAAATAAAATTTGGATAAAATTTTCTGTAGAAAAAAATGTAGACAAAATTTTCTATAAAAAGAAATTTTGACAAAAATTTCTGTAGAAATAAACTTTTGATCAAATTTTCTATAGAAATACAATTTTGACAACATTTTTAAAAAAATAAAATTTTGATCAAATTTTCTATAGAAATAAAATTTTGACAAAATTTTTTTAAAGAAATAACATTTTGACCAAATTAGAAAAAAAAATTGACAAAATTTTCTATAGAAGTAAAATGTTGACAAAATTTTCTATAGAAAAAAATTAAAAAATTTTTTCTATGGAAATAAAATTAAAAATAAATCTATAGAAATAAAATTACAAAAAGAAGTTCTATGGAAATAAAATTTTTAAAAGATTTTGTATAGAAATAAAATTTTGACAGAATTGTTTAAAGAAATAAAATATTGAAAAAAAATTCTATAGAAATAAAATTTTGATAAAGTTTTCTATAGAGAAAAAATTTTGCAAAATTTTCTATAGAAATAAAATTTTGACAAAATTTTCGATAGTAATAAAATGTTAATCAAATTTTCTGTAGAAATAAAATTTTGATCAAATTTTGTATAAAAATACAATTTTAACAAAATTTTTTAAAGAAATAAAATTTTGAAAAAATTTTCTATAGAAATAAAATTTTGACAAAATTTTGTATAGAAATAAAATTTTGACAAAATCTTCTATAGAAATAAAATTTTGACAAAATTTGCTATAGAAAAAAAAATTCTATAGAAATAAAATTTATAAAAACTTTTCTATATAAATAAAATTTATAAAAACTTTTCTATAGAAATAAACTTTTGACAAAATTTTCGATAGTTAGAAAATTTTGACAAAATTTTCTATAGAAATAAATTTTTGACAAAATTTTCGATAGAAATAAAATGATGACAAAATTTTCTATTGAAATAAAATTTTGACAAAATTTTCTATAGAAATAACATTTTTACAAAATTTTCTATAGAAATAAAATTTTGACAAAATGTTTTGTAGAAATGAAATTTTGACAAAATTTTCTAAAGAACTAAAAATTTTAACAAAATTTTCTATAGAAATCAAATATAGACATAGTTGTCTATTGAAATAAAATTTTGACAAAATTTTCTACAGAAATCAAATTTTGAAAAAAATTTCTGTAATAATAAAATTGTAAAAAAAAAATTTAAAGAAAAAAAAGAAATGCTGGCAACTTTGTTTAGGCAAAGCCGACTATTGAAAACCTTTTTTTTGGAAGGTTTAAGTGTAGTTCACTTTGGGTTTAGTGAATTACCCGAATTTATTCAGATAATTGGTTGATAGTTTTGCTGCAAGTAGAGAATGCTGATAGGAATGTGGTAATTCCGAAACAGCTTTCCATTCAACCATCTTGCAGTCTATAGAGATTTGCCCAAATAAATTTGACAAAATTTGTGGGTTAAGCTACACTTGTAGTTGAGTCAATGCACGGTTTCAAGCTGAAATCAAAAATAACAATAATACAATTTTGAGAAAATTTTTTATAGAAATAAAATTTTGAAAAAAATTGTTTATAGAAATAAAATTTTGACAAAATTTTTTATAGAAATAAAATTTTGGCAAAATTTTCGATAGAAATAAAATTATGAAAAATTACCTCCCAAAGATGTTCCTTGTTTTAACTACACGAGTGGCACGAGTGGTAACTATGGTAGTACTGTCATACATATGAATGCATATTTCCGCCTCAAAGTATACTAGAATATAAGTGATAATAAGAGAAATTCAATCGTCATATAAAATCGTTGGTTAGAATTTTCACTTGTTGTTCTGTATTAAAAAACCGTTCCAATTATTAAGTATCCTAATACCCTATGAGAATATCTGTATAAGGAAATTAATTTCCACTATATGAGTACATTTTAAACTAAAGCATACTTTTCGGCTATTTAATTAGTCACTAAGATTTGCATACCTTCAAGATATCGTTCCGTTAGCATTTGAACTACCACCCAGCTTCTTCTAAAATTACCACAGCAACAAACCACAATTTCTTAACATATCTCTTTGCATTCAATTCTTCAGCATCGATGGCCGTGATAGCATAAATAACCGGAAATTCAATTTCTCGTATCATCGTTGTGGAAAGTTGCAGCTTGCACAGCTATCGCTTGCTCTACCAATCAAATGACATCTTCCATGTAGGAATTTATCTTTGGCTTTTATGTCGCAGCAAATCCCCAATGATTGCTTTCAAGACTCCAAGACTACCCCGGTATGCATACATTTTCCCTCGCGTAGTTTGTAGGTATGCAAATATTTGTGCTGCAGCGAGAACATTTCATCTCAATACAAAGACATGTTGGCAAGTTACACTCTTGGGAAAAGGTGATATTTACCCAAAGAATCTGCCAAAGCGTTTATAAGGCCCTATGCCGTATAATCTCAGGGCACAGTGATAGATGTATTCTACTTAAAAAAAGGTGATAAGAAATTAAATTAAATTAATTTAATTTAAATTAAATTAAATTAAATTAAATTAAATTAAATTAAATTAAATTAAATTAAATTAAATTAAATTAAATTAAATTAAATTAAATTAAATTAAATTAAATTAAATTAAATTAAATTAAATTAAATTAAATTAAATTAAATTAAATTAAATTAAATTAAATTAAATTAAATTAAATTAAATTAAATTAAATTAAATTAAATTAAATTAAATTAAATTAAATTAAATTAAATTAAATTAAATTAAATTAAATTAAATTAAATTAAATTAAATTAAATTAAATTAAATTAAATTAAATTAAATTAAATTAAATTAAATTAAATTAAATTAAATTAAATTAAATTAAATTAAATTAAATTAAATTAAATTAAATTAAATTAAATTAAATTAAATTAAATTAAATCAAATCAAATCAAATTAAGTTCAATTCAAAAAATTTTTATTCCTGAGTAATTATTGTTTCTCTTACATATTCTCAATCCACAGTGCATTCAATTTTCTTTGGCACCAGTTTCATTTGGCCAAGATTTTAAGAACTGATGCCAATATCATTGTGTACATGAAAGTGTGTGGCTTCATACAAATGTAAATGAAAGTTATGCTGGTTTTGTGTATGCGTGTATCTGCAATTTCTGTGAATTTCGAATATTGTGTTCAATTGGAAATAATTTTCAAGTCCCGAGAGTAATAAACATTAATATTTTGTTTTTATAATTTTCATTTTATAGTTTTTATGGATATTGTAATGTTCTTTAACATTTTTCACAATGTCTCACACGTGTTCAGAGCAACTACAAGAAAAACAAAACCTATAGGCTATTCTCTATGGTCATGTTCTTGCTACGAAATTTTTATCGTTGTGCATACTTTTGGGCATTAAGAGTTTATTATATGCCATTTGTATAGCATACTTTTAAATGTCAAAATAAATAAATGTTTTTTGTGAAAGGGCTTCGAATTTTATTGTCAATAATTAAAACGTATTCAACATGACGATAAGCTTTACAATTTGTTCAATGATGTTTTTTTTTTTGTTATTATTGGGTGTTGTTGCTGTTTACAACCAATTGCTATTACCAAATTATCATGTTTTGGTATTAAATGGTATTAAATTTTTACAAATACCCGGATAATGGTGTGTCAGAACAGGTGTAAATTATTCGATGCTTTTATAGGGCAAACTTGGCAACGAAAATGTTGAGACATTACTCGGTGTGTTTGTGTTTCATTGTGTTTTGTTCCAGCAATTTGCATAAAATCAATTAATTTTAAAGCATACCTTAGGGATTTAGTATAAACACTAGAAGAAATCAAGTAAAAATTTAATGGGATTGGGTGGGGTAACCGATTGATGTGACAGGGAATGGAAGAATGGAGAATTGAAATTTCGAAGTGCTGAAGTGAAGTGTTCAACAATTTACAATAACGAAAGAACAAAATGGAAAAATCGACTTAAGGATATTATGAAAAAAAACCAATCGAATTGGAATTGCCAGAATTAAAGTCCATAGTTGCGATATCAAAACTGGACTTTCCTATAATCGTTCATTTTAGCAAATTGTTAAAAAAAAATTTTAAATCCGATTTTTGTACACTTCCCAAAGCCGCATTTTCGTTTCTCATTACAAAGCCCATATGAAATCAATTTGTTTTATATATTCATGAAGTCACCATAATTTCATCTCGAATTAGTCTCTCTTCTGAAACCACTCAATTATAAATGAAGGAAAAAGTGACGAATGAAAATGCTTTGGTCATGGACAGCATGTTTTTCGGGCAAGGGTAGGAAAATGTTTTATGCAACTGACAGTGTGTTCGACCGTGTGCCGGACTCCATCACAATCGACGATACCGGCTAAAAACCCATCGCTTTTCCCTCGGGTTATAATTACCACATCGAAACCGCTTTCGCATTACTTGGAGGTGGACGCCACGTGGTCCGTGACCGTCTACTTTTAGTCCGCATCCAGACTAAAGTTTTCATTACTGATGTCGTCGTGTCCATGTCAATTTTTTCCTGCGGAGAACGTGTCCTAAAAAAACTCCTTTTAGCTTCCCTGTTCATCTTACTTTGTACCATCTTGAATTAATCTCCGTCCATGTGCCGGACTCCATCACAATCGACGATACCGGCTAAAAACCCATCGCTTTTCCCTCGGGTTATAATTACCACATCGAAACCGCTTTCGCATTACTTGGATGTGGACGCCACGTGGTCCGTGACCGTATACTTTTAGTCCGCATCCAGACTAAAGTTTTCATTACTGATGTCGTCGTGTCCATGTCAATTTTTACCTGCGGAGAACGTGTTCTAAAAATGCCATATAGCCTCCCAGTACCTCCCACTTTGTACCATCTTGAATTAATCTCTCTTTTCATATCTCTCAATTATAAAAAAGAATAAAATCATGATTTAATAAAGTCATGTACCTGACTAAAAACCCATCCCATCCCCTCGAGTTATAATTACCATATCGAAACCGCTTTCGTATTACTTGAAGGTGGACGCGACGTGAACGTCTCCTTTTAGTCCACGTCCAGACTAAAGTTTTCATACTGATGTCGTCGTGTCCATGTCAATTTTTACCTGCGGAGAACGTGTCCTAAAAAACTCCTTTTAGCCTTCATCTCACTTTGTACCATTTTAAAGAATATATTTCTCGGAGAGACATGTTTAATTTCATCTTTTAGCGTTGTCCGTCGTTCTACCCACCGGCTACATCTAAAGAATACATGCTCGGCATCATCCGTGACTGCTTTCTCTTCGTAAATACAGTTCTCTGCATTTCTCCATGCAATGCAGATACTTTCGAAAGTTACCGTGACCACAGAGCGTCTGAGTCAAGTAATACGTCTCTTCCCCATATTTTCTTTCTCACCATAACTGTATGCCAGTTATAAGTCGGTGTGTCCATCTACCCTTTGCCTCGTTCCTATCATTTATCTCTGGTCTCTTGTCGGATATTCGGTATCAAATCTGTCGCGACGTTTTGTTTGGTCGCGAACGCCTTGTCGGATATTCGGTATCAAATCTGTCGCGACGTTTTGTTTGGTCGCGAACGCCTTTTGCCGCTTAATCGCATGGAGGTCTATTGTGATCATTCCAGCTATCACTAACGTGGCTTCCCCTGATACTGTTTTCATTACTCATGTCTTCATATCTATGCCAAATTATTTCCGGGGGAGAACGAATTCTACAAAACGTCTTATATTCTCAGTATTCCCCTCACTTTGTACCATCTTCTGGAATATAATGTCCGGAGAGACATGTTTAATTTGATCTCCTAGTGCCGTCCGTCGTTCTACCCTCCGACTACATCTGAAGAATGTAGGTTTGGCATCATCCGTGACCTCTTCTTTTACGTAAATACAATTTTCTGACATACATTTCCCCATATGGTGCAGATACTTTCGAAAGTTACTGTGACCAGAGAGCATCTGAGTCATGTAAAACGTCCCTCCACATATCTTCTCTCTTGCTATAATTGTATGTCGATTGTAAGTTGGCATGCCCATCTAACCTTTGCCTCGTTCCTGTCAATTATCTCTGGTCTCTTGTCGGCTATTCGTTATCAACTCTGTCGCGACTTGTTGTTTAGCCGTGAACGCCTTTTGCCGCTTAATCGCATGGAGGTCTATTGGGATCGTTCCTGCTATCACTAACGTGGCTTCCCCTGATACTGTTTTCATTACTCTTGTCTTCGTATCTATGTCAAATTGTTTTCTTGAGGAGAACGAATTCTACAAAACATTTTATAGCCTCAGTATTCCTCTCACTTTGTACCATCTTCTGGAATATAATGCCCGGAGAAGCATGTCTAATTTGATCTTCCAGTGCCGTCCGTCGTTCTACCCACCGACTACATCTGAAGAATATAGGTTTGGCACCATTCGTGACCTCTTCTTCTACGTAAATACAATTTTCTGACCTACATTTCCCCATACGGTGCAGATACTTTCGAAAGTTGCCGTGACCAGAGAGCATCAGAGTCATGTTATACATCACCTCCTCATATCTTCTCTCTTGCTATAATTGTATGTCGGTTGTAAGTTGGCATGTCCATCTACCCTTTACCTCGTTCCTGTCATTTATCTCTGGTCTTTTGTCGGATATTCGTTATCAACTCTGTCGCACCTTGTTGTTTGGTCGCGAACGCCTTTTGCCGCTTAATCGCATAGAGGCCTATTGGGATCGTTCCGGCTATCACTAACGTGGCTTCCCTTGATAGTGTTTTCATTACCCTTGTCTTCTTATCTATGCCATATTTTTTTCTTGAGGAGAACGAATTCTACAAAACGTTTTATAGCCTCAGTATTCCTCTCACTTTGTACCATCTTCAGCAATATAATGCCCGGAGAGACATGTCTAATTTGATCTTCTAGTGCCGTCCGTCGTTCTACCCACCGACTACATCTGAAGAATGTAGGTTTGGCATCATCCGTGACCTCTTCTTCTACGTAAATACAATTTTCTGACCTACATTTCCCCATATGGTGCAGATACTTTCCAGAGAGCATCTGAGTCATGTTATACATCACCTCCTAATATCTTCTCTCTCGCCATAATTGTATGTCGGTTATAAGTTGGCATGTCCATCTACCTTTTGCCTCGTTCCTGTCATTTATCTCTTGTCGGATATTCTTTATCAGCTCTGTCGCACCTTGTTGTTTGACTTTTTACCGCTCAATCACCTGGGCTTCTATTGGGTTCGTTCCTGCTATCACCAACGTGGCTTCCCGTAAAACTGATAAAACCCTTTTAGCCTCCCAGTACCTCTCACTTTGTAACATCTTCTGGAATATATTTCCCGGAGATACGTCGAATTTCGTCTTCAAGAGCTGTCTGCCTTTCTGCCCACCAGCAACATCTAATGAATATCTGATCGACATCATCCCTGGCCTCTTCCTCTTGGTTAATACAGTCGATTGACCTACATTTCCTCCATACGGTACAAATACTTTCGAAAGTTGCCGTGATCAGAGAGCATCTGAATCATGTAATACATCACCTCCCCATATCTTATCTCTCGCCATAATTGTATGTCGGTTATAAGTCGATGTGTCCATCTACCCTTTATCTCGTTCCTGTCATTTATCTCTGGTCTCTTGTCAGATATTCAGTGTCAATTCTGTCGCGCCTTCTTGTGTAGACTCAAAATCCTTTTGCCGCTCAATCGCCTGGAGCTCTATTGGGATCATTCCTGCTATCACTAACGTGGCTTCCGCTGATACTGTACAGTATACTGAAGAGATTCTCGGTAGCTATCGTTCACTGTACTGAAAGCATCATTTTTGGTATATTTCGTCTGTGTAGGGTCAACGCCCAGATCTCACATCCATAGAGGACTATACTGTTAGTCCTACATGAATATCCTTCTTCAGCTTGGAAATGGGACTCCCATATTTGTCATCAGCCTGCTCAGTAGCAATGGTATCATAGCAGCTTTCTCCGCAAATAGAGTACCCAACGGAGAAAGCTGCTATGATAACATTGCGACTGAGCAGGCCGATGGCAAATATAGGAGTCCCATTTCCAAGCTGAAGAAGGGTATTCATGTAGGACTAACAGTATAGTCCTCTATGGATGTGAGATCTGGGCGTTGACCGTACAGTACTCTATTTGCTTGGAGTACGTTAGTTTCGAGTCCAGCCTTAGTCCCATGGACTTGATTGACTTCCTTATTGGGATTACCATGTCATCTACAAGTATGTACATATCTATTCTAGAAGCACATGCCGTCGCGTTAATACTAGCAGTTTGGTCTTTTGCATGGCTAATTGTAAGCCATGTGCGTCTAGCGAGTCTTTCACGCGTCTAGCAAATCTTTGGCGCGTATCATAGTTTGGTGAATTTTACAATGATCCTTTTCAGTATTTTTCGCTTTTATCACAGCGGCTATGTCATCAGCGTAGCCAACAAGAAATGTATCGCCTGGCATAGATATCTTCAATATCTTGTCGTATGTTGCGTTCCAGAGACCTGGTCGGATGATTGAGCCTTGTGCGACACCTGAGGCTAGGTTAGCCCGATTTATTTTCAGGCTCACTTAGATTATTCAGTCCATTGTGATACCACATTAACTAAAAGTACCTATTACATATGGGCACTTCTAGTTTTAACCGCTGAACCTACTCGATTTTTTTCTTTTGCTGAGCCAAACAGATTGTTCCAAAAACATTAGTAGACTGCTTAAGTTAACATTTTCCAGGTCTGCCGGTAATGCAAAGTTCAAAAATTCGCTTACGCCTTATACAAAATCCAGGACACTCACACAAGAGGTGTTTAAGTGATTCCTTTTCCTCCGCATCATGACAGCTCATGTAGTAGCCATTACTGGAGGTTAGCTCCGTTCTTCTTGGGCCCTGTATAGCTTCATATATCAAACCTTGGTCTTTAAGATAGTAGGTCAGGTTATGTGGCAGCACGATGTATCAGGCTCACTTAGACTATTCAGTCCATTGTGATACCACAGTGGTGAACTTCTCTCTTATCACTGAGTGCTGCCCGATTCCATGTTAAGTTCAATGACAAGGGACCTCCTTTTTATAGCCGAGTCCGAACGGCGTTCCACATTCCAGTTAAACCACTTAGAGAAGCTTTGAAACCCTCAGAAATGTCACCAGCATTACTGAGGTGGGGTAATCCACCGCTGAAAAACTTTTTGGTGCTCGGTCGTAGCAGGAATCGAACGCACGACCTTGTGTATGCAAGGCGGGCATGATAACCATTGCACCACGGTAGCTCCCTCCTTAAGATAGTACTTCAATATTCTCGTCAAGTACTTCGATATGTGAAATATCGACTCTAGGTTTTATATTACCTCTGCCCACCTTAGGCTGTTGAATGCGTTCTTAATATCTATCGTCGCAGATAGAATTATAGATCTCGAAGCGTGACTGCCATGTTATGTCGTCCGGGCGGCATCTGATACTTTCTTAAGGGCTCCCATCATCATAATTACTTTATCTGAATTTTATATTTTATACGATTAACTTTATATTTCAGAGATTTTATACTATCGAATGCTTTTAAAATGGACTGGTAGTATATTTTTACTAATTATATAGGTCTTTTATTTTTCGTGGTAAGAAGAAGCCTAACACTACACTTATGATCCTAATTTCAGACCTTTTCCTAACAATAACTTCCTATTGAAATTACTACAAACAAACGAAAAAAAATATAGTATCCGTAAAGTATAACATTTTATATTTTTCCTATATTGCCTAAGTTTCGCCCTTTCCAAAGATTCTTTGAATCCCTTTTCATAACATGAATTCCTAGAAAAAACAGCCACTGAGACTAGTGCGTACCTTTATAGCATAGCCGACAGGTTTTTGTTTGTCTATGTTCCATCAAACCTGCATTATGGGAAAATATTGACTAAATAAATAAAAGCATCCTGTGATGACTAAGATACTTACACTCTCCCTCTTTTTCTCACTCTTTGTGTTTGTCATACAAAACTGAAATTTAAAATTTACATATACACTCAGTTACCCTCCTCAAATACATCAACACTCAAATATCTTACAACAAAAATTGTAGCCTACTTTTGGGCTACAATTTTATAGGGTAGGCAATCTCTTATGACCTACTTTAAGTTAAACACATAAATTTCTTATAAACTTTTTCTTTGGCCTTTGTTTACTTAACTATGAAGAAATAAGTCCTACTTATTTGTACCTATACTGATGCTATTTTATGATATCAGTGAGAGAATGAGAGGGAGAGAGCAAAAGATGATAACAAAAGGTAGTAAGAAGTAATCGTAGGAACCACCTGGGACATTTCTGTGTCAGTTGCCTGGAAAGATATACAAGTCATTTGTTCTATTTTCTTTATTTTTCCTTTCGTTTCGTTTAATACTTTGACTTTTACGACAATTTTACTATTGTATGTACTTTAGAATATTAGAGACTTGTGTTACACAAACTACGCTATTTCATTAGAAATTTAAATAAAATTACGTGTTTTGTTGTTATGGGGAGAAATTTTATGTGCATTTTAAACTGGCGCAAGGTGAAAGAATTTTTGACCAAGGTGAAAGACATTTTGACCAAATTTGGACCATCAATATTGAAGGAATTATCCACTCCAATAGATAAACAAATCTTGAGAGCTTCCCAGAGCGTTACCGTTGAGAATTTCTAAAAAGTGGCAATCACAATAAGAGGTGGCACACTCATTTAAAATAAAAAGTGGCACAAAAAGGCATTTTTTTGTTATTAGATCCTCACCTAAAAATTTGTTTTATTTCCTTTCCATTTAAAACAATTTGTTGAAGTTTAATATTCAGAAGATTAATATAGATAGTCTTCTGTGCATACTTTTAGGAGGAATACTTGTCCACTGCAAATTGTATAACACCAAATGGAAAATTGATCACAAAAATTGAATTCCGCTGATAACCCTGATTGTTTGTTAAGACAGCGTAACATAATCGTAATCTTCAAGATATTTGGTGTCAAATTGTATTAACCCTCTTAATTTGGCAATGTCTGACAGACATTTTTTCGTCGGTAACCACCTCTTTCGGGCGTCCACTGCGTTCACCGTCCTCCGTGCTCATTTCACCACGCTTGAATTTTGCATACCAATTAATTATTGTTGATTTCCCTGGGGCAGAGTCCGGAAACTCATTATCAAGCCAAGTTTTTGCTTCCACCGTATTTTTTCCCTTCAGAAAACAGTATTTTATCAAAAAATTTAATTCGAAATGTGAACGTAGGATATCAGTTTAGGTCTGCTGGATTCCACGTCAGTTTTATTGTTACAATTAGACCACCTCAGCTACAGAAGGTTAAATATCTTATAGTGGGTTAGTTTAATTTATACATAGTGGCAGCCTGTTAGTTAGCCAGGCTCTTCAGTCCATTATAATACCATAGTGGTGAACTTCTCTCATGTCACTGCCCGATTCCAAGCTTAGCTAAATGACAAGGGGTCTCCTTTTTATAGCCGAGTTCGAATGCCGCTTTTGTTTTTTTGCGGGTAAGGTATCCCTCTTCCCATCTCGGACCCGCTTTCGCATGGCAACGTGGACGGCATGTGGTACGTGACCGTCTCCTTTTAGTCCGCATCCAGACTAAACTTTACACAACTCATGTCGCCATGTTCATGTCAACCTTTTTTTCCTGCGGGGAACGTGTTCTACAAAACGCCTTGTAGCCTCCCAGTTCCACTCACTTTGTACCATCTTCTGGTATATATTTCCCGAAGAGACATGTCCTCTTTCATCTTTAAGCGCTGTCCGCCATTCTGCTCACCGGCCACATCAAAAGAATGTAGGCTCGGCATCATCCGTGACTTGTTCCCCTTCATAAATACAGTTTTCTGATACAGTTTTCCACATACATATACGGTGCAAAAACTTTCGAAAGGTGCCGTGACCATCTGAGTCATGTAATACGTCACCTTCAATATCTCCTTTCTCGTCATAATAATCGGAGTTCCTGTTATTTATCTCGAGTCTCTTGTCGGATATTCTGTATCAAGTCTGTCATGCCTTGATGGTGAGCCTCTATAACCTTTTGCCGCTCAATTGCCTGGAGTTTTATTGGAATCGTTCCTGCCATCTATAACGTCACCGTGTCCATGTAAATTTTTTTCTTACAGAGAACGTTTTCTATAGCCTCCCAGTTCCTCAAACTTTGTACCAACCTGTGTATAATATTTCTCCGAGAGACATTTTTCAAGCACCATCCGTCTAAAGAATGTGACTTCTTGTTCTTCCGTGACTTCTTGTTCTTCGTAAATGCAGTTTACTGACCTGCATTTATCCATACGTTGAAGATGCTTTCGAAAGTATCCGTGACTAGAGATCATCTGAATCATGTAATATGTCACTTGCCCATATCTTCTCTCTCGTCATAATTGGATATCGCTTATAAGTCGGTATGCCCATCTTCCCTTCGACTCGTTCCTTCCATTTATCTTTGGTCTCTTTTCGGATGATCGGCATCAAGTCTGTCGCGTCTTGTTGTTTGGCCTCCAAAATCGTTTACTGCTCAATCGTCTGGAGATCTATTGGGACAATTTCTGGTATTACTACTAATGCAGCTTCACTTGATACTATGCGGTTTGCTGAGATAATTCTCAGAACTGCCGTTCTTTGTACTTTCAGCAGAATTTTCGAAGGTATCCGTGACTATAGATCATCTGAATCATGTAATATGTCACTTCCCCATATCTTCTCTCTCGTCATAATTTGATGTCGCTTATAAGTCGGTATGCCCATCTTCCCTTTGACTCGTTCCTGCCATTTATCTTTGGTCTCTTTTCGGATACTCGGTATCAAGTCTGTCGCGTCCTGTTGTTTGGCCTCAAAAATCGTTTACCGCTCAATCGGCTGGAGATCTATTGGGATAATTTCTGCTATTACTAAAGCGGCTTTACCTGATACTATGCGGTATTCTGAGATAATTCTCAGAACTGTCGTTCTCTGTACTTTCAGCAGAATTTTCGCTCTAGTTCGTCTGTCGTGTCTTGTTGTTTGGCCTCGAAAATCGTTTACCGCTCAATCGCCTGGAGGTCTTTTGGGATCATTTCTGCTATTACTAATGCGGCTTCACCTGATACTATGCGGTATGCTGAGATAATTCTCAGAACTGCCGTTCTCTGTACTTTCAGCAGAATTTTCGCTCTATTTCGTAGCTTCGAAGCCCAGATCTCACATCCATAGAGAAGTATACTATTAGTCATCTTCATAAGTATCCCTCGTCTGCTTGGGATCTTGGGTCTTCTATGTTTGTCATCAACCTGCATCGGGATTACGAAGGTTTTTGGTATAGCACATATCGACTAAATTTGGAAGAGTTTATCTTGAATCGTCCTTGAAACCTACCAGTATATTGACGTCGAAGATTTGGACCAGAAAACCCACTTAAAATCTGGAAATAGACATTCCTACTTCGCAGCGGCCATCACAAAGCTTTGATTGGCCACTATGGCAAAAGGTCTTTAGTCTCTTTAGATGCTGGCATCTGGATTGCATTTCCTTCGCTTTCCCAATATAGATGTGGAATCACGAGAGTTTTTGGTCTAGCCCATTGCGACTAACTTGGGAAGAAGCTCCTTTCCAATGTTCACCAATTAGCATTACAGCGGCTGTAAAACACAACGTTGATTCCTGATCCCTAAAAGAGTTTTCATTGAATCGTTCTTGAAACCAAACAATATATTGACGTCGAAGATTTGGACCAGAAAACCTGCCCGGCATCTGGAAAAAGACAAAACAATCTTTGGCAATTATGGCAAAAGGTTTCTAGTCTCTTTAGGTGCTGGAGCCACCGTGGTGCAATGGTTAGCATGGCCGCCTTGCATAAAAAGGTCATGGGTTCAACCGAACACCAAAAGGTTTCTCGGCGGTGGATTTTCTGCTCTCACCAACATTACTGGTGACATTTCTGATTATTTGGAAGCTTCTGCTAAGAACACCGTGATGTGAAACGCCGTTTCGATAGGAGTTCTCTTGTCATTGAGCTGAACATAGAATCGGGCAGCACTCAGGATAAGAGAGAACTTCACCACTGTGTTATAAAAATGTACTGAATAGTGGGAAAGGTGAGCTGCCACTATATGTAACCTAACCTAACATATTTTACTAGGGACAGGCAAAGTACTTCGGCGTCTCCTTAGAAAACTATTGATTTCCCAAAAATGTATAACAGAGTGCCAAAAATATGTCCGCTATTATCTGAATTTGGGCATGTAACGGATGCCGCCGTTTTTCTATTCGTGGTAGCTAGTAGCACTATCACATGGGACATGTGTAATAGGTACCTATTAAGGTGATAAGAGAGAAAGTGTGAAAAGTGGGCTGCAACTATATCTAACCTAACGTATTTTACTAGGGATAGGCGAAGTACTTTGGCGTTACCTTAGAAAACTCTTGATTTCCCAAAAATGTATAACAGAGTGCCAAAAATATGTCCGCTATTATCTGAAGTTGGGCATGTAGCGGATGCCGCCGTTTTTCTATTCGTGGTGGCTAGTAGCACTATCACATGGGAAATGTGTAATAGGTACCTATAAAAGTGATGGTCAATTTTAAAATATTTATATTAATATAGACACGTCTGTTTAGATCGGCGCGGCGGTGAAATTAAATCGAAACATTTTCTTGTTACATTTTTCATAGTAATAATTTTTTGTTGCTTTTATCCAATATTTTTTTTGTAATGTCTATGTTGTCATTTTGTCTCCCAAATGTAAATTTACAATTTATTTGGATAACGTAATAGGTACCAATTACAGGCTTTGCCTGTGAGAGTCGAGCAACACACAATCAGGGATAAAAATTCCAAGTGAAAACAAGGTAATAAAACATGAATAGTGTAATAGGTACCTATTAAGGTGATAGTCAATTTTAAAATATTTCTAATAATGTAGGCATGTGTGTTTCGATCGCCGGTTAAATTAAATCGAAATATTTTCTTGTTGCATTCTTCATAGAAATAAATTTTTGTTGTTCTTATCCAATGTAGTAAATGTTGTCAAATGTAAATTTACAATTTATTTGGAGAACGTAATAGGTACCAATCACGGGCTTCGCCTGTGAGAGTCGAGCAAAATTCCAAGTAAAAACAAGGTAATAAAACATGAGTACGCCAAATTCATTTTTAATGCGTCTGAAATTCTGCCAAAAATTAGTGATGTACCAATTACGGGCTTCGCCTGTAAGTGGCGAACAAATATCTAATAGGGATGGAAATTCCAAGTGCCAAAAGTTTAATAAAACATTAGTACGCCCAGAATTTACTGACGTGTTATTACTTTTAACTGTTAATTTAAAAAAATAATAATCGACAATTCGATAAAGCTCTATATTTGGAATTGATTTTTTTCTCAGTGGAAAAGAGTTTTGTTAAATAAAGAATTGTGTTTATTTTTTTCAAATATAAAATATTCATAATTATAAAACTATAAAAATAAGTTTATTATAATTTGTAATTATAATAAATTAAGTAATAAATAAATAATATATGCAACACAATATTAAATCCATTGCGAAGGTGATGATCAGTTTGAATAAGTACTGAAAAAAGTACTGTACTATGCATTTTCCATCCCTGTTCACTATACATAAACCATTCAATGACCTAAACTCTTTAAAATTACCCAAAATATTTTTATTTTAAGTTTTTAATCTACTATTATATACTTTTTATTAGAAAAAAAATTAAACAAATTTTATTTTGTTTATATGTCATTGGCAACTTTAAAATTTCCAAAGCATACATTAAGGTCGTGAACATAGCTTAACTAACTTATGTTCCATCTCATTTAAATAGTAAGCAAGCGACAAAGCTCGTGTAATTAGTTACAGTAAACAAAGTTTTTTTTTATCAGTTTTCCCTTTTTTTCGGGGATCTCATTAAATATTTCCCAACTGTCACCACATTACGTTTTTTTTCACATACAAGTACAAAAAGTGACAGTAGATTGTAATTTTTATATTAGCTTAAAATCCCTTGAATAACCCCTACGGTTATGGAAAATTGGGTTGAAGGCGCCGTTTCTCATTCATCTTTTGGCCCTTTGTGGTAGCCACAAATGAGGTCGAAAGTTGGTACGTCAGTCAGTTTAAATTATAACCATAGCAGGAAACTGCATAGTCGGAAGTGCTGAATAAGCAAAGAGTATGATTAGGTGTTGGTGAATTGTGGACAACACCTTAGTAAAAAAAAACGGAAAACTTTTGCTTCATTTTCTATTCATTTTTTTTTGTACCTTTGTGGAGAAAAGCCAAAATTTCAACATTAAATTTTTTCAAAAAAAAAAACAATTCATGGTACATATTTTAAGGATTGAAATTATTAAATTGAAATGAAATAAGTAAATAAATTAAATAAAAATAAATTAACTTAACAATTTACTTGACCTATTCATATTAAAATAATATAATAAGTATAAATTTATTAATAATTAAATTAAATTAAATTAAATTAAATTAATTTAAATTTAATTAAATTTAAATTAAATTAAATTTAATTTAATTAAATTTAAATTATATTAAATTAAATTAAATTAAATTAAATTAAATTAAATTAAATTAAATTAAATTAAATTAAATTAAATTAAATTAAATTAAATTAAATTAAATTAAATTAAATTAAATTAAATTAAATTAAATTAAATTAAATTAAATTAAATTAAATTAAATTAAATTAAATTAAATTAAATTAAATTAAATTAAATTAAATTAAATTAAATTAAATTAAATTAAATTAAATTAAATTAAATTAAATTAAATTAAATTAAATTAAATTAAATTAAATTAAATTAAATTAAATTAAATTAAATTAAATTAAATTAAATTAAATTAAATTAAATTAAATTAAATTAAATTAAATTAAATTAAACTAAACTAAACTAAACTAAACTAAACTAAATTAAATTAAATTAAATTAAATTAAATTAAATTAAATTAAATTAAATTAAATTAAATTAAATTAAATTAAATTAAATTAAATTAAATTAAATTAAATTAAATTAAATTAAATTAAACTAAACTAAACTAAACTAAACTAAATTAAATTAAATTAAATTAAATTAAATTAAATTAAATTAAATTAAATTAGATTAAATTAAATTAAATTAAATTAAATTAAATTAAATTAAATTAAATTAAATTAAATTAAATTAAATTAAATTAAATTAAATTAAATTAAATTAAATTTAAATTAAATTAAATTAAATTAAATTAAATTAAATTAAATTAAATTAAATTTAAATTAAATTAAATTAAATTAAATTAAATTAAATTAAATTCAATTCAATTCAATTCAATTCAATTCAATTCAATTCAATTCAATTCAATTCAATTCAATTCAATTCAATTCAATTCAATTCAATTCAATTCAATTCAATTCAATTCAATTCAATTCAATTCAATTCAATTCAATTCAATTCAATTCAATTCAATTCAATTCAATTCAATTCAATTCAATTCAATTCAATTCAATTCAATTAAATTAAATTAAATTAAATTAAATTAAATTAAATTAAATTAAATTAAATTAAATTAAATTAAATTAAATTAAATTAAATTAAATTAAATTAAATTAAATTAAATTAAATTAAATTAAATTAAATTAAATTAAATTAAATTAAATTAAATTAAATTAAATTAAATTAAATTAAATTAAATTAAATTAAATTAAATTAAATTAAATTAAATTAAATTAAATTAAATTAAATTAAATTAAATTAAATTAAATTAAATTAAATTAAATTAAATTAAATTAAATTAAATTAAATTAAATTAAATTAAATTAAATTAAATTAAATTAAATTAAATTAAATTAAATTAAATTAAATTAAATTAAATTAAATTAAATTAAATTAAATTAAATTAAATTAAATTAAATTAAATTAAATTAAATTAAATTAAATTAAATTAAATTAAATTAAATTAAATTAAATTAAATTAAATTAAATTAAATTAAATTAAATTAAATTAAATTAAATTAAATTAAATTAAATTAAATTAAATTAAATTAAATTAAATTAAATTAAATTAAATTAAATTAAATTAAATTAAATTAAATTAAATTAAATTAAATTAAATTAAATTAAATTAAATTAAATTAAATTAAATTAAATTAAATTAAATTAAATTAAATTAAATTAAATTAAATTAAATTAAATTAAATTAAATTAAATTAAATTAAATTAAATTAAATTAAATTAAATTAAATTAAATTAAATTAAATTAAATTAAATTAAATTAAATTAAATTAAATTAAATTAAATTAAATTAAATTAAATTAAATTAAATTAAATTAAATTAAATTACAGTAAATTAAATTAAATTAAATTAAATTAAATTAAATTAAATTAAATTAAATTAAATTAAATTAAATTAAATTAAATTAAATTAAATTAAATTAAATTAAATTAAATTAAATTAAATTAAATTAAATTAAATTAAATTAAATTAAATTAAATTAAATTAAATTAAATTAAATTAAATTAAATTAAATTAAATTAAATTAAATTAAATTAAATTAAATTAAATTAAATTAAATTAAATTAAATTAAATTAAATTAAATTAAATTAAATTAAATTAAATTAAATTAAATTAAATTAAATTAAATTAAATTAAATTAAATTAAATTAAATTAAATTAAATTAAATTAAATTAAATTAAATTAAATTAAATTAAATTAAATTAAATTAAATTAAATTAAATTAAATTAAATTAAATTAAATTAAATTAAATTAAATTAAATTAAATTAAATTAAATTAAATTAAATTAAATTAAATTAAATTAAATTAAATTAAATTAAATTAAATTAAATTAAATTAAATTAAATTAAATTAAATTAAATTAAATTAAATTAAATTAAATTAAATTAAATTAAATTAAGTTAAATTAAATTAAATTAAATTAAATTAAATTAAATTAAATTAAATTAAATTAAATTAAATTAAATTAAATTAAATTAAAGTAAAGTAAATTAAATTAAATTAAATTAAATTAATAGATCCAAATTAACTACCTTATCTGTCAATTTTCATTGATCAAAGTCAGAAACTTTCTGTGCACAAAACTTCATGGCTCATTTTCAACAGTAACAACGCAAAATACATTTATCCTATAAACATATTTTTAGGTTGGAGTTCATAAAAACGACTCTAAATTATGGTAGTGTACCTGCGTATAACACACAGGTTGTAATGTGTTTGCATGTCCCACCTCCTTGCGGATCTTTTGCAAAAGTATGTACAATAAGTATGCGTAAACATTTTGGAAGATACCCAAAGCTCTTGTTCTACTTTGTTTATGTATCTTATAGCCTTTTGGCTCATGTACAGATAGTCATGTAGGTGTTGTAAGTCAAATATAATTTGCGTAAGCACGTTGCTTGTGCTTTAAGTAGCAATACAAGGTTCACCAAGGATTCGCATTCTAATCTATGCGTATATGTATGTAGAGCAATGTTTATGGAAGTTAATAATGTGTATGAGATATGATAGAGTGTGGATGGGTGATAGGGCTAAAGATATTATTAGAAACTTGCTTATAACCTAGCCGATGATAAGAAAATCTATATTCAGGTATGCTGCTTGTATATTTTAATACTAGAGGTTTGGAGACCAATGTAAATATCATAATATGGAATGGGATTTCCATGTGTTCGAATACTATTGCATACCTTTAGGAGCTTCTATAAATATAATATTTTCAAATAGTAGAACAAATGTGGTTCTTGTTAAACGACTAATGGCTTGTGGCCAGTTATATTTGTAAGGCCTTAAATCCCTGCGAAATTTTTTATTAATTTTATTTTGTACCGATACCGTTGCATATTTCTAGGAGTTTTGCCTAACAGATCACTATCTTTTTATTATTGTATGTTATGTCACTACCAACCGAATTAACGAGGACTTATTGTGACAACCGTTATTTTCAGTTGTTGGAGTTTTATCGAAATAAAATTCGATTAACGTTTTGAATGTAAGCAAAACAAGGAAATCGAAATTGTGACTACCGCTGTTTTGGGTAAAAGTCACAACATTCATCTTTTGTTTATCCAGTTTTGTACTAGTGGACATCTCAAAGAACCACTACTGGGTTTGCCTTGTAACATGTAAAATAATTTTAATTGAATTAAGTTCTAAAAACGTTGCCTCCTTCAAGGAGTCTCAAATATATATTTGCATTTTTACCTTACGGGAAATGGACCAACCACAGAACCGGTACAGTACTAGCCCTTGGTGTGTATGGACCAGTTCCAGTTCTTGTCAAAACATATGGAAGGGACCGGTCACTTTTATATGGGTTTGTCATTGACGGGGTAAATTTACATTTTGGGACTCGTCTTGGACTCATCCCAAAGGACACGTACTGGGACGATTTAGCAGGAGCACCCCATAGACAGGTGCTCAGGAACCGGTCCCGGACAAACTATTAGAAATCTGTTTCAATTTGGGCATCCCAATCGAACCCGAAATGAAAAAAAAAAAACTTTTGAAATAGGTTATTCTGATAATTTTATTTTACTAAATGTGGAAATGCTTGATATTAAAATCTTAATGGATCTATGATTTTAATATCAAGCGAGTACGGACTATTACGACTATTTAAAAATTGCAACGAACTGGAGCACAGGTACCAATTCCGTGATATGTCCGTCAGTGGCAATTTGCACCAATCTTCCGTAAGGTATTTTCTATTAAATTATTTTAATTTGTCCAATCAATAATGGTTGCCACAGTTGGTAAAATTCTTGATGTTTTGATAGATTCTTCTCCAACTAAGAGGTACTTCAATTTTGAGAAAATTTTCTATACAAATCAATTTTGAAAAAATTTTTTATTGAACTCATATGTTGAAAAAAAATTCTATCATATGAAAAAATTTTGTATAGAAATAATATTTTAAGGAAATATTTTTTTTAGGAACAAAATTTTGAAAAAAAAAATAAAATTTTGACAAAATTTTTTAATTAAACAAAATTGTAAGAAAAAATTGACAAAATTTCCTATAGAAACAAAATTGTGAAAAAATTTCTATAGAAATAAAATTTTGAGAAAATTTTCTATGGAAATTAAATTTGAAAAAACTTTCTATAGAAATAAATTTTGAAAAAATTTTCTATTGAACTCAAACGTTGAAAAAAATTCTATTGAAATAACATTTTGAGAAAATGTTCTATAGAAATAATATTTTAAGGAAGTATTTTTTTAGAATTAAAATTTTGAAAAAAAAAAATAAAACTTTGACAAAAATAAAAAAAATAAAATTTTGACAAAATTTTCTAATTAAATAAAATTGTAAAAAAAATTGACAAAATTTCCTATAGAAACAAAATTTTGAAAAAAAAAAAATCTATACAAATGAAATTTTAAGAAAATTTTCTATGGAAATAAATTTTGAAAAAATTTTCTATTGAAATAAAATTTTGAGAAAATTGTTTATAAAAATAAATTTTTGAGGAAATATTTTTTTAGAAATAAAATTTTGAGGAAATATTTTTTTAGAAATAACGTTTGGAAAAAATTTTCTAATGAAATAAAATTTTGACCAAATTAAATAAAATTGTAAGAAAAAATTGAGAAAATTTCCTATAGAAAAAATTTTCTATAGAAACAAAACTTTGAAAAAAAAATCTATAGAAATAAAATGTTGAGAAAATGTTCTACAGAAATAAAATATTGACAAATTCTTTTATAGAAATAAATTTTGAAAAAATTTTCTATTGAAATAAAATTTTGAGAAAATTTTCTATAAAAATAATATTTTGAAGAAATGTTTTTAGAAATAAAATTTTGAAGTAATGAAATAAAAGTTTGACTCATTTTCTAATGAAATAAAATTTTGACGAAATTTTCTAATTAAATAAAATTGTAAGAAAATTGAGAAAATTTGCTATAGAAAAAAATTTCTAAAAAAATTCTATAGAAACAAAATTTTGAAAAAAAAAATCTTATGGAAATAAAATTTTGAGAAAATGTTCTACAGAAATAATATATTGGCAAAATTTTCTGTAGAAATAAATTTTGAAAAAGTTTCTATTGAAATAAAATTTTGAGAAAATTTTCTACAGAAAATATTATTTTGAGCACATTTTTTTAGAAATAAAATTTTGACAAAATTTTTTAATGAAATAAAAGTTTGACAAATTTTCTAATGAAAAAAAAGTTTTACGACATTTTCTAATTAAATAAAATTGTAAGAAAAATTTGAGAAAAATTTCCACAGAAACAAAATTTTGAGAAAAATTTTTAAAGAAACAAAATGTTGTGCAGAAATAAAATTTTGGGAAAATTTTCTACAGAAATAACATTATGACAAAATTTTCAACACAAATAAAATTTTGACAAGATATTCTCTAGAATTAAAATTTTGAGAAAATTTTCTATAGAAATAATATTTTGAGGAATTTTTTTTAGTAATAAAGTTTGGACAAAATTTTTTAATGAAATAAAAGTTTGACAAATACTCTAATGAAAAAAAAAATGTTGACGGCATTTTCTAATTAAATAAAATTGTAAGAATAATTTTAGAAAATTTTTTATAGAAACAAAATTTTGTGCAGAAATAAAATTTTGAGAAAATTTTCTACGAAATAACATTATGACAAAATTTTCAACAAAAGTTAAATTTTCCAATTAAATAAAATTTTAAGAAAAATTTGAGAAAATTTCCTACAGAAACAAAATTGTGAGAAAAATTTTTGTAGAAACAAAACTTTGTGTAGAAATAAAATTTTGAGAAAATGTTCTACAGAAATAACATTACGACAAAATTTTCAACACAAATAAAATTTTGACAAGATATTCTCTAGAATTAAAATTTTGAGAAAATTTTCTATAGCAATAATATTTTGAGGAAATTTTTTTAGAAATAAAATTTCGACAAAATTTTTTAATGAAATAAAGTTTGACAAATACTCTAATGAAAAAAAAATGTTGACGGCATTTTCTAATTAAATAAAATTGTAAGAATAATTTTAGAAAATTTTTTATAGAAACAAAATTTTGTGCAGAAATAAAATTTTGAGAAAATTTTCTTCGAAATAACATTATGACAAAATTTTCAACAAAAGTTAAATTTTCCAATTAAATAAAATTTTAAGAAAAATTTGAGAAAATTTCCTACAGAAACAAAATTGTGAGAAAAATTTTTGTAGAAACAAAACTTTGTGTAGAAATAAAATTTTGAGAAAATGTTCTACAGAAATAACATTACGACAAAATTTTCAACACAAATAAAATTTTGACAAGATATTCTCTAGAATTAAAATTTTGAGAAAATTTTCTATAGCAATAATATTTTGAGGAAATTTTTTTAGAAATAAAATTTCGACAAAATTTTTTAATGAAATATTTAAAAGTTTGACATATTTTCTACTGAAATAAAATTGTGACGAAATTTTCTAATTAAATAACATTCTAAGAAGAATTTCAGAAAAGTTTTTATAGATACAAAATTTTGTGTAGAAATATAATTTTGAGAAAATTTTCTACGAAATAACATTATGACAAAATTTTTAACTAAAGTAAAATTTTAACAAAATATTCTCTAGAATTAAAATTTTGAGAAAAATAAAAATAATATAAAAATATTAAAGAAATAAAATGTAGACTACATTTTCGATAGTAGTTAAATTTTGATAAAATTTTCTATAGAAATAAAATATTGTCAAAATTTTCTATAAATTCAATATCATTAAAAATTTGAATTTTCCTGTTAGATCATACTATCAAAATCCATTGTGACTAAGTTCTCCCTTTTTGTAGAGTAGTAGCTTTCCCCTGGTGGTGCAACTATTAACTGTAACAATTATTTTTTGGTGATTGATATTAAATTTCTGGGATTGAAGAAAGTCGAATTAAAAATTAATTGGATCAATTAATTTGTTGATAATAATTTTTTCTGTGTATGACAAAAACGAATGAACTTACAAACACTGATTGTGACAACAACCAATTAGGTTTCGCAAAGTTATTGTATTTTGGTTTTTTTTTTTGTTCTTTAATTTTCTTATTTGATTGTGATGAAGTTTTATTAAAATAACATTTTGCCATAGTTTCGCATGTAAAACCAAGACCACCACTACTCTGGCAAGAACATCACCATAATGACGACCGTAATTGAAGAAGTTTTGGGTAAAAGTTATAATTCCCATATTTTCTGTAAGTCAAAATTTAATCAAATGAGTATTCAAGTTAAAATTAGTTTTTCCAAGAGATTGCAGATGTTCCACTATGTGACCAAAATCAAATATAAACTAAAAAGGGCAAACAAATAAAAAGAAAAAATATAGGCCACTTGCAGTAAATAGTAAATATTTTGCTATTACTATGAATAACTTCATAGTAATAGCAAAATAAATTATCAAAAGGACGATTAAAAGATTTTAGCCTTTAAATACAATAAAACATTTTGGTTGCAAGAAATTTTCTTGTAAACCATAACTCGTGTTTCACTACATTCATTTGAATATTTTGAGTATTGTATTTCAATACCATCTCAGTAAAAAATTGTCTAGGGATACTATTTTTAAAAAGACTTTGAAGTAGAGGATGGGGAATGTTGTAATTCCGAAACGGCTGTCCATCCAACCATCTTGCATCCATAGGACTTTGCCCAAATAAATTTGACAATCTGTTGACTACCCTAAATAAATTTGACAATCTGTTGGTTAACCTAATTTTCTATAGAAATACAATTTTGAAAAAACTTTTTATACAAATGCAATTTTGACAAAATTTTCTATAGAAACAAAATGTTGACAACATTTTCTATAGATATACAATTTGGACAAAATTTTCTATAGAAATAAAATTTTCACAAAATTTTGACAACATTTTCTATAAATATAAAATTTGACAAAATTTTCAATAGAAATAAAAGTTTGACAGTATTTTCTAAGAAATAAAAATTTAGCAGAATTTTCTATAGAAATAAAATGTTGACAACATTTTCTATAGAATCGAAATTTTGACAAAATTTTCTATAGAAATTAAATGTTCGTGTTTTGTTATTTATTGTGGGTTTGTACTTCAATTATATTTGTTGTTTTGACCTCAGCTTTAAAACCGTTGTGTTGACTAAACTACAAGAGTAGCTTAACCAACAGAGGAAAATAATTTTCTATAGAAATAAAATTTTGACAAAATTTTCTATAGAAATAAAATTTTGACAAAATTTTCTATAGAAAAAAATTGTACAAAATTTTCTATAGAAATAAAATGTTGACATAATTTTCTATAGAAAAAAAAATTTTATTTGTTGTTTTGATCTCAGTTTTAAAACCATTGCGTTGACTAAACTACAAGAGTAGCTTAATAAACAGGGGAAAAGAATGTTTGTCAAATTTATTTTGACAATCGTATAGAAATAAAACTTTGACAAAATTTTCTATAGAAATTAAATTTTGATACAATTTTTTATAAAAATAAAATTTTTCTATAGAAATTAAACTTTGACAAAATTTTCTATAGAAATGAAATTTTGACAAAATTTTTCTATAGAAATTAAATTTTGACAAAATTTTCTATAGAAATAAAATTTTGACAAAATTTTCTATAGAAATGAAATTTTGACAAAATTTTCTATAGTAATACAATTTTGGAATAATTTTCTATAGAAATTAAATTTTGACAAATTTTTCTATAGAAATGAAATTTTGACCAAATTTTCTATAGAAATAAAATTCTTACAAATTTTTCTATAGAAATAAAATTTTGACAAAATTTTCTATAGAAATGAAATTTTGACTAAATTTTCTATAGAAATACAATTTTGACAAAATTTTCTATAGAAATACAATTTTGACAAAATTTTCTATAGAAATAAAATCTTGAAAAAATTTTCTATAAAAATACAATTTTGACAAAATTTTCTATAGAAATACAATTTTGACAAAACTTTCTATAGAAATAAAATCTTGAAAAAATTTTCTATAAAAATATAATTTTGACAAAATTTTCTATAGAAATGAAATTTTGACAACATTTTCTATAGATATAAAATTTGACAAAATTTTCTATAGAAATAAAATTTTGACAAAATTTTTCATAAAAATAAAGTTTTGACAAAATTGTCTATAGATATAAAATTTGACTAAATTTTCTATAGAAATAAAATTTTGATAAAATTTTCCATAAAAATAAAGTTTTTACAAAATATTCCATAGAAATAAAGATTTGACAAAATTTTCTATTGAAATAAAATGTTGACACAATTTTCTATTGAAATAAAATTTTGACAAAATTTTCGATAGAAATGAAATTTTGACAAAAATTTCTATAGAAATAAAATTTTGGAAATTTTTTCTATAGAAATACAATTTTGACAAAATTTTCTGTAGAAATGAAATTTTGACAACATTTTCTATAGATATAAAATTTGACAAAATTTTCTATAGAAATTAAGTTTTAAAAAAAATTTCTATAGAACTAAAGTTTTGACAGAATTTTCCATTGAAATAAAATTTTGACAAAATTTCGTATAGAAATAAAATTTGGCAAAATTTTCTATAGAAATGAAATTTTGAAAAAAATTCTATAGAAATGCATTTTTGACAAAATTTTCTATAGTAATACAATTTTGGAAAAATTTTCTATAGAAATTAAATTTTGAAACAAATTTCTATAGAAATAAAATTTTGACAAAAATTTCGATAGAAATGAAATTTTGACAAAAATTTCTATAGAAATAAAATTTTGGAAATTGTTTCTATAGAAATACAATTTTGACAAAATTTTCTATAGAAATGAAATTTTGACAACATTTTCTATAGATATAAAATTTGACAAAATTTTCTATAGAAATTAAGTTTTAAAAAAAATTTCTATAGAAATAAAGTTTTGACAAAATTTTCCATTGAAATAAAATTTTGACGAAATTTGGCAAAATTTTCTATAGAAATGAAATTTTGAAAAAAAATTCTATAGAAATGCATTTTTGACAAAATTTTCTATAGTAATACAATTTTGGAAAAATTTTCTATAGAAATTAAATTTTGAAAATAATGTCTATAGAAATAAAATTTTGAAAAATTTTCTATAGAAATATAATTTTGACAAAATTTTCTATAGAAATAAAATTTTGACAAAATTTTCTAGAGAAATAAAATTTTGACAAAATTTTCTATAGTAATACAATTTTGGAAAATTTTTCTATAGAAATTAAATTTTGACAAAATTTTTCTATAGAAATAAATTTTTGAAAAAATTTTCTATAGATATACAATTTTGACAAAATTTTCTATAGAAATTAAATTTAACAAAATTTTCTATAGAAATAAAATTTTGACAAATTTTTCTATAGAAATAAAATTTTGACAAAATTTTCTATAGAATCGAAATTTTGACTATATTTTCTATAGAAATAAAATTTTGACAAATCTTTCTATAGAAAGAAAATTTTGACAAAATTTTCTATAGAAATAAAATTTTGACAAAATTTCGTATAGAAATAAAATTTTGACAAAATTTTCTATCGAAATAAAATTTTTCTATAGAAATTAAATTAAAAAAATCTATAGAAATGAAATTTTGACAAAATTTTCTATAGAAATAAATTTTTGACACAATTTTCTATAGAAATAAAATTTTGACAAAATTTTCTATAGAAATAAAATTTTGAAAAAAATTTCTATAGAAATGCAATTTTGAAAAATTTTCTATAGAAATGAAACTTTGACAAAATTTTCTATAGAAATAAAATTTTGATAAAACTATCCATAAAAATGAAGTTTCGACAAAATTGTCCATAGAAATAAAGATTTGACAAATTTTTCTGTTGAAATAAATATAAATAAATTTTTCTGTTGACACCATTTTCTATAGAAGTAAAATTTTGACAAAATTTTCCATAAATATAAAGTTTTGACAAAATTTTCTATAGATATAGAATTTGACAAAATTTTCTATAGAATTAAAATTTTGATATAATTTTCCATAAATTGAAATAAAATTGTGACACAATTTTCTATAGAAATAAAATTTTAGCAAATTTTTCTATAGAAATGAAATTTGACAACATTTTCTATAGAAATTAAATTTTGACAAAATTTTCTATAGAAATTAAATTTTGACAAAAATTTCTATAGAAATTAAATTGGAAATGAAATTTCACAAAATTTTCTATAAAAATAAAATTGTGACAATATTTTCTATAGAAGTAAAATTTTTACAAAATTTCTATTGAAATAACATTTTGACAAAATTTTTAATAGAATTAAAATTTTTTCAAAATGTTCTATAGAGGAACAATTTTGACTAAATTTTATATAGAAATGAAATTTTGAGAAAAAAATTCTATAGAAATAAAATTTTGTCAAAATTTTCTATAGAAATAAAAGTTTGACAAATTTTTCTACAGAAATAAAATTTCGACAAAATTTTCGATAGAAATAAAATTTTGACAAATTTTTCTATAGATATAGATAAAATATTCTATAGAAATAGACAAAATTTTCTACAGAAATAGACTAAATTTTCTATAGAAATATATAAAATGTTTTAAAAATATACAACATTTTCTATAGAAATAAAATATGGACCAAATTTTTCATAGAAATAAAATTTTGACTAAATTATCTATAGATATAAAATTTCGACAGCATTTTCTATAGAAATAAAAATTTAACAAAATTTTCTATTTAAGAAGTTTCTCGATTTTTTGGAAGGAGTTTCAATTGTGACCCTCACACGCCGTTTTATTTAAAATAATATGTCTGCTATAAAACCAATTTATGCTAACGATTCAACAGCTATCCAATTAAGGGACCCATATTCTTTTGTGTTCAAATTTTTTTTTACCAAAAACCATATAATGTTCTTAATTAAAGTAATTTTGGAAACAATCCCATAAACATAAAGAGAAAAAGTCATTTGACCTAAAGGTCATTAGAAGAAATTACATTTAAGCACAATGGAAATAGTCATTTCATCACTTGTAGACCATCGTTAAACACTGTAATAAATTTAATCCCCAAAGGTATGCTACAAATAAAAATGGAAGACTTTTTAAAGTTACCACAGTCGTAGGCAAACAATTTTCTTAGATTGTAATAGAGATAATATGCAAATTCAAAACAAAAAGTTCTCATTGTAATGAAAACATAAAATAAACATTTTAAACCTAGAACGGAGAAGATGACATTAATAAAGCAAATTTATAAAATATAATTTTTATTAATTAAATTTAACTAATTTAATACAATTTTATTAAATTGTTTTGAGTTGAATTTAATTTATTTTTTTAAGAAATACATAAGTATTCGAATAAGTTTATAATTTTTTTTTTTTACAAAATTTCAAATATAATTATAATAATTTGTTTTTTCATTATTTTTCTCATTGCAGGTAATAACAATAACAATAAAACCCAAAACACAAAAAGCCCAAGGTAGGGTCTTAAATAATATTCTCATTATCAGGCAGATACCAGGATATTGATATTCCTTCCTTGATATTATTTATACTTTATAAATATACATATGTTATTTAGTTTTCTTAGAATCATCGCTCTAGAATATATGGCACGTTTTGCCAATTTAACCAAGTGCTAAAGGGAATGCCATTGGCATGCCACATAACTCCACCTGCATCCTGTTCTCTTCATATATTTATGGGACGTTGCTGAGATATTAAGAATGATTTTATTTGAATTTAATATCAATTTGTTGTTGAGGTTCATTTTTTTGTTAGAGGTCACACTTGAATAAATTTTTTGGCCAGATTCAGCTGTAAGGGAGAAGGGAGAAAACAATCCCTTTAGACTTTATCAGGACACAGTGATTTCAAAAGTTTCTTAACAAAATAAAAGGAAATCTTTTTTATTTCGAAATTTAAAGCAACAAAAATATTTTTAATGTGGTTTTCTCAATTTTGAAATTATTTTTGGGTTTAGAAAAACTTTTTCTAAATCTTTTTGTAGGAAATTATGGATTTATATTTTTTGTCCTCTACAATTTAACACAGTGTAACAATTCCCCCAACTGTCAAAAAATGATCAAAGCAAACCAAAACGCTAACCGTGAAAGGTGTAAATTTTATGACTTTCGTTTCATTTGTTTTTGTGTTTGCAATAAAATAAGCCCCCAAAGCTTAGTAAAAATATATACGTGCTACAAAAGAGTGTCATCAAAAGCCACGACAAAAACTCCTACATAGCCATACCCCTAGTCGATGACCCATAACACCAACCAATAAACCCAACACACCCTTAAAAACATAAATCGAAACATTTTTTGTAAGCTTTAAGACTCTATCGCCTCGTTTAACTACATTAAAGTGAACATTGTTTTACTACACAATAAAATGGGAGGAGAGAAAGAGTGAAAACCCCCCAAAATCTACATTTACACAAAAATACTTTTAGGTTAAAATTTTTTTAGTTAGCTCTACGAACCCAAGAATTTAGGTGAGAAAAGTAAATTTAAGAGTTTATTATATTATGGTGAAATTTTCGTAGAAAATTTGAAAGGGAAAATATTGCTGATGAAACGGAAGAACGGTGAAAGTGTAAAAGCCAAGCATTGAAGCATAAATTTTCTAGATATTATTATTATTTGCTGTTTGCTACTTCCGCAGCAATAATAAATATTCAATTTTATTTGCTCCTCAAAGTATACATTGAATTTTTAACTTTTATATTAGGTTTGTGAAGGTATGAAAAGAAATGCTTGCTTTGATTTGTATTGGCTATTACATAAATAAGAAAGAAAATGTCTATGTTAAGTGGTACAGCTACAAGGTGGCTGATATGTAATGCAACAAAGTAAATCGCTATATTTGTTTTAATATTATTGTGGCAAAGCAAAAAAATGTCTGAACCAACTTAAAATTTTAGAATCGGTTTAGCTTTTTTCCAATTGGCTACCGTTAGCACATTTATGACCTTCAAGCGCCCGAAAAAGCCATCAGATGCTGCACGAAAATGGCTCTGTGGCGTTGCTGTGTCAATTTGGTTTATTCCGTTTTGAGATGATCGACACATTGATATTTTTTACTGCCAACCTTATTCTCCAAAACGATTCATGCATAACGGCTAAGGATCCAGAGATTTTAATGGCTTCATTTTTAACCCATTTAATATTTTGTCAAAATTTTATTTCTACAAAAATTTTGGCAAATTTTATTTGTATGGACAATTTTTCAAAATTTTATTTCTATAGAAAATTTTGTCAAAATTTTATTTCTATAGAAAATTTCGTCAAAATATTATTTCTATAGAAAATTTTGACAAAATTTTATTTCTATAGAAAATTTTGTCAAAATTGTATTTCTATAGAAAATTTTGTCAAAATTGTACTTCTATGGAAAATTTTGTCAAGATTCTATTTCTATAGAAAACTTTGTCAAAATAGTATTTCTATAGAAACTTTTCTAAAAAAATATTTCTATAGAAAATTTACTAAGAATATAATTTCTATAGAAAATTTTGTCAAAATTTTATATCTATAGAAAATTTTGTCAAAATTGTATTTCTATCGAAAATTTTGTCCAAGTTTTACTTCTATGGAAAATTTTCCCAAAATTTTATTTGTATAGAAAAATTTCTAAAAAATTTTACTTCAATAGAAAATTCTTGTTTATAGAAAATGTTCTCAAAATTTATAGAAAATTCTGTTAAAATTTTATTTCTATAGAAAATTTTGTCAAAATTTTATTTCTATAGAAAATTTTGTCAAAGTTTTATTTCCATAGAAAATTTTGTAAAAATTTTATTTCTATAGAAAATTTTGTCAACATTTTATTTCTAAAGAAAATTTTGTCAAAAGTTATTTGTATAGAAAATTTTCTCAAAATTTTATTTCTATAGAAAATTTGGTCAAAATTTTATTTCTACAGAAAATTTTGTCAAAATTATATCCTATTGAAAATTTTGTCACAATTTTATTTGTATAGAAAATGTTGTAAAAATTTTATCTCTACAAAAAATTTTGTCAAAATTTTATTTCAATAGAAAATTTTGTCAAAATTTTATTTCTATAAAAAATTTTGTCAAAATTTTATTTCTATAGAAATTTTTGTCAAAATTTTATTTCTATAAAAAACTTTTTCAAAATTTTATTTCTATAGAAAATTTTGTCAAAATTTTATTTCTATAGAAAATTTTGTCAACATTTTATTTCTATAGAAAATTTTGTCAAAATTTTATTTCTATAGAAAATTTTGTTAAAATTTTATTTCTATAGAAAATTTTGTCAAAATTGTACTTCTATGGAAAATTTTGTCAAGATTCTATTTCTATAGAAAACTTTGTCAAAATAGTATTTCTATAGAAACTTTTCTAAAAAAATATTTCTATAGAAAATTTACTAAGAATATAATTTCTATAGAAAATTTTGTCAAAATTTTATATCTATAGAAAATTTTGTCATAATTGTATTTCTATAGAAAATTTTGTCCAAGTTTTACTTCTATGGAAAATTTTCCCAAAATTTTATTTGTATAGAAAAATTTCTAAAAAATTTTACTTCAATAGAAAATTCTTGTTTATAGAAAATGTTCTCAAAATTTATAGAAAATTCTGTTAAAATTTTATTTCTATAGAAAATTTTGTCAAAATTTTATTTCAATAGAAAATTTTGTCAAAATTTTATTTCTATAGAAAATTTTGTCAAAGTTTTATTTCCATAGAAAATTTTGTAAAAATTTTATTTCTATAGAAAATTTTGTCACCATTTTATTTCTAAAGAAAATTTTGTCAAAAGTTATTTGTATAGAAAATTTTCTCAAAATTTTATTTCTATAGAAAATTTGGTCAAAATTTTATTTCTACAGAAAATTTTGTCAAAATTATATCCTATTGAAAATTTTGTCACAATTTTATTTGTATAGAAAATGTTGTCAAAATTTTATCTCTACAAAAAATTTTGTCAAAATTTTATTTCTATAGAAAATTTTGTCAAAATTTTATTTCTATAGAAAATTTTGTCAAAAATTTATTTCTTTAGAAAATCTTATCATAATTTTATTTTTATAAAAAATTTTGTCAAAATTTTATTTCTATAGAAAATTTTGTCAAAATTTTATTTCTATAGAAAATTTTGTCAACATTTTATTTCTATAGAAAATTTTTGTCAAAATTTTATTTCTATAGAAAATTTTGTCAAAATTTCATTTCTATAGAAAATTTTGTCAAAATTGTATTTCTATAGAAAATTTTGTCAAAATTTTATTTCTATAGAAAATTTTGTCAAAATTTTATTTCTATAGAAAATTTTGTTAAAATTTTATTTCTATAGAAAATTTTGTCAAAATTTTATTGCTATAGAAAATGTTGTCAAAATGTTATTTCTATAGAAAATGTTGTCAAAATTTTATTTCTGTAAAAAATTTTGTCAAAATTTTAATTTTTTTTAATTCTATGGAAAATTTTGTCAAAATTTTATTTCTATAGAAAAT
Organism: Haematobia irritans; assembly: GCF_050003625.1. NCBI lineage: Eukaryota > Metazoa > Arthropoda > Insecta > Diptera > Muscidae > Haematobia > Haematobia irritans. The sequence goes on from NC_134401.1 coordinate 114,176,104, forward strand.
TTTGTCAAAATTTATTTCTATAGAAAATTTTGTCAAAATTTTATTTCTATAGAAAATTTTGTCAAAATTTTATTTCTATAGAAAATTTTGTCAAAATTTTATTTCTATAGAACATTTTGTCAAAATTTTATTTCTATAGAAAATTTTGTCAAAATGTTATTTCTGTAGAAAATTTTCTTAAAATTTTTTTCTATATTCTCTGAATTTTTATACCCTCCATCATAGGATGGGGGTATATTAACTTTGTCATTCCGTTTGTAACACATCGAAATATTGCTCTAAGACCCCATAAAGTATATATATTCTGGGTCCGTCCGTCCGTCCGTCCGTCTGTTGAAATCACGCTAACTTCCGAACGAAACAAGCTATCGACTTGAAACTTGGCACAAGTAGTAGTAATCGATGTAGGTCGGATGGTATTGAAAATGGGCCATATCGGTCCACTTTTACGTATAGCCCCCATTTAAAGGGACCCTCAGATTTGGCTTTTGGAGCTTCTAACAGAAGCATATTTCATTCGATCCGGCTGAAATTTGGTGCATGGTGTTTGTATATGGTCTCTAACAACCATGCAAAAATTGGTCCATATCGGTCCATAATTATATATAGCCCCCATATAAACCGATCCCCAGATTTGGTTTGCAGAGCCTCAAAGAGAAGCAAATTTCATCCGATCCGGCTGAAATTTGGTACATGATGTTGGTATGTGGTCTCTAACAAACGTGCAAAAGTTGGTCCATATCGGTCCTTAATTATATATAGCCCCCATATAAACCGATCCCCAGATTTGGCTTGTGGAGCCTCTAAGAGAAGCATATTTCATCCGATCCGGCTGAGAAATTTGGTACATGGTATTGGTATATGGTCTCTAGCAACCGTGCAAAAATTGGTCCACATCGGTCCATAATTATATATAGCGCACATATAAACCGATCCCCAGATTTGGGTTGCGGAGCCTCTAAGAGAAGCAAATTTTATCCGATCCGGCTGAAATTTGGTACATGGTATTGGTATATGGTCTCTAGTAACCGTGCAAAAATTGGTCCATATCGGTCCATAATTATATATAGCCCCCATATAAAACGTTCTCCAGATTTGACCTCCGGAGCCTCTTGGAGGAGCAAAATTCATCCGATCCGGTTCAAATTAGGAACGTGATGTTAGTATATGGTCGCTAACAACCATACCAAAATTGGTCCAATCACTCAAAAATTGGTCCATATCGGTTCATAGTCATGGTTGCCAGTAGAGCAAAAAATAATCTACCAAAATTTTATTTCTATAGAAAATTTTGTCAAAATTTTATTTCTAGAGAAAATTTTGTTAAATTTTTATTCGGTTCATAATAAAATTTTCATCATTGTCAAAATTTTATTTCTATAGAAAATTTTGTTCAAATTTTATTCGGTTCATAATCATGGTTGCCACTCGAGCCAAAAATAATCTACCAAGATTTTATTTCTATAGAAAATTTTGTCAAAAGTTTATTTCTATAGAAAATTTTGTTAAAATTTTATTTCTGTAGACATTTTTGTCAAAATTTTCTTTCTATAGAAAATTTTGTGAAAATTTTTATTTCTATAGAAAATTTTGTGAAAATTTTATTTCTATAGAAAATTTTGTGAAAATTTTATTTCTATAGAAAATTTTGTTAAAATTTTATTTCTGTAGAAAATTTTGTCAAAATTTTATGTCTACTTTGTCAAACTGAATTTATTGGTTTAATATATACCACGTATGGACTTACATACAATTTAGAAGATGGTGTTAGGAGGTTTTAAGATACCTTGCCATCGGCAAGCGTTTCCGCAACTTAAGTAATTCGATTGTGGGTGGCAGTGTTTACAAGAAGTTTCTACGCAATCCATGATGGAGGGTACATAAGCTTCGGCCTGGCCGAACTTACGGCCGTATATACTTGTTTATTGTTGGTTTGTACTTCAATCATATTTGATGTTTTGATCTCAGCTTTAAAACCATTGCGTTGACTAAACTACAAGAGTAGCTTTATCAACAGATGAAAAGAATGTTTGTCAAATTTATTTGGGCAAAGCCCTGTAGACTGCAAGATGGTTGGATGGACGCACGTTTCGGAATTACCACATTCTTCATCAGCATCATTTTGTCAAAATTTAATTTCTATAGAAAAATTTCTCAAAAATTTTTTATTTCTAAAAAACAAAATTCTACAAATCTTATTTCTATAGAAAATTTTCTCCAAATTTTATTTCTATAGAAAATTTTCCTAATTTTTTTTTAATTTTTGTTTCTAAAGGAAATTTTCTCAAAATGTTCCAAAAACTTTATTTCTTTAGATTTTTTTCCAAAATTTACTTCTATTGGATATTTTCTCAAAATTGTATGTCTATAGAAAAGTTTCTCAAAATTTTATTTCTATAGAAAATTTTGGCGGTGAGCTCTTGCTCTTAAATGGCTTTAGTTCAAGCTCATTTTGCAAGATGGGCGTGGTTTTCGATCAAATCTGACCGTCACTTTTCCGATCGTTTCTGTTGTTGGCGTCCACTTTTTAGACTATTGTTTATAAGAAAAAGATGCACATAATCCTACAATTAATTTTGCACCAAAGTATCTTTAGCTAAAATGTCTTTAGTTCTTCAAAATCGATTTTTGAATGAGAAAGTTAAATTAAAAAATCAATTTTATGATAAATTTCTCTCAGTGTGATTGAATAGAGTTCATTGTGGTGCAAAATTGAGATATTGTTACACAATGCTTTGAAACATTAATTTTGTAGGCTGTATTTGCATGTTCTATTCTCGAAGTAATAATAAATTATAAAAAATATATGCCCCTTAAGGTATGCAATGAATTTACAACTGTACATTTATGGTCTTGAAGTTATGCAAAGATATGTTTGAGTTTCTTTGCGAATGTTGTGATTGTTATTCTTTATAACATAAATAATTTTGGGAGAGGGCTACTGTAAGGCAGAGTTGATTTTATGGCGCGTTGCTAAATTGTTGTCATTTGGGTTTGTCAAAAATGTTAGATTACAAAAAGTTTTTTTTTTTTTAATTGTTTAATAACACACCAAAAAAAGGGGAAAAGAACAAAGTAATGTTTTTACATAAAAATACCTTTCTAATAAAATTTCCTTAATTGAAATTTGATGAAAGAATTTGAATTAAAATTGTATTTTATATTGAATTTTACTGTGTAGTATTGTAATGAAAAGTATTGCTATGTTACAGAAATATTCCTCCGGATTGTATATTCAAACGAAGTCTCTAACCACAACCATGGTTGCTTTGGTTTTTGTGCGATTATGATGGCTTCATAAGTTTTAGTTTTGTGTATTTTTTTCCAAAGCATTTCCACGCCTTTAACCATGGTTAGAAATTAGGCAAAAGTTTTGGAGCTTATATTTTTTTTATTATCGCATAGTTTATTATTCAGAACATACTCAGAAATTATTTGAGGTGTTAAAAGATTTTGTGTGCTATTCAATTTTTTTCTTTTTGACCCCAAAAGTAATTTGAGTGAGAAAGTAAAATTAAAAATCAAATTTTTTCAGAATTTCTCTCAGTGCAGTTTAATGGTGGTGACAAAGAATAAGAGATTGTGTAACACAATGCTTTGAAAAATTAATTTTGTAGGCGTATTTTTTGTTTGTTTTATTCTCGAAGTAATAATAAATTATCACAAATATACGCCCCTTAAGGTATGCAATGAATTTTCAGCTGTACATTTATGGTCTTGAAGTTATGCAAAGATATGTTTGGGTTTCTTTACGATTTTTATTTCTTTTTACATGAACAATTGAGAAAGGCTAATGTAAGGTGGACTTGCCTCTACCATGAGCTACTAAATTGGTGTCAGGAAAGTTTGTCAAAAATGTAAGATAAAAAATTTGTTTGAATTTTAAAATTTCTGCATCTTTGTAGCTATTGTTTTACAAGAAAAAGTAGTAGAATGAGAAACTAAAATTAAAAATCAAATTTTTCTCAGTGCTGAAAATTTATAATTTTACATTTTAAAATGTAAGTGACAAAGTAAAAGAGATTTTGTAGCGTAACATTTTGAAAAATGTATCTTTAGTGAATTTCTCTCAGTGCAGTTTAATGGTGGTGACAAAGTATAACAGATATTGTAACATAATACTTTGAAAAATTATTTGTTTTTGGTTTTGTTCTATTCTCGAAGTAATAATAAATTATCAAAAATATATGCCCCTTAAGGTATGCAATGAATTTTCAACTGTACATTTATGGTCTTGAAGTTTTGCAACGATATGTTTGAGTTTCTTTACGTTTGCTATGATTTTTATTTCTGTTTACATAATCAATTGAGAATGGGCTAATGTAAGGCGGAGATGACTTTACAATGAACTACTAAATTGGTGTCAGGAGAGTTTGTCAAAAATGTAAGATTATTTTGTGTCTTTGCTCTGTAAGGAAAAGTACAATTTTTTTCTTAATAACATCACAAATTGAATACAAAAAAGTTTAAATTCAAAATTTATTTTATATTGAAGTTTACTTAGTATAATTGTAATGAAAAATATTGCTAATGAATAAAAACAAGTGAAATTGTTACGAAGATTCCTCCGGGTTGTATATTCAACTGAATATTCTAACCACAACCCTCATTTTGTAATAGAAGCTTTGGTCATTGTGGAATTATGATGGAAGAATACTAAGTTTTAGTTTTGTGTGTAGCATTACCATGCCTGCCGCTATTGCTAGAAATTACACAAATGTTTTAGAGTTTGTTTTTTATTCATTATGGCACAGTTTATTATTCAAAATGAAATAATCAGCAATTATTATACGTATTGTAGATATTTTGTGCTATTGAATCTTTATCCTAAAAGTATGCTGTGAAATTTCAGTTTGACTTATGCGGACTTAAGGTATGCTAGGAAATGAATAAATTCTTTTAAATTTACTGTAGTGAGAAAAAAACCAAGGTGGAGAATTTTAACTTAATAAACTCAATAATTCTGTACCAGTTTGCGGAAAATGAAAATTTAGTAAATTTGTGTGTAATTAACCCTTGTTTTTTAGTTAATTTAACTAACATACACACCCAGTCATATTAGAGAAATTTTAAAATATAAGGTTTTATATAGGCTTTAGTGTCCCGTAGGTTTCACTTTTGTTTGAGAGTATAGAAGAGCCTTTATAAAGATTTCATACCAATCGGATAATTGTGGCGCCTGAAAATATGCAAAGAAAAATTTTTCTAGTTATCAATCCGGGTTCTCCAGTGAAGTGTTAATTTCACGGTTGCCACTCAAGCCAGAAATAATGTAGGAAAACAATTTATAGAAAATTTTGTCAAAATTTTATTTCTATAGAAAATTTTGCCCAAAATTTTATTTCTATAGAATATTTTGTCAAAATTTTATTCCTATAGAAAATTTTGTCAAAAATTTATTTCTTTAGAAAATCTTATCAAAATTTTATTTTTATAGAAAATTTTGTCAAAATTTATTTCTATAGAAAATTTTGTCAAAATTTTATTTCTATAGAAAATTTTGTCAAAATTTTATTGCTATAGAAAATTTTGTCAAAATTTTATTTCTATAGAAATTTTTGTCAAAATTTTATTTCTATAGAAAATTTTTGTCAAAATTTTATTTCTATAGAAAATTTTGTCAAAATTTCATTTCGTTAGAAAATTTTGTTAAAATTTTATTTCTATAGATAATTTTGTCAAAATTTTCTTTTTATAGAAAATTTTGTCAAAATATTATTTGTATAGAAAATTTTGTCAAAATTTTATTTCTATAGAAAATTTTGTCAAAATTTTATTTCTATGGAAAATTTTGTCAAAATTTTATTTCTATAGAAAATTTTGTCAAAATTTTATTTCTATTGAAAATGTTGTCAAAATTTTATTTCTATAGAAAATTTTGTCAAAACTTTATTTCTATAGAAAATTTTGTTAATATTTTATTTCTATAGAAAATTTTGTTCAAATTTTATTTCTATAGAAAATTTTGTCAAAATTTTATTTCTATAGAAAATTTTGTCAAAATTTTATTTCTATGGAAAATTTTGTCAAAATTTTATTTCTATAGAAAATTTTGTCAAAATTTTATTTCTATAGAAAATTTTGTCAAAATTTTATTTCTATAGAAAATTTTGTCAAAATTTTATATCTATAGAAAATTTTTTTCAAAATTGTATTTCTATAGAAAATGTTGTCCAAGTTTTACTTCTATAGAAAATTTTCCCAAAATTTTATTTGTATAGAAAATTTTGTCAAAATTTTATTCCTATAAAAAATTTTGTCAAATTTTTATTTTTATAAAAAATGTTGTAAAAAATTTTATCAAAATTTTTTTTCTATAGAAAATTTTGTCAAAATTATTTTTCTTTAGAAAATTTTGTCAAAATTTTATTTCTATAGAAAATTTTGTCAAAATTTTATTTCTATAGAAAAGTTTGACAAAATTTTATTTCTATAGAAAATTTTGTCAAAATTTTTTTTCTATAGAAAATTTTGTCAAAATTTTTTTTCTATAGAAAATTTTGTCAAAAGTTTATTTCTATAGAAAATTTTGTCAACATTTTATTTCTATAGAAAATTTTGTCCAAATTTTATTTCTATAAAAAATTTTGTAAAAATTTTATTTCTTTAGAAAATGTTGTCAAAATTTAATTTCTATAGAAAATTTTGTCAAAATTTTATTTCTATAGAAAATTTTGTCAAAATTTTATTTCTATAGAAAATTTTGTCAAAATTTTATTCCTATAAAAAATTTTGTCAAATTTTTATTTTTATAAAAAATTTTATCAAAATTTTTTTTCTATAGAAAATTTTGTCAAAATTATTTTTCTTTAGAAAATTTTATCAAAATTTTTTTTCTATAGAAAATTTTGTCAAAATTATTTTTCTTTAGAAAATTTTGTCAAAATTTTATTTCTGTAGAAAATTTTGTCAAAATTTTATTTCTATAGAAAATTTTGTCAAAATTTTATTTCTATAGAAAATTTTGTCAACATTTTATTTCTATAGAAAATTTTGTCCAAATTTTATTTCTATAAAAAATTTTGTAAAAATTTTATTTCTTTAGCAAATGTTGTCATAATTTTATTTCTATAGAAAATATTGTCAAAATTTTATTTCTATAGAAAATTTTGTCAAAATTTTATTTCTATAAAAAATTTTGTCAAAATTTTATTTCTTTAGAAAATTTTGTCAAAATTTTATTTCTATAAAAAATTTTCTGAAAATTTTATTTCTGTGGAAAATTTTCCCAAAATTTTATTTAGAAAATTTTCTCAAAATTTTATAGAAAATTTTCTCAAAATTTTATTTCTATAGAAAATTTTGTCAAAATTTTATTTCTATAACAAATTTTATTTTTATAGAAAATTTTCTCAAAATTTTATTTCTATAGAAAATTTTGTTAAAATATTATTTCTATATAAAAATTTTGTCATCATTTTATTTCTATAGAAATTGTTGTCAAAATTTTATTTCTATAGAAAGTTTTCTCAAAATCTTATTTCTATAGAAAATTTTGTCAAAATTTTATTTCTATAGAAAATTTTGTAAAAATTTTATTTCTTTAGAAAATTTTGTAAAAATTTTATTTCTTTAGAAAATGTTGTCAAAATTTTATTTCTATTGAAAATTTTGTCAAAATTTTATTTCTATAGAAAATTTTGTCAAAGTTTTATTTCTATAGAAAATTTTGTCAAAATTTTATTTCTATAGAAAATTTTTTCAAAATTTTATTAATATAGAAAATTTTCTCAAAATTTTATTTCTATCGAAAATTTTGTCAAAATTGTATTTCTATAAAAAATTTTGTCAAAATTTTATTTTTATAAAAAATTTTGTTAAAATTTTTATTCTGTAGAAAATTTTCTCGAAAATTTTTTCTATATTCTCTGAAATTTTCATTTTTTATTTATATACCATTTTTTTGTTTTTATAATACTTGAAACCCAATACGTTTTTGCCCTCATTCACAAAAAACACTTCTAGCAAAATCAATAGACAATTTTATTTTCTTACAATTTCTATTGAAAAAAATGAAAGTATACTTTTAGGCCATTGAAGTGAAATAGAAAATTGTAATAAAATGAAAAATGTGTTACCTAATTTTAGCTTTGACAAAAATACAAGAACAAATATCCAACTTTGACAATACTAACAGGCTAAATTGATGTATGGCAATTTTCAACGAAAAATATGGCACTCCAACCAAAAGAAAAATGGAGACACGCCACAAAAAAAAATGAAAATGAAAGTAAAAATTGTCACGTTCTTTTTTGAGAGGAGTGGCAGGGGAAAGGCATAAAATAAACCAATGACTTACTTTTGTTTGTTCTAGGCTTTTATTGTTAGTATTACAATTTTCTAGATGTTGTCTTGACGTTATGGCCAACTACATAACCTACACTCATGAGATATCAAAAGATATTGGACAGATGTTATGAGAATATATATATATATATATATATATATAAGTGTATTAGACATGTGTACACAGACACATGGAAACTCTTAGTTATTGGGAGAGAAACACAGAGAGAGTAAGATGGCGAGAATAATGATAAAAAAATGGAAAAATCGTGTTTTGCTTTCTTGATTGTTGTCGATTATAAGCCAGATGACAGTACATGTCTAAAAGTATGCTTTCATTCTGCGAAATACAATTTTCCACAATCCTCTGGCTATACACCCACATACATGCAACCAACGAATAATTCCCGCAAATTTTCATTTAAAATCCTGTCGAATAAAAACAACTTGTGTCATTCCTCCGGATTGTGTATTCAAATGAATTCTCTCACCACAGCCATCATTGTGTAAAAGATGCTTTGGTTTGGGTAGTTGTGGTATTGTGGTAGTGGCACCATACTAATTTTTAGTTTTGTGTATATTTTCCCCGTAGCATTTTCATGCCTGTCACCATTACTAGAAGTTATACAAAACTTTTAGAGTTTTTTGTTTTTCCTCATGACACAGTAAATTATTCCGAATTAAATACTCAGCAATTATTGTACGCATTTTAGGTGTTGGGAGAACGAAACTTATGGCATCTTTCATTTGAAAAAAGTCTTTAAAATAAAATATTGAAAGCCGTCTCCTATTTTTGAACGCTTTTTGGTATTGCAGTCAAGATACAAAAGTAAACGAATTTAAAGACTATGCCATTAAGTTTTAAGAATTTTTCAAAATTACTAAGGTCAAGTTGTCCTCAGTACAACAAAATTTTCTTTCATGTTAAGATGCCCATTTTTAAATAGAATCGCCTACAATGAAGTAAAAGACCGCTTCAATGAAAAGTTTATAAATTTTTTGTCTAGACCTTTTCTGTGTACAAGCGTGATGCAAAGAATAAAGTTAATGTGAAACACAAATCATGCTTTTGTGCCATCGTTTTTACTGGATTATGACACTGTCATGTCTGGTGGAGTATCGTTTTCGTGCTGCTCAAATGCGGCCAATTAATAATAAATTGGACATCGTTCTGATGTCCAATTTATTATTAAACAAGTATATACGGCCGTAAGTTCGGCCAGGCCGAATCTAATGTACCCCCCACCTTGGATTGCGTAGAAACTTCTACGAAAGACTGTCATCCACAAATTTCAACTCACATGGTTGTTAAATATCATACACTACCACCACGTACCAAATTTCAACCAGATCGGATGAATTTTGCTTCTCCAAAAGGCACCGGAGGTCAAATCTGGGGATCGGTTTATATGGGAGCTATATATAATTATGGACTGATAGGAACCAATTCCTGCATGGTTGAAGAATTTTGCTCTTCCAAGGTGCTCCGGACGTCAAATCTGGGGATCGGTTTATATGGGGCCTATATATAATTATGGACCGATATCGACCAATTTTTGCATGAGTGTTTGAGGCCATATATTAACATCACGTACCAAATTTCAACTGAATCAGATGAATTTTGGTCTTCCAAGAGGCTCCGGAGGTCAAATCTGGTGATCGGTTTATATGGGGGCTATATATAACTATGAACCAATGAGGACCAATTTTTGCATGGCTGTAAGAGACCATATACTAACACATGTACCAAATTTCAGCCGGATCGGATGAAAATTGTTTCTCTTAGAGGCTCTTCAAGCCAAATCGGGGGATCGGTTTATATGGGGGCTATATATAATTATGGACCGATGTGGACCAATTTTTGCATGGTTGTTAGATACAATATACTAACACCATATACCAAATTTCAGCCGGATCGGATGAAATTTGCTTCTCTTAGAGGCTCCGCAAGCCAAATCGGGGGATCGGTTTATATGGGGGCTATATATAATTATGGACCGATGTGAACCAATTTTTGCATGATTGTTAGAGACCATATACTTACACCATGTACCAAATTTCAGCTGAATCGGATGAAATATGCTGCTCTTATAGGCTCCACAAGCCAAACCTGGGTCCGTTTATATGGGGGCTATACGTAAAAGTGGACCGATATGGCCCATTTGCAATACCATCCGACCTACATCAATAACAACTACTTGTGCCAAGTTTGAAGTCGATAGCTTGTTTCGTTCGGAAGTTAGCGTGATTTCAACAGACGGACGGACGGACGGACGGGCGGACATGTTTAGATCGGCTCAGAATTTCACCACGACCCAGAATATATATACTTTATGGGGTCTTAGAGCAATATTTCGATGTGTTACAAACGGAATGACAAAGTTAATATACCCCTATGGTGGAGGGTATAAAAATCATATATCATATTGAGTTTTGACCTAAAAGTATGCAATGGTTTTTGTAGTAAGAATATGTCTTATAATGGTTCTTTGGGAATTAAGACCTAACCCATTTGATTTTGTTTGAGATTAGATGACTAGAAAAGTCGCTTAAATCAGAAAAGTTATGGCGTTTTTATACCCACCACCATAGAATGGCGATGGGGGTATAATAAGTTTGTCATTCCGTTTGTATTTAACACTTCGAATTATCGATTTCCCACTATATAATAATATCCTTGATCAGGGAGAAATTCTTAGACGATATAAGCATGTCCGTCTGTCTGTCTGTTGTAATCACGCTACAGCCTTCAATAATGGTGTTATCGTCCTGAAATTTGGCACAGATTCGTTTTTTGTTTGCAGGCAGGTCAAGTTCGAAGATGGGCTATATCGGTCCAAGTTTTGATATAGTCCCCATATAAATCGACCTCCGATTTGGGGTCTTGGGCTTATAGAAACCGTAGTTTTTATCCAATTTGCATGAAATTGGAAACCTAGATGTATTTTAGGACCATAACAAGGTGTGCCGAAAATAGTACCTATCGGTCCATGTGTTGGTAAAGGCCACATATAGACCGATCTTCCGATTTTGCTTCTTAGGCGTCTAGAAACTGTATTTTCTATCCGATTTGCCTGATATTTGAAATCTAGAGATATTGTATGACTGCAAATAGGTGTGTATCGGTTCATGTTTTGGTAAAGCCCCATATAGACCGATCTCCCGATTTTACTTCTTGGGCGTCTAGAAACTATATTTTCTATCCGATTTGCCTGAAAATGAAAATCTAGAGATATTCTGGGACCATAAAGACGTGTGTCGAAAATGGTCCGTATCGGTCCAAGTTTTGGTATAGCCCCCATATAGACCGATCTCCCGATTTTACTTCTTGGGCGTCTAGAAGCTATATTTTCTATCCGATTTGCCTGAAAATGGAAATCTAGAGATATTCTGGGACCATAAAGAGGTGTGTCGAAAATAGTCCGTATCGGTCCAAGTTTTCTTGGGCTTCTAGAAACTATATATGGTGGTGGGTATTTAAGATTCGGCCCGGCCGAACTTACTGCTGTATATACTTGTTTTTTTTTATATTTTTTATTGAAGTTTTACACTGTGCACTGTCTTGATGAAGCACCAATTTCTCATCTTTTCTAAAAAATTTTCAATACGTAAAGAAATCACTCAAATTATTACTACAGCCAAAAAGTATGCAATGTTTTTTTTACGTAGTAAGAAGGTGTGCCACATTTCGATCTATGGGAAAAATCTAAATATATGAACATATATTTGTTTTGCAATGTCTTGGCTGTGCTAGGAATATGAGTCACGCCGAAAAAAAAATCTGTAGTTAAACAAAAAAAGATTAAAAAAAAAATTATTTGTTTGTTATTTTCGTTCGTTTTCCAAAAATAGTAAGAATGAACTACTTTATGGTTAAAATGGTCAAGATTTGGTGCCAATGATTTTTTTTCTTTAATTTAGTTCATTTTTTCTTTTACGAGAGGGGACGACAATTTCTTGAATTGCAGTTAAAAATTATACCAGCTTATTGAAATAAATTCTGGTTTTAACAACGCTTTGTGGAAATCGCAAAATATAGAGTTCAAATATCGCACGAGTTAGTTCATTCTTCCTAAAATATGGTTTACTTTTTTTCTGTGCATATAATAGCTCTATGAGAGATGAGACCTAACCCATCACGAAATTTAAGGACTAGAAATATTCGCTTAAGATCAGATCCAAAAAATGATGTGAAAGTCAAATCAGAGATATTTTTCGGTTTATTGGATTCCCAGCAAAAAAACAAGCGTCGCCAAAAAAGTAATGAAAATGTTCTTTTTGGATCCGGAAGTGGTGCAAAATTGACGCAGAAGCGATGAATTTAACATGGGCTTGTCATAGGACGGAAGTTCTCCCTTTCAACAGCCGTTTCACTGAATTTGCATCACTTCTTTAGGTGTGATCCGAATTCAATGTTTTGGATGTAAATAAAAAAATTCTGTGATATTTTGTCAAATAAATAATTTTTATAATTTTTTATAATTTTTAATTGATTTTTACGCTTGTTTGGATTTAGCATTTTTTCGACAAAATTTAAATGATTTGTATCATTTTATGAATTCTTACTATGTTTTTAACCTATTTGAAACAAAAAAGTTAAAATCACCCATTAAAAATATGAAAAAGAACTTCCTGGGTTGTTAAAATAAAGAACATCATTGATAGTGCATCTTCTGGAAGTGCTTTTAATGTTGTGCCTTTGGAAGAACTTCCACATTTTTTTGCTTGGTTGCAAATGTCAAAAAGTAGGCAATGGTCTTTTTTATAGTAATTTATAATTTATTTATATTTAATCTTATTTTTTTCTATTTACTATTTATTCCTAAGAAAATTTAAATAACAAAAAAAATGTACTAAGAGATATTTTTTTAAATGCCAAAAAGTAGGCAATGGTCTTGTTTTTTAGTAAGAAGATGTGTCTGGTTTTTTTCTCAATGGGAATATAACAGGTTGGCTGATAAGTCCCCGGCCTGACACATAGATGGCGTCGCTAGTATTAAATGCCTATTCAAATGAATAGTGTCAAAATTTGACGTCAGTAAGTCAATTAGTTTGTGAGATAGAGCGTCTTTTGTGAAGCAACTTTTGTTATTGTGAAAAAAATGGAAAAAAGGAATTTCGTGTTTTGATAAAATACTGTTTTCTGAAGGGAAAAAATACTCTGGACGCAAAAACTTGGCTTGATAATGAGTTTCCGGACTCTACCCCAGGGAAAACAACAATAATTGATTGGTATGCAAAATTCAAGCCTGGTGAAATGAGCACGGAGGACGTTGAACGCAGTGGACGCCCGAAAGAGGTGGTTACCGACGAAAACAGCAAAAAAAATCCACCAAATTATTTTGAATGGCTGTAAAATGGGTTGATCGAGATAGCAGAGGCCTTAAAGATATCAAAGGAACGTGTTGGTTATATCATTCATCAATATTTGGATATGCGGAAGCTCTGTGCAAAATGGGTGCCGCGCGAGTTCACATTTGACCAAAAACAACAATGTGTTGATGATTCTGAGCGGTGTTTGCAGCTGTTAACTCGTAATAAACCCGAGTTTTTCCGTCGATATGTGACAATGGATGAAACATGGCTCTATCACTACACTCCTGAGTCCAATCGACAGTCGGCTGAGTGAACAGCGACCGGTGAACCGTCTCCGAAGCGTGGAAAGACTCAAAAGTCCACTGGCAAAGTAATGGCCTCTGGTTTTTGGGATGCGCATGGAATAATTTTTATCGATTATCTTAAGAAGGAAAAAACCATCAACAGTGACTATTATGTGGCGTTATTGGAGCGTTTGAAGGTCGAAATCGCGGCAAAACGGTCCCATATGAAGAAGAAAAAAGTGTTGACAACGCACCGTGCCACAAGTCATTGAGAACGATGGCAAAAATTCATGAATTTGGCTTCGAATTGCTTCCCCACCCACCGTATTCTCCAGATCTGGCCCCCAGCGACTTTTTCTTGTTCTCAGACCTCAAAAGGATGCTCGCAGGGAAAAATTAGGCTGCAATGAAGAGGTGATCGCCAAAACTGAGGCCTATTTTGAGGCAAAACCGAAGGAGTACTACCAAAATGGTATCAAAAAATTGGAAGGTCGTTATAATCGTTGTATCGCTCTTGAAGGGAACTATGTTGAATAATAAAAACGAATTTTGACAAAAAAATGTTTTTTTCTTTGTTAGACCGGGGACTTATCAGCCAACCTGTTACATCGAAATATACGAAAATATTATTTATTATTATTTTTGTCTGTTTATTCCTAATAAAATTTAAACAACTTTAAAAATGTAATAAAAAAACATTTTTTTTTTGAAATGCTTACTATGTAAAAAAAATTCTCTGCAGAAAAAGGCAAAAACAATTTTCTCTAAAACATATATGTTTTTGATTAGGCTGCGAAGCCATAAAGGCTCCATAAGATTATGCACAATGTAATTCATCTGTAATGATTTAATTGGCCTCAAGCCAAAAAGTATGCAATGCATTTTTATACTAGAAAGATATACCAGGTTTTTGGCTCTATGGAAATTAAATACACTTAAATATACAAAAGTCTAATTTTGCATATCTAGCACCTGTATGTACAGTCAAACACCGAGTAACCAATGTCTAAACCCCTCATCCATATGCAATTATCCTTGTATAGAAAGGTAGCTCCAGTTCCTGTTGTAGTATGGATAGTACAAATCTCAACAACAACAACAACAACGACGACAAATACAAGATGTACTTTTTCATTTATTATCCTGTGACTTTGATTGTTATTGATGTCATTCCATTTTTCTACTTGCATTTGTATTTTTTCCTTCTCCACCTTTTCCCAGCTTCACATCTCCATACCAACAAACTATCTATTTGACTTTGTTGTATCCTTATTCAGCATTTCCCTATGTGTAGATACTTTTTCTGTGTACTTTCAAATTCAAATGTATAATGCATGACATGCATGCGAGCCCGAGTGTTTCCTTGAGCATACCTACATGGCATGGTAATGTATACATGCATGCATGCATTCATCCATATATCAATTTGTGTGTGTGTGTATCCTTCTGGTATTGTGAAAAAAAAACAGAGATTCCTTTGAAGGGTTTACACAATCAATAGTCTTGAAATTGCTGTCCCTGAATCTATAGGAATCTATGTCATTAATAACTGACTGCATACATTTGAATCGGAACTGAAATGCCTGATAGCGATTAATTCTATACCAGCAACCATGGAACTTACGAAAATGGTTTTTGAATTTTAAACATAGAAAATTTTATGTTTTTTTTCGTGGATATTCCTATAACTAAAAAAATAGTGGATTTTAAACATCCATATGAAATGTCATTAAAATTTCACTATTTGACTTTTCCCACATTAGTAGAGCTCATTAAGCAATTTTTTTTTTAATTTTCTAAGAGGATTATATATCGAAACTTTTCATTATCCACTAGATTTTATAATCCCTAATTCAATCTTTTTTACATGGGGCATGCCACAGACAATCGACTTCAAAACTGTATAGATTTCTCTGCAATATTAATTTATTCGCTTCAATAAAAAATAAGATAAAATAAAATATTTTTAAATATATATTTAGTTGAATTAAATATACATAATTAATATACTACAATATGTTTAAATAAACGAAAATAATTTCAATTGAAATAGTTAACAATAAGACTTAAAAATTTGTAACTATATAAATATTTAATTTAATATAAATATAAAATTATATAAAGCTTGTTGTAATTTAGTATAATTTTATTTAGTCTACTTTTATTCAGATTAATTTAATATAGAGAGTATGATGTAGTTTTATTTGAATATTTTAGTTTAATTATTTTTTACTTTATCTTATTTCATTAACCAAATTTAAATATTATTCACTTCAAATAAACTCAGTAATTTCTAAATAAATGAAGTTAAATTAAAAAAAATTATATAACTTACATAAAAAAGGCTACATTTAATTGATTTTATTTCAATATATTTAATTTAAAAACTCAAATAAAGTTCGGCCAACTAAATTGAGTCAAATTACATAAAGAAAATTGTAAATTAGAAGTTATGCTTCGAATGATAAATTTATTGTTAAACACTGCATCGAATTTACTATGGTATGCCCCATAGACATCATCTGTAAATAGTACAATAACGACTAAACATAAAACCACTGCAATATGCCATAAAATTTATTATGATAAATCACAACAAAACTTTTTTATGTATTCACACAAAAGAGAAAATATAATAATTAGTTTTAATTATATGTTTGCCTCATTTTATGGCAACAATAATAAATCTAGATTCTGCAATAAGAAGCCTTGTTGAATAGAGGGTCTACAAATGCTCGAACAAAAGCTGATTGTGGCAAAAATGACTTAGTGGTTTAATGCGCAGTAAAGTATGCTACATATATACCTAGTTTTATATACGAACATATTATATACTCCTGCGTTTTGAATGACCTTCAGTGATGATGTTGAATGTTTACTTGTTATACGAATACTAAGTAAGGTGAGTTTTGTATGGTCTCGTTAGCTGTTCGATTTTTAATGACTGCATTTAGAAGTAATTTAATTTTCTATTATTAATTATCTATTTTAATAACACAGGGTTTCAACCTACATTACTTAATTAAGTACCCTTAAAGTATGCTACGCTTAGTATACGTTTTTAAATTTGATAAATAAGAAATAATTTTGACATTATATATAGAAAACTATAGAAAAAAAGTTTTGACAAAATTTTCTAAAGAAATAAAATTTTGAAAATTTTTTTTTATAGAAATAACATTTTGACAAAATTTTCTATAGAAATAATATTTTGACAAAATTTTCTATTGAAATAAAATTTTGACAAAATTTTCTATAGAAATGAAATTTTGACAAAAATTTCTATTGAAATAAATTGTTGATACAATTTTCTATAAAGTAAAATTTTGACACAATTTTCTATAGAAATAAATGTTAACAAAATTTACTATAGAAATAAAATTTTGACAAAATTTTCTATAGAAATGAAATTTTGACAAAATTTTCTATAGAAATAAAATTTTGACAAAATTTTCTATAGAAGTAAAATTTTTATACAATTTTCTATAGACATAAAATTTTAACAAAATTTGCTATAGAAATAAAATTTTGACAAAATTTTATATAGAAGTAAAATTTTAACACAATTTTCTATAGAAATAAAATTTTAACAAACTTTACTAAAGACATTAAATTTTGTCGAAATTTTCTATATCAATAAAATTTGAAAAACTTTCTTTAGAAATAAAATGTTGACAAAATTTTCTGTAGAAATAAAATTTATAAAAACTTCTTATGAAACAAAATTTCGACAAAATATTCTGTAGAAATAAAATTTTGATAAAAATTCTGTAGAAAAAAAAATTTGACAAAATTTTCTATAGAAATAAACTTTTGACAAAATTTTCTATAGAAATAAAATTTTGACAAAATTTTCTATAGAAGTAAAATTTTTATACAATTTTCTATAGACATAAAATTTTAACAAAATTTGCTATAGAAATAAAATTTTGACAAAATTTTATGTAGAAGTAAAATTTTAACAAAATTTACTAAAGACATTAAATTTTGTCGAAATTTTCTATATCAATAAAATTTGAAAAACTTTCTTTAGAAATAAAATGTTGACAAAATTTTCTGTAGAAATAAAATTTATAAAAACTTCTTATGAAACAAAATTTCGACAAAATATTCTGAAGAAATAAAATTTTGATAAAAATTCTGTAGAAAAAAAATGTCTATAGAAATAAAATTTTGACAATATTTTATATAGATATAAAGTTTTAAAAAAAATGTTGTATAGAAATAAAATTGTGACAAAATTTTCTATAGATATAAACTATTGATAAAACTATCCATAGAAATAAAATTTTGACAAAATTTTCTATAGAAATAAAATTTTTGACAAAAATTTCTATTGATATAAAATTTTGACAAAATTTTCTATATAATAAAACTTTGACACAATTTTCTATAGAAATAAATTTTAACAAAATTTACTATAGAAATAAAATTTTGACAAAATTTTCTTTAGAAGTAAAATTATGACACCATTTCCTATAGAAATAAAATTTTAGCAAAATTTGCTATAGACATTAAATTTTGTCGAAATTTTCTATAGAAGTAAAATTTTAAAAGAAAGTTTATAAAAACTTCCTCTAGAAATAAATTTTCGACAAACTTTTCTGTAAAAATAAAATTTGGGTAATATTTCTGTAGAAAAAAAAATCGATAGAAATAAAATTTTGACAAAATTTTCTATAGAAATAAAATTAAAAAAAAAAAAAATTCTATAGAAATAAACTTTTGAAAAAATTTTCTATAGAAATAAAATTTTGACAAAATTATCTATAGAAATAAAATTTTGACAAAATCATCTATACAAATAAAATTATGACAAAATTTTCTATTAATTTTCTATTTTAATAAGACAGGGTTTCAACCTACATTACTTAATTAAGTACCCTTAAAGTATGCTACGCTTAGTATACGTATACGCCTTGTATACGTATAAATTTGATAAATAAGAAATAATTTTGACATTATATATAGAAAACTATAGAAAAAAAGTTTTGACAAAATTTTCTAAAGAAATAAAATTTTGACAAAATTTTCTATAGAAATAAAATTTTGACAAAATTTTCTATAGAAATAAAATTTTGACAAAATTTTCTATAGAAATGAAATTTTGACAAAAATTTCTATTGAAATAAAATGTTGACACAATTTTCTATAAAGTAAAATTTTGACACAATTTCCTATAGAAATAAAATTTTAACAAAATTTGCTACAGACATTAAAAAAAATTACATAAAATTTTGACAAAATTATCTATAGAAATAAAATTTTGACAAAATCATCTATAGAAATAAAATTATGACAAAATTTTCTATTAATTTTCTATTTTAATAAGACAGGGTTTCAACCTACATTACTTAATTAAGTACCCTTAAAGTATGCTACGCTTAGTATACGTATAAATTTGATAAATAAGAAATAATTTTGACATTATATATAGAAAACTATAGAAAAAAAGTTTTGACAAAATTTTCTATAGAAATAAAATTTTGACAAAATTTTCTATAGAAATAAAATTTTGACAAAATTTTCTATAGAAATAAAATTTTGACAAAATTTTCTATAGAAATGAAATTTTGACAAAAATTTCTATTGAAATAAAATGTTGACACAATTTTCTATAAAGTAAAATTTTGACACAATTTCCTATAGAAATAAAATTTTAACAAAATTTGCTATAGACATTAAAAAAAATTACATAAAATTTTGACAAAATTATCTATAGAAATAAAATTTTGACAAAATCATCTATACAAATAAAATTATGACAAAATTTTCTATTAATTTTCTATTTTAATAAGACAGGGTTTCAACCTACATTACTTAATTAAGTACCCTTAAAGTATGCTACGCTTAGTATACGTATAAATTTGATAAATAAGAAATAATTTTGACATTATATATAGAAAACTATAGAAAAAAAGTTTTGACAAAATTTTCTAAAGAAATAAAATTTTGACAAAATTTTCTATAGAAATAAAATTTTGACAAAATTTTCTATAGAAATAAAATTTTGACAAAATTTTCTATAGAAATGAAATTTTGACAAACATTTCTATTGAAATAAAATGTTGACACAATTTTCTATAAAGTAAAATTTTGACACAATTTCCTATAGAAATAAAATTTTAACAAAATTTGCTATAGACATTAAAAAAAATTACATAAAATTTTGACAAAATTATCTATAGAAATAAAATTTTGACAAAATCATCTATAGAAATAAAATTATGACAAAATTTTCTATTAATTTTCTATTTTAATAAGACAGGGTTTCAACCTACATTACTTAATTAAGTACCCTTAAAGTATGCTACGCTTAGTATACGTATAAATTTGATAAATAAGAAATAATTTTGACATTATATATAGAAAACTATAGAAAAAAAGTTTTGACAAAATTTTCTAAAGAAATAAAATTTTGACAAAATTTTCTATAGAAATAAAATTTGACAAAATTTTCTATAGAAATAAAATTTTGACAAAATTTTCTATAGAAATGAAATTTTGACAAAATTTTCTATAGAAATGAAATTTTGACAAAAATTTCTATTGAAATAAAATGTTGACACAATTTTCTATAAAGTAAAATTTTGACACAATTTCCTATAGAAATAAAATTTTAACAAAATTTGCTATAGACATTAAAAAAAATTACATAAAATTTTGACAAAATTATCTATAGAAATAAAATTTTGACAAAATCATCTATACAAATAAAATTAATTTTCTATTAATTTTCTATTTTAATAAGACAGGGTTTCAACCTACATTACTTAATTAAGTACCCTTAAAGTATGCTACGCTTAGTATACGTATACGCTTAGTATACGTATAAATTTGATAAATAAGAAATAATTTTGACATTATATATAGAAAACTATAGAAAAAAAGTTTTGACAAAATTTTCTAAAGAAATAAAATTTTGACAAAATTTTCTATAGAAATAAAATTTTGACAAAATTTTCTATAGAAATGAAATTTTGACAAAAATTTCTATTGAAATAAAATGTTGACACAATTTTCTATAAAGTAAAATTTTGACACAATTTCCTATAGAAATAAAATTTTAACAAAATTTGCTATAGACATTAAAAAAAATTACATAAAATTTTGACAAAATCATCTATAGAAATAGTATTATGACAAAATTTTCTATTAATTATCTATTTTAATGACACAGGTTTTCAACCTATATTACTTAATTAAGTACACTTAAAGTATGCTATCCTTAGTATAAGTTTTTAAATTTGATAAATATGAAATAATTTTGACATTATAGAAAACTATAGAAAAAAAAGTTTTTACAAAATTTTCAAAAAAAATAAAATTTTGACACAATTTTATATAGAAGTAAAATTTGGACAATATTTGCTATAGAAATAAAGTTTTGACAAAATTTTCTATAGAAATAAAATTTTGACAAAATTTTCTATAGAAATAAAATGTTGACAATATTTTCTATAGAATAAAGTTTTGATAAACTTTTCTGTAGAAATAAATTTGTGAGAACATTTTCTATAGAAGTAAAATTTTGAAAACATTTTCTATAGAAATAAAATTTTGACAAAATTTTCTATAGAAATAAAATGTTGGCAATATTTTCTACAGAAATAAAATGTTGACAAAGTTTTCTATAGAAATAAAATTTTGACAAAATTTTCTACAGAAATAAAAAAGTTTTTCTATTAGTTGGTAATTTGAATTTTAATGACAAAGTGTTTCAACGTACATTACTTAAGTAGCCGTAAAGTATGCTATGCTTTGTATAAGTTTTTCCATTTTGATCAATAAGAAATAATTTTGACATTATATATAGAAAACTATAGAAAAAAAGTTTTGACAAAATAAAAAAAATTTTGACAAAATTTTTTATAGAAGTAAAATTTTTTGCAAAATTTTCTATAGAAATAAAATTTTTAAAAAATTTTCTGTAGAAATAAAATTTAGACAAAAAGTTTTATAGAAACAAAATTTTGACAAAATTTTCTGTAGAATTAAAATTTTGACAAGAATTTATATTAATTGGTAATTGAAATTTTAATGACAGTGTATTTGAACCTACGTTACTTAATTAAGTAGCCTTAAAGTATGCTACGTATAAGTTTTACGCATTTCCATTGAAATTAACTTTTCGTTAGGAAAGGTTTCATTTCTTTAGAAAAAGTAACTTTTCTCAGAAAAATTTTGTTGAAATGAAGTGTTTTTTATTTATATTTCGATAAATTTTTTGTATATTGGTATTAATAGTACATACATTTTTTTAAATTCGACGAAAATTTATTTATTTTTTTCGTATATAAATACAGTAAAAAACCATACCATAAATTCCTTGATTAACATTTAAATGTAATCCTATATAAATAAAGGGTCATTTTACCAAAAAAAAAAGCAAATCCCTTTTCACATCCATTTTAGGTGACTTTAATAAATTATATCCCTTTAGCCGTTGTAAGTAATTAATTGATTATATCTACATTCATATTTTTCTTTTCGGCATTATGTTATAAGAAAGGGTAAATATGCCTCTAATCGAAGGGCAAAAAAAAAGACTCAAACCCTAAATCCTTTCTTTTTTATGAGGTTTAACTCTATTTTTCTTATGCGGTTTTTTAAAAACTTCTTCCTTTGGTTTGATATCAAAAGAAATGTATGGAAAAGTTGGAAAAAGTTCATTTACAAAAGAAAAAGCAAAAGAAATCATAAGGGAGGAAGTGGTTCTTTAGAAGCCCAAAAGTACGAAGTTACCGGCAAAAGTTTATTAACATTTCGAATTATATTTTCGAAGACAAAAAAAAAAGAAACAAAACATAGTAGTAGTAGAAGAAATGTAACGACTACAGGCAATATATTTTTGTGCTTCACTATGGTCTTCTCTTCGTAGTGTAACGTTGTGGTTCTTCGATAGTTGATTGTGTCTGTGATTTCCTTCGAAAGCTTACTGAACTAAAATAAAAATTGCTTGACAGACGGCTTGTCAGCAAGCCAGCCAGACAGACAAAAATGTTATGTGTTCGGAATACAAGAGAAAGAATGTAATAGTAGCATAAGTAAAATAAGGCAAACGAAAACTGGGGGCGCCTTAAGGTATGCTGTACAAATAAAGCTTACGGTTATTCACACCTTGCATGTGTTATAATATTTTTTTGTTTACTTTTTCTCTCTGTGGCCAGTTGGGAGGCAGAACTGATGGCTGTAGGCCTGGCATAATATAATTGAATATTAAATTGGAGCAAATTAAATTTACAATAAATTTAGATTTAAAATTAAAATGAAACTAAAAATTATAATTTGATTCACAACAACATTTCCAATTAAAATTTAAAATATGGAATTAAATTCAAATTACAAAAAAAAAAATAAATTTGAAATATGCAATTAAATTTAAATTTAAATTAGTATGAAAATTGCAATTAAAATTTGAATTTAAATTAATAAAAAAAAGGAAATAAAATTTTAATGTAGTAAACATTTTAATTTAAATTAAAAAAAGAACAAAAAAATTAAAATTTTTAATTTTGCCGATGGCAAGGTATCTTAAAACTTCTTACCATCGCCTTCTAAATTGTAAGTTAGTCCATACGGGGTATATATTAAACAAAAAAGGCCGATTAAATACGTATATAATTCAGTTGGACAAAATTTTCTATAGAAATAAAATTTTGCCAAAATTTTCTAAAGAAATAGAATTTTGACAAAATTTTCTAAAAATTTGACTAAATTTTCTATAGAAATACAATTTTGACAAATTTTTCTAGAGAAATTATATTTTGACAAAATTTTCTATAGAAATAAAATGTTGACAAAATTTTCTATAGAAATAAAATTTTGACAAAATTTTCTTGAAAAATAAACTTTTGAAAAAGTTTCTATATAAATAAAATTTTGATAAAATTTTCTATAGAAATGAAAATTTGACAAAATTTTCAATTTTGACAAAATTTCTCTATAGAAATAATATTTTGACAAATTTTTCTAGAGAAACAATATTTTGACAAAAGTTTCTATAGAAACAAAATTTTGTATAGAAACAAAATTTTGACAAAATTTTCTATAGAAATAAAATTTTGACAAAATTTTCTATACAAATAAAATTTTGACAACATTTTCTATAGAAATAAAATGTTGACAAAATTTTCTAGAAAAATAATATTTTGACACAATTTTCCATAGAAATAAAGTTTTGCAAAATTTTCTATAGAAATAAAATTTTGACAAAATTTTCTTTAGAAATAAAATTTTGACAAAATTTTCTATAGAAATAAAATTTTGACAAAATTTTCTAGAGAAACCAAATTTTGACAAATTTTCTATAGGAATAAAAATATGACTAAATTTTCTATGGAAATACAATTTTGACAAAGTTTTCTAGACAAATTATATTTTGACAAAATTTTCTATAGAAATAAAATTTTGACAAAATTTTTATATAGAAATAAAATTTTGACAAAATTTTTTATAGAAATAAAATTTTGACAAAATTTTCAATTTTAACATAATTTCTCTAGAGAAATAATATCTTGACAAATTTTTCTAGAGAAATAATATTTTGACAAAAGTTTCTATAAACAAAATAATATTTGACAAAAGTTTCTATAGAAAGAAAATTTTGACAAAATTTTCTTTAGAAATAAAGTTTTGACAAAATTTTCTATAGAAATAAAATTTTGACAAAATTTTCTATAGAAATAAAATTTTGTCAAAATTTTCTATAGAAATAAAATTTTGAAAAAGTTTCTATATAAATAAAATTTTTACAAAATTATCTATAGAAATAAAATTTTGACAAAATTTTCTATAGAAATAAACTTTTGACAAAATTTTCTATAGAAATAAAATTTTGATAAAATTTTCTATAGAAACAAAATGTTGACAAAATTTTCTATAGAAATACAATTTTGACAAAATTTTCTATAGAAATAAAATTTTGCAAAATTTTCTATATAAATAAAATTTTGAAACAATTTTTCAATAGAAATAAAATTTTGACAAAATTTACTATAGAAATAAAACTTGTGACAAAATTTCCAAGAGAAATAATATTTTGACAAAAGTTTCTATAGAAACAAAATTTTGACAAAATTTTCTATAGAAATAAAATTTTGACAAAATTTTCTAGAGAAATACTATTTTGACAAAAGTTTCTATAGAAACAAAATTTTGTAGAGAAATAATATTTTGACAAAAGTTTCTATAGAAACAAAATTTGGACAAAATTTTTTATAGGAATAAAATTTTGTCAAAAATTTCTATAGAAATAAAATTTTGACAAAATTTTCTATAGAAATAGAATTTTGACAACATTTTCTATAAAAATAAAATTTTGACAATATTTTCTATAGAAATAAAATTTTGACAAAATTTCTATAGAAATAAAATTTTGACAAAAATTTTCTATATAAATAAAATTTTGACAAAATTTTGTATCGTAATAAAATTCTGACAAAATTTTCTATAGAAATAAAATTTTGACAAAATTTTCTATAAAAATAAAATTTTGACAAAATTTTCTATAGAAATAAAATTTTGTCAAAACTTTCTATAGAAATAAAATTGTGACAAAATTTTCTATAAAAATGAAATATTGGCAATATTTTCTATAGAAATAAAATTTTGACAAAATTTCTATAGAAATAAAATTTTGACAAAAATTTTCTATAGAAATAAAATTTTGACAAAATTTTGTATCGTAATAAAATTCTGACAAAATTTTCTATAGAAATAAAATTTTGACAACACTTTCTATAGAAATAAAATGTTGACAAAATTTTCTATAGAAATACAATTTTGACAAAATTTTTTATAGAAATAAAATGTTGACAAAATTTTCTATAGAAATAAAATTTCTACAAAATTTTCTATAGAAATAAAATTTTGACAAAATTTTCTGCAGAAAGAAAATTTTGACAACATTTTCTATAGAAATAACATTTTAACAAAATTTTCTATAGAAATAAAATTGTGACAAAATTTTCTATAGAAAGTAAATTTTGACAAAATTTTCTATAGAAATACAATTTTGACAAAATTTTCTATAGAAATAAAATTTTGACAAAATTTTCTATAGAAATAAAATGTTGACAAAATTTTCTATGGAAATAAAATTTCTACAAAATTTTCTATAGAAATAAAATTTTGACAAAATTTTCTGCAGAAATAAAATTTTGACAACATTTTGTATAGAAATAACATTTTAACAAAATTTTTC
The DNA here is from genome assembly GCF_050003625.1 of Haematobia irritans. NCBI lineage: Eukaryota > Metazoa > Arthropoda > Insecta > Diptera > Muscidae > Haematobia > Haematobia irritans. Next base: position 114,202,195 of record NC_134401.1, read on the forward strand.
TATAGAAATAAAATTTTGACAAAATTTTCTATAGAAAGTAAATTTTGACAAAATTTTCTATAGAAATAAAATTTTGACAAAATTTTGTATCATAATAAAATTTTGACAAAATTTTGTATCGTAATAAAATTTTGACAAAATTTTCTATAGAAATAAAATATTGGTAGTTTATTTTGGCGATATGGACCAATTTTTATGTGATTGGGGATCGGCTACATAAAACTGTAGACCGATATGGATCAATTTTGGCATGGTTGTCAGCGGCCATGTACTAGCTTAATGTACCAAATTTCAACCGAATTGGATGAATTTTGCTCCTTCAAGAAGTTCCGTAGATCAAATTTGGGGATCGATTTATATGGGGACTATATATAATTATGAACCGATATGGACTAATTTTTGCATGGTTGTTAGAGACCATATACTAAAACCACGTACCAAATTTCAACCGGATCGGATGAAATTTGCTTCTCTAAGAGGCTCCGGTTTATATGGGGTCTATACGCAAAAGTGGTCCAATATGGCCCATTTGCAATGCCATCCGACCTACATCAATAAAAACTACTTGTGCCAAGTTTCAAGTCGATAGCTTGTTTCGTTCGGAAGTTAGCGTGATTTCAACAGACGGACGGACATGCTTAGATCGACTCAGAATTTCATCACGACCCAGAATAGGTATACTTTATGGGGTCTTAGAACAATATTTCGATGTGTTACAAACGGAATGACAAAATTAATATACCCCCATCCTATGGTGGAGGGTATAAACATTTATTTTAACTTTAATTTATATTAAAATTACTTTTTTATCAAAAAAAAAATAAAAGTTAAATTTGAAATTAAAATTAAAAATTAAATTTGAAATTAAAATTGAAATTAAAATTGCCATTTTGTCCCCTCTTAATTTTGTCGCAAGTATCAATCTAGGGCCTGTGGTACTTTTCTAAGCTTCCAAGCTTGTATACACTCTTCCCCAACTTCCCAAAATTAAAAAAAAAATAGACATGAAATGAAAATTTACCTCATTTCCTTAAATTTAAATTTTTAATATTAATTAAAACTAAAATTAATTATTATTTCATTTAGTATTAAAATGACATAAAATTTAAATTTATATGTACCTAGCAAAAAAAGCGTCGCCAAAAAAGTAATGAAAATGGTCTTTTTGGATCCAGAAGTGGTGCAAAATTGGCGCAGAAGCGATGAATTTAACGTGGGCTTGGCATAGGACGAATGTCCACCATTTCAACAGCCGTTGCACTGAATATGCACCACTTCTTTAGATGTAATTCGAATTCAGTGTTTTGGATGTGAATTAAAAAATTTTGTGGTATTTTGACAAATAATTAATGTTTATAATTTTTATATGATTTTTAATGCAATTTAAGGCTAGTTTGAAACCCTTGATCTCGAATATTTTCAAAATTTCGCATTTTTTCTAGAATGAATTTAGAAAAATTTTCGGCAAATTTTATATAATTTGTAGCATTTTTTAATCCTTACCCTGTTTTTAACATATTTGCCACAAAAATGTTAAAATTGCCCTTTGAAAGTATGAAAAAATCGAATTATAAAGAATTGAATTAAAAGAACTTCCCGAGTAGTTAAAATGAAGAACATCTCTGGAAGGACATTTTTGGAAGTGCTTTTAAAGTTGTGCATTTAGAAGTACTTCCAAATTTATTGCTGGTTTATAAAAATTGTATTTTAACTTTAATTTTAATTAAATGGTAATTTCAAAAAACCAAAAAAAAAAAAAAAAATAAAATTTAAATTGCTATTAAAATACATAAATTAAAATTAAAGTTAAAATTTAAATTGAAATTAAAATTAAAATTAAAATTAAAATTAAAATTAAAATTAAAATTAAAATTAAAATTAAAATTAAAATTAAAATTAAAATTAAAATTAAAATTAAAATTAAAATTAAAATTAAAATTAAAATTAAAATTAAAATTAAAATTAAAATTAAAATTAAAATTAAAATTAAAATTAAAATCAAAATCAAAATTGAAATGAGAATTAAACTTAAAATTAAAATTAAGATTAAGATTAAGATTAAGATTAAGATTAAGATTAAGATTAAGATTAAGATTAAGATTAAGATTAAGATTAAGATTAAGATTAAGATTAAGATTAAGATTAAGATTAAGATTAAGATTAAGATTAAGATTAAGATTAAGATTAAGATTAAGATTAAGATTAAGATTAAGATTAAGATTAAGATTAAGATTAAGATTAAGATTAAGATTAAGATTAAGATTAAGATTAAGATTAAGATTAAGATTAAGATTAAGATTAAGATTAAGATTAAGATTAAGATTAAGATTAAGATTAAGATTAAGATTAAGATTAAGATTAAGATTAAGATTAAGATTAAGATTAAGATTAAGATTAAGATTAAGATTAAGATTAAGATTAAGATTAAGATTAAGATTAAGATTAAGATTAAGATTAAGATTAAGATTAAGATTAAGATTAAGATTAAGATTAAGATTAAGATTAAGATTAAGATTAAGATTAAGATTAAGATTAAGATTAAGATTAAGATTAAGATTAAGATTAAGATTAAGATTAAGATTAAGATTAAGATTAAGATTAAGATTAAGATTAAGATTAAGATTAAGATTAAGATTAAGATTAAGATTAAGATTAAGATTAAGATTAAGATTAAGATTAAGATTAAGATTAAGATTAAGATTAAGATTAAGATTAAGATTAAGATTAATTTAGTAACATTTTTAATTTTAGCTTCAATTTAAATTTAAATTACTATTTTATCACCTAGGGCCTGTGTTACTTTTGGAAGCTTCAACTGCCTAACATGAAAAGAAAAAAAAACAAAACAAAAAGAAATGAAACCTTACCTCATTCCCTCCAGTACACCGCATTATATCTTTAGTTTGCTATTATCAGTATGAGGATATATATTTTTTTCTATTTTCTTTTTAACATTCATGTCTGGTCTGATGGTTTGGCATGGATGACTGAAAGGCTACCGTTCATGCTTACTGCTGGAACAAATGTCTATTTATGCATACAAGCAAAGTTGTCTTGTCGTTGACATTGTGTGTGTGTTTTTTTTTCTAAAAGAACATTTACTTGACTAGAATATGTTGTCATGAATGACAGAATTTAACGTGGCAAGGATTCTACCACAATTCACTATCTGTCATCATTCAAACACCATCCACGAGCAATCAACGTAAAAAACCAAACAGTTGACAAAAAAAAGGAATCTTTTTATCATTGATGTGCTAGACACTCGTTTGGGAAGCATGGGAATCAGAATCTTCATGCTGATATTTTTTGAGGAAAATTCTCTTTTTCGTACCATATTCTTTTTGGGTTGGATAAGGTTTCTTAACAAATTTCGAATATTCAATTCGTGAGTATTTAAAGTGAGTTTGATGTTGAATGGCCTAAAAATTGTAAAGATAAAATCCTTTTTGTATCCTTTCTGGTTCGATGTTCTCTCACTGGCCTTAGTTTTTGTTTTTTCTTTATCGCTAACCAAAGAAACCTCAAGTTGAGAACATATACATTTTGATGTTGTTACCATCTTGGTATATGTTTTGATAGAATGCCAAAAACCATATAACAGCAATGCTTTGATAGAAGCCTAGTTTTTGTTTCTCCCTTTTTGGCAGACATGATTGTATAATGCGGTTTCTCATACAATCCGACAAACTTGATGTCAAAAACCCTTAGCTCATGTTCATATATTTACATTTAGCTGTATAAGTAAAAGCAAAAAACTTGACTCATCCATAAAGTATGCATTTTTCTTGGGTAACCCTAATGAAATCCTTAAAATAGGCAATGGAATTATTAAATATTAATTTTAGCCACGGTTTGGCAGCAGAAGAGCTATTCTCTTAATAGAGACATAATTATCTTCTGATATACTAAAGTCTTCTAGTGGTTTTTATTCTTAATTTCGTTGATATAACGGACATTATTTGCAGGCGTAGAGCGTTGCTCGGAAAAAGGTAGTCGAAATTGCATACAAAAAAGTTGGTCATAAGAGACATGTCCCGACATTTTATTACACAGAAAAATAATTCACGAAAATTTTTCCAATTAAAGTCTTAATTTGGGTTTTAAAAAATATTCAATTAAAAATGTCATTGATTCGACAAATGTTTTAATTGAAACAAAAATCAATCAAAACAAGTAAGTAAAGTAGAAAGTCGCGCGGGGCCGACTATATCATACCCTAAACCATCCTTACTGAATTAGTAAACATAAGCATTTGTGGGGTAACATTGATATAGGTATGGCAGATAAACCGCAGTTGTATATTTAAGAAAATTAAGGGGTACATGTTTATGGGTGCTTTGTATCAATCTGGCTATAGCTCATAGTCAGTGTTGCCAGGGAAAATGTTCGGTTTACCCTACAAGGACAAAAAAAGTTCCCTACTTTCCCATACATTCCCAAACAATTTTCCCTACAATATTTTTCGTTAAATTTAAACAAATTTTACAAAATAAAAATGGTTTTAAGTACTTTATTATGACATGAATATGCAACGTATATAACTTAGAATATAAATTTGTATTACCACCACGGTTGCCACAGTTGGTAGAATTCTACCCAAAATAGTATTTTTTTTTTGTTAAATCTCTATAAAAATAAAATTTTGGAAAAAGTTTTTATAAACAAATTTTTGTGAGAAATTTTTCTATAGAAATAAAATTTTGACAAAAAATTCTACAGAAATAAAATTTTGAAAAAAAAAATTTATAGAAATAATATTTTGAAAAAAAATTCTATAGAAATACAATTTTGAGAAAATTTTCTAAAGAAATAAAATGTTGACAAATTTTTCTACAGGAATAAAGTTTTGACAAAAATTTCCATAGAAATATTTGTTTGATAGGTTAAAGTGGCAGCCCGATTAAGATTCAGGCTCACTTAGACTATTCAGTCCATTGTGATAGATTGTTTGGTAGATTTGTGGTAATCTTCAAATTTTGTTAGATTTTTTTTTTTTTGCCACGAGTGGTAACTATTGTTACCACACATTGTTAAAGATCAAGCCTTGCCGGCTTATAATTTTCTTCTCTAGAGCCACCAAAGTGTAAAAAATCTTACAAATTGTGTTGAATGAAAATGTCCCTACATTGTGGCCCACGTCCCTATAAGACGCTAAATATTACACTGGCTGTAGTTGATATTTCACCTACGGACTTAGTATGTCACTAATATTGTGTCCATTATTAAACAACAACTTTCACAATTTTTGTTGGGTTATTTACAATGGACTGAATAGCCTAAGTGAGTCTGAAACTTAATCGGGCTGCCACTTTAACCTAACTTTAATCTCATTCCATAGTGTTTCCAAGCGGACACATGTACCTCCTGAAAGTATGCAAAAAAAAAAAAAAAAAAAAAAAAAAACTATATATATATATATATATATATATATATATATATATATATATATATATATATATATATATATATATATATATATATATATATATATATATATATATATATATATATATATATATATATACATATATATATATTCTGGGTCGCGGTGAAATTCTGACTCGATATAAGCATGTCCGTCCGTCTGTTGAAATCACGCTAACTTCCGACCGAAACAAGCTATCGACTTGAAACTTGGCACAAGTAGTTGTTATTGATGTAGGTCGGACGGCATTGCAAATGGGCTATATTGGACCACTTTTACGTATAGACCCCATATAAACCGATCCCCAGAGGCTCCGCACTCTTAGAGAAGCAAATTTCATCCCAGCCGGTTGAAATTTGGTGCGAGCCGTAAGTATATGGTATCCAACAACCATGCAAACATTGGTTCATATCGGTCCATTAAAACCGATCACCAGATTTGAACTCCGGAGCCTCTTGGAAGAGCAAAATTCATCCGATCCGGTTGAAATTTGGTACATGCTGTAAGTATATGGTCTCTAATAACCATGCAAAAATTGGTCCATATCGGTTCATAATTATATATAGCCCCCACATAAATCGATCCCCCAATTTGATCTCCGGAACTTCTTGGAGGAGCAAAATTCATCCAATTCGATTGAAACTTGGTACATTAAGCTAGTATATGGTCGCTAACAACCATGCCAAAATTGGTCCATATCGGTCTAAAGTTATATGTAGCCGATCCCCAATCACACAAAAATTGGTTCATATCGCCAAAAATAAGCACCAATATTTCTATAGAAAATTTTGTCACAATTTTATTTCTATAGAAAATTTTGTCAAAATTTTATTTCTATAGAAAATTTTGTCAAAAATTTATTTCAATAGAATATTTTGTCAAAATTTTATTGCTATAGAAAATTTTATCAAAATTTTATTTCTATAGAAAATTTTGTCAAACTTTTATTTCTATAGAATATTTTGTCAAAATTTTATTGCTATAGCAAATTTTGTCAAAATTTGATTTCTAAAGGAAATTTTGTCAAAAATTTACTTCTATAGAAAATTTTGTCAAAATTTTATTTCTATAGAAAATTTTGTCAAAAATGTATTTCTATAGAAAATTTTGTCAAAATTTTATTTCTATAGAAAATTTTGTCAATATTATACTTCTATAGAAAAATTTTATCAAAATTTTATTTCTATAGAAAATTTTGTCAAAATTTTATTTCTGTAGAAAATTTTTGCACAATTTTATTTCTATAGAAAATTTTTGCAAAATTTTATATCTAAAAAAAAATTTATTGCTATAGCAAATTTTGTCAAAATTTGATTTCTAAAGGAAATTTTGTCAAAAATTTACTTCTATAGAAAATTTTGTCAAAATTTTATTTCTATAGAAATTATTTTCAAAATTTTATTGCTATAGAAAATTTTGCCAAAATTTAATTTCTATAGAAAATTTTGTCAACATTTTATTTCTTTCGAAAATTTTGTCAAAATCTTATTTCTATAGAAAATTTTGTCAAAATTTTACTTCTATAGAAAAATTTTATCAAAATTTTATTTGTATAGAAAATTTTGTCAAAATTTTATTTCTATAGAAAATGTTGTCAAAATTTTATTTCTATAGAAAATTTTGTCAAAATTGTATTTCTATAGAAAATTTTGACAAATTTTTCTTTCTATAGAAACTTTTTCAAAATTTTATTTCTATAGAAAATTTTGTCAAAATTTTTTTCCTGTAGAAAATGTTGTCAAAATTTTATTGCTATAGAAAATTTTGTCAAAATTTTATTTCTATAGAAAATTTTGTCAAAATTTTATTTCTATAGAAAATTTTGTCAAAATTGTATTTCTATAGAAAATTTTGTCAACATTTTATTTTTATGGAAAATTTTGTCAAAATTTTATTTCTATAGAAAATTTTGTCAAAATTGTATTTCTATAGAAAATTTTGTCAACATTTTATTTTTATGGAAAATTTTGTCAAAATTTTATTTCTATAGAAAATTTTATCTAAATTTAATTTCTATAGAAAATGTTGTAAAAATTGTATTTCTATAGAAATTTTTTCACAATTTTATTTCTATAGAAAATTTTGTCAAAATTTTATTTCTATAGAAATTTTTTCACAATTTTATTTCTATAGAAAATTTTGTCAAAATTTTATTTCTATAGAAAATTTTGTCAAAATTTTATTTTTATACAAAATTTTGTCAAAATTTTATTTCTATAGAAAATTTTGTCAAAATTTTATTTCTATAGAAAATTTTGTCAAAATTTTATTTCTATAGAAAATTTTGTCCAACCGAATTATATACGTATTTAATCGGCCTTTTTTGTTTAATAAAACCCCGTATGGACTAACTACAATTTAGAAGACGGTGTTAAGAAGTTTTAAGATACCTTGCCATCGACAAGTGTTACCGCAACCCAAGTAATTCGATTGTGGATGACAGTCTGTAGTAGAAGTTTCTACGCAATCCATGGTGGAGGGTACATAAGATTCGGCCTGGCCCAACTTATGGCCGTATATACTTGTTGTTTTTTTGCTTACCGTCTGGACCAGTGCCACTACACAGAAAAAATATTTTTTGTAATTTTTTAATTGAAATGTCTTCAATCACAGAAATGATACTATCAATCACTTAAGTCAATTTTTTTGTTTCAATTAAAAAATTGTTTGAACCAATTAAATTTTTAATTGAATATTTTTTTTGAAATTCAACTTATATATTAATTGGATAAATGTTGGTCATATGTTTTTCTGTGTACATAAAATCGTTAAATTCGTGTTTTTCTCTACACAATTTTGTGTCACTTTTTTTTACACTTTGCGTATACTGCAAATTACACTCTTTTGAAACTGGCACTGGCTCACTGATCTCCGCGTCACATCGTGACGTCGTTATCATTGTCCTCCTGAATACAAGAGCTTTTCATGATAATTGTAAAATTAGATCCCATAGAAAACCTGTTTACTTTAATGATGGTATTTGTATTGTATATCCCAGCTTTTAAATTCTGGTCCTGTTTACAATGACATTCAAAGAAACTCCTCCCACTAACAATTGCCAAAGGTCAACAAACCAATTCTACCGTGTTGGATCATTTACAAACTCCTCTGGTAAGGTTTAAAATATTGACCATGTTCAATAATTGAAAAAACAAACATTTTAACGTTATACACTTCCTAAGTCAATACATGGAGCCTGAAAGTATGCTTTCCCCACTGCCCCCAAAATTAATGTATTAGCTAGCACTACCCTAGTTGTAGACTCTTTGGAGTTTTTTGTTTTGTTTTTTTAGTGGCAACCCTCGTGTACAAAGAATAAACTACGCATTTTATTTATGTCCTCCTATTTATTTGTGTTCCATTAAGAAAATTAAAAAAGGAAACACCAAAGGAATAAATGGATGTTTAAAAAAAAACATTGTGGGAGCAAATATCACATCGAAGGTAACACCATATTTGACATTGAGGTCGTGTGTCATGGTTGTTAACCGACAAAAAATAGGGAGGCAACATAGAATGAAACAATTTCACTACCAATAGGAGAGTGCTATGTAGGTGGGATAAAAATAAAATATATGGCAAGTCGTATACAAACAAATGGTGATTACCTTCACTCCTATAAGTATGCTTCTCCTTGATAAAGTGTCGGAAATGGGAAAATATTGCTTTTTAGTAAAAGTTCACTTAGGTATTATTATTAAGCCATTTGAATCTAGAAGAGCTTTTAATAAATCACTAAAACGTGTTGGTTAAGCAAAATCATTGGCATGTCCCTTAACATGACTCATTGGAGATTGTTTGCCAGATATTTTGTATACTCACCCTCAAGACTCCTGTGGTCTTAGGCTTTAATTTCATACAATAGAACACTGAAAATAGGCATTATGAGAAGGAATTTGGTCAACAGAAAAATTACATATTATTTTTGATATAAAAATGTGTGCCACTGTGGTTTTCTCCATCCCTAAGGTATACTACATTTTTTTAAACATTACCTTTGATTATATTCTAAGAACTCTATTAAATTACCAGTCGAATTGCCTTAACTTTAGACCGATAAAAAGTAATATTAATGTAAAATTTGAACATTTCTATGAATCATCTAGACCATATTTTTTCATTATCACATTTATCAATTCCATAGAAAATCATTGCCTATATTAAGGCTCATAAAAATTTATTACATATTTCCTGAAGTTATTTAACTTGTAATAGAAGATAAGAGAATTTCTTTTTATCACAGCAAAAAGACAAGACCATTATAATGTAATATTTGTATGCGAAAATATCACAGTACAATTTTTTTGCTCTTGAAAACATTAGATTGGTGATTGAAATTCCATTAGCTACAATATCATTAAACAGTACTGCTATTGAAGAATACAATTTTGTATTTAAATGAAAACTTTTTCGAATTATTAAGCCTTTAAAAAAATGACGAAATGCTTCTTAACAAATGTCATGTATTTTCCTTTATAAATTGAGAACAAATCATTGCCTACATTAATGTTAAAAAAAAATATATCTTTTTCATATAAAACTCTTGATGCCAATCTTTATCTTAGCTTGTTTAGTCATAATTTCAACAAATATTTACCCACATCACAAGGCAAAAAGTTACTAATTATCTTTCATAATATTTAACGGAAAAAACAACTCACCACATTTTCAAAAGTTCTGTAATAAAGTCGAACAAAATGTCATTAGCATAACCTTAAAACTTTTGAGGTTTTTGTTCTCGCTAGAAATTCTCCACAAACCATACAAAATTCTCTTTAATTGACAGCGGCCTTCACTTCCATAACTTGAATATGTTTTATATTGCCGACTTTTAGGCTTTTTTGCGGTTTTCTCTTGTTTGTTCCTGTTTTTAATATGGCTGTGTGTATTTCTGTTTCTGTTTTTTTTTTTTTTTTTTGTAATAGGCCTATATAAAGTTTTATGACTAAAAAATTAATGATTATCGCGAAAGAGAGGAAAAAGGCAAAGAAAACGAAATAAAGGAAAACGTAGAGAAAACCTCGTCTGCCATACTCATTCATTTAATATCCTGTCAATCTCATTACCCAAATACGCCAGCATCAATACTCAACCATAGACAAAGAGAAACCATCGAAGGTAAATACACACACACACGCATACATTTGCAAACATTCTTAGCCAAGCAACTGAATTTCTATAGAAGTGTATATGTGAGCACCAGACAATGCCTATTATGCAATGATATTTCGTTACTGACACATGCCATTGCTTGACTGTCGAAGTATGTTTAAATATTTTTTTTTGTTTTGTACAATTCATAGCTACTTATAGACACTGTTTGGTATATACTTAAGTCATTTGAAAATGTTCACATTTTTTGTATTAGAAATACAAATGGGATATTTTCGACACTTTGAATTTATTATACCCTTCACCACTACTGTGGTACAGGGTATAATAAGTTTGTGCATTTGTATGTAACGCCAAGAAGGAGTAATCATAGACCAACCTTTTAGTATACGGATCGGCTTAGAATTAAATTCTGAGTCGATTTAGCGATGTCCGTCTGTTGATGTTGATTGATGTATTTTTGTGAGCAAAGTACAGCTCGCAGTTTTAGTCCGATTGTCCTAAAATTTGGTACAGGGTCCTGTTTCGGCTCAAAGACGATCCCTACTGATTTTGGAAAAAATCGGTTCAGATTTAGATATAGCTGCCATATATATTTTTCACCGATCTGGTCATAATTTGCGTGTATATCAACCGATCTTCCTCAAATTCCGTACATCCGAATATTTTATGAGTCTCGCAAAATTTGTAAAATATCAGCCAAATCGGTTCAGATTTAGATATAGCTCCCATATATAGCTTTCGCCCGATTTACACTCATTTGCCCACAGAGGTCAACTTTTTGCTCCGATTTAGTTGAAATTATGCATAGGGAGTAGAATTAGCATATGACCACAGAGGCCAATTTTTAACTCCGATTTAGTTGAAATTTTGCACAGGGAGTAGAATTAGCATTGTTGCTATGCGTGCCAAATTTGGTTGACATCGGTTTAGATTTAGATCTAGCTCCCATATATATGTTTTTCTGATTTCGACAAAAATGGTCAAAATAGCAACATTTTCCTTGTTAAATCGCCACTGCTTAGTCATGCAAAAATGAATCTAATTTTCCTAAACTTCTAATACATATATATCGAGCGATAAATCATAAATAAACCTTTTCGAAGTTTCCTTAAAATTGCTTCAGATTTAAATGTTTCCCATATTTATACCCTGCGCCACACTGTGGAAGAGGGTATTATAAGTTAGTGCATATGTTTGTAACACCCAGAAGGAGACGAGATAGACACATGGTGTCTTTGGCAATAATGCTCAGGGTGGGTCCCTGAGTCGATATAACCATGTCCGTCTGTCCGTCCGTCCATCCGTCCGTACGTCTGTCTGTGAACACATTTTTGTGATCAAAGTCTAGACCGCAATTTTAGTCCAATCGCCTTCAAGTTTGGCACATGTTCCTAGTTTGGGTCAGAATAGAACCCTATTGATTTTGGAAGAAATCGGTTCAGATTTAGATATAGCTCCCATATATATCTTTTGCCCGATATGCGCTAATATGGACCCAGCAGCCAGAGTTTTATACCGATTTGCTTGAAATTTTGTACAAACATAACACTTAGTCGTATAGTCAAGTGTGCACAATTTGATTGAAATCGGTTCAGATTTAGATATAGTTCCCATATATATCCTTCGCCCGATATGGACTTATATGGCCCCAGAAGCCAGATTTTTGGTCGAATTTGGTTGAAATTTTGCACTAGGAGTACAATTAGTAGTATAGTCAAGTGTGCAAAATTTGATTGAAATCGGTTCAGATTTAGATATAGCTCCCATATATATCTTTCGCCCGATATGGACTAATATGGTCCTAAAAGCCAGAGTTTTCGCCCAATTTGGTTGAAATTTTGCACAGGGAGTAGATTTAGCATTGAAGCTATGCGTGCCAAATTTGATTGAAATCGGTTCAGATTTAGATATAGCTTCCATATATATTTTTCGCCCGATATGGACTTATATGGCCCCAGAAGCCAGAGTTTTGACCCAATTTGGTTGAAATTTTGCACTAGGAGTACAATTAGTAATATAGTCATGTGTGCCAAATTTGATTGAAATCGGTTCAGATTTAGATATAGCTCCCATATAAATGTTTTTCTGATTTCGACACACTGAAAAAACAGTGAACCCACCAGGAAGAAAACTTTCGGTTAATTTTAGAAAATTTTGAAAATTTGTAGAAAATTTTAACTAAACAGTATTACAAACGTTGGCATCACGCCGATGTCATAAAAATAAGTAAATATTTTTCCACAAATACAAGAAAATTTATTAGACATAACTAAGTTTTTTTCACTTGTTAAAGAAAAATTTGTAGTTTGAAGGAAAAACTTGGAGTTCAAAATTGCAAGAATGTCTATAGTGACATACGAAGTTAATGATGGACGCATTTTTTGTAAAATTTACAAATTTTAAGAAATTCTGAACTATTTTGTGGAAGACACGAATTTAGTTAATCTTTATGCTTCATTTGAGTATATTTTTTTCCTAGGGTTTAGTTAATTTAACTTACGTACACAAAACAGTATTAGAGTAAAGAAAACTTTCTCCAAACATAATATTTCTATGAACTAAAATAAAGTTAAATTGGCTTTAGTGAAATAGAGAGTTCACTTTTTTTTTGAGTGTATGGGAGCTATATATGATTATAGACCGATATGGACAAATTTGTGCATGGTTGTTAGAGACCATATACTAACATCACGTACCAAATTTCAACCGGATCTAATGAAATATTCACTCCGTAGGTCAAATCTGGCGATCGGTTTATATGGCGGCTATATATAATTGTGAACCGATATGGATCAATTTTTACATAGTTCTTAGATAGCACATATTAACACCACGTACCACATTTCAACTGGATCGGATGAATTTTGCACGTTTAAGAAGTTCAAGTATGGGGATCGGTTTATATGGGGGCTATATAGAATTATCGACCGATATGGACCAATTTTTGCATGGTCATTCAAGACCATATACTAATATCATGTACCAAATTTCAACCGGATCGGATGAATTTTGCTGGTTTAAGAGGCTACGGAGTTCAAATATGGGGATCGGTTTATATGGGCGCTATATATAATTATGAACCGATGTGGACCAATTTTTGCATGGTTGTTAGAGACCATATACCAATACCATGTACCAAATTTTAGCCGGATCGGATGAAATTTGCTTCTCTTAGAGGCTCCTCAACACAAATCGGGGGATCGGTTTATATGGGGGGCTATATATGTAATTATGGACTGAAGTGGACCAATTTTTGCATTATTGTTAGAGACCATATACCAACACCATGTACCAAATTTCAGTCGGATCGAATGAAATATGCTTCTCTTAGAGGCTCCACAAACCAAATCTGGGGATCGGTTTATATGGGGGCTATATATAATTAAGGACCGATATGGACCAATTTTTGCATGGTTGTTAGAGACCATATACCAACATCATGTACCAAATTTCAGTCGGATAGGATGAAGTTTTCTTCTCTTTGAGGCTCCGCAAGCCAAATCTGAGGATTGGTTTATATGGGGGCTATATATAATTATTGACCGATGTGGACCAATTTTTGCTTAGTTGTTAAAGACCATATACTTACACCATGTACAAAATTTCAGCCGGATCGGATGAAATTTGCTTGTCTTAGAGGCTTCGCAAGTCAAATCGGGGGATCGGTTTATATGGGGGCTATATGTAATTATGGACTGATATGGACCAATTTTTGCATGGTTGTTAGAGACCATATGCTAACACCATGTACCAAATTTCAACCGGATCGGATGAAATTTGCTTATCTATGAGGCTCCGCAAGCTAAATCTGAGGGTCGGTTTATAATGGGGCTATACGTAAAAGTGGTTCGATATGGCTCATTTGCAATACCATCCGACCTACATCAATAACAACTATTTGTGGCAAGTGTCATGTCGATAGCTTGTTTCGTTCGGAGGTTGACGTGTTTTCAACAGACGTACGGACGGACATGCTTAGATCGACTCAGAATTTCACCACGACCCAGAATACATACACTTTATGGAGTCTTATAGCAATATTTCGATGTGTTACAAACGGAATGACAAAGTTAATATACCCCCCATCCTATGGTGGAGGATAAAATTAAAATAAAATCAAAAATAAAGCATAAAACATAAAAATTAAAAATTAAAAACTAAAAATCAAATATTAAAAATTAATTATATATTAAACAAAAATTAAATAAAACAAGTATATACAACACTAAGTTCGACCGGGCCGAATCTTAAATACCCACCACCATGAGCCAAATATTAGGGTGTCCTTTGAAATTTCAGGAGGGCTTGAGGACTTGAGGACACTTCCCGAAGATAAATTTAAAGATTTCACCTATGAGGACTATATCAGATTCTGGATTTATAAGAAACATTTTTGTTTGAATTTTAGAGGAATCAATAACATCTCTTGTAAGTGTGCAAGAAAATTATAAAATAACGTCTTGATTTGAAATCTTAAATCTGTAGAAGTAAAATCTGGAAATTTTACATTGAGTTCCAAGCAATTTTCATGATCAGTGCGCCTTCTACACCCTCAAGAAGTGAAGTCGGTCTATGTTATATGGAGGCATTATCAAATGGACCGATAAAAACTTAATCCGATACACGTTTTTGTGAGCCTAAAATACCAGAATATTTACAATTTCAGGCAAATCAGATAAAAACTACGGTTTCTAGAAAGCCAAGGAGTCAAATCGGGAGATCGTTCTTATGGGGGCTATACCAAAACATGGACCGATACTTACTATTTTTGGCACACCTCTTTATGGTCATAAAATACCTCTAGATTTCAAATTTCAGGCAAAATGGATAAAAACTACGATTTCTATAAGCCCAAGACCCCAAATCGGGAGGTCGGTTTATATGGGGACTATATCAAAACCTGGACCGATATAGCCCAAAAGACGAGTTTGTGCAAAATTTCAGCACGATTGCTTCATTATTGAAGACTGTAGCGTGATTACAACAGACAGACAGACGGACATCGTTATATCGTCTTAGAATTTCTCCGTGATCAAGCATATATATATACTTTATAACATTAAACATTAACAACTTAAAATTTTAGTATTTAAAATAGAACTAAAAATAGAAATAAATTAAATTAAGTTAACTTTTATTAATTCTATGAAACTTAAAGTATAATTAAATTAAATCTTATTTTTGGTAATATTTGTCCTCCAACATCAACTATACATGATTTGCTCGTATATAGCCTTGGGACTCCACTGCGTACATGTAAATTTCACAATAAATCTTAAATTGTATATATTATTTTATTAATATTTACACTTCGTTTCAATATGTTTACTATTCTATTCTGTTTATTTATTTATTTTGTTTTTTAACAAATGAACTAACGCCAACAGCATTATTGTGGAGGTCGTCAATGGCAATAACAAATAAATCATCATCATCAACAATTTCATTATTAGCATTTCTATGGCAATCATGATAACCCTCAACTTAATCACTCTTGCCAATATCAATCTCAAATTGTTGATGTACGATTTGGGTTATTTTTAAACATAGACGTATAAGTGTGGATTCATATGTGTATGTTGAATATTTGAATTAAATACTTTCTTAACATTTTATTGGGTTTGCCTGAAAGTATGCTGTAGTATATGATTATATTCATAATGTGTATGTATAGTTTATAATAAATTTTAGGTTAGACAATTCGAACTTTAATTTAATTTAAATTTGTTTTTCTGTTCTCCGAAACGATAGTTTATTCATCTATAGAAATAGTTTTAGTAGGTATGGTATCGTAGCGACATATAGTACGTCGGGACAGGAGGAATATTGTTCATATATAATTCTGCCATAAGGACTTAATTTCAAAATTATTGCTTCGTTTTCCCCTTCCATAAAAATGTATTTGAGAATTTATTGTTTAATTAAGGAAACTTTCTACTGGTATTAAACATGAACAATAAAATTTGTGTTGCATACTGTTGGGTATATGAGGAATACAAATACAAGAGACATATTAATGTGGTACAATTTACGACAAATCACAATGTTGTATTTTCCATAATCTAAAATTTGTTTTTTATTTTTTTATTTATTTTATTTATTAAATTAATCGAAATTAATTTAGTTTGCAATTAAACTTAAAAAAATTAATTTTGAGTATAACATACATGGTCTTCAAATATAAAACTACTTTACAAATGATTAACTTTTAATAAATGTAATGGCCAATTTTATAAATCTAAATGGTCACCGTGGATAGTTTTCCGGGCCATTAACTTGATCTTTCCTCGGTATTATTCCAATTCATTCCTATATCCTATATATATATATTCCTATATGCAAGTAAAAAATGTATGAGTTTTTGGAAATTGTGCCAAGCGAATTATATTTTGTTTACCTCAAATATTTCTGCGGTTAGTTCACTTTGTTCGATATTGGAGCAACATTTGGTTAATTTTTTTTACCAATATAAAAGTATCTACTTTCTCTCTATCAACTCTATCAAC
Organism: Haematobia irritans; assembly: GCF_050003625.1. Lineage (NCBI taxonomy): Eukaryota > Metazoa > Arthropoda > Insecta > Diptera > Muscidae > Haematobia > Haematobia irritans. Next base: position 114,219,244 of record NC_134401.1, read on the forward strand.
AATTCAAATTCAATGTGATTTCACTAATGAAAAGTAATGGAATTTTTCATCATTGGCTTATTCTCAGAAACGCTAATGTGATGTAAATATATTGCTAACAGTTTTCCATAATAAATTTCATATTTTTTTTACATATATAGAGAACCGCCTAAAACTATGCAAAAATTTCTATGGCTTCTTTTTGAAGTAGGAAAAACAGATTTTTGTCTACTTATTATAATATTTTGTAATATATAGATGCTTTTGCTTTTGCAAGTCATATCAAATTCTATGCGATTTCACTAAATAGTAGATAGGGACAGTAGGAATCTTGTCTGCAGCATATTCATAGCCGAAATAAACAATTTAGTAGACTTTAATAAAAAGGTAATATAATTTTTTTTTTCAACTTTGGCTTGTTCGCGAAAACCTACAATTGCGATGTAAAAAAAAAACTTGCTAATAAATTAAAATCCATATACAAATTTCATAATTTTTGTTTTCTTATAGAGGAGGAGATGCTAAAAATTTCTATTTGTACTTTTTTAAGTAGGAAAACAAACTTTGGTTTACTACAATTACAATTGTACTATACAAATGCTTTTACTTTTGCAAGTCATGTGATTTCCCTTAATAGTAGATAGGGACTGTAGGAATCTTGTCTGCCTATTCATGTCCAAAATAGAACATTTCCTAAAATTTAATAGAAAGATATGGATTTTTTCAACATTTGCCTGTTCGCGAAAAATTAAAATTATGATGTAAGAAAAGTTGCTAGCCATTTTACATGTACAATTTTTTTTACAATATTTATACCCTGCGCCACACTGTGGAACAGGGTATTATAAGTTAGTGCATATGTTTGTAACACCCAGAAGGAGGCGAGATAGACACATGGTGTCTTTGGCAATAATGCTCAGGGTGGGTCCCTGAGTCGATATAACCATGTCCGTCTGTCCGTCCGTCTGTATGTGAACACATTTTTGTGATCAAAGTCTAGGTCGCAATTTAAGTCCAATCGCCTTCAAATTTGTAAAATCGCCACTGCTGAGTCGAAAAGTTGTAAAAATGACTTTAATTTTCCTAAACTTCTAATACATATATATCGAGCGATAAATCATAAATAAACTTTTGCGAAGTTTCCTTAAAATTGCTTCAGATTTAAACGTTTCCCATATTTTTTTTTTACTAACATTGTGTTCCACCCTAGTGCATTAGCCGACTTAAATTTTGAGTCTATAGATTTTGTAGAAGTCTATCAAATTCTTCCAGATCGAGTGGTATTTAAATGTATGTATTTGGGACAAACCTTTATATATAGCCCCCAACACATTTGACGGATGTGATATGGTATCGAAAATTTAAATCTACAAAGTGGTGCAGGGTATAATATAGTCGGCCCCGCCCGACTTTAGACTTTCCTTACTTGTTTGTATTATATAAATGCTTTAAAATTTCCTTGTCAGGGTGATTTCGTTAAATAGTAGATAAGGACAGTAGGAATCTTGTCGACCTAATCATGTCCAAAATTAAAATAATAAAAAAACCTAATGGAATTTATCAACAAATGCTTGAAAACATAGAATAATGATGTAATTAAAATTGCTAATAGTTTTATAGAACAAATTTCATATTTTTTGTTAGTTAGATAGCATCACCAAAAAATATGCAATTTCTTAAGGCGCTTTGTGAAGTAGGAAAACAGATTTTGGTTCACTTAATATAAAGTTTTTTTTTTTATATAAATGCTTGTGCTATATTATTTAATGTCTATTTGCATTTTTTTATTCTTACAGAAATCTTTAAAGCCCTCGCCAGCCTCAACATTATCATCTAGTCTATCACCTAGAGATGAAATATACATTGATGATGAAGGCCTTGAAGGTTCTGGACGTGGTGGGGTAAGTAAAAAAAATGCAAGCATTATTTATTATCAAACAAAAAGCGACATTTCGTTAAAACGATTTAGGTTTTATGCAAACCATTTTTCTTTTTTAATCATGCTTTTATGTAATCTCTATTTTGTTGTAGTCTGTTGCTTGTTAGTCAGATTAAATGAATGTCCACTACGAATTGTTTTTCCGCATATGGTCATAGGACTGTCATATTTCATAAGTGCAATTTATGTTGTCACATGTTTTGGAACTGTGATGTGTTTGTTTTAGACAGTATCTTTTATTTGTTTCCAGAAGAGTTTATTGGGTTAAACCGAAGCATTTGTATAATTGGAGAATTAAAGTAATTTACAGTTAACAATAAATCTTCTTAGAAGCTACTTAATCTCGTAACTGCAAATGGTTTAAAGTTAAAAATTTGTGGTGAAAATATTTTTTTTTAAAGACCTAAACACTTGGTTTTTTCTTATTTGTAACTCCGGCCATTCGGTAAATACCAATGCATGGTATTGTCATGTCCTATTATTTTTTTCCGTGACATTTATTTTACAATTGACGTGCAAAGTATTTGTTTTATTGTCAGTTCATTCGAAAAAACCATTGTCATATTTTTATTTTATAAATGTATGATATATTAAAGGATGTCTAGAAATTAATTTATATTTTAAATAATTCTTCTTCTGAATAAATACGAAATCAATGTACGACATTTCAAAGCTGAATGATTTTTAATTAAAAATCGTTGTCATTGTGTTTTTTTGATTTGACATGAATACAATGACAATTGTATTTGTAGTTATTGTATTATTTCTCCTACAAACAATACACAAAGTGATCAAAAAGTAATTTTAGTTTATTTTTTTAACTGTAAAGTTTGTGAATAAAAAATATACATCATGTGATGCGAACAAAAGTATATTTGTAGACACCAAGTATTTTTAGGTCGAAATTTTTTTCGCCATATCCAAAGTGGAATGGATCATATCACTTCGTCCATGCAGAAGGATTGGCTTATGGTACGGTCCCACTGGGAAAATATTTGACAGAAGTTAAAAAAAATCGTTGCCACATTAAAATCATCAAACCTTTTTACCTCATGTTGTATATATATATACATATATATAATTGGAGTATTTTCCAATATCTGTATACTGACAAAATTTTATATAGAAATAAAATTTTGACAAAATTTTCTATAGAAATAAAATTTTGACAAAATTTTCTATAGAAATAAAATTATGACAAACATTTCTATAGAAAAAAATTTACCAAAATTTTGTTTAAAAATAAAATCTTGACAACATTTTCTATAGAAATAAAATTTTCTATGGGAATAAAATCTTAAAAAAATTTTCTATAGAAATAAAATTTTAACAAAATTTTCTATTGAAATAAAATTTTAACAAAATTTTCTATAGAAATAAAATTTTAAACAAAAGTGTCAATAGAAATAAATTTTTAACAAAATGTTCTATAGAAATAAAATTTTGACAAAATTTTCTATAGAAATAAAATTTTGTCAAAATTTTCCAAGAAATAAAATTTTTACAAAATTTTCTATAGGAATAAAATTTTGACAAAATTTTCCAAGAAATAAAATTTTTACAAAATTTTCTATAGGAACAAAATTTTAACAAAATTTTCTATAGAAATAAAATTTTGACAAAATTGTCTTTAGAAATAAAATTTTGACACAACTGTCTATAGAAATACAATTTTGACAAAATTTTCTATAGACATAAAAGTTTGACAGAGTTTTCTATAGAAATAAAATTTTGACAAAATTTTCTGTAGAAATAGAATTTTGGCAAAATTTTCTATAGAAATAAAATTTTGACAAAATTTTATATAGCAATAAAATTTCGACAAAATTTTCTATAGAAATAAAATTTTGACAAAATTTTCTATAGAAATAAAATTTTGACAAAATTTTCTGTAGAAATAAAATTTTGTTAAAATTTTATATAGCAATAAAATTTTGACAAAATTTTATACAACAATAAAATTTCGACAAAATTTTCTATAGAAATAAAATTTTGACAAAATTTTCTATAGAAATAAAATTTTGGCAAAATTTTCTATAGAAATAAAATTTTGATAAAATTTTCTGTAGAAATAAAATTTTGTCAAAATTTTCCAAGAAATAAAATTTTTACAAAATTTTCTATAGGAATAAAATTTTAACAAAATTTTCTATAGAAATAAAATCTGGGCAAAATAGTTTATAGAAATAAAATTTTGACAAAATTTTCTATAGAAATAAAATTTTAACAAAATTTTCTATAGAAATAAAATTTTAACAAAATTTTCTATAGAAATAAAATTTTAACAAAATTTTCTATAGAAATAAAATCTAGGCAAAATAGTTTATAGAAATAAAATTTTGAAAAAATTTTCTATAGAAATAAAATTTTAACATTTTCTGTAGAAATAAAATTTTGACAAAATTTTCTGTAGACATAAAATTTTGTATAGAAAAAAAATTTTGTCAAAATTTTCCAAGAAATAAAATTTGTACAAAATTTTCTATAGGAATAAAATTTTAACAAAATTTTCTATAGAAATAAAATTTGGATACCATTTTTTATAGAAATAAAATGTTGATACAATTTTCTATAGAAATAAAATGTTGACAAAATTTTCTATAGAAATAAAATTTTGACAAAATTTTCTGTAGAAATAGAATTTGACAAAATTTTCTATAGAAATAAAATTAAGACAAACATATCTATAGAAAATTTTCTGTAGAAATAAAATTTTGAAAAATTTTCTATAGAAATAAAATTTTGACAAAATTTTCTATAGAAATAAAATTTTGTCAAAATTTTCCAAGAAATAAAATTTGTACAAAATTTTCTATAGAAATAAAATCTGGGCAAAATTTTCTATTGAAATAAAATTTTGAAAAAATTTTTATAGAAACAAAATATTTACAAAATTTTCTATAGAAAAAAATGTTGGAAAAAATTCTATAGAAATAACATTTTGAAAAAATTTTCTATAGAAATAAAATTTGGATAAAATTTTCTATAGAAATAAAATTTTGATAAAATTTTCTATAAAAATAAAATTTTGACAAAATTTTCTATAGAAATAAAATTTTGACAGAGTTTTCTATAGAAATAAAATTAAAACAAACATATCTATAGAAATAAAAGTTGACGAAATTTTCTGTAGAAATAAAATTTTGAAAAAAATTTCTGTAGAAATAAAATTTTGACGGAGTTTTCTGTAGAAATAAAATTTTGACACAATTTCCTTAGAAATAAAATTTTTACAAAATTTTCTTTAGAAATAAAATTTTGACATTTTCTATAGAAATAAAATTTTGACAAAATTTTCTGTAGAAATAAACTTTTGACGGAGTTTTCTGTAGAAATAAAGTTTTGACAAAATTTCCTGTAGAAGTAAAATTAACACCAACATATCTAGAGAAATAAAATTTTAACAAAATTTTCTAGAGAAATAAAATGTTTACAAAATTTTCTATAGAAATAAAATATTGACAAAATTTTCTATAGAAATAAAATATTGACAAATTTTTCTATAGAAATAGAATTTTGACAAAATTTTCTCTAGAAATACAATTTTGACAAAATTTTCTATAGGAATAAAATTTTGCTAAAATTTCGTGGATGCTGTCCATGTTCAGCGGACGAAATGTTTGTCTGCACAGAGCTTCGAAACTGTTTTTAGGCAATTTTCCTGTTATTTGTCCCCATTTAGTTTAACATCACGGTCGATGAATACGAGCACGAAGCGACTATGACCATCATCGGCACTTGAGTTCTGGTGGCCTATCGAAAGTGAACATTTTATAGAAATGAAATTTTGGCAAAATTTTCTATAGAAATAAAATTTTGACTAAATTGTTTATAGAAATAAAATTTTCGTTTTGTTTGTTATTGTTGGCTTCTCTTCAATCGTTATAAATTTGACAAGCATACTTTTCCTCTGTTGGTTAAGCTACACTTGTAGTTTAGTCAATGCATGGCTTTAAGCTGAGATCAAAAATAACGAAATAAAATTTTGATAAAATTTTCTATAGAAATAAAATTTTGATAAAATTTTCTATAGAAATAAAAGATTGACAGAGTTTTCTATAGAAATAAAGTTTTGACAAAATTTTCTGTAGAAGTAAAATTAAGACCAACATATCTAGAGAAATAAAATGTTTACAAAATTTTCTATAGAAATAAAATGTTGACAAAATTTTCTATAGAAATAAAATTTTGACAAAATTTTCTATAGAAATAAAATTTTGACTAAATTTTTTATAGAAATAGAATTTTGACAAAATTTTCTCTAGAAATACAATTTTGACAAAATTTTCTCTAGAAATATAATTTTGACAAAATTTTCTATTGGAATAAAATTTTGCTCAAATTTCGTGGATGCTGTCCATGTTCAGCGGACGAAATGTTTGTTTGCCCAGGGCTTCAAAACTGTTTTTAGGCAATTTTCCTGATATTTGTCCACATTTAGTCGATGAATACAGGCACGAAACGACCATTACCATCGTCGGCACCTGAGTTTTGGTGGCCTATCGAAAGTGAACATTTTCAGATGATCTCATTCTCACTTCAGTCCATTGGGCAAGTGAATCAACTTCTTGGCTTATCCCACTCCAAGTTTATTTTGTGTATCGGTAAACTGTTGTCCTGTTTGGAACTTCAATGGCTTTAGTTCAAGCTCTTTTTGAAATATGTGTTGCATCGGTGATATACCCATGGTACAAAGAAGTTTTCTACTACTGCGTCATGGATTTCGATCAACTCTAGCTTACACTTTTCGAATCATTTCTAGTGTCGTTGCCGCCTATCCGCTCTAAGACGAACGGTTAACGTGATTGTAATACATATCAGCCACACTGTATATATAATTCACTTATAACATATGGGGAAAAATCGACAGTTGTGACCCGCCATTAATCAACATGTTTTCGGAAATATTTATATCCCTAAAAGTAGGCTACATTTTTGTGATAAGTAAACAAATTTTCTACCGTCGCTGTTTCAGAAAATGTACTACACATCAAGGAGGCTTAATACTTATGTGACCACCCTTGCATGTGTATATTTATATAATTTACTTATTTAAGTAGTATCACAAGTTGGGCCAGCTATTAAATATTATTGGAATTATTTCAGTTCCAATAGGTATTCAATATTTTTTGAGACATGTTTTCAGCTATATGAAGGTAAAATATTGGTGACTTGTCCAACTATATACCAAAAAAATATGTCACTTCTACTTTCGTTATTATTTAAGAAGTTGTATTGGGGCCCCCCATTATTTATTTGTAAAAATATTTGTGCGCCTATAAGCAATTTTTGTTTAATATTTAAATTTTATTGAGAATTGTTTTTAAGCTACATTGGGGTACATGTAGCATATTTCAATATCTTTCAATATTATAATCTCTCTATGAGAAATATTTTGGAATTATATATGTGCCTATAAGTAGGCAACAGTTTTTAAATTATTACAATTTTATTGAGGCTTGTATTTTATATGGCTACAATACAGGTATAGTGACTTATCCAATTATATTTTTAAAGCAACCACCACACATTATGTTGCCATATAGCCTTGTGAAGTTTTTCTTATCTTCCTAAATAAACTTTATCAATTATTTAATTACCTTTCCGCCAAACACACCAAATCATGACAATATTTTTCAAATAACTTAAAAACTTTTACCGCATGAAATTTACCGCAATACTTTAGCAAAGTATTTGCTTAAAAACAAAACACATTTGCGACAACAGAAAAGCGAAAAAATTGATTAAAAAATAATATTAATTAAAAATTAAAAACATTTTGACAACCGATGCCATTAAAAACATTAACCAAAAATATTGGCAAAAAGTTTTGTGAGAAGCTAACCCACCTCTCTCCTCTATTGCCTAAAGCCTAAATGTCAGCAACAGAACACCACCTCATCCTGGATTTCGCAAAACCGATGACTAACGAAAAGCTATTGAAAACCTGATGACAAGAAGATGAAAGTTTTATTTTTTCAGATGATAACAGGGGGCGAAGTTATATTTCTTTGAAGGTGCGTTAAGTTTTCTTCTTTCTTTTGAAAGCCCAACATCCACAAGATGGTTGGAATTTAGCCTTATTTGCCACTTGGTTAATTTTGTTGCCTGGGAGTTTGATGAAAGTGACAAAGTGTAGAATATAAAAAAAGAAAACTTCCATACATTGGATATATATATTATCTACAGGCAAAAGAAGTTATCTCAAGAAGACGAAGAAAAACAAACTGCAAAGAAACCAACTTCCTTTAATAGAATTCTTCACAGAAATTGAACGCAATTTGCAAACAAAAAAACTGTATTTTTGTCCTTAGAGAACTTTTTGGAGGGTGCCTGTGTCAGACATGTCACGGAGGCAACAAAAGAAACTCAGTTTATGCTGCACTTTGATGTCAGCCAAGAACCAAACTCCCATGGCCTGTAGATATGTAAAAGTATAATGTAGCGTATGTGCTTTTATTTTGGATAAGAAGTTTATATCACTTAGGGTATTCCAATTTAATGGTGGGATTTTGTAGGACTTCGGGATAATCTTTTCATACCTACAAATGACGAATATAGAGAGTATTGTTCATTTGATATGAACATTAACTGTAACGACCATAAAAAAACTGTCTGTAGACATACCGAGTAGATACCGAGTATATTTGAATGAAAGTAGCTTTAATTGAAATAAATAAATAATAAATAAATAAAATAAATAAATTAAATTAAATTAAATTAAACTAAACTAAACTAAACTAAACTAAATTAAATTAAATTAAATTAAATTAAATTAAATTAAATTAAATTAAATTAAATTAAATTAAATTAAATTAAATTAAATTAAATTAAATTAAATTAAATTAAATTAAATTAAATTAAATTAAATTAAATTAAATTAAATTAAATTAAATTAAATTAAATTAAATTAAATTAAATTAAATTAAATTAAATTAAATTAAATTAAATTAAATTAAATTAAATTAAATTAAATTAAATTAAATTAAATTAAATTAAATTAAATTAAATTAAATTAAATTAAAGTAAATTAAATTAAACTAAATTAAATTAAATTAAACTAAATTAAATTAAATTAAATTAAATTAAATTAAATTAAATTAAATTAAATTAAATTAAATTAAATTAAATTAAATTAAATTAAATTAAATTAAATTAAATTAAATTAAATTAAATTAAATTAAATTAAATTAAATTAAATTAAATTAAATTAAATTAAATTAAATTAAATTAAATTAAATTAAATTAAATTAAATTAAATTAAATTAAATTAAATTAAATTAAATTAAATTAAATTAAATTAAATTAAATTAAATTAAATTAAATTAAATTAAATTAAATTAAATTAAATTAAATTAAATTAAATTAAATTAAATTAAATTAAATTAAATTAAATTAAATTAAATTAAATTAAATTAAATTAAATTAAATTAAATTAATATGATATGATATGATATGATATGATATGATATGATATGATATGATATGATATGATATGATATGATATGATATGATATGATATGATATGATATGATATGATATGATATGATATGATATGATATGATATGATATGATATGATATGATATGATATGATATGATATGATATGATATGATATGATATGATATGATATGATATGATATGATATGATATGATATGATATGATATGATATGATATGATATGATATGATATGATATGATATGATATGATATGATATGATATGATATGATATGATATGATATGATATGATATGATATGATATGATATGATATGATATGATATGATATGATATGATATGATATGATATGATATGATATGATATGATATGATATGATATGATATGATATGATATGATATGATAAAATTTTAATAAACAAAAAGAAAAATAAATAACGTCATCGACTTACAATTTTGTTCTTTAATTTCCCAGCAAAAAAATTTGGAAGTTGTTCCAAAGGCACAACTTTAAAAGCACTTCCAGAAATTCACTCCCAATGATGTGCTTTATTGTGACTACCCAGGAAGTTCTTTTTATTCTCTTTTTTATAACTTTTTTTCATAGTTTTAATGGGTAATTTTAAGTCTTTTTTGTTTCAAATAGGTTAAAAACAGAGTAAGAATTCATAAAATGGTACAAATTGTTTAAACTTTGTCCAAAAAAATGCTAAATCCAATCTAAAAAAAATTTTTGAATTTTTGAAAATATTTGAGGTCAAATGTTTCCGAAAAGCGTTAGAATCCATTAAAAATTATAAAAAGTTATAAAAATTATTTATTTGACCAAATATCACAGAATTTTTTAATTTACATCCAAAACGTTGAATTCGGATCACACCTAACGAAGTGATGCAAATTCAGTTCAACGGCTGTTGAAATGGAGGACTTCCGTCCTATGACAATCCCATGTTAAATTCATCGCTTCTGCGTCAATTTTGCACCACTTCCTGATTCAAAAATAACATTTCCATTACTTTTTCGGCGACGCTTTTTTTGCTGGGTGAATGTAAATTTCATTTGCACGCCAAAATAATCAAAAACCTCTCTCTTGTATCATTGCCCTAAATTAGTTCACTTTTATTTGCAAGAATAAAAAAGTTCTATTAATTAAAATATGTTTTCCCTCTTGGAACTCCCTAATCGAAATGTTCAAGTATTCCGTATTTTGCCAGGCATTCTTAATAAAATTACACTTCCCTATCTGCATTTAACAAGCCATGATGATGTTGAGCACATCAGCAAAAGGACATGAAGTAAAAAAAAGACACACAAAATTAAAACGACACGAAAAATCCATGGTGCAAAAAAAAGAGCTCATGTTAATTTCCAGTTGAAAACCACATTATTTCCCCTCAGAATTGAAATAATGTGTGCCAGAGAGTTTCAGAGGAAATGTGAGAGACTTTACAAAGGGATTGAGGTAGGGTCTCGGGTTGTTCGTTGGTTGGTGATGCTTGTAAGACAGTTTCCGTTTCCTCACATTCCTAGTGTATTCTCAAACCTATACGGAAATACCATCACACAGATACACTAACACAAAGACCAAAAACAACACATACAATGATATTTACAACTATTTCCCTGTGCATGTCTAGAAACCACAGAGGACTAGCATGTCTGTTGAAAACAGAACCACACCAAATATAGAATATTGGGAGGTAAGAGAAACATAAAAAACAAAACAAAAAACAGACACAGCTTACACTCTGAATATTGTGCCGCAAACTTAGAGCTGCCACTGTTACTGATGGTCTTCTCCCCTTTTAGGAAGCAACCTCAGGGAAAACAACTTTAATTTTCACTGAATCTAGTTCAGCTAGTACCCTCACAAAAAAAAGAAAAATGCTGTTTTTTTACATATATAAAAAAATTAATATTTTTTTTTTTTTTGCAAAGACGAGAAACATACTTGGTAAACTTTTTTCATTAAATTTATTTACAATTTCAGTTAATCTTGTTCTTCTATAGTTTTTTTACTTATTACCATGAGTAAGGAGCATTTTATTCTATAGGATAGAGCAAAGGGGTCATGGAATTTCATAGTTCATATTTGAAGATGGTTAATTTTTTAACATGAACTATTTTTACCACCATCATAAAGTCAATTTGTTATATCACTGTACAATTTTGACAAAATTTTCTATAGAAATAAAATTTTGGCAAAATTTTCTAATGAAACACAAGTTTGACAAAATTTCCTATAGAAATAAAATTTTGACAAAATTTTCTATAGAAATAAAATTTTGACAAAATTTTCTATAAAAATAAAATTTTGACAAAATTTTCTAAGAAATAAAATTTTGACAAAATTTTCTATAAAAATAAAATTTCTACCAAATTTTCTATAGAAAAAAAAAAAAAATAGACAAAATTTTCTATAGAAATAAAATGTTGACAAAATTTTCTATAGAAATGAAAATTTGACAAAATTTTCTTTAGAAATAAAATTTTGACAAAATTTACTATAGAAACACAAGTTTGACAAAATTTCCTATAGAAATAAAATTTTGACAAAATTTTCTACAGAAATAACATTTTGACAAAATTTTCCATAGAAATAAAATTTTGACAAAATTTTCTATAGAAATAAAATTTTAACAAAATTTTCTATAGAAATAAAATTTTGACAAAATTTTCTATAGAAATAAAATTTTGAAAAAATTTTCTATAGAAATGAAATAGAAATAAAATTTTCTATAGAAAAAACCTTTTTAATAAAATAAATTTTTGACAAAATTGTCCATTAAATTATGACAAAATTTTGTAAAGAAATGAAATTTTGACAAAATTTTCTATAGAAATAAAATGTTGACAAAATATTCTATAGAAATAAAATTTTTTCAAATTTTCTATAGAAATAAAATTTTGTCAAAATTTTCTATTGAAATAAAATGTTGAACAATTTTCTATAGAAATAAAATTTTGACAACATTTTCTATAGAAATAAAATTTTGACAAAATTTTCTATACAAATAAAATTTTGACAAAATTTTCTATAGAAATAAAATTTTGACAAAATTTTCTATAGAAATAAAATTTTGACAAAATTTACTATAGAAACACTAGTTTGACAAATTTTTCTATAGTAATAAAATTTTGACAACATTTTCTATAGTAATAAAATTTTGACAAAATTTTCTATAGTAATAAAATTTTGATAAAATTTTCTATAGTAATAAAATTTTGACAAAATTTGCTATAGAAATAAAATTTAACAAAATTTTCTATAGAAATAAAATTTTGACAAAATTTTCTATAGAAATAAAATTTTGACAAAATTTTCTATAGAAATAAAATTTTGACAAAATTTTCTATAGAATTAAAATTTTGACAAAATTTTCTATAGAAATAAAATTTTGACAAAATTTTCTATAGTAATAAAATTTTGACAAAATTTACTATAGAAACACTAGTTTGACAAAATTTTCTATAGTAATAAAATCTTGACAACATTTTGTATAGTAATAAAATTTTGACAAAATTTTCTATAGTAATAAAATTTTGACAACATTTTGTATAGTAATAAAATTTTGACAAAATTTTCTATAGTAATAAAATTTTGATAAAATTTTCTATAGTAATAAAATTTTGACAAAATTTGCTATAGAAATAAAATTTAATAAAATTTTCTATAGAAATAAAATTTTGACAAAATTTTCTATAGAAATAAAAGTTTGACAAAATTTTCTATAGAAATAAAATTTTGACAAAATTTTCTATAGAATTAAAATTTTGACAAAATTTTCTATAGAAATAAAATTTTGACAAAATTTTCTATAGTAATAAAATTTTGACAACATTTTGTATAGTATAGAAAAAAATTGTGAAAAAATTTTCTATAGAAATAAAATTTTGACAAAATTTTCTACAGAAATCAAATTTTGACAAAATTTTCTATTGAAATAAAATGTTGAACAATTTTCTATAGAAATAAAATTTTGACAAAATTTTCTATAAAAATAAAATTTGGACAAAATTTTCTATAGAAATAAAATTTTGTCAAAATTTTCTATTGAAATAAAATGTTGAACAATTTTCTATAGAAATAAAATTTTGACAAAATTTTCTATAGAAATAAAATTTTGACAAAATTTTTTATAGAAATAAAATTTTGACAAAATTTTCTACAGAAATAAAATTTTGACAAAATTTTTTTAGAAATAAAATGTTGACAAAATTTTCTACAGAAATAAAATGTTGACAAAGTTTTTTGCTAAAATTTTCTCGAAATTTTGGTGGATTGTTTTTGACTCGGGTGGCAACCGTGGTACGAATACATTGTGTTTCATATACAAATTTATTTACTTATTTAAGCGGTATCCCGTACAACAAGATATATGTCGTATGATTAAAGTACAGGAATTTTACTAAAAATATAATGAAACATGATCATAATGTATAATAAAAAATGAAAAGATTACAACATTGAAAATATGTTTAAAAATAAAACTGAATTAAAAAAATTGCTATTTTGTCAGTATTTTAATAAAATTTCCGAGTTTTTTTGTGATGATCACAAGTTAGCTTACTTTTGGTTCTAGATCGCAACGTTCAGGAGAATTTGGAAAAATCAAAGTTGTTGTATAAAAATTTGGATTTTTTTGTGGGTTTTCATGACGTTATTGAATTTTTAGGGATAATCACGAATTAACACCCATTTCGATTATCCGAAGCATATTTTAGAAGATATGTTGAAAATGAGGTTTTCATAGAAAATTTCGATCACTGGAGGATTTTCAAGGGTTTTACCACTATTTAGTGTGTTAACTTAATTTTTTTATGGGGAATAAATTGTTTTCTTGCGAAAATTGAACTACAATTTTTTTTTTTTTGATATTTTTAGCTGCCATATACGAACTTTTTCCGTATCATAATAGCGCGACGTAATTCATCCTTACAATGTTTGTGTACATAGAAATTATTTTGCTTTAGTTAGCATTTTACTTATTTCTATGGTCATTGAAATTTATTCCTACGTTTAGGTCATAACATTTTTGAGACATGCTTGGAATAAAGAAAATGTCAATGGGTTTGGAAAAATGTCTTAAAAATTTTTAAAAATTAACTAATATAATCAAAAACCTCTCTCTTGTATCATTGCCCTAAATTAGTTCACTTTTATTTGCAAGAATAAAAAAGTTCTATTAATTAAAATATGTTTTCCCTCTTGGAACTCCCTAATCGAAATGTTCAAGTATTCCGTATTTTGCCAGGCATTCTTAATAAAATTACACTTCCCTATCTGCATTTAACAAGCCATGATGATGTTGAGCACATCAGCAAAAGGACATGAAGTAAAAAAAAGACACACAAAATTAAAACGACACGAAAAATCCATGGTGCAAAAAAAAGAGCTCATGTTAATTTCCAGTTGAAAACCACATTATTTCCCCTCAGAATTGAAATAATGTGTGCCAGAGAGTTTCAGAGGAAATGTGAGAGACTTTACAAAGGGATTGAGGTAGGGTCTCGGGTTGTTCGTTGGTTGGTGATGCTTGTAAGACAGTTTCCGTTTCCTCACATTCCTAGTGTATTCTCAAACCTATACGGAAATACCATCACACAGATACACTAACACAAAGACCAAAAACAACACATACAATGATATTTACAACTATTTCCCTGTGCATGTCTAGAAACCACAGAGGACTAGCATGTCTGTTGAAAACAGAACCACACCAAATATAGAATATTGGGAGGTAAGAGAAACATAAAAAACAAAACAAAAAACAGACACAGCTTACACTCTGAATATTGTGCCGCAAACTTAGAGCTGCCACTGTTACTGATGGTCTTCTCCCCTTTTAGGAAGCAACCTCAGGGAAAACAACTTTAATTTTCACTGAATCTAGTTCAGCTAGTACCCTCACAAAAAAAAGAAAAATGCTGTTTTTTTACATATATAAAAAAATTAATATTTTTTTTTTTTTTGCAAAGACGAGAAACATACTTGGTAAACTTTTTTCATTAAATTTATTTACAATTTCAGTTAATCTTGTTCTTCTATAGTTTTTTTACTTATTACCATGAGTAAGGAGCATTTTATTCTATAGGATAGAGCAAAGGGGTCATGGAATTTCATAGTTCATATTTGAAGATGGTTAATTTTTTAACATGAACTATTTTTACCACCATCATAAAGTCAATTTGTTATATCACTGTACAATTTTGACAAAATTTTCTATAGAAATAAAATTTTGGCAAAATTTTCTAATGAAACACAAGTTTGACAAAATTTCCTATAGAAATAAAATTTTGACAAAATTTTCTATAGAAATAAAATTTTGACAAAATTTTCTATAAAAATAAAATTTTGACAAAATTTTCTAAGAAATAAAATTTTGACAAAATTTTCTATAAAAATAAAATTTCTACCAAATTTTCTATAGAAAAAAAAAAAAAATAGACAAAATTTTCTATAGAAATAAAATGTTGACAAAATTTTCTATAGAAATGAAAATTTGACAAAATTTTCTTTAGAAATAAAATTTTGACAAAATTTACTATAGAAACACAAGTTTGACAAAATTTCCTATAGAAATAAAATTTTGACAAAATTTTCTACAGAAATAACATTTTGACAAAATTTTCCATAGAAATAAAATTTTGACAAAATTTTCTATAGAAATAAAATTTTAACAAAATTTTCTATAGAAATAAAATTTTGACAAAATTTTCTATAGAAATAAAATTTTGAAAAAATTTTCTATAGAAATGAAATAGAAATAAAATTTTCTATAGAAAAAACCTTTTTAATAAAATAAATTTTTGACAAAATTGTCCATTAAATTATGACAAAATTTTGTAAAGAAATGAAATTTTGACAAAATTTTCTATAGAAATAAAATGTTGACAAAATATTCTATAGAAATAAAATTTTTTCAAATTTTCTATAGAAATAAAATTTTGTCAAAATTTTCTATTGAAATAAAATGTTGAACAATTTTCTATAGAAATAAAATTTTGACAACATTTTCTATAGAAATAAAATTTTGACAAAATTTTCTATACAAATAAAATTTTGACAAAATTTTCTATAGAAATAAAATTTTGACAAAATTTTCTATAGAAATAAAATTTTGACAAAATTTACTATAGAAACACTAGTTTGACAAATTTTTCTATAGTAATAAAATTTTGACAACATTTTCTATAGTAATAAAATTTTGACAAAATTTTCTATAGTAATAAAATTTTGATAAAATTTTCTATAGTAATAAAATTTTGACAAAATTTGCTATAGAAATAAAATTTAACAAAATTTTCTATAGAAATAAAATTTTGACAAAATTTTCTATAGAAATAAAATTTTGACAAAATTTTCTATAGAAATAAAATTTTGACAAAATTTTCTATAGAATTAAAATTTTGACAAAATTTTCTATAGAAATAAAATTTTGACAAAATTTTCTATAGTAATAAAATTTTGACAAAATTTACTATAGAAACACTAGTTTGACAAAATGTTCTATAGTAATAAAATCTTGACAACATTTTGTATAGTAATAAAATTTTGACAAAATTTTCTATAGTAATAAAATTTTGACAACATTTTGTATAGTAATAAAATTTTGACAAAATTTTCTATAGTAATAAAATTTTGATAAAATTTTCTATAGTAATAAAATTTTGACAAAATTTGCTATAGAAATAAAATTTAATAAAATTTTCTATAGAAATAAAATTTTGACAAAATTTTCTATAGAAATAAAAGTTTGACAAAATTTTCTATAGAAATAAAATTTTGACAAAATTTTCTATAGAATTAAAATTTTGACAAAATTTTCTATAGAAATAAAATTTTGACAAAATTTTCTATAGTAATAAAATTTTGACAACATTTTGTATAGTATAGAAAAAAATTGTGAAAAAATTTTCTATAGAAATAAAATTTTGACAAAATTTTCTACAGAAATCAAATTTTGACAAAATTTTCTATTGAAATAAAATGTTGAACAATTTTCTATAGAAATAAAATTTTGACAAAATTTTCTATAAAAATAAAATTTGGACAAAATTTTCTATAGAAATAAAATTTTGTCAAAATTTTCTATTGAAATAAAATGTTGAACAATTTTCTATAGAAATAAAATTTTGACAAAATTTTCTATAGAAATAAAATTTTGACAAAATTTTTTATAGAAATAAAATTTTGACAAAATTTTCTACAGAAATAAAATTTTGACAAAATTTTTTTAGAAATAAAATGTTGACAAAATTTTCTACAGAAATAAAATGTTGACAAAGTTTTTTGCTAAAATTTTCTCGAAATTTTGGTGGATTGTTTTTGACTCGGGTGGCAACCGTGGTACGAATACATTGTGTTTCATATACAAATTTATTTACTTATTTAAGCGGTATCCCGTACAACAAGATATATGTCGTATGATTAAAGTACAGGAATTTTACTAAAAATATAATGAAACATGATCATAATGTATAATAAAAAATGAAAAGATTACAACATTGAAAATATGTTTAAAAATAAAACTGAATTAAAAAAATTGCTATTTTGTCAGTATTTTAATAAAATTTCCGAGTTTTTTTGTGATGATCACAAGTTAGCTTACTTTTGGTTCTAGATCGCAACGTTCAGGAGAATTTGGAAAAATCAAAGTTGTTGTATAAAAATTTGGATTTTTTTGTGGGTTTTCATGACGTTATTGAATTTTTAGGGATAATCACGAATTAACACCCATTTCGATTATCCGAAGCATATTTTAGAAGATATGTTGAAAATGAGGTTTTCATAGAAAATTTCGATCACTGGAGGATTTTCAAGGGTTTTACCACTATTTAGTGTGTTAACTTAATTTTTTTATGGGGAATAAATTGTTTTCTTGCGAAAATTGAACTACAATTTTTTTTTTTGATATTTTTAGCTGCCATATACGAACTTTTTCCGTATCATAATAGCGCGACGTAATTCATCCTTACAATGTTTGTGTACATAGAAATTATTTTGCTTTAGTTAGCATTTTACTTATTTCTATGGTCATTGAAATTTATTCCTACGTTTAGGTCATAACATTTTTGAGACATGCTTGGAATAAAGAAAATGTCAATGGGTTTGGAAAAATGTCTTAAAAATTTTTAAAAATTAACTAATATAGAATAGATTTGTCTTTGTCTTTTGACCAATTTTAATAATATTTTTATAATAGATTTCTTGTGGCTTTGTTTGATAACAAGCCTCTTAACTGTCCCATATATCCACAAAAATGTTTGCTGACATTTCGACAATCTATTGACGTCATGTTCTATGCCCAGTAGTGTCAATGGTGGGTGAAAATTAAATATTAACCCTGGAATGATTTGTGTCACATCCATCTACACTTCGCTTAACCACTTTTGCAATTACGTGCTTGTTTTCCCACAGGGCAGAACACTAAAATGTGGCTGAATGGCTTTTGAAGAATTCCATGAAAAGTTTGTATATGGCCAAAATACCAACACAACAAAGCGCTTTTGGAGAGAAGTTATTGAGGTGGTAAAACTGAAAGTCATTCAGTGGGACAATGTGTAAATTTGTGGTTTGACTTTTTGGTAAAAAAGTTTTCATTTTTTGGTTTGTTGGACTTTTTTTTTCATTTTATATATGGTTTTGCCAACTGTCAACTAAATAAATATAATCAAAATGAAGTATATTTGAATCGAATTACTTGTTTTTTTTTTTCGTTTTCGGATATTTGTTTTTAATGCAAATACAAAAATAGTATATACGGCTGACAGTTTGGTCCGGGCATATCTTAACTACATAAATGGTCGGAGGGGTTATATCAAAACCTATCCCTTGTAGCTCACCTTCGAAATTGACCTGAAGGCATATAAAACCAGAATATGTGACTAATTTCAGCTTCATTACTGAAAGCTGTATCGTGATTACGAACGACAGACACAAGGAGCGCAATGTACCAAATTTCAACCGGATCGAAAGAATTTTGCTTCTCCAAGAGCTCCGGAGGTCAAATCTGGGGATCGGTTTATATGGGGGCTATATATAATTATGGACCGATATGGACCAATTCCTGCATGGTTGTTAGAGACTACACGCAAAAAAATAATTCTTTCCTCCCAAACGAAATTTTAGACAAACAAAGTTCGTTTCTCATTTGCTTTTCGTTGAAAGGAAGTGCATTTGGAAGAAAAGTATATACTTTTTGTGATAAACGTTTATTCTTTTCCAGGATGTAAAAACAATTTCATAAAGACTAACTCAAAAAAATTTTTTTCTGGCTAATTGCATTTTCCCTCACATCTTTCTCACTTCCACGAAGTTTTTTAGTTCTTAGCACCTTTTTCTGTAATACCAACAATGTAGAAGAAATTTTACGATTTTATAAATTTTTAAAATTTTTTACCTTTCACCTGGACGGAGAATTGAACCGCGGACCATGCACTTTGTAAGCCAACACACTAACCACTGAGCTATGTACCTGTTATGGTCATCAATAGATAAATGTCCATATAAGTTATATTTATATTGCATAGCTTGCGGCGCCCACGAACCGAATGAACAAAGTTTATTTAACAGAAACAAACACTTAGTTTGGCACCGTGGAGCAGTGGTTGCTACGCCCGACTTGCATGCCAAGGGTCGTGGGTTCGATCCCCGCTTCGACCAAAGTTTTTTTTTGTTTTTTTTTTTACATATATTCCAGATATGTTCGGAAGATTCCGAAAAAATGTTCAACATTACATTGTAGTGTATTAAATTTTGAACTGTAAACTGTGTCTTATTAAAGACCTAAAGTCGGAAAAGACCAGTGTTTGATATAAACGAAATGGACTGTGTTGTTGTTTCAAAAATAACTTTTTTTATTGAAAAAAATAAAAAGTTTGTAACAAACGAATTTTTTTTCGTGATAAAAGTTTAAAATTTTCGAAGCAATTCTAAAAACTCTAACAAAAGAAAAACGTTTTCGGTACACGTATTCCAAACGTTTTTTTTCTTTGCGTGTATATGGGAGCCACCGTGGTGCAATGGTTAGCATGCCCGCCTTGCATACACAAGGTCGTGGGTTCGATTCCTGCTTCGACCGAACACCAAAAAGTTTTTCAGCGGTGGATTATCCCACCTCAGTAATGCTGGTGACATTTCTGAGGGTTTCAAAGCTTCTCTAAGTGGTTTCACTGCAATGTGGAACGCCGTTCGGACTCGGCTATAAAAAGGAGGTCCCTTTTCATTGAGCTTAACATGGAATCGGGCAGCACTCAGTGATAAGAGAGAAGTTCACCAATGTGGTATCACAATGGACTGAATAGTCTAAGTGAGCCTGATACATCGGGCTGCCACCTAACCTAACCTAACCTAACCTAACCTAGAGACTATATACTAACACCACGTACCAAATTTCAACCGAATCGGATGAATTTTTCTCATCCACGAGGCTCCGGAGATCAAATCTGGGGATCGGTTTATATGGGGGCTATATATAATTATGGACCGATGTGGACCAATTTTTGCAGAGTTGTTAGAGACCATATTCTTACACCATGTACCAAATTTCAGCCGGATCGGATGAATTTTGCTCCTCCAAGAGCTCCACAGGTCAAATCTGGGGATCGGTTTATATGGGGGCTATATGTAATTATGGAGCGATGTGGACCAATTTTTGCATGGTTGTTAGGGACCATATACTAACACCATGTACCAAATTTCAACCCAATCGGATGAATTTTTCTCATCCACGAGGCTCCGGAGGTCAAATCTGGGGATCGATTTATATGGGGGCTATATATAATTATGGACCGATGTGGACCAATTTTTGCATAGTTGTTAGAGACCATATTCTTACACCATGTACCAAATTTCAGCCGGATCGGATGAATTTTTCTCCTCCAAGAGCTCCAGAGGTCAAATCTGGGGATCGGTTTATATGGGGGCTATATATAATTATGGAGCGATGTGGACCAATTTTTGCATGGTTGTTAGGGACCATATACTAACACCATGTACCAAATTTCAACCCAATCGGATGAATTTTTCTCATCCACGAGGCTCCGGAGGTCAAATCTGGGGATCGATTTATATGGGGGCTATATATAATTATGGACCGATGTGGACCAATTTTTGCATAGTTGTTAGAGACTATACTCTTACACCATGTACCAAATTTCAGCCGGATCGGATGAATTTTGCTCCTCCAAGAGCTCCAGAGGTCAAATCTGGGGATCGGTTTATATGGGGGCTATATATAATTATGGAGCGATGTCGACAAATTTTTGCATAGTTGTTAGGGACCATATACTAACACCAGGTACCAAATTTGAGCCTAATCAGATGAAATTTGCGTCTCTTAGAGGCTCCGCAAGCCAAATCTGGGGATCGCTTTATATGGGGGCTATATATAATTCTGGACCAATTTGGACCAATTTTTGCGTGCTTGTTAGAGACCATATACTAACACCATGTACCAAATTTCAACCGAATCGGATGAATTGTGCTTCTCCAAGAGGCTCCGCAAGCCAAATCTAAGTGTCGGTTTATATGGGGGCTATACGTAAAAGTGGTCCGATATGGCCCTTAGATCGACTCAGAATTTCACCACGACCCATAATATATGTATATACTTTATGGGGTCTTAGAGCAATATTTTGATGTGTTACAAACGGAATGACAAAGTTAATATAACAGGGTATAACAATGCAACTTACCTATTTGTTCGTTTCCAAGTAAACTTTCTGGAAGCTTTGAACTTTTGCTTAACTATTTGATTTTTTTCTGCTTTAATACTTTCGTTTTCTGATCACAGATTGGAGATACAAAAATCAAAAATTGACTCACCCATAAAAAATAAAAGAGTTCTGGTTTGGATAGGTATGACTAGGTTAGCCGGAAGTGTATTTCTCCTAAAAGCTATACTAATTTACCAGTCTTTTGTTTAGTCTGTAGCCGTTTTTTCTATCTCTAAATATTTAAAATCATTTTTGATCAGTTATTCCTATTTTCTATGCATTCCACTATTGCAAAAGTGTCTATCTCTAGAGCATTTTGTTTTTTATTCTACAGTTCAACTTTTTAAAGCCACTAAATCATTGCATCCCGTATATGTGACAACATGTCCTACTCGCTCAGCAACATACACACACGCACACAAGCACCCTTTGGAATTATTTCTCAATTCACAATTTACCAACTCACTATTCACACAATCAAACCAGAGGCACAGACTCTGCCTTGGCAGGATACATTCTAACCGAATGTTTTCATTTTTTTTTGTCCTTTTTTGGTTTTTCCATCTCTATGCGTTTTTATGTCACTGAGTTTGTATTAGTGGGTTGGTTGATGTGTTTTGGTGACTACGTTGTGTTTATGTATTTGTTTGTCTGTCTGTCTGTCTGCCTGTCAGTGGTTATAAGTGAAATGGAGGGTCATTTGTGGTTAAATATGTATATATGAGTATGTATGTGTGTGCGCTTGTGTGGTTATGCACATCTCATGTAATCAAGTATGCGTGCGTGTGTGTGTGCGCATTTAAACGCATTTTTGTGGTGCATTTTGTATTTATGGCCAAGTGTAACCATGCATGAATTTTTGCTATGTATGTTAAGCATAACATTTATGGGTCCTATATGGATGGATGTGTGTGTGTGTGCGTGTGTATTTTCTTTCCTGTCTTTGGTGGTTTATAGTCAACTTTTGTCTGCATGCTGGTTTTCTTTGAATAGTTTTGTATACGATATTGTGCACGTGTATGTGTGTGCGTGTGTTGCAAAACCTCTGATGTAAATTACAAAACCACCAAAGGAGTTCTTTTGTCAAAATAGTTTTACATAACCAAGCAAGCGTAGCTATGTTTGTAAGCCTAAAATAAAGTATTAAGGACAAAATATGAGGGACATTTTGAAATATTTCGGTAAGGTGCAACAAGTTCTGTTTCAGTGGAATATTCAATGAAAATAAAATATGTTTTCTTTGACATTATTTAAAAAAAAATTAAAATTAACGCACAATTTGTTCAAAGAGAATGTATAAAAATATCTAATATGGGGTCCATATAAATCAATCTGGAGATAACAAATTAAATTGAACAAATTAAATTTTTCAAAAAATCCTTCCTTATAGCGAAAAGCATCGGTACATGTTTTGGTATAGCCCTAATATGGACAGCCCTTCGATCTGAACCGCTGATTTCATTCGATATGCCTGAAATTGGAAAACTTTTCTGAACTGGGTTCTGGGTTCAGAAAATTATATTTCGAATTTTGGTAATATCGGTTCATGTTTTGGTAAAGACCCCATATAGACAGATTCCCCGATTTGATTTCTTCGACTTTTAGACACTGTAATATTTATTGGTGTTCTTCAAATTGTAAATTTGGAAATTATTTTTGCTCAGCTAAAAGACTATGACAGATATGGATTGTATCGGTTCTTGTTTTGGTATAAGGACAATATAGGTTTCTATTTGTGTTTTTAATTAACAAAATCCTTTATTTATTTAACAACGATGATATAGAACTGCAAACTAATAAAAGTTTTGACAATATTTTCTATAGAAATAAAATTTTAACAAAATGTTCTATAGAAATAAAATTTTAACAAAATGTTCTATAGAAATAAAATTTTGAAAAATTTTTCTATAGAAATAAAATTTTTGAAAAAGTTTTCTATACAAAAACATCCTGACAAAATCTTCTATAGAAAAAAAATTGACAAAATTTTCTATAGAAATAAAATTTTGTCAAAATTTTCTATAGAAATAAAATATTGAAAAAATTTTCGGTAGAAATAAAATTTTGAAAAAATTTTCTATAGAAATACAACTTTGAGAAAATAAACTTTTGACAAAATTTTCTATAGAAATAAAATTTTCACAAAATTTTCTATAGAAATAAAATGTTGACAATATTTTCTATAGAAATAAAATTTTGACAAAATTTTCTATAGAAATAAAATTTTTTAAAAAATTTTCTATAGAAATAACATTTTGACAAAATCTTCTATAGAAAAAAAATTTACGAAATTTTCTATAGAAATAAAATGTTGACAAAATGTTCTATAGAAATAAAGTTTTGACAATATTTTCTATAGAAATAAAATTTGGACAAAATGTTCTATAGAAATAAAATTTTGAAAAAATTTTCTATAGAAATAAAATTTTGAAAAAATTTTCTATAGAAATAAAGTTTTGACAATATTTTCTAAAGAAATAAAATTTTGACAAAATGTTCTATAGAAATAAAATTTTGACAAAATTTTCTATAGAAATAATAATTTTTGAAAAAATTTTCTATAGAAATAAAATCTTGACAAAATCTTCTATAGAAAAAAAAATTGACAAAATTTTCTATAGAAATAAAATTTTGACAAAATTTTCTATAGAATTAATATTTTGACAAAATTATGTATAGAAAAAAAATTGAAAACATTTTCTATAGAAATAAAATTTTTACAAAATTTTCTATAGAAATAACTTATTAAAAAAATGTTCTGTAGAAATGAAATATTGAAAAGCTTTTCTGTAGAAACAAATTTTCTACAGAAATAAAATTTTGACTAGATTTTCTATAGAAATAAAATTTTGACAACACATTTCCAGAGAAACAATATTTTTAAAATTTTTTTATAGAAATACAATATTGACAAAATTTTCCATAGAAAAAAAATTTTACAAAATTTTCTATAGAAATAAAATCTTGACAAAATTTTCTATAGAAATAATATTTTGACAAAATTTTCTATAGAAATAAAATTTTGATAAAATCTTCTATAGAAAAAAAAAAATTGACAAAATTTTCTATAGAAATAAAATTCTTGAAAAAAAAATTTCCATAGAAATAAAATTTTGATAAAATTTACTATAGAAATAAAATTTTGACAAAATTTTCTATAGAAATAATATTTTGACAAAATTTTCTATAGAAATAAAATTTTTGAAAAAATTTTCTAAAGAAATAAAATTTTGACAAAATCTTCTATAGAAAAAAAATTGACAAAATCTTCTATAGAAAAAAAAAATTGACAAAATTTTCTATAGAAATAAAATTTTGACAAGATTATTTATAGAAAAAAAATTTGAAAACATTTTCTATAGAAATAAAATTTTTACAAAATTTTCTATAGAAATAAAATTTTGACAAAATTTTCTATAGAAATAAAATTTTGACAAAATCTTCTATAGAAATAAAATTTGACAAACTTTTCTATAGAAATAAAATTTGACAAAATTTTCTATAGAAATAAAATTTTGACAACATTTTCTATAGAAATAAAATTTTGACAAACTCTTCTATAGAAAAAAAATTTTACAAAATTTTCTATAGAAATAAAATATTGAAAAAATTTTCTGTAGAAACACAATTTTAAAAAAATTTTCTATAGAAATAAAATTTTGACAAAATTTTCTATAGAAATAAAATTTTTGAAAAAAATTTCTATAGAAATAATATTTTGAAACAATTTTATATTGAAATAAAATTTTTGAAAAAGTTTTCTATAGAAATAAAATTTTGACAAAATCTTCTATAGAAAAAAATTTGACAAAAATTTTCTATAGAAATAACATTTTGACAAAATTGTCTATAGAAATAAAATATTGAAAAAATTTTCTGTAGAAATAAAATTTTGAAAAAAAAAATCTATAGAAATAAAATTTAAAAAAAAATTCTATAGAAATAAAATTTTGACAAAATCTTCTATAGAAAAAAAATGACAAAATTTTCTATAGAAATAAAATGTTAACAAAATTTTCTATAGAAAAAACATTTGACAAAATTTTCTATAGAAATAAAATTTTGACAAAATTTTCTATCGAAATAAAATTTTGACAAAATGTTCTATAGAAATAAAATTTTGAAAAAATTTCCTATAGAAATAAAATTTTGAAAAAAAATTCTATAGAAATAAAATGTTGACAAAATTTTCAATAGAAATAAAATATTGACAAAGTTTTCTATAGAAATAAATTTAAAAAAATATATAGAAATATAACCGATCAAACCCCCCCCCCCCCCCCCCATTTAAATTCCTGGACATTGCAGTTTTACCCAATTTTCCTGACATTGTAAATATAAAAGTATTTTAAGTCCATAAATAGTTATGTAAAATTTAGTTTATATCGGTAAGAGTTCGATACAGTGCTTATATACACCGGTCTCCTTATTTAACTTCTTGAGAACATACACGGCTTCTAATTGGAGCAGTAACTCTCCCCATTTTACATCTCGAGCATATGCAAGCAATTCGGATAAAAGTCTACTGAATTTAGATTTCAAATCGTATAAAAGACTATATTTCATCGGAAGTTCTGGCACGCTTTGACCTTATTCAATTTGTCATATTTTAATGATGAGTGTCCTATATTTAATGAAAAGCAAGTCAAAAATTATAAACTTTCTTCAAATAAAAAATTCTTTATTTTAAAGAATTTTATCTCCAAAATAAAACAGCAGCTCAAAAATTAAACAGAGTCGATAAGGCGATTTTTCCATTCTTAGATAAAGTTGAAAACCCGAAAAAGTCGACAAATTTGATTCCGATTACACTCCTTAGTCTCGCTAAATGGCTTTCGAGGCTTTGCACTTCTCCATTCTAGATATCCTTTTTTCATTTATATATTTTTCTGATGTATCTGAGTCTCTTCCAGCAAACAAAACAAAAAAAAAAAAAAAACAACAACACTCTAAAAGTGTAATTTGCCTAGTTGTTAATTTTCAAACAAACTCTTTGGACCCCTTGAACTTTTAATTAACTCTTTGATTTTTTTTTTGCTGAGCCTTTATTCCTTTCGTTTTCTACTCACAGATATGCTTAAAACCTTCACAAGCCAGGTATATCCCATTTAAATTTTAAATTAATTTCATAGATTTGTTTAACTGAAAATTCTGCAAACTTTGTTCAAACGTTTTTTGTTTTTTGCCACAGTTTTATGGCAGCAAAAAAAAAAACTTTTAATGTAACTTTTATTTCGTCTGATATGGAGGCAATCCTAGTTAACATTGAGGTATTAAGGCGACCTGATCGTTGTTTCGTTAGTAGTGATTGGCTTAAATTAATTAGGCTTTACATTATATGCTACTGATTGGATTAAATGAATTGAACTTTAGATTCTACGTAGATACTTCGTCCTAAAAAAATGTAAACAAAGAGCAATTGATTGGTTTCTTTTTGTGTTTTTAATTCAATGAATTCTTTTAATTAATGAAAGGCTTTAACTGAAGTTATTTAACAATGTTAAAGATTTTCATACTGATGCCAAATTTTCCATAAAACTAAAATTTTGACAAAATTTCTGTAGAAATAAAATTTTGACAAAATTTCTGTAGAAATAAAATTTTGACAAAATTTCTGTAGAAATAAAATTTTGACAAAATTTCTGTAGAAATAAAATTTTGACAAAATTTTCTATAGAAATAAAATTTTGACAAAATTTTCTATAGAAATAAAATTTTGACAAAATTTTCTATAGAAATAAAATTTTGACAAAATTTTCTATAAAATTAAAAATTTTTGAATTTTTCTTTAAAAATAAAGTTTTTAGAAAATTTTCTTTAGAAATACAATTTTGAGAAATTTTTCTTTAGAAATAAAATTTTGAGAAAATTTTCCACAGAAATAAAATTTTGATAAAATTTTTCTATAGAAATAAAAAAAAAATTGAGTAAATTTTCTATAGAAATAAAGATTTTAAAAAATTTTCTGTAGAAATAACATTTTTTGATAATTTTCTATGGAATTAAAATTTTGACAAAATTTTCTATAGGAATAAAATTTTGACAAAATTGTCTATAGAAATTAATCAAAATTAATTAAATAAAAGAGAACATTTTCTTTAGAAATAACATTTGAGAAAATTTTCTGCAGAAATAAAATTATGAAAAAATTTTCTGTAAAAATAAAAAAATTTTGAGTAAAATTTCTATAGAAATAAAGTTTTTAGAAAATTGTCTATAGAAATAAAAATTTTAGATAATCTTCTATAGAACTAAAATCTTCAGAAAATTCATCAATAAATTCAAAAGCTTTAATATATTTTTTATACCCTGCGCCACACTGGGGAACAGGGTATTATAAGTTAGTGCATATGTTTGCAACACCCAGAAGGAGACGAGATAGACACATGATGTCTTTGGCAAAAATGCTCAGGGTGGGCTCCTGAGTCGATATAGCCATGTCCGTCTGTCCGTGAACACATTTTTGTAATCAAAGTCTAATCGACTTCAAATTTGGCACAAGTATGTGCTTTGGCTCAGAATAGAACCCTATTGATTTTGGAAAAAATCGGTTCAGATTTAGATATAGCTCCCATATATATATATTTCGCCCGATATGGACTTATATGGCCCCAGAAGCCAGAGTTTTACCCTAATTTGTTTAAAATTGTTCACAAGAAGAGCAATTAGTACTATAGTCAAGTGTGCTAAATTTTATTGAAATCGGTTATGATTTAGATATAGCTCCCGTATATATCTTTCGCCGATATAGCCATGTCCGTCTGTCCGTGAACACATTTTTGTAATCAAAGACTAATCGACTTCAAATTTGGCACAAGTATGTGTTTTGGCTCAGAATAGAACCCTATTGATTTTGGAAAAAATCGGTTCAGATTTAGATATAGCTCCCATATATATATATATATATATATATATATATATATATATATATATATATATTTCGCCTGATATGGACTTATATGGCCCCAGAAGCCAGATTTTTACCCTAATTTGCTTAAAATTGTGCACAAGAAGAGCAATTAGTACTATAGTCAAGTGTGCTAAATTTTATTGAAATCGGTTCAGATTTAGATATAGCTCCCATATATATATATATTTCGCCCGATATGGACTTATATGGCCCCAGAAGCCAGAGTTTTACCCCAATTTGGTTGAAATTTTGCACTAGGAGTACAATTAGTAGTGTAGTCAAGTGTGCCAAATTTTATTGAAATCGGTTCAGATTTAGATATAGCACCCATATATATCGTTCGCCCGATTTACACTCATATGATCACAGTGGCCAATTTTTTGCTCCGATTTAGTTGAAATTTGCACAGGGAGTAGAATTAGCATTGTAGCTATGCGTGCCAAATTTGGTTGACATCGGTTCAGTTTTAGATATAGCTCCCATATATATCATTCGCCCGATTTACACTCATATTACCACAGAGGCCAATTTTTTGCTCCGATTTAGTTGAAATTTGCACAGGGAGTAGAATTAGCATTCTAGCTATGCGTGCCAAATTTGGTTGAAATCGGTTCAGATTTAGATATAGCTCCCATATATATCATTCGCCCGATTTACACTCATATTACCACAGAGGCCAATTTTTTGCTCCGATTTAGTTGAAATTTTGCACAGGGAGTAGAATTAGCATTGTAGCTATGCGTGCCAAATTTGGTTGAAATCGGTTCAGTTTTAGATATAGCTCCATATATAGCTTTCGCCCGATTTACACTCATATGACCACAGAGGCCAATTTTTTGCTCCGATTTAGTTGAAATTTTGCACAGGGAGTAGAATTAGCATTCTAGCTATGCGTGCCAAATTTAGTTGAAATCGGTTCAGATTTCGATATAGCTCCCATATATATGTTTTTCTGATTTCGACAAAAATGGTCAAAATACCAACATTTTCCTTGTAAAATCGCCACTGCTTAGTCGAAAAGTTGTAAAAATGACTAATTTTCCTAAACTTGTATATCGAGCGATAAATCATAAATAAACTTTTGCGAAGTTTCCTTAAAATTGCTTCAGATTTAAATGTTTCCCATATTTTTTTACTAAAATTGTGTTCCACTCTAGTGCATTAGCCAACTTAAATTTTGAGTCTATAGATTTTGTAAAAGTCTATCAAATTCTGTCCAGATCGAGTGATATTTAAATGTATGTATTTGGGACAAACCTTTATACATAGCACCCAACACATTTGACGAATGTGATATGGAATCGAAAATTTATATCTATAAAGTGGTGCAGGGTATAATATAGTCGGCCCCGTCCGACTTTAGACTTTCCTTACTTGTTTTTTTAATTTTGTAGATTTTTGGAATTTTTGTTTTTAATTTTGGTAGATTATTTTTTGGCACGGTTGATAACCGTGTTCCCGTGCCACTGTGTTTGTCTTTACTCAAAAATGTACAACTAATACAGATTATTAGGTTTGATACAGGTATGGGTGAGGGTATATTAGGGGTATTGTTAAAATGTCATAATTCGTTGCTGGGGCTATGCATGCCATTGTTCATTGCTGAAAGAACAATTAGTTTATTGTTCACTTTACAGTCTCCAAGGAAGGCTGTCATTATTAGAGCTTGGGCGAGTGTCGTTTGCACTCTCGATGCAATCAACAATAGCCAAATAATAGAAGACTTTCACATACTTCCACAATGTATATCCATATTCCATTCAAACAATACAAATGGTTATACCAATCCACTCATACACCCTCCTGCTATGGCCAAGACATTTCTTACTAAAACTCCAACAATTTCTTTAAAATCCTTAGAAGATATTTCTTCTTGTGGATAATTTTCTCTCTCTTGTTAAAAGCTGGACTAAGTGATGGTGCAGTTTCTTATTTATGAAAACCCCCTCAAAGTCCTTAAAGGCTTTATCCTTACGAATGATTCTCTAATAAGGAATTGATTGTGGTTGTGTGCTCTGTTTCATTCAACCTACTTACATTGCTTTGTTGAATTGATGATCCTTTGCCGGTGACAGCAGTCAATATGGCGAAGAATGAAAGAAAGAAAACCCATAATCATAATTTTCTTTGACTTGAGATCCAATTCGTTTCTAAGCCCATATGGGTGTTTGTATAGCCCCGTGTGTCTGTGTGTTGGCTGAGGGAGGGGGGTTAAATGGAGGCTAAGAAATTAGTTCAAATAACCCTAAGGTAGGATACATGTGTGATACATGTGACATGTGTCTTGGGTTATTTATAAGAAAGAAAGATAATCTTTTGTAACCTTACAATCATTCATGGGACTCTGTCAATTTATAATTGAAAGTTCTCCTAATGTGGATGGTGTCATTATTAGTTTTCTCATCACACAGATAATGAAAATGGGTCAGAAATAAGCCATTACACTTAAGGTCTTAAATATCTTGTGTTGTTAGCTCATTTGTGTAAGCATATTTTTTTGTTTTGTTTTTATATTGGAAAAAAAGAAATTTTTCATTCAACTCGTTAACTTCATATACGGAAAAATAACTTGAAATATAAAAAATGTACAATAAAAAATAATTACATGAAAATAATAATACTCGTAATAATGTTTATCTCAATAACAAGGGCCCATCTATTTATAGCCGAGTCCGAACGGCGTTCCACCTTGCAGTGAAACAACATAGAAAAGCTTTGAAACACTCAGAAATGTGACCAGCATTACTGAGAGGTATAATCCACCGCTGAAAAAATGTTTAATGTTTCGTCGAAACTGAGTTTGAACACACGGCCATGTGCATGCAAGGCATGCATGCTAACCATTGCCACCGTGGTGGCTTCCAACTTTTTACCTAAAAGTTATCCGATATTGCTCAGTTGCAAAACCATCCGACATACATCAATAACGATAGCTTATTTCGGTTCGAAGTTATTGTGATTTCAATAGACATACATAGCTAGATTGATTCAGAACTTCACCACGAATTTGTGGAGTCTGAGGCAAGGTTTCCACAGTTGGCAGAATTCTACCAAAAATGGTAGATTATTTACTATTTGGTAGGTAGTTACAATTTTTGATGTCATGATAGATTTTGCTAAATTTTCTATAGAAATAAAATGTTGGCAAAAATTTCTTTAGAAATAAAATTTTGGCACAAATTTCCATAGAAAAAAAATTTTGATAAAACTTTCTATAGAATTAAAATTTACAAAAAAAAAATTCTATAGAAATAAATTTTTGTCAAAATCTTCTATAGAAATTTTACAGTAGTTTCTATAGAAATTTGACAATAGTTTCTACAAAAATTTGACAACATTTTCTATAGACATAAAATTTTAAAAAAATTTTCAATAGAAATAAAATTTTGACAAAATTTTCAATAGAAATAAAACTTTGACAAAATTTTTTATAGAAATAAAATGTTGACAAAATTTTCGATAGAAATAAAATTTTGACAAAATTTTCCATAGAAATAAAAATTTTGACAAAATTTTCTATAGAAATAAAATTTTGACAAATTTTTTTATAGAAATAAAATTTTGACAAAATTTTCTATAGAAATAAAATTTTGACAAAATTGTATATAGAAATAAAATTTTTAAAAAATTTTCTATAGAAATAAAATTTTGACACAATTTTCTATTAGAAATAAAACAATTTTCCATAAAAATAAATTTTGACAAAATTTTCTATAGATTTAAAATTGTGACAAATTATCTATTAAGTAAACTAGAAACGCTTCTTACCTAATTAAGATATAAATTATTTTAATTAAATTTAAACTTTAATTGAATTGATTTGTAAATAGTACATATAAGTAAATTGTTGCCAGCTCGTCTCAATAATGCCTTAAGGGCGCTGAGACCAAC
This sequence comes from Haematobia irritans, assembly GCF_050003625.1. Lineage (NCBI taxonomy): Eukaryota > Metazoa > Arthropoda > Insecta > Diptera > Muscidae > Haematobia > Haematobia irritans. The sequence continues at coordinate 114,252,138 of NC_134401.1, forward strand.
AAAGCATGGAATGTTATACTTTAAATGAAATAAAGATTATTAAAAAAAAAAAAAAAAAAATGTTGACAAAAATTTATATAGAAATAAAATTTGTAAAAAGAAAAAAATCCATAGAAATAAAATTTGTAAAAAAAAGCCATAGAAATAAATTTTTGAAAAAATTTCTACAGAAATAAAATTTTTAAAAAATTTTCCCTAGAAATACAATTTTAACAAAATTTTCTTTACAAATAAAATTTTGTCAAAATTTTTTATAGAAATAAAATTTTGACAAAATTATCCATTGAAGTAACAATTTAAAAAAATTTTTCCTAGAAATAAAAGTTTGACAAAAAATTTCTATAGAAATAAAATTTTTGCCAAAACTTTCTATAGAAATTTGACAATTTTCTATAGAAAAAAAAATTTTACACAATTTTCTATTACAAATAAAACAATTTTCTATAAAAATAAATTTTGACAACATTTTCTATAGAAATAAAATTTTGACAAAATTTTCAATAGAAATAAAATTTTGACAAAATTTTCAATAGAAATAAAATTTCGACAAAATTTTCAATAGAAATAAAATTTTGACAAAATTTTCTATAGAAATAAAATTTTGACAAAATTTTGTATAGAAATAAAATTTTGACAAAATTTTCTGTAGAAATAAAATTTTGACACAATTTTCTATAGAAATAAAATTTTGACACAATTTTCTATAGAAATAAAATTTGTAAAAAAAATTCCATAGAAATAAAATATGTAAAAAAAATCCATAGAAATAAAATTTTTAAAATTTTTTCCCTAGAAATAAAATTTTGACAAAGTGTTCTATACAAATAAAATTTTGGCAAATTTTTTTGTAGAAATAAAATTTTGACAAAATTGTCCATTGAAATAACATTTAAAAAAATCCTAGAAATAAAAGTTTGACAAAATTTCTATAGAAATAAAATTTTTGCCAAAACTTTCTATAGAAATTTGACAATAGTTTCTATAAAAATTTGACAAAATTTTCTATAGAAATAACATTTTGACAAAGCTTTCAATAGAAATAAAATTTCGAAAATTTTTCTATAGCAATACATTTATGAGAATATTTTCTATATATAGCAATACATTTTTGAGAATATTTTCTATAGAAATTTGGCATCAGTGTATACAGAAATTTCACAGAATTTTCTATAGAAATAAAGTCTTGCCAAACTTCTCTATAGAAATAAAATTGTGACAAATTTTTCTATAAACATAAAATTTTGACAAGATATTTTACTTAAAAAAAATTTCTATAGCAATAAATTTTTGAAAATATTTTCTATAGAAATTTGGCAATAGTGTATAAGAAATTAGACAAAATTTTCTATAGAAATAAAGTTTTGCCAAACTTCTCTATAGAAATAAAATTGTGACAAATTTTTCTATAAACATAAAATTTTGACAAGAGTTTTTATAGAAATAAAATCTTGACAACATTTTCTATAGAAAAAAAAATATTTTTGTTTTTGATTTCAGCTTAAAACCATGCATTGACTAAACAACAAGTGTAGCTTAACCAACAGGGGAAAATAATGTTTGTCAAATTGGGCAAAGCCCTATAGACTGCAAAGCCCTATAGACTGCAAGATGGTTGGATGGACGCACATTTCGGAATTACCACATTCCTCATCAGCATCCTCTATTTGCAGCAAAACTATCAACCAATTATCAGAATACATTCAGGCAGTTCACTAAACCCAAAGTGAACCACACTTGAACCTTCCGAAAAAAGGTTTATGAAAGCTGGCTTTTCGGAAGATTCAAGTGTGGTTCACTTTGGGTAGATATTTTTGCTTCAAGTAGAGGATGCTAATGAGGAATGTGGAATTCCAAAACGTGTGTCCATCCTACCATCTTGCAGTCTATAGGGCTTTGCCCACATAAATTTGACAAACATTCTTTTCCTCTGTTGGTTAAGCTACACTTATAGTTTAGTCAATGTATAGTCTTAAGCTGAAATCAAAAACAAAAATAATGATTGTATAATAAACCAACAATAACAAAACAAAACGATAGAAATAAAATGTTGACAAAATCTTCTATAGAAATAAAATTTTGCCAAAATTTTCTATAGAAATAAAATTTTGACAAAATTGTCTATAGAAATAAAAGTTTGACAAAATCATCTATAACAATAAAATTTCACAAAATTTTCTATAGAAAAAAATTTTATACATAATTTTATACAGAAATAAATTTTTTACATAATTTTCTTTAGAAATAAAATGTTGATACAATTTCCAATATAAGATGTTTTTATATTTGGTAGATTTCGTGTAAAATTTTGGAAGATTATTTTTGGCACGAGTGGCAAACGTGGTGTCAGACAAATTTTTGTGAAAAAGTCAATGAAATTGGATTATTTTCCTAGTTTGGGAAACTAGATCTTGTACGGTTAGTTTGTTTATTAAAAAATAAAAACAAATTAAACATTTTATTCTAAAACCACATTCGTTTAAAAAAACTTCTGTCCATTAATTTTTTATTTGGATTTTTCAGAAAATTCAAAAGTTTTTTAATTTAGTATTCTTTTGTTCTTTATTACAAATTAAATTAAAAACAAGTAAGGAAAGTCTAAAGTCGGGCGGGGCCGACTATATTATACCCCTGTAGATCTACATTTTCGATACCATATCACATCCGTCAAATGTGTTGTTGCTATATATAAAGGTTTGTCCCAAATACATACATTTAAATATCACTCGATCTGGAAGAATTTGATAGACTTCTACAAAATCTATAGACTCAAAATTTAAGTCGGCTAATGCACTAGGGTGGAACACAATGTTAGTAAAAAAAAAAATATGGGAAACATATAAATCTGAAGCAATTTTAAGGAAACTTCGCAAAAATTTATTTATGATTTATCACTCGATATATATATGTATTATAAGTTTAGGAAAATTAGAGTCATTTTTACAACTTTTCGACTAAGAAGTGGCGATTTTACAAGGAAAATATTGGTATTTTGACCATTTTTGTCGAAATCAGAAAAACATATATGGGAGCTATATCTAAATCTGAACCGATTTCAACCAAATTTGGCACGCATAGCAACAATGCCAATTCTACTCCCTGTGCAAAATTTCAACTAAATCGGAGTTAAAAATTGGCATCTGTGGTCATATGAGTGTAAATCGGCCGAAAGCTATGTATGGGAGATATATCTAAATCTGAACCGATTTCAACAAAATTTAGCACGCATAGCTACAATGCTAATTCTGCTCCCTGTGCAAAATTTCATCTAAATCGGACCAAAAAATTGGCCTCTGTGGTCATATGAGTGTAAATCGGCCGAAAGCTATATATTGGAGCTATATCTAAATCTGAACCGATTTCAACCAAATTTTGCACGCATAGCAACAATGCTAATTCTACTCTGTGTGCAAAATTTTAACTAAATCGGAGCAAAAAATTAGCCTCTGTGGTCATATGAGTGTAAATCGGGCGAAAGCTATATATGGGAGATATATCTAACTGAACCGATTTCAACCAAATTTAGCACGCATAGCAACAATGCTAATTCTACTCCCTGTGCAAAATTTCAACTAAATCGGAGTTAAAAATTGGCATCTGTGGTCATATGAGTGTAAATCGGGCGAAAGCTATATATGGGAGATATATCTAAATCTGAACCGATTTCAACCAAATTTAGCACGCACCAAATTTAGCACAATGCTAATTCTGCTCCCTGTGCAAAATTTCATCTAAATCGGACCAACAAATTGGCCTCTGTGGTCGTATGAGTGTAAATCGGCCCAAAGCTATATATGGGAGCTATATCTAAATATGAACCGATTTCAACTAAATTTGGCACGCATAGCTACAATGCTAATTCTACTCCCTGTGCAAAATTTCAACCAAATTGGGGTAAAACTCTGGCTTCTGGGACCGTATTAGTCCATATCGGGCGAAAGATATATATGGGAGCTATATATAAATCTGAACCGATTTCAATAAAACTTGGCACACTTGACTATAGTCCTAATTGTTCTTCTTGTGCAAAATTTTAAGTAAATTAGGTTAAAACTCTGGCTTCCGGGGCCATATAAGTCCATATCGGGCGAAATATATATATGGGAGCTATATCTAAATCTGAACCGATTTCTTCCAAAATCAATAGGGATCTATTCTGAGCCAAAACACATACTTGTGCCAAATTTTAAGTCGATTGGACTAAAACTGCGACCTAGACTTTGATTACAAAAATGTGTTCACGGACAGACGGACAGACGGACATCGCTATATCGACTCAGGAGCCCACCCTTAGCATTTTTGCCAAAGACACCATGTGTCTATCTCGTCTCCTTCTGGGTGTTGCAAACATATGCACTAACTTATAATACCCTGTTCCACAGTGTGGAGCAGGGTATAATAATCATTATCAATGTAGTTTTGGTTGAAGGCAATTTGTTGAATTGTTTTCCTGTGTTTGTGAAGATATCTTCTTTTCTTCGCAGTAGCGCATATCAAAACTACTACCATAGTAGTTCTTGTGATATAAATGTATGTTCTATATTTAAACTTATGACAATAAAGTAGTAAAAGAATATGGTTATGTTATAAACATAAATTATCAAGAAAAATCCTATAAGCGCCACTTAGAATATCTGAAGTGTACAAAAGTAAAGAGCAACCATTATTGAATGTGTGCTCTCTCATTCTCCCTCTCCCAATATGTATATACAAAATATAACCGTAACTTAAAAAGACTAACACAAGATTCATTTTGTATGGAGTATTGGTAAAGAGTAGATAAATAACATTCCGCCACCCACCCTTAGGCACAACAACCAAACACAACCCAAATCTCACGAAACTCCAATGAAGTTAATGTGAAAAACGTAAAGATGCCAATTATAGGAAGAACAAATTATTATACCTGGCAGGAATATTCTCCCCAATTTGTGTTATTTGTTCATCTCTCGCTAATACAACTACCATTGCTCCAGAAACCTAAGTACGTGTGTATATGCCCGTGTGTGTGCGAGAGCTTGAGTAAATTTCTGTATTTTATGATACCAATTCTATTATTACAATAAGTGTCATATTTATGGCTTATATCTTAAAGCCTAAGAAGGTAGAACTTTATATCATTCATCGAAGTGTATGGGGGGGGGGGAGGTTTAAAATATGGCATGGATGTGGATGTGCATAATGGTGAGAATCGAGAGACAAGGTTCGAAGGTGAACACTTGATTTAAGTCATTCTCTGCACCCTCTTCGTATCTCCATCTCTTAGACAAGTTGTAATATATTTCTCTGGCTTATTTTGCAATGTTTGCAAATGACTTAAGGCAATAAAATATTAATATTCTCATCATTTATCATAATGAAATATTTAAATATGAGTTCATATTGAGTGAACATTTAAAGGGAAATATAAAGGGGGAATATTTTGAGAATGAAATCTATTTTTGATAATATTTTTATACCCTCCATCATAGGATGGGGGTATATTAACTTTGTCATTCCGTTTGTAACACATCGAAATATTGCTCTAAGACCCCATAAAGTATATATATTCTGGGTCGTGGTGAAATTCTGAGTCGATCTAAGCATGTCCGTCCGTCCGTCCGTCCGTCCGTCTGTTGAAATCACGCTAACTTCCGAACGAAACAAGCTATCGACTTGAAACTTGGCACAAGTAGTTGTTATCGATGTAGGTCGGATGGTATTGAAAATGGGCCATATCGGTCCACTTTTACGTATAGCCCCCATATAAAGGGACCCTCAGATTTGGCTTGTGGAGCCTCTAACAGAAGCATATTTCATCCGATCCGGCTAAAATTTGGTATATGGTGTTGGTATATAGTTTTTAACAACCGTGCAAAAATTGGATCACATCGGTCCATAATTATATATAGCCCCCATATAAACCGATCCCCAGATTTGGCTTGCGGAGCCTCAGAGAGAAGCAAATTTCATTCGATCCGGCTGAAATTTGGTACATAGTGTTGGTATATGGTCTCTAACAACCGTGCAAAAATTGGATCACATCGGTCCATAATTATATATAGCCCCCATATAAACCGATCCCCAGATTTGGCTTGCGGAGCCTCAAAGAGAAGAAAATTTCATCCGATCCGGCTGAAATTTGGTACATGATGTTGGTATATGGTCTCTAACAACCATGCAAAAACTGGTCCACATCGGTCCATAATTATATATAGACCCCATATAAACCGATCTCCAGATTTGGCTTGCGAAGCCTCAAAGAGAAGCAAATTGCATCCGATCCGGCTGAAATTTGGTACATGGTATTGGTATATGGTCTCTAACAACCGTGCAAAAATTGGTCCACATCGGTTCATAATTATATATGGCGCCCATATAAACCGATCCCCAGATTTGGGTTGCGGAGCCTCAAAGAGAAGCAAATTTCATCCGATCCGCCTGAAATTTGGTACATGATATTGGTATATGGTCTCTAACAACCATGCAAAAATTGGTCCACATCGGTTCATAATTATATATAGCCCCCATATAAAACGATCCCCAGATTTGGCTTGCGAAGTCTCCAAGAGAAGCAAATTTCATCCAATCCGGTTGTAATTTGGAACATGGTGTTAGTATATGATATTTAACAACCGTGCCAGAATTGGTCCATATCGGTCCATAATTATATATAGCCCCCATATAAAACGTTCTCCAGATTTGACCTCCGGAGCCTCTTGGAGGAGCAAAATTCATCCGATCCGGTTCAAATTAGGAACGTGGTGTTAGTATATGGTCGCTAACAACCATACAAAAATTGGTCCAATCACACAAAAATTGGTCCATATCGGTTCATAATCATGGTTGCCACTAGAGCGAAAAATAATCTACCAAAATTTTATTTCTATAGAAAACTTTGTCAAAATTTTATTTCTATAGAAAATTTTGTTCAAATTTTATTCGGTTCATAATCATGGTTGCCACTAGAGCCAAAAATAACCTACCAAAATTTTATTTATATAGAAAATTTTGTCAAAATTTTGAGAAAGATTTTCAAAATTTTATTTCTATAGAAAATTTTGTTCAAATTTTATTCGGTTCATAATCATGGTTGCCACTCGAGCCAAAAATAATCTACCAAGATTTTATTTCTATACAATATTTTGTCAAAAGTTTATTTCTATAGAAAATTTTGTCAAAATTTTTATTTCTATAGAAAATTTTGTCAAAATTTTTATTTCTATAGAAAATTTTGTGAAAATTTTATTTCTATAGAAAATTTTGTTAAAATTTTATTTCTGTAGAAAATTTTGTAAAAATTTTATGTCTACTTTGTCAAACTGAATTATATAGGTATTGGATCGATCTTTTTTGATTTAATATATACCACGTATGGACTTACATACAATTTAGAAGATTATGTTAGGAGGTTTTAAGATACCTTGCCATCGGCAAGCTTTACCGCAACTTAAGTAATTCGATTCTGGATTGCAGAAGTTTCTACGCAATCCATGATGGAGGGTACATAAGCTTCGGCCTGGCCGAACTTACGGCCGTATATACTTGTTTTAATTTTAATAAATGTTCTTTAGAAACTATTCTCGTACTTTTCGGATGCAATAATAGAAAAGAAATTTTCTATTGTTTTTTGAGTAAACATTGAGGTCTTTTACACAATGTGAACACAATTTATTACAGACAAGAAATAATTAATTAATACACACAAAACTTGGTCCATACAAAATTCAACAAACGCAAAAACTTCGTATAGTAGACTTTCTGGAAGATCGCAAAAATCATCTGACAGTTTTTCCAAAATTTGAAAAAATCAGAACTATCCAAATTTTAATACCAAAACCATTTGAAAAAGTCATCTCAATGAATTCCCCTATATCTATTCATTGCTACTGCATAAGTAGATGGTTTGATTGTAATGTCCCTATTAAGAATATCACTCTGATATTGAGCTTGTCATATAGAGAATTAAATGAATGCAGGCGAAGGGTAGCCATGTATTCTCCGCTTAATTTCTTCACAAATCCCGAATATCCTTTTCTCTTCCTGTATTAATTTTCTCCATCCTTTGATTTTGTAATACAAAAATTATAGTCGATCAAAGTAAAGCACAATATTTTTTTTATACCCTCCATCATAGGATGGGGGTATATTAACTTTGTCATTCCGTTTGTAACACATCGAAATATTGCTCTAAGACCCCATAAAGTATATATATTCTGGGTCGTGGTGAAATTCTGAGTCGATATAAGCATGTCCGTCCGTCCGTCCGTCCGTCCGTCCGTCCGTCAGTCTGTTGAAATCACGCTAACTTCCGAACGAAACAAGCTATCGACTTGAAACTTGGCACAAGTAGTTGTTATCGATGTAGGTCGGATGGTATTGAAAATGGGCCATATCGGTCCACTTTTACGTATAGCCCCCATATAAAGGGACCCTCAGATTTGGCTTGTGGAGCCTCTAACAGAAGCATATTTCATCCGATCTTGCTGAAATTTTATACATGGTGTTGGTATATGGTCTCTAACAATCATGCAAAAATTGGTCCACATCGGTCCATAATTATATATAGCCCCCATATAAACCGATCCCCAGATTTGGCTTGCGAAGCCTCAAAGAGAAGCAAATTTCATCCGATCCGGCTGAAATTTGGCACATGGTATTGGTATATGGTCTCTAACAACCATGCAAAAATTGGTCCACATCGGTTCATAATTATATATAGCCCCCATATAAAACGTTCTCCAGATTTGACCTCCGGAGCCGCTTGGAGGAGCAAAATTCATCCGATCCGGTTCAAATTAGGAACGTGGTGTTAGTATATGGTCGCTAACAACCATACCAAAATTGGTCCAATCACACAAAAATTGGTCCATATCAGTTCATAATCATGGTTGCCACTAGAGCCAAAAATAATCTACCAAAATTTTATTTCTATAGAAAATTTTGTCAAAATTTTATTTCTAGAGAAAATTTTGTTAAAATTTTATTCGGTTCATAATAAAATTTTCATCATTGTCAGAATTTTATTTCTATAGAAAATTTTGTCAAAATTTTATTTCTATAGAAAATTTTGTTCAAATTTTATTCGGTTCATAATCATGGTTGCCACTCGCGCCAAAAATAATCTACCAAGATTTTATTTCTATAGAAAATTTTGTCAAAAGTTTATTTCTATAGAAAAATTTGTTCGATCTTTTTTGATTTAATATATACCACGTATGGACTTACATACAATTTAGAAGATGGTGTTAGGAGGTTTTAAGATACCTTGCCATCGGCAAGCGTTACCGCAACTTAAGTAATTCGATTCTGGATGGCAGTGTTTAGAAGAAGTTTCTACGCAATCCATGATGGAGGGTACATAAGCTTCGGCCTGGCCGAACTTACGGCCGTATATACTTGTTTAAATTATATTGCTCAAAAGCAAACAAATGCCGGAAATACTATAAAATTTTAGAATCAATCTAGATTTGTTTCAATTGACTACCTTTGACACTAATGGCCTTCAAATGACCAGCAATGCCTTCAGATGAAAACATGTGCCCCAGGCGCATTGAGATCCGAAGATTTTTGTGACAATTAAGCGGTAGAAGTGAAGCGAGGAACTTCCTTTTTTAGCCATTCTTAGTTGTCGTGTGCTGAATGCGATGGTGCTGTAGTCCTGTTGGAACTACAACCGAAATGTATGTCTATCCAAGGCTTCAATATTGTCTTTTGGATATTTTCCCGATAATAATCGACATTTATTTTGATCCCATGGACGATGAATACCGACGGGAAGCGACTTGGCAGCTCACACCGTTTCCAAAGGCCTCAGCCTCGAATCTTGGAGGCCAGACGAAAGGGTAAATTTTCATCCGATCCAAAAATTGGTCCATATCTGTCCATAATTATATATAGCCCCCATATAAACCGATCACTAGATTTGACCTCCGGAGCCTCTTGGAGGAGCAAAACTCATCCGATCCGGTTGCAAAAATTGGTCCATATCGATCCACAATTATATATAGCCCCCTTATAAACTGATCCCCAGATTTCAACTCCGGAGCCTCTTGAAGGAGCAAAATTCATCCGATCCGGTTGAAATTTGGTACGTGGTGTTAGTATATGATCTCTAACAACCATGCAAAACTTGGTCCATATCGGTCTATAATTATATATAGCCCACATATAAACCGATCACTAGATTTGACCTTCGGAGCCTCTTGAAGGAGCAAAATTCATCCGATCCGGTTTAAATTTGGTACGTGGTGTTAGTATATGCTCTCTAACAACCATGCAAAAATTAATCCATATGGGTATATAATTATATATAGCCTCCATATAAACCGATCCCCAGATTTGAACTCCGGCGCCTCTTGGAGGAGCAAAATGCATCCAATCGCATATAAACCGATCCCCAAATTTGGTTTTGGAAACTTTTGAAGGAGCAAATTTCATCGGATTCAGTTGAACTTTTGTAATTTGAGTATTACCACAATCACACTCTTTAGTAGAAATTTCTACGCAATTCATGGTGGAGGGTACATAAGATTCGGCCTGGCCGTATATACTTATTTAACATGTGTTGCAACCGTTCAACTCAGGGAGCCACCGTGGTGCAATGGTTAACATGCCCGCCTTGCAATGGGTTCAAACCCAGTTTCGACAAAACACCAAAAAGTTTTTCAGCGGTGAATTATCCCCTCTCAGTCACGATGGTGACAAATCTGAGTGTTTCAAAGCTTCTCTAACTGCCATTTGCATGTAGCTCCGTTAATATTTAATTGCCAGTTAACAAAAAATAAATTGTAAATATCTTCTCTTCGGTTAACTTTAACTGAAAAACTTTCACTAGTTCTTAATTGCCATAAGGAATTTATAGGCAAGATGACAGATATGCCCATCGTACGGTTTAAAAGTTCCTTAGCTAACGTAGCACAAAAGGAGCTTCATGAAAATGGAGGTAAGTGGTTTCAACCGGAATGTAGAACGCCGTTCGGATTCGGTTATAAAAAGGAGGTCCCTTGTCATTGAGCTCAACATAGAATCGAGCAGTGAGAAGTTCACCACTGTGGTATAAGAATGGACTGAATAGTCTAAGTGAGCCTAAAATATCGGACTGTCACTATATCTAACCTAACCTAATCCGTTCAGCTCTCGAGCAAGATTCCAACAACTGCGGCTTGGTTCTCGAAAAAATTCAGCCTAGATTTCTGATGTTTGTACCGTTTTCTGTTTTCGTCCAATTTTTGAATATGTTGCAACATTTCTAGTACTGTAAAAGACTAATTCACATTTAAATGCTGGAGAGCTTTAACGATAGCCACTTATGGTTTTCGAAGCCATATATAAATCAATCACACTATCCATCACAATTAACATTATCGCTGAATAGAATGGATGCAAATATTTTTTGTGTTTTAGAAGAGCGTTTAGCAATTATAACAACCAGAAATTGGTTGCAATACATGTCAGCCACCCTATAAATGTAAATATTAGATTTTAGACAACTTTTATTTAAATTTCCCCTTTATCCAGACCCTGTAGCTCTTATACTCATCAGCTTGGGAGCCACCGTGGTGCAATGGCTAGCATGCCCGCCTTGCATACACAAGGTCGTGGGTTCGATTCCTGCTACGACCGAACACCAAAAAGTTTTTCAGCGGTGGATTATCCCACCTCAGTAATGCTGGTGACATTTCTGAGGGTTTCAAAGCTTCTCTAAGTGGTTTCACTAGAATGTGGAACGCCGTTCGGACTCGGCTATAAAAAGGAGGTCCCTTGTCATTGAGTTTAACATGGAATCGGGCAGCACTCAGTGATAAGAGAGAAGTTCACCACTGTGGTATCACAATGGACTGAATAGTCTAAGTGAGCCTGATACATCGGGCTGCCACATAACCTAACCTAACCTATACTCATCAGCTTAAGAAACTAGATTGCATGGCGCACAAAAGCTGATTCAAAGGAACTTAATTTAAAAAAAAAAACAAACAATTTGCAAACGTCTGATATTTTCCTTCGTGCAAACCAAGGAATAATACAACTTTTGGTTAGAAGAAAAAACATAAATTCGGTAATTTTACGTATCGAAAATCTGTATTTATGTCAATAGGAATATATGAACTTTCCATATTTCCCTTCTTACAAACCAAGGAATAATACAACTTTTGGTTAGAAGAAAAAACATAAATTCGGTAATTTTACGTATCGAAAATCTGTATTTATGTCAATAGGACTATATGAACTTTCCATTGGCCAGGAGATGGTCATCATTGTATGTGATTAACAATGAGTGGTTCAAATTGACTATATGAGAAGGGTAGAACAATCACTGAATTATTAGGCCGACATGGGATTTTAGAAAAACGACCCCAATCGGCGAAGAGAGAGGTGTCCTAATGCCATGATTGTTGGCCTACATAAACGACTTGAAAGGTCTGCAATATTACGAAAGTGGTTCGATAAGTCAATAGCCTATTATTTGTAGGTTTAGTCTCCATATGAGGAATGCTTAAGCTTTTTAATACATCTGGAAAATATATTAAACCCAGGTCATCAATCCAAGCCTCCATATTACTGATGACTGATCCAGTCAATATTAATTTTTCCCAGCGACTGACTTATTTAGGTTTGGAAATAAGGTGTGAGCAAGTAATTTATCATTGTGAAAAAAACACATTTTCTTAGACGGTTTGTTTCTTTAATTCATTGTGAAATCGGTCCAATAATTCGACATAGTACATGCTTGTTCAGTAGAGCATACAGAGAAAATTTTTTCGTCAATCGCGAAGTAATTGTTTGAATTAATTTTAATTTAAGTTGTCAATTAAAACGTTTGTTGACCCAAATAAAAAATTAATTGTTTCAATCAATTTAGTTTTGATTAAAACTCAATTAAATTTAAATGAATATTTTGAATTAGGATTTCACACCAACAAACATTTATTGTTACTCCAAAGTAATGCAATTATTATTCGAAAACAATGCAATTATTAATTTTTTATCTTGGTGACTTCCACTCATGTAACTTCTTTGGCCCCTAGATAATTTCCTTTCATTTTTATATAAAGGGAAAATTATGTTTATAACAAAGTATTTTAACTTTTTTTTAAGTAGGAAACTTTGGTTCTCTTCAACATTTCCCTTATTTGATTGTATATTGCGTGTGTGTTAACTCATGCGTTCTTAGTACGAAGTTTCTTTGTAAATGCTTTATGTACTTATAGCATGCACTTAAGGACATGTGTGATTATTTACTGGTGTGTGTGTGTGTGCGGAAAGTGCGGAAAAGAGTAACAGTTCTTTCTTTTATGTTGATATCTCGTATATCCTCTTCCTTTGCTATGGTAAACTTTTCAAGAGCAAAAGTTGTGGCATTGCCACTTGTATAATTTATTTGAGTACCAGTGCGTGTCGTTGTATCTTTGTATGGAATCACGTACTCTTATTTTTAGCAAATATTTTCTACAGACTATCATTTGATGTTGAGCTAGTTTGTTTATATTACGGCACCCTATGTCAAAGTGACATGAATAGTTTGAAGTTCTATTAAGAAAATTTTGTTTAACGTTAAATGCCAAAAGTCTAGTGTATCATACACTAGAAAAAATTCCACAATATGCATACCAAAAAATTTCCAGAAAATTTTAATAAAACTGAGTTTAAATTAAATTAAATTAAATTAAATTAAATTAAATTAAATTAAATTAAATTAAATTAAATTAAATTAAATTAAATTAAATTAAATTAAATTAAATTAAATTAAATTAAATTAAATTAAATTAAATTAAATTAAATTAAATTAAATTAAATTAAATTAAATTAAATTAAATTAAATTAAATTAAATTAAATTAAATTAAATTAAATTAAATTAAATTAAATTAAATTAAATTAAATTAAATTAAATTAAATTAAATTAAATTAAATTAAATTAAATTAAATTAAATTAAATTAAATTAAATTAAATTAAATTAAATTAAATTAAATTAAATTAAATTAAATTAAATTAAATTAAATTAAATTAAATTAAATTAAATTAAATTAAATTAAATTAAATTAAATTAAATTAAATTAAATTAAATTAAATTAAATTAAATTAAATTAAATTAAATTAAATTAAATTAAATTAAATTAAATTAAATTAAATTAAATTAAATTAAATTAAATTAAATTAAATTAAATTAAATTAAATTAAATTAAATTAAATTAAATTAAATTAAATTAAATTAAATTAAATTAAATTAAATTAAATTAAATTAAATTAAATTAAATTAAATTAAATTAAATTAAATTAAATTAAATTAATGAAATGAAATGAAATGAAATGAAATGAAATGAAATGAAATGAAATGAAATGAAATGAAATGAAATGAAATAAAATAAAATGAAAGATGAGATCAGTTAGATTATTTTTTCATTTAATAAAGCAAAACTACCGTATTTCAGATGATATATTCCATATCATCCCTTCAACCTAGAGAAAGTTCGTACAAACTGTGTGTAAAGGAGAAATCTTTACTTCTTGTTGACATCAACTTTTGCATGTAAGCAAAATTATTGCAAACCTAGATGTTTTGCACATCTTCCACATTCCCCATTCTGTATCTAATATTTTTTCTATTTTCTATTTCATAGACAAACAGTTATCCTCCTTATACGCTTTTTAAGAAAATATGCGTGCTTATTTGTCATCATAGTTAAGGACTTTTTTTCTGGCTTGTGGTTTCAACATATTTTTGCGTTAATGACTTTTCTGGGTACAGTATATATTTTTTGGATCTATTGTTTTTTTTTGTCTTGTTTTGATATGGACCATTAGAAACAGATATACCAATGATATGTTTATGAAAAAAAGGAAGATATTTTAAAAAAGGATTTTCTACTATGTTGTACGTTTTATGAGCCGGAAAGAAACTATATCTTTATCCATGGAAATGTAGGGTTAAACGAAATGATCCAGAGAGTAGAGAATAGAAAATAGGCATATTATTTAATGGTTGTTTTTTATGGTTTGGAGAAACGAAGCATTTGAAAAGAATATTTATACTTTGTAATCTCTATATATAAAGTTGAAAGTCTGTTTGTTTATTTGTTTATTTGTATGTGCCGGGTAAGCTCGGAAACGGCTGAACCGATTTACTTGAAACTTTCAGAGATCGTAGGGGCGCTCATGTGGCGAAAATAGGGTTTCTCATTTTTTGATACCTGCACCAATAGAAAAAAATTGCGTTTCATAATCGTGAACGGACGTTGTCAAAATGAAACGGAAACGTTCACAAAAAATCAAAACGGAATGTTCACGATTTCGTCCACGGGCGTTCACAATGAAAAGTCTTAAAATAATCGTTAGACGTATCATGCAGGCAACACAGGTTCGAGTCACGGTAGAGAAAATATTTTTTATTTTCATTTTTGTTTATAAATTCGTAACCATTACGTTTTCAGATCATGAACGCTGGTTGTTGTTTTGACAACGTATCGTGTCATTTTTACGTTGTCAGATTGACCCTATCTGTTCTCAGTTTGACAACACATGTGTGTTGATTCACTTTCATGAACGGATCGTTTCGAAATGACCACGCCGTTCATGATTTTTTCTATGTGTGTGGCCGCGAAGGGGGATCTCCTCTTTGTCCGAATTTTTGAAAATTGAATCAAAGTTGACCGATTTGCTTGAAATTGTTAGTGAAGATTGTGGTTGACATCTAGACCAAGATCCACCACTTTATTTTTCGATATTTAGTCGCGGAGGGAGACTCCCCTTTGTCCGACTGTTTTTTTTTAAGTACTGTGAACAAACTGAAATTCTCTGATTTATTTGAGGTTTACAGAGAACATTTGGTGAGGTTATGCAATTAAATATGTCTTCATATTTGGACAGGGACCTCCCCCTTGCCCGACTTTTTGAAAATTGGAACAAAAATATCCGACTTGCTTGAAATTTTCAGGGAAGGGGGCGCGTCTAGACAAAAAAAAGGCTGCTATATTTTTCGATATTTGGTCGGGCGGAGGATCTCCCTTTTGCCCGACCTTTTTTAAAGTACAGTGAAAACAAAAGTCTGCGACTGAAATTTTACGGAAAAACTGGGTGAGGTTATGAAATTTATATCAGGTTCCTGATTTTTTAATATTTGGTCGGGGAAAAATAAAAGGGCATAGGGATACATCCGCTTCTTCTTCAGTACATAAAGAGAAACAATAAAAATTTTTCCAATTTACTTGAAACTTACACAGAAGACGTGGGGCAACGTTATGAAATTAATATTGCATACTTGATTTTGTGATATTTGGACGGGAAGAGGGGCCTCCCCTTGCCCTGATTTTTGCAAATTGGGCTTTTTATTTTCCTTGAGATTTTCTGGAACGTCTACACACGATACGCTACATCACTTTTCGATATTTGGTCGTGGAAAGGGAACCTTCTCTAAAACTGAAAAAAAAAACTAAAATTCTCAAGTTTTCATGACTGCGACTGAAATTTTACGGAAAAATTGGGTGAGGTTATGAAATTTATATCAGGTTCCTGATTTTTTAATATTTGGTCGGGGAAAAATAAAAGGGCATAGGGATACATCCGCTTCTTCTTCAGTACATAAAGAGAAACAATAAAAATTTTTCCAATTTACTTGAAACTTACACAGAAGACGTGGGGCAAGGTTATGAAATTAATATTACATACTTGATTTTGTGATATTTGGTCGGGAAGAGGGGCCTCCCCTTGCCCTGATTTTTGCAAATTGGGCTTTTTATTTTGCTTGAGATTTTCTGGAACGTCTACACACGATACGCTACATCACTTTTCGATATTTGGTCGTGGAAAGGGAACTTTCTCTAAAACTGGAAAAAAAACTAAAATTCTCAAGTTTTCTTGAAATTTACAAAGGGCGTGGGTGAAGGTTATGAAAAATGGTGTATCTTTTGTTTGGGTATTTGGGCGGCGAGGGAACGTTCTCCTTTCCCAACACTTGAAGGAAAGTTTCTAGAATTCCTTGGAATTTTGCGGAAAGCTTAAGGGTGCTATCCACTTCTGTGTTTGTCGATATTTTATCGGGGAAATGACGTCCCTTTAAAAAAAAATAGAGCAAAATTTAACCTTCTCCGATCTACTTGAAAATTACAGGGAACGTGGGAGGAGGTGATTAAATTAATATAGGGTCCTTGATTTTTCCATATATGGTTGGGGAAGGGGAATAGTGAAATTAACTTTGTCGATTTACTTGGAATTTATAGGGACCATTGGGTAGTTTGTGAAATGAATATAGGATAAGTTATTTAGCGATATCTGGTCGGGGATCGAAGGTGGGAAAATGATTCCTTTTGTCCGATTTTTTTTTTGAAAATTTAAAGTAGAGGGTTGTCCGTAAATGCACCCTCAAAGAAATCGCTTCTGTAACATATACCCCAAACAGAAAAAAATCCCTAGTTAAACTAACGCTTAATTTAACTTATTTTTATTGCAAAAAAATATTTCTTTGCAGTTAACCCTTAAATTGGCACTGTATCTTTTAAGATACAACCAGAAACATTTTAAAATTTGACTGAATTCTATGAAATCAAGTTTGTTGTATTTAATAGTGCTATTTCTAAAAATATGTTTTCCGGAAAAAAGGAGCACTTGTGATCAATCTGCTGTCAAAATTTAAAAACGTCAAGTTCACTTTAATACTTTTGAAAAATTCTTCACAATTAATAAAATTGTCTTTAAACTTGTTGACTGTTTGCATCATGAGTACAAAGCAAAATACCGTTTAGAGATTTTTTTTCAACACTTTATTTTTTTTTCAGACAAAGTATAATTTCTACTTGTATTCGAGTCTGAATTTGGAAATCTAAGCTGTCATTTTGATTTTAAAGGACTATAATAGTACATGGAGAAAAATTTCCTAGAATTAAGTACGCAAAAGTCAAATTTGAAAGAAAATTGCATCTTAAGTTTGTCCTTACTTCAATTCCCCGATTCTTTGGCTCTTCACCAATATCAAAATCATTGGTATAAAGACAAAATCTTTGGATGCGGTAATGCCTTTTCCAATGCAGTGTGAAGTTGATAGCACTTCTTGTCAGCTATCCTGTTGATGTTAAGGTATCATGTAACATACTGGGGTTGGTTTAATATATCGATGGTTCTGCCTGGTTTCAGCTCTTCTTGATTTTTGTTTTGGATGAAATATATATGAGTCAAAATAGAATTCAACGTTCGAGTTGATTTGAATCTACTTTTTAAATGGGAATTTTAACTCTCCTAATATGGTTTACGATGATCACATTATTATTTTCATCTTATAGTAGTAGTATTCTTTATTTCAACATTTCGTAAAATCTTTTTGTAACAAAATATTTTGTACAATATATGTATTTAATATTTAAATATAAGAATAAAAAAATTAATGTGACGTTGACCTTAGGTGGTCAGTCTTTAAATTAATTATGGAATGCTTAGATTTTGTTTTTTTTTTTTTTTTTGTTTTTTTTTTTCATCTTATATTGATATTGAATTACATTTGTTTAAATTTCCTCTAAAAAAATATTTTCGAACCATATTCAACGATTTCATGTGGAAGTAATTGCATGGCCGTGATGGTGGTAGTATCATTGTCCTGAAAAACACAGAGTCTGCAAAAGCGTTGATAAACTGATTTAATGTTATTGTAATGAAATAACCACAGAATACTGGAACAAAAAACAAAAAAAAAATGCCCACAATAAAAGCCCATATAGTCATAGCCAAAATATACAAGCATGAAACGCCAAAAAAAAAGTAACGCGACTTTATAACCCATGTTGATTTTCAGTTTTCTTCTTTTGGGGGGTTTTCAATAGAGCTATATGTATATGTGAGTGTATGTCTGTGTATGTTTTTTTTTTTTGAGCTCGTCATAATATGCGATAAAAGTATTGCAGAACCAGCAACATCGGTACCATCATCACCAGTTCACTGCATATCGCTGTACTCAATGAATGCCTGGATATGGCCAATGGTCGTAAATTGGGTTAATGAAGTTTTATGGATATTTGGTGTGTATTTGGCCATGTACAGCCTTGGCAAACAATGCTGAGTAAAAAAATTTGAGAGTAAAAATTTTACATTGTCTTTTTTCTTGGTTTGCAGGAAGATATCCTTTTTGCAAGTTCCTTTGAACTAACTAACACATATAAATTATGATAGAACAGCCATTTGTTTTGTGTGACGATATAACACATAAAAAGCCTCAGGAAGTTAAATAATTCATTAATAAAATCCCCAAAATTTGTCCATTAACTCCTTTGAATATGTTTCTTTTTTTGGAAAACTCTGAAATATTAACACGAGGGCTAGATAAGAATTTATTTTTATTTTGACAAAAATTTTTATAGAAATAACATTTTGACAAAATTTTCTATAGAAATAAAATTTTGACAAAAATTTTCTATAGAAATAAAATTTTGACAAAATTTTCTATAGAAATAAAATTTTGACAAAATTTTCTACAGAAATAAAATTTTGACAAAATTTTCTATAGAAATAAAATTTGAAAAAAATTTTTTATAGAAATAAAATTTTGACAAAATTTTCTATAGAAATAAAATTTTGACAAAAGTTTTTACAGACATAAAATTTTGACAAAATTTTTTATAGAAATAAAATTTAGACAAAAATTTATATAGAAATAAAATTGTGACAAAATTTTCTACAGAAATAAAATTTTGACAATATTTTCTATAGAAATAAAATTTGGAAAAAATTTCTATAGAAATAAAATTTTGAAAAAATTGTCTATAGAAATAAAAATATATAAATTTTTTTATACAATTTTCTATAGAAATAAAATTTTGACAAAATTTGCTATAGGAATAAAATTTTGACAAAATTGTCTATAGAAATAAAAGTTGGCCAAATATTTTAAATTTTGACAAAATTTTCTATAGAAATACAATTTTGACAAAATTTTTTATAGAAATAAAATTTTGACAAAATTAGCTATAGAAATAAAAGTTGACAAAATATTCTACAGAAATACAATTTTGACAAAATTTTCTATAGAAATAAAATTTTGACAAAATTTTCTATAACAATAAAAGTTTTGACAAAATTTTATAAAGAAATAAATTTTTGACAACATATTCTATAGAAATAAAATTTTGACAAAATTTCCTATAGAAATAAAATTTTGACAAAATTTTTTATAGAAATAAAATTTTGACAAAATTTTCTATAGAAATAAAATCTTGACAAAATTTTCTATACAAATAAAATTTTGACAAAATTGTCTATAGAAATAAAATTTTGACAAAATTAGCTATGGAAATAAAAGATGACAAAATATTCTATAGATATACAATTTTGACAAAATTTTATATAGCAATAAAAATTTTGACAAAATTTTATATAGAAATAAAATTGTGACAAAATTTTCTATAAAAATAAAATTTTGACAAAATTTTATACAGAAATAAAATTTTGACAAAATTTTATATAGAAATAAAATTTTGACATAATTTTTTATGAAAACCAAATTTTGATACAATTTTCAATAGGAATCAAATTTTGACAAAATTTTTTAAAGAAACAAAATTTCGACAAAATTTTCTATGGGAATAAAATTTCGACAAAATTTTCTATAGAAATGAAATTTTGACAACATTTTCTGTAGAAGTAATAAAATTTTGACATAATTTTCTCAGAAATAAAATTTTCTATTGAAAAAAATTTCTATGGGAATAAAATCTTCTACAGAAATACAATTTTGACAAAAAATTTCTTGAGAAATAAAATTTTTACGATATTTTCTACAGAAATAAAATTTTGACAAAATTTTTGTATGGTAACCAAATTTTGATACAATTTTCAATAGAAATAAAATTTTGGCAAAATTTTTTATAGAAATAAAATTTCGATAAAATTTTCTATAGAAATAAAATTTCGACAAAATTTTCGAAAGAAATGAAATTTCGACAAAATTTTCTATATGACTAAAATTTTGACTAAATTTTAAAAATTTTTATACAATGTTCTATAGAAATAAAATTTTGACAAAATTTCCTATAGAAATAAAATTTTAACAAAATTTTCTATAGAAATAAAACTTTGACACAATTTTCTATAGGAATAAAATTTTGACAAAATTTTCTATAGAAATAAAATTTTGACAAAATTTTCTATAGAAATTAAATTTTGACAAAATTTTCTATAGAAATAAAATTTTGACAAAATTTTATATAGAAATAAAATTGTGACAAAATTTTTTACAGAAATAAAATTTTGACAAAATTTTCCATAGAAATAAAATTTGGAAAAAAAATTCTATAGAAATAAAATTTTGACAAAAATCTTCTATAGAAATAAAATTTTGACAAAATTTCCTATAGAAATAAAATTTTGACAAAATTTTCTATAGAAATAAAATCTTGACAAAATTATCTATACAAATAAAATTTTGACAAAATTGTCTATAGAAATAAAATTTTGACAAAATTAGCTATAGAAATAAAATTTTGACAAAATTAGCTATAGAAATAAAAGTTGACAAAATATTCTATAGAAATACAATTTTGACAATTTTATATAGCAATAAAAATGTTGACAAAATTTTATATAGAAATAACATTTTGACAAAATTTTATATAGAAATAACATTTTGACAAAATATTCTACAGAAACAAAATTTTGCAAAATTTTCTATAGAAATAAAATTTTGACATAATTTTTTATGAAAACCAAATTTTGATACAATTTTCAATAGAAATCAAATTTTGACAAAATTTTTAAAGAAACAAAATTTCGACAAAATTTTCTATGGGAATAAAATTTCGACAAAATTTTCTATAGAAAAACAATTTTTACAAAATTTTCTATAGAAATAAAATTTGGACAACATTTTCTGTAGAAGTAATAAAATTTTTACATAATTTTCTCAGAAATAAAATTTTCTATTGAAAAAAAATTTCTATGGGAATAAAATCTTCTATAGAAATACAATTTTGACAAAATATTTCTTGAGAAATAAAATTTTGACGATATTTTCTACAGAAATAAAATTTTGACAAAATTTTTGTATGGTAACCAAATTTTGATACAATTTTCAATAGAAATAAAATTTTGTCAAATTTTTTTATAGAAATAAAATTTCGATAAAATTTTCTATAGAAATAAAATTTCGATAAAATTTTCGAAAGAAATGAAATTTGAGCATGGTGCATATATGACTTTTTTGTTTCATTATTTTTTTATTTTTTATTAATTTTATATCAATAGTTGAAAAGGTTAGAGACGATTATTACAAATTTTACTCAAGCTTTGAAATGTAATCTCATCGATTTTTATTACTTCAATAAAAGTCATCAAAATCATGTGTATGCAATTTGTTCTCCATAATTTTTTTGGGATATGTTACCAAATGAATATGCTGGTCTGCTCTTAATCTAAAAGCACTCAATATTGGCTATATGAAATTATATTGACCAAGAATGTTGGGCTATAGAGGAAAATTCACATCAATAATTAAAATATGCGTATATTTTTTGCTTACATTAGCCTCCAACCCAAATTTGTTTGTTGTTTAAAGCGATGTGAGTGATTCTGCTAAGTTTCGTCTAACACGTACCACCCTGCCCAAATTCAGTGGAATAATTGATTAGAAGGAAACAGCAAAACCGATTAAATTTAATGGCAATATTGGGGGAAAATGTATTAACAGCATCGTACTCTGTGGGATACTCATAATCAATGCTGTCAAAATGTACTAGGAAATAATTTGGGAATCACCGTTGGGTTAGAAGTTAGAAATAAAGAGCGGCACAAAGTTGAATAAAATCAAAGTTTAAATAAGGGAAATTAAAATATACTAAACTAAGTAAACATAAATCAAAATAAAGTTTAATCTGAAATTAAAACTAAAATTAAATTTAAATCTAATTTTAAATTTAAAATAAAATTAAAAAAAAAAAAAAACGACAAATAAAATTAAAAGTAAAGGTAAAATTAAGAGTAAACATGGATTTCAATTTTAATTAAAATTTTAAAATTATAAATATTTGTATACCTATCAGTTAGTAAGATAGATGGGCGAATGGATGATATATTACATTTGATATATTACATTACAAGTCATAAAACTAATTTCGCCTAAATATTCTGCAGGTCTTTTTGGAAATTTTTGTTTCACATCAAATGAAATATTGAATATGCTTTCACAAAAAATCCATTTAAATTCGTTTGTTGTAATTACCAAGTAAACTTATACAATGTTCACAGCAGGGCTTCCAATTTTGCCGATTTATCGGCATTTTGACGATTTTTTACTCAAAAAATAGCAAATGCCGATTTTCCGATTTTTGTCCCAAAAATGACGATATTAGCTCATTTCAAAAATTTGGACTAGAAGCAGTTCGTTTACACATTTATGTTAGAGCCACCAAAAGAGAGAATACATTTGACAATAGTCAGATAGATAAATTGCAAGTTTTTGCTAGAGATTTCATACATGTAGGAGCTATACCTCACTTTACATATCATGGTTGCCACTCGTGTCAAAAATAATCCACCAAAATATATATATATATATATATATATATATATATATATATATATATATATATATATATATATATATATATATATATATATATATATATATATATATATATATATATATATATATATATATATATATATATATATCAAAAATCTACCAAATTACTAGAATATCTTGAAGATGTTGATCAAAATTTTGCGGTTAGTATATATAAAAATTTTGTTTTATTCGAAAGAAATGTTTTATATGGAATTTATAGTAAATTTTGTTAAAATTTTATTACTACAGAAAAAGTTGTCAAAATTTAGAAAAATAGAAAATTTTATTTCTATAGAAGATTTCGGCAAAATTTTATTTCTATAGAAATTTTTTTCAAAATTTTATTTCTATAGAAAATTTTGTCAACATTTTATTTCTCTAGAAAATTTTGTCAAAATTTTATTTCTATAGAAAATTTTGTCACCATTTTATTTCTATAGAAAATTTTTTTCTACAGAAAAAAATGTCAACATTTTATTTCTATAGAAAATTTCGGCAAAATTTTATTTCTATAGATATTTTTTCAAAATTTAATTTCTATAAAAAATTTTGTCAACATTTTATTTTTATAGAAAATTTTGTCAAAATTTTATTTCTCTAGAAAATTTTGTCAAAATTGTATTTCTATAGAAAATTTTGTCAAAATTTTATTTCTATAGAAAATTTTGTCAACATTTTATTTCTACAGAAAATGTTGTTAAAATTTTAGTTCTATAGATATTTTTTTCAAAATTTTATTTCTATAGAAAATTTTGTCAACATTTTATTTTTATAGAAAATTTTGTCAAAATTTTATTTCTAATTTCTATAGAAAATTTTGTCAACGTTTTATTTTTATAGAAAATTTTGTCAAAATTTTATTTCTCTAAAAAATTTTGTCAAAATTTTATTTTTATAGAAAATTTTGTCAAAATTTTATTTCTCTAGAAAATTTTGTCAAAATTTTATTTCGTTTTGTTTGTTATTGTTGGCTTCTCTTCAATCGTTATTGTTGTTTTTTTTTATCTCAGCTTAAAGCCATGCATTGACTAAACTACAAGTGTAGCTTAACCAACAGAGGAAAAGTATGCTTGTCAAATTTATTTGGGCAAAGCCCTAAAGACTGCAAGATGGTTGGATGTACAGCTGTTTCGGAATTACCACATTCCTCATCAGCATCCTCTACTTGCAGCAAAACTATCAACCAATTATCAGAATAAATTCGGGTAATTCACTCAACCCAACGTGAACTACACTTGAACCTCCCGAAAAACAATAACAAACAAAACGAATGAAGATAGAGGAAGCACGCTCAAAAACAAACCCAGCCACATACATTCAAATCGATGATTTGAGTTTGGCAAAGGAAAAGAGATATGCTGGCAAATTTGTTTAGGCAGTAGCCGACTATCTAACCCTTTTTCGGGAGGTTCAAGTGTAGTTCACGTTGGGTTGAGTGAATTACCCGAATTTATTCTGATAATTGGTTGATAGTTTTGCTGCAAGTAGAGGATGCTGATGAGGAATGTGGTAATTCCGAAACAGCTGTACATCCAACCATCTTGCAGTCTATAGGGCTTTGCCCAAATAAATTTGACAAGCATACTTTTCCTCTGTTGGTTAAGCTACACTTATAGTTTAGTCAATGCATGGCTTTAAGCTGAGATAAAAAAACAACAATAAATTTTATTTCTATAGAAAATTTTGTGAAAATTTTATTTCTACAGAAAATTTTGTCAACATTTTATTTCTCTAGAAAATTTTGTCAAAATTTTATTTCTATAGACAATTTTGTCAACATTTTATTTCTATAGAAAATATTGTTAAAATTTTATTTCTACAGAAAAAAATGTAAACATTTTATTTCTATAGAAAATTTCGGCAAAATTTTATTTCTATAGATATTTTTTTCAAAATTTTATTTCTATAGAAAATTTAGTCAACATTTTATTTTTATAGAAAATTTTGTCAAAATTTTATTTCTATAGAAAATTTTGTCAAAATTTTATTTCTATAGAAAATTTTGTGAAAATTTAATTTCTACAGAAAATTTTGTCAACATTTTATATTTCCCTAGAAAATTTTGTCAAAATTTTATTTCTATAGAAAACTTTGTCAACATTTTATTTCTATAGAAAATTTTGTTAAAATTTTAAAATTTAAGAAAATTTCGGCAAAATTTTATTTCTATAGATATTTTTTTTCAAAATTTTATTTCTATAGAAAATTTTGTCAAAATTTTATTTCTATAGAAAATTTTGTCAACATTTTTTTCTACAGAAAAAAATGTAAACATTTTATTTCTATAGAAAATTTCGGCAAAATTTTATTTCTATAGATATTTTTTTCAAAATTTTATTTCTATAGAAAATGTTGTCAACATTTTTTTTTTTATAGAAAATTTGTTTTATTTCTATGGAAAATTTTGTCAAAATTTTATTTCTCTAGATTTTTTTCATTCGTTTTGTTTTGTTATTGTTGGTTTTTGTTCTTTAATCATTGTTTTTTTTTTTTTGATTTCAGCTTAAAACCATACATTGACTAAACTACAAGTGTAGCTTAGCCAACAGAGGAAAAGAATGTTTGTCAAATTTATTTGGGCAAAGCCCTATAGATTTTTTGATAATTTTTTCAAAATTTTATTTCTATAGAAAATTTTGTCAACATTTTATTTTTATAGAAAATTTTGTAAAAATTTTATTTCTATAGAAAATTTTGTCGATTTTTTTTTCTCTAGAAAATGTTGTCGAAATTTTATTTCTATAGAAAATTTTGTCAAAATTGTATTTTTATAAAAAAAAATTGTCAACATTTTATTTCTATAGAGAATTTTGTCAAAATTTGATTTCCATAGAAAACTTTTTCAAGCCTTTATATCTGTAGAAAATTTTTGCACATTTTTATTTCTATAGAATATTCTTGCAAAAATTTATTTCTATAGAAAATTTTTAGCAATTTTTCCTAGAGTAAATACTTGCAAAAATGTATTGCTATGAACATTTTTGCAAAATTTTATTTTCAATAAACTGTCAAATTTTGGAAAATCGGGCAACACATATGTAAATATTAAAGATCTTAAGTTTTATTTTTAAATAAAAAATTTACTGAAGTAAAACTATATATTAAAAAAAAATATTTTTATATAATTTTTTGAATTGCATAGCATTGCATAAAAATGTTTTTTTTTTTTTTTTTTTTAATTTTATTTTTATACAAGACTGAATTCATTATGATTTTGTTGTTGAAGTGCATAGTTGTGTTAATTTTCTGTTCTTTATATGAAATAAATATTTTTGTTTTTAACAAAAATTTAGTTTGGTTTTAATATTATTAACATTGCAGATATTTTGACGATTTTTAAAATGGAAGTGACGATTATGACGATTTTTTCGGAAAAATGTGATGATTATTCTTGAAATTTTATTGGCAGCCCTGGTTCACAGTTGACCTGGTAGTAATGGTTACGTTAACATTCTCAAAGTAAATACATTCGAGAGTGCATATTCTTGTATAAAATTGCAACCATGGAATAGATACAAAAGTAAATCAAAAGAAATCCTTTGAAAAGTCACCACACATATTTTGTGTTGAGGCTTTTAAAATGGAATTTACATTCAGACGTAGCAACATCATCTGCAGTCCATATAATCAAGTTTAACATTTTTCGTCTGATATTGCGAAAGACATTCACTAAAGTCCTTTTTGATAGAGTCTCTTTGCAATGGGTCTCTTACTGCCTCTCTCTCTCTCTCCTCCCAATCTCTTGTGGCGGGTCTTTGTTACATTTACCATTCGAAATATTTATAAATTATTTACAAAACAATTTACTGCTGCTATATTGCCGGATTTTTATTGAAGTTACTGCATACTCCAACAACAAGGATACGGATGCGGATGAGTACAACGATAACCATATTTTGGAGAGCAATTTTGTGTGTGTGTGTGTGTGTGTGTGTGTGTGTATGTGTAAAGCATTGGTTGTTGGTTTTCAATATGGGTCCTTTGAGAAAGAGAGAGAGATAGAGCGAGGGCGGGGGTTTACATTCCACAATCCCAGTATGGCTGTTTGCTGCGATGATGGTCTTTCGTTATTATAAAATATGCAACCTTAATGATGAGGTATTGTAGTTTTTCACTTAAATATTCGTTATGTGATTTCATTGCAATTGAAAGCAAATAACCAATGCAATTTTTGCATAATTGAAACATTTTATGTATTTGTTTGTATTTTATGAAATAAAAATGTGATTATAAGCAAGTTATGATAAAATATTTATTGTTTATGGGGTAATGATTGTTTCACTGATACAAATGCTAAATAAGAGAGAATGAAGTACCTCTGGACATAGTTAAATTTGTCTAAATTCGTTAATGACTCAATTTAGGAAATAAAACGATTATTTTTTTTTGTAATTGGATCGTGTTACTCATGGATAATAATAAACTTATTTATGGTAAATTTAAAACGAAACCTTTACATTAATTACCATTTTAAATGCAAGCTAATTGGACATGAAGATTAAGGAAAAGAAAATGCCAAACCACGCCCCATTTTACAAACAAGTCCTTGTTAAATATTTACACTGCTGGATTGGATTTTTTTTATCAAAAGGTTTAATAAAAAATTGACCCATAACAATCCATCACGAATGATTTCCACAATACAAATAGAGAACGTGGAAAATATATACAACAACAACAAATACTATGAAACAATTTTAATTTAAACCAAATGAAAAAAAACCGAGTATGTATGAAATCATATTCAACCATTTAATGTTTGAATTTCCTCCATAGTTTTTATATCTCTTGCTTTCTCTATTGTATCCCTCCGGATTGATAATCTGTTTTTCACATCGTTTACCATAATAAATTTTATTGTGACCACAGAAATTTAATTTACTCTTAAAATGGTTTCATCCAAATTATTTATTTACTTTTTTTTATAATGTCCATAATCCGTGTTTTGTGTACAGATAATGGGCATATGTTGGTTATAAATTTTCGAAAGGCTATTCATTTACAATTTCCATCCAGAAAAAATGTATTGATAAAACACACAATGTAAGATATTTTAATCAGGATTTGCGAAACATTTACATGAACAAAAGATATTCTGAAAATAACAATATTTTATTTATGTATAAAATTTGTCAAGATGTAGAATATTTTCTTAAGATTTTATTTATGTAGAAAATTTTATCAAGATTTTATTTCTATAGAAAACTTTGTCAAAATTTTTTCTATAGGAAATTTTTTAAAAAATTTTATTTCTAAAGAAAATTTTCTCAACATTTTATTTTTATAGAAAATTTTGTCAAAATTTTATTTCTATAGAAAATTTTCTCAACATTTTATTTTTATAGAAAATTTTGTCAAAATTTTATTTCTATAGCAAATTTTGTCAAAATTTTATTTCTATAGAAAATTTTGTCAAAATTTTATTTCTATAGAAAATGTTATCAAAATTTTATTCATATAGAAAATTTTGTCAAAATTTAATTTCTATAGAAAATTTTGTCAAAATTTTATTTCTATAGAAAATTTTGTCAAAATTTTATTCCTATAGCAAATTTTGTCAAAATCTTATTTCTATAGAAAATGTTGTCAAAATTTTATTTCTATAGATTTTTTTTAAATTATATTTCTATAGAAAATTTTGTCAAATTCTTATTTCTATAAAAATTGTTTTCAAAATATTACTTCTATAGAAAATTTTATCAAAATTTTATATGTATAGAAAATTTTTTCAAAATTTAATATCTACAGAAAATTTTATCAAAATTTTATTTATTGTTGTCATTTTTTTTATTTCAGCTTAAAACCATACATTGACTAAACTACAAGAGTAGCTTAACCAACAGAGGTTAAGCTGTTGGTTAAGCTACTCTTGTAGTTTAGTCAATGTATGGTTTTAAGCTGAAATAAAAAAATGACAACAATGCTTAAAGAACAAAACCAACAATAACAAAACAAAACAAATGGAAAAAGAAGAGGAGGCACGCTCAAAATAAACCCAGCCATGTGAATTCAAATCGATGATTTGACAGTGGCATAGGAAAAGAGATATGTTTGTTTCGAATTTATTTCGGCATAAGCCGGCTATCAATGTAAAACCTTTTTTCGGAGGGTTCAAGTGTGGTTTTTGTTGGGTTTAATAAACTGCCTGAATTTATTCTGATAATTGGTTGATAGTTTTGCTGCAAGTAGAGGATGCTGATGAGGAATGTGGTAATTCCGAAACGTGCGTCCATCCAACCATCTTGCAGTCTATAGGGCTTTGCCCAAATAAATTTGACAAACATTCTTTTCCTCTGTTGGTTAAGCTACTCTTGTAGTTTAGTCAATGTATGGTTTTAAGCTGAAATAAAAAAATGACAACAATGCTTAAAGAACAAAACCAACAATAACAAAACAAAACAAATGGAAAAAGAAGAGGAGGCACGCTCAAAATAAACCCAGCCATGTGAATTCAAATCGATGATTTGACAGTGGCATAGGAAAAGAGATATGTTTGTTTCGAATTTATTTCGGCATAAGCCGGCTATCAATGTAAAACCTTTTTTCGGAGGGTTCAAGTGTGGTTTTTGTTGGGTTTAATAAACTGCCTGAATTTATTCTGATAATTGGTTGATAGTTTTGCTGCAAGTAGAGGATGCTGATGAGGAATGTGGTAATTCCGAAACGTGCGTCCATCCAACCATCTTGCAGTCTATAGGGCTTTGCCCAAATAAATTTGACAAACATTCTTTTCCTCTGTTGGTTAAGCTACTCTTGTAGTTTAGTCAATGTATGGTTTTAAGCTGAAATAAAAAAAAATGACAACAATGCTTAAAGAACAAAACCAACAATAACAAAACAAAATTTTATTTATATAGAAAATTTTGTCAAAATTTTATTTATATAGAAAAATTTGTCAAATTTTTATATATATAGAAATTTTTTTCAAAATTTTACTTTTATAGCAATTTTTGTCAAAATTTTATTTCTATAGAAAATTTTGTGAAAATTTTATTTCTATAGAAAATTTTGTCAAAATTTTATTTCTATAGAAAATTTTGTCAAAATTTTACTTCTTTTATTTCTATAGAAAATTTTGTAACAATTTTATTTCTATAGAAAATTTTGTCAAAATTTTATTTCTATAGAAAATTGTGTCAAAATTTTATTCCTATAGAAAATTTTGTCAAAATTTTATTTCTATAGAAAATGTTGTCAAAATTTTATTTCTATAGATTTTTTTTTTAAATTATATTTCTATGGAAAATTTTGTTACAATTTTATTTCTATAGGAAATTTTGTCAAATTCTTATTTCTATAATTTTTTTTTTTCAAAATATTACTTCAATAGAAAATTTTTTCAAAATTTTATATCTATAGAAAATTTTTTCAAAATTTAATATCTACAGAAAATTTTATCAAAATTTTATTTATATAGAAAATTTTGTCAAAATTTTATTTATATAGAAAAATTTGTCAAATTTTTATTTATATAGAAAATTTTGTTAAAATTTTACTTTTATAGCAATTTTTGTCAAAATTTTATTTCTATAGAAAATTTTGTCAAGATTTTATATATGCATAAAATTTTGCTAAAATTTTATGTCTGTAGAAAATTATGTTAAAATTTTATTTCTATAGAAAAGTTTGTGAAAATTTTATTTCTATAGAAAATGTTCTCAAAATGTTATCTCTAAAAAAATTTTGTCAACTATTTCTATAAAAAATTTTGTCAAGATTTTATTTTTATAGAAAATTTTGTCAAAATTTTATTTCTATAGAAGATTTTGTCAAAATTTTATTTCTATACAAAAGTTTTTTAAAATTATATTTCTATAGAAAATTTTGTCAAAATTTTGTTTCTGCAGAAAATTTTGTCAAAATTTATTTCTGTAGAAAATTTTGTCAAAATTTTATTTCTATAGAAAATTTTGTTAAAGTTATATTTCTATAGGAAATTTTGCCAACATTTTATTTCTATAGAAAATTTTGTCAAAATTTTATTTATATAGAAAATATTCGTCAAATTTTTTTTATATATAGAAAAATTTGTCAAATTTTTATTTCTATAGAAAATTTTCTCAAAATTTTATCTCTATAGAAAATTTTGTCAAATATGTATTTCTATAAAAAATTTTGTCAAAATTTTGATCATACAGAAAATTTTGTCAAAATTTTATTTCTATAGAAAATGTTGTCAAAATTTTTTCATAGATTTTTATTTTTATTATATTTCTATAGAAAATTTTGTCAAAATTTTATTTCTTTAGAAAATTTTGTCAAAATTTATCTCTATAGAAAATTTTGTCAAAATTTATCTCTATAGAAAATTTTGTCAAATTCTTATTTCTATAAAAATTTTTTTCAAAATATTACTTCAATAGAACATTTTTTCAAAATTTAATATCTACAGAATTTTTTTTTTCTAAATTTTATCTATAGAAAATTTTTTCCAAATTTTATATTTACTAAAATTTTTACCAAAATTTTATTTATATAGAAAATTTTGTCAAAATTTTATTTTTATAGAAATTTTTGTTTATTTCTATAGAAAATTTTGTCAAAATTTTATTTCTATCGAAAATTTTGTCAAAATTTTATTTCTAAAGAAAATTTTGTCAAAATTTTATTTCTATAGAAAATTTTGTCAAAATTTTATTTCTATAGAAAATTTTGTCAAAATTTTGTTTCTATAGAAAATTTTGTCAAGATTTTATTTTATTTCTGCAGAAAAGTTTTTGAAAATTTTATTTCTATAGAAAATTTTCTCAAAATTTTATTTCTATAGAAAATTTTCTCAAAATTTTGTCTCTAAAAAAATTTTGTCAACTATTTATTTCTATAAAAAATTTTGTCAAGATTTTGTTTATAGAGGATTTTATATTTATAGAAAATTTTGTCAAAATTTTATGTTTATAGAAAATTTTTGTCAAAATTTTATGTTTAGAGAAAATTTTGTCAAAATTATATGTTTATAGAAATTTTTTTCAAAATTTTATGTTTATACAAAATTTTGTCAAAATTTTATTTCTATTGAAAATTTTGTCAAAATTTTATTTCAGTAGAAAATGTTGTCAAAATTTTATTTCTATAGAGAATTTTGTCAAAATTTTATTTCTATTGAAAATTTTGTCAAAGTTTTATTTCTACAGAAAATTTTGTCAAATTTGTATTGAAAAAAATTTTTAATTGTTATTTTGGGTTTAATTTTAAATTTTTACTTAATTTGGAATTTAATTTTAATGTGGTGCGCATTTAATATTGCCATTAATAACGTAGTCTCCATGTACTATAAATGTGTACATATTTGTTCACCTAAAGCAAAATTTAACCTATCATGCCCACGACTATGGTCGTTTATTAGTTCTCGGCACAAAAGCCTCATTCGTTGCACTCATCCTACTCACAAACTCGTTCAGTACAATTCTCTTACGTATGCATATGCAGCAAAAATGGGAACAATAGAGTTTGACGCTTCATATGCCAATGGTGCTGCATACTTTTAGGCATCGTTATTTTTATATTTTTCTGTTCTGTGAAACAAAGTGCCCCCACAAGGGACGAAGCAGGAAACTCGTAAAACAACAGCAACAGACTTTTGCCCAGTAATAGACACAATTGTTTTACCTTAACCCCAATTGTTATGCCATTTTTTTCAGCTCTCTTTTTTCTCAGTATTCTTCCTTTTGTTGGAGTATGGCGTAAAATTTCAAACAAAAAAATCTAAACAATAAAACAACAGAGGAAACAAAAAACATGAGAGCTGCCCTCTAAAAGTTCATATCATCCATGTGTTGTTATTTCTATTTCTTCTCATTGTGAAGTGGGATGGTGGATGTTATTTTCTTTCTTTTAGTTTTTTTTTGTGTTTTCATAGGCTTTAGCAATAATAAACTAAGCCTTTAGCATTATTCTGGCATTTTAAAAGTACTTCATCCAATGCAGGCATGCATTGTTAGAGAATTTTGTTTTTTTTTTTTTATGGCTAAAAAGTAGTAAATGGCTTTTGAGTGTGGCAATTTTAGTATGGATAGCACTTGTGAGTGGGGTAGGTTAATTGCAATGATGGAATTTTGTGAAACGTCTAACTAAACTGGAGAGCGTAAAACGTGAGTCAATGAAAACTTTAATGGGTATAACGAAACTTTTTCATTAGCCTAATGAAATTGTGGATTAATTTAACGAACGGGTTTGTCCTATAAGGAAAAATTGTAGATTTTTTACTCTTTGGTAGATTGCTAGAATTTTTAATACTCTCAAACTAATTTTTGCTATAAAAATAAAATGTTGACTAAATTTTTACATTTTCTAGAGAAATGAACTTTTGACACAATTTTTTATAGAAATAAAATTTTGACAAAATTTTCTATAGAAATAAAATTTTGCCAAAATTTTCTATTGGAATAAAATTTTGTCAAATTATGTTAGTCTATCTGTAGCAAAATTTTCTCACAATTTTAATTCTATAGAAAATTTTGTCAAAATTTTATTTCTATAGAAAATTTTGTCCAAAATTTTATTTCTATAGAAAATTTTCTCAAAATTTTATTTCTATAGAAAATGTTTGTCAAAATTTTATTTCTATAGAAAATGTTGTCAAAATTTTATTTCTATAGAAAATTTTGACAAAATTTTATTTCTATAGACATTTTTGCCAAAATTTTATTTCTATAGCAGAATTTGTCAAAATTTTATTTCTATAGAAAATTTTGTCAAAATTTTATTTCTATAGAAAATGTTGTCAAAATTTTCTTTCTATAGAAAATTTTGTCAAAATTTAACTTCTAAAGAAAATTTTCTCAAAAGTTAATTTCTATTGAAAATTTTTTCAAAATTCGATTCCTAAAGAAAATTTTGTCAAAATTCGATTCCTAAAGAAAATTTTGTCAAAATTTTATTTCTATAGAAAATTTTGTCAAAATTTTCTTTCTATAGAAATTTTTTCTCAAAATTTTAGTTCTTCCCAAAATTTTCTCAAAATTTTATTTCTTCCCAAAATTTTGTCAAAATTTTATTTCTATAGAAAATTTTGTCAAAATTTTCTTTCTATAGAAAATTTTCTCAAAATTTTAGTTCTTCCCAAAATTTTCTCAAAATTTTATTTCTTCCCAAAATTTTGTCAAAATGTTATTTCTATAGAAAGTTTTGTCAAAATTTAATTTCTAAAGAAAATTTTCTCAAAAGTTTATTTCTATAGAAAACTTTGTAAAAAATTTATTTCTCAGACAATGTTCTCAAAATTGTATTTCTATACAAAATTTTGTCAAAATTTTATTTCTATAGAAAATTTTGCCAAAAGTTTTTTGCTATAGAAAATTTTGTAAAAAATTTATTTCT
This sequence comes from Haematobia irritans, assembly GCF_050003625.1. Taxonomy (NCBI): domain Eukaryota; kingdom Metazoa; phylum Arthropoda; class Insecta; order Diptera; family Muscidae; genus Haematobia; species Haematobia irritans. The sequence continues at coordinate 114,286,965 of NC_134401.1, forward strand.
CAGAAAATGTTCTCAAAATTATATTTCTATACAAAATTTTGTCAAAATTTTATTTCTTAAGAAAATTTTGTCAAAATTTTATTTCTTTCGAAAATTTTCCAAATTTTTATTTCAGTAGAAAATTTTGTCAAAATTTTATTTCTAAAGAAAATTTTGTCAAAATTTTATTTCTATAGAAAATTTTGTCAAAATTTTATTTCTATAGAAAATTTTGTCAAAATTTTATTTCTATAGAAACTTTTGTCAATATTTTATTTCTAAAGAAAATTTTCTCAAAATTTTATTTCTATAGAAAATTTTGTCAACATTTTATTTCTATAGAAAATTTCCTCAAAATTTTATTTCTATAGAAAATTTTCTCAAAAATTTTGTCAAAATTTGATTTCTAAAGAAAATTTTCTCAAAATTTTATTTCTTTCAAAAATTTTGTCAAAATTTTATTTCTATAGAAAATTTTGTCAGAACTTTATTTCTATAGAAAATTTTGTCAATATTTGATTTCAATAGAAAATTTTGTCAAAATTTTATTTCTAAAGAAAATTTTGTCAAAATTTTATTTCTATAGAAAAATTTGTCAACATTTTATTTGTATAGAAAATGTTGTCAAAATTTTATTTCCATAGACAATTTTGTCAAAATTTTATTTCGATAGAAAATTTTGTCAAAATTTTATTTCCATAGACAATTTTGTCAAAATTTTATTTCGATAGAAAATTTTGTCAAAATTTGATTCCTAAAGAAAATTTTGTCAAAATTTTATTTCTATAGAAAATTTTGTCAAAATTTTCTTTCTTTTCTCAAAATTTTATTTCTATAGAAAATTTTGTCAAAATTTGATTCTTAAAGAAAATTTTGTCAAAATTTTCTTTCTAAAGAAAATTTTCTCAAAATTTTATTTCTATAGAAAATTTTTTCAAAATTTGATTCTTAAAGAAAATTTTGTCAAAATTTTATTTCTATGGAAAATTTTGTCAAAATTTTATTTCTATAGAAAATTCTGTCAACATTTTATTTCTATAGAAAATTTTCTCAAAATTTTATTTCTATAGAAAATTTTCTCAAAATTTTATTTCTATAGAAAATTTTGTCAAAATTTTATTTCTTTCGAAAATTTTGTCAAAATTTTATTTCTTTCGAAAATCGTCTCAAATTTTTATTTCTATAGAAAATTTGCTCAAAATTTTATTTCTATGGAAAACATTCAAAAAATTTTATTTCTTCCCAAAATTTTGTCAAAATTTTATTTCTCTAGAAAATTTTGTCAAAATTTTATTTCTATAGACATTTTTGTCAAAATTTTATTTCTATAGAAAATTTTGTCAAAATTTTATTTCTATAGAAAATTTTGTCAAAATTTTATTTCTATAGAAAATGTTGTCAAAATTTTATTTCTATAGAAAATTTTGTCAAAATATTATTTCTATACAAAACTTTCTCAAAATTTTATTTTTTGCGAAAATTTTCTCAAAGTTTTATTTCTGTAGAAAATTTTGTCAAACTTTTATTTCTATAGAAAATTTGTCAACATTTTATTTCTATATAAAATTTTCTTCTTTCAAAAATTTTGTCAAAATTTTATTTCTTTCGATAATTTGCTCAAATTTTTATTTCTAAAGAAAATTTCCTCAAAATTTTCTTTCTATAGAAAATTTTGTCAAAATTTTATTAGAAAATTTTGTCAAAATATTATTTCTATAGAAAATTTTACCAAAATTTTATTTCTATAGAAAATGTTGTTAAAATTTTATTTATATTCCTACCTCCTAGTTGGAGAGGAATATTCTGCAACATCTACCAAAGAATCAATAATTCTACCAATCTACCAAACAAAAAATCTACGATTTTTGGTAGAAATCTACCAACGAAGGCAACCGTTTTTAGTTATCATACTGACTTAGGAGATACCGTTTTCATTATCATTCTTTTCATGATATTTCATGTTTTTTTTATTTTTCGGGATTGGATAAAATTATTTTACTTTTATTGGATGAAGTTCAAATTGATGTACATTCAGACGAATGGTTGGGAAGTTGCGATCGCCTCGGGAAATGATTCTGATTTTTGCTTAATATATTTAGTCTACTGTTTAGGACCTTTATTAATACAACCTGACCCTATGGTGGCCTTGGGTAAAATTATTAAAGTTATATTCCAACAATCGAGAGATGTCCGCCTTTTAACATGTTTCCACATTGAGATCAATCCATTAAGTTTACATTGAAATGTTTCAACAATTTACAGGATTTTAAAATCCCTTTTGCAGGTTTTAAGTCCCATAAAATGTCAATACCATGTCTACATAACAAATGGTATTTCTTTTTTATTATAAATACCATTACATTATGCACGTATATTCTCCGTCTCTGTCTCTCTTTCTGTCTTTCTGGATCCTGCATTCAATGCATTTTTCCGCACCAAAAACAATGGCATGCAGTCGTAGTTGTATTGAAGCACCCAATCTATGACCATGTTGGTTGGGGTTTTTATGCCTTGCTATGGTCACGTAAATTCACATAGCGTTAAATCGTCTAAACCGGAAATGTATTTCACGCCATTTTAACATGTTCTACATCCATTAACAAACGAACGAACGACCATGCAAATGACAGTAAAGAAGTAAGTACTACATGCAACAAAAACACGCACAATAATCGTTTTTCTCAATTGATTTTTGTCGTTTACTAGGAGAGTAGATATCTACACATACGTATACATATGCATATATTGCATTCAATGTGGGAGAACGAGTTAGTCTAAAGGGAGAATATGAAAGTGCACATGTACTTTTCCACTATGCCTAAATGTATGCTATACTTTTAGTATAAATGCTAGCAGCATTTACATACATAAATGCTTTTAACATATAACATATTTTTTTTGTCTATTCCATTTTATTTTCTTGTTTTTAGCTATAGAAATCTACAGAAAGCTTTGGCTGGTTTATCAAGAACCCATGTCTTTGTTACTTCTTTCCTTGACTTTCTTTGGGTTTTTTTTGTGCTTCATTCTTTGCACATTTTCACTCCCTCAATTCGCATAGTCATAAAGTCAAATGCTTTTACTGTTGTTGCAGCCGAAGCATTTGTTAGAAACCATTAAAAAGTAGTTTTTGTGCCATCATCATCATCATCATCGTGTTTTTTTATTTTAATTGCTTCAAACACAGCTCACTCTGTGTAGATCCCTAAACTTCCAACTACTATTCCATTTTCTACTTTGGTGTGGTCGTTTGCAAGGACTTGCTGATGATAGTTAATGTCTTGCGCTACATTAGCTTTGGTCTAGGAGCATAGCATAATATAGAGAGTAATTGAAACAGTGGGTTTTTTTGGGAATGCTTAAAAAAAAAAGATTTAAAGATTTCATCATAAAATAAAATTAAGTTAAATTTTATTCTTGGAATTTTAGGGTTGTTTTGTTTCAAGTTATTTTAAATTGAATTAAATAGAAATAAAAACTGGCGCCCGAGCAGGGAGAAAGTTTAAAATCGCCCTAAGGAAAAACTAGAAAAATCACCACCTAGCGAGAACTGAGTCCAATATGTGAAAACTCTCTGAACACCGTATCACTTCGTTTTATTGAAGACGATCAGCCCTTTGGTAATTATCGGAATGTCCATCGAAGATCCTTCGGCACATTACGAAAGGAACTGAATTAAATTAGAAAATGACGACCGATCAGAGCCGAATTACTTGACTGAATCTACGTGGTAACGAATATCGGCGCGTTGGGCATTGTCGGAAAGCAGGAATGTTCATCGAAGGCCGTACTGTCGAGCATTGGAGAAAGCCCATTCGCTGAGATGGTACGACTAAAAGCAATCTCGGATATAGACTTTAGGGTCTTGAAGATGACCGAAGAGCCGAGAAAAGAGGTCATCGTTTCCCCCGAAAAATTTCAATTTACCGCGAGACTTGAAGCTTGGGTATTACAATATCTTTAGTTACTAATAGGTTCTAATTGCGGCTCATTGTAAGAATTGAATTAAATTAACAAAATGGCACCCGATCAGGGACGAAGTTTCAAATCGACCTAGGTCAGAATTAATGGCGATTTTGATTGGGATGAAGGGTGAAACATTCTCGGATTTGATTGCAAAATATGAAAGACACTGTCATAGATTTTGGATCATGTATCCCTCAAAATATTATGAATTTACAATAACTTTGGAATGAGACTATCATTTAGGCGAAAATAACACCAACGCGCTAAAACAACCACCACACAGGAGAAACGAGGCAAATACATGTGACAACTCTCTGAATACCGAAACACTTGTTTGGATCTTTTTCTTTACGAAGAGCAGCTCCTTGAGAAAATTTTTTGTAAAAATAAAATTTAAACACAATTTTCTATATAGAAATAAAATTTTGACAACATTTTCTATAGAAATAAAATTCGCACAAATTTGCTATAGAAATAAAATTTTGACAAAATTTTCTATAGAAAAGAAATTTTGACAAAATATTCTATAGAACAAAAATTTTGACAAAATTTTCTATAAAAATAAAATTTTCTATAGAAATAAAATTTTGACAAAATTTTCTATAGAATAAATTTTACAAAATATTCTATAGAAAAAAATTTGACAAAATTTTCTAAAGAAATAACATATGGACAAAATTGAAAAACATTTCTATAGAAATAAAATTTTGAAGTATAGAAATAAACTTTCGACAAAATTTTCTGTAGAAATAAAATTTCGACAAAATTTTATATAAATAAAATTTCGACAAAATTTTCTATACCAAAAAAATTTCGACAAAATTTTCTATAGATAGAAATCAAATTTGCACAACATTTTCTATAGAAGCACAATTTTCACATAATTTTCTATAGAAATAAAATTTTGACAAAATTTTCTATAGAAATAAAATGTTGCTTAAATTTTCTATGGAAATAAAATCGTGACAAATTTTCTATAGAAATAATATTTTAAAAATATTTTTGAGTGTTGTTGACCTATTTTATGTTTATTCTGATTATTAATTAAATTAAATTAAATTAAAAATCAGAATAGAAATAATATTTTGACAAATTTTTCTATAGAAATAAAATGTTGACAAAATTTTCTATAAAAAAATGGCATAATTTTCTATAGAAATAAAATTTCAAAAAATTTTCTATAGAAATGAATTTTTGACTAGATTTTCTATGAAATTACAATTTTGACAAAATTTTCTATAGATATAAAAATTTGACAAAATGTTCTACAGAATTAAATTTTACGTATTTTTGAGTATTTTCGACCTATTTCTATTTAATATAAATAAAATAAAATTTGGACCAAATTTTCTATAGAAATGACAACATTTTCTATAGAAAAAAATTTTTGACAAAATTTTCTATAGAAATAAAAGTTTGAAAAAATTTTCTATAAAAATAAAATTTTGAAATTTTTCCTATAGAAATAAAATTTTGACAAAATTTTCTACAGAAATAAAATTTTGACAAATTTTTCTATAGAAATAAAATTTAGAGAAAATTTTTTTTTATAGAAATAATTTTTTTTTTTAGAAATAAACTTTTCTATGGAAATAAAATGTTGGCATAATTTTCTGTAGAAATAAAATATTGAAAAAAATTTCCCAAAATTTTTAATATAAATGAAATTTTGACAAAATTTTCTATGAAATTAAAATTTTGATAAAATTTCCATAGATATTAAAAAAAAAATATGTTCTATAAAAATAAAATTTTACGTACATTTTGAAGTATTGTTGACCTATTTTTATTTAATATAAATAAAATAAAAATTGGAACAAATTTTCTGTAGAAATGAAATTTTGACAAAATTTTCTAAAGAACAAAAATGTTGACAAAATTTTCTATAGAAATAAAATTTTGATCATTTTTTAATAAAAATAAAATTTTCACAAAATAAAGGAATAAAATTTTGACAAATTTTTCTATAGAAAAAATGGCATAATTTTGTATGGAAATAAAATTTTGACAAAATTTTCTATAGAAATAAAATTAGCACTAAATTTTCTATAGAAATAAAATTTTGATAAAATTTCTATATATATAAAATATTGACAAAATTTTCTATAAAAATAAAATTTTGACAAATTTTTCTATAGAAAAAATTTTACAAAATTTTCTATAGAAAAAAAAAATTGACAAAATTTTCTGTAGAAATAACTTTTGGACAAAATTTTCTATAGAAATAACATTTAGACAAATTTTTTTATAGAAACAAAAATTTATAAAATTTTTATAGAAATAAAATTTTGACAAAAATTTCTATAAAAACAAAAGTTTTACAAACTTTTCTATAGAAATCAAACTTGCACAAAATTTTCTATAGAAGCAAAATTTGTACAAAATTTTCTATAGAAATAAAATTTCGACAAAATTTTCTTTAAATAAAATTTTCACAACATTTTCTATAGAAAAAAATTTTGACAAAATTTTCTATAGAAATAAAATTTTGACAAAAATTTCTATAAAAAACAAAATTTTGACAAACTTTTCTATAGAAATCAAATTTGCACAAAATTTTCTATAGAAATAAAATTTTGACAAAATTTTCTATAGAAATAAAATTTTGATAAAATTTTCTATGGAAATAAAATCGTGACGAAATTTTCTATAGAAATAATATTTTGACAAAATTTTCTAAAGAAATATAATGTTGACAAAATTTTCTATAGAAAAAAATGGCACAATTTTGTATAAAAATAAAATTTTGACAAAATTTTCTGTAGAAATAAAATTAGCACAAAATTTTCTATGGAAATAAAATTTTGATAAAATTTCTATAAATATAAAATATTGACAAATTTTTCTATATATATAAAATATTGACAAAATTTTCTATAAAAAAAAAAGTTTGACAAATTTTTCTATAGAACAAATTTTACAAAATTTTCTATAGAAAAAAATTGACAAAATTTTCTGTAGAAATAACATTTGGACAAAATTTTCTATAGAAATAACATTTAGACAAAATTTTCTATAGAAACGAAAATTTATAAAATTTTCTATAGAAATAAAATGTTAAACTATAGAAATAAACTTTCGACTAAATTTTTTATAGAAATAATATTTTGACAAAATTTTCTATGGAAATATAATGTTGACAAAATTTTCTATAAAAAAATGGCATAATTTTCTATATAAATAAAATTTGAAAAAATTTTCTATAGAAATAAAATTTTGACTAGATTTTCTATAAAATTTCAATAGATATAAAATTTTACGTATTTTGGAGTATTTGTGACCTATTTCTATTTAATATAAATGAACTAAAATTTGGACCAAATTTTCTATATAAATAAAATGTTGTCCAAATTTTCTATAGAAATAAAATTTTGACAAAATTTTCTATAGAAATCAAATTTTGACAAAATTTTCTATAGAAATAAAATTTTGACAAAACTTTCTATAGAAATCAAATTTGACAAAATTTTCTATTTCGACAAAATTTTCTATAGAAATAAAATTTTGAGAACATTTTCTATGGAAATAAAAGTTTGAGAAAATTTTCTTTAGAAACAAAATTTTAACAAAATTTGCTAAACAAATAAAATTTTAACAAAAATTTTCTATAAATTCAATACCATTAAAAATTTAAATTTTGGTATTATTTCGCTACTTGTAAAACAAAAATATAAATTATTACGATTTCTTGTTGTTCCACTGTCTTTTTAATCACCCCACAATACAAATGGTTTCTAATGAATTGTTTTTGTGGTTGGGTGGCAAATGTGTTTTTGTGTGTGTATAAGTGCATGTTGTAAAGCCTTAAGATTTATGAGACAATTAACACCATACATAGATCCATTTAATGCACATGGTGAACCATGTTAACATTTCACCATATGGCTTAAAATGTTATGGCCCTAATGTAATCGTTATAGGTCACAATTTTAATCTATATAAGATTGCGAAATTGCTCTATACAATTTAAACAATACAAAACTTTTTATATATTGAATTTTTTTAATAATTTTAATAAATATGAATTATTCTTTTTTTCCCCCTTTCAGCCCCATGATGATTTAGAGAAAGATCACGATTTCTCTGGTTCCGGTTTTGGTCCCGATGACGAGGATTCAGACGCCGATTATCATCATCACTCGCATACGCACACTCAAACGGGTAAATCAAATATAAATAAGAAAATCGATGACAACGATTTCATAACCTCAAGTAGAAACAATAACTATCAGAATCAAAATCATCATCAAACATCCTCCAGTGGCACAAACATTGGTAGCGGCATCACAAATCATCAGGGCAATACGGGCATCATCAGTTCTGGTGGTAGCTCGGGTGGCTCAACTGGCCTTAATACGATTGGTAATACTTTCAGGCATATATGCTCTGCCTTGTTTTTCTGCATTTTTTTCTACTTCTACTTCTTGTTCTTCTTCTACTACTAAGTACCTCTACTATTACAACATCTAATTTCTTTTTGGTCTAAACAAAAGTTTTAGCCCCTTTTTTACCTCAACAATATTTATTGTTTTTGATTTTGGTTTATTTTTAATTTTAATATTTTATTTTTTTATTTTTCTTATATTTTGTATAAAAAAACCAATCAATTCAATCAATCTTCTTTTGCTCATCATCAAAAACCGAATCAAATCTCTCATTAGAAACAAATAATCATAACAAACAATTTAATTCCTCTATTTCATTGTTAAATCCCTCCATCCAAACAATCACCAATATCACGACCATCATTGCAACTACCACCCCTCATACCATTACCCAACAAACAAACAACATTTTGACCACTACCATTGCCACAAACCGCATCGAACTAACATCACCTACACTTCCATCACAAACCATCGTGTCCTTACCGAAAATCCCAACAACAACAACAACTACAAAAACACACACCATCAACACCACTACACATATTATTCCCTATTCCCCAGACAATAAAAACCAACACCACAATCCACCCAACAAAGTTACCCCCTCCATTACAACGCAACACAGCGATGGCGATGATTTCGATTTGGACGGCGACATTGATGAAGAAGAAACCGGCGGTGGCCCACTATTCCATCATAGCGGCGATGGCGGTTTCATCCATCGTCCCGAAGATGATGATGATGACCACACGGGTGACGATGACGATGAAGATGATGGCGATATTATAAAGCCCAGCTTTCATGATGACTTGGGCAAAACGAAACCCTACGATGACCGCAAACCTGTTGTGGGCAACAAGGATGAAGATGACGATTTCGGTGAAATCGATGTCGATGCTGGCCAACCCATTGACCATGGCCATAAAAACGATGATGATATTGATATGGATGAACATGATGACCATGAGGATGATGATAAGGACGATGATTATGATATCTCGAAAACCAAAGAAGATGCTGATGACGATAGCCCCATCTATACCGATATCACTGACCCCACCAATACTGATTCATCATCATCATCCTCCACATCCACCTCGACCACCACCGATAAAAGACGTCAGTGTATACCCTTTGATTTTTCTTTATTCTTATATGCATATGATTTTTTATTTTTATTGTTTGGTTCTTTTTATTTGACATGTTCGTCCTTCCCGTTTGTTTTTGTATTGTAAACTTTGTTTTTTTTTTTTTGTTTTTGTTTTTGCTTTGCTTGTAGCCTTTTTTATTTTTGTTTTATTTAGTTTTTATTCGTATTATTGTTCTTTTTGTGCTTTGTATTTCTATTGCACTATTCTTTTGTTTTTTTTTTTGTCAAATATTTAGAATTCGAAATTGAAGGGCAATAATATATGCTGCGTTTAAAAACTAATATGTATACAAGCCTAAAAGTAGGCAACATATTTTAATATCAAAACTTTGTATACGTATACGATATAAATATATAATTTATTATATTTAGTTACATCTTAAAAAATACTATATTTTTCTTTTACGTATACTATATTTTTCTTTGTCTAAAAGTCTAAAAGTAGGCAACATATTTAAATACCAAAAATTGGTATATATACGATGTAAATATATAATGTATTTATTTATTTCATTTACATCTTAAAAATGTGCTTTAAAAGCTAATACGTATACGTATATTTGCTCTTTTCCCCCAGAGAAATCAATCCTAAAAGTAGGCAATATCTTTTCCATAATTATCAATCCCAAAAGTAGACAATATATTTATATCTTAAATCTTGAGTTTTACGAAAATGTTAATTTATATATATTTTTATACCCTCCACCATAGGATGGGGGGTATATTAACTTTGTCATTCCGTTTGTAACACATTGAAATATTGCTGTAAGACCCCATAAAGTATATATATTCTGGATCGTGGTGAAATTCTGAGTCGATCTGAGCATGTCCGTCCGTCCATCCGTCCGTCAGTCTGTTGAAATTACGCTAACTTCCGAACGAAACAAGCTATCGACTTGAAACCTGGCACAAGTAGTTATTATTGACGTAGGTCGGATGGTATTGTATAATAATGGGCCATATCGGTCCACTTTTACGTATAGCCCCCATATAAACGGACCCCCAAATTTGGCTAGTGATTGCTCTAAGAGAAGCAAATTTCATCCGATCCGGTTGAAATTTGGTACACGGTGTTAGTATGCAGTCTCTAACACCCATGCAAAAATTGGTCCACATCGGTAAATAATTACATATAGCCCCCATATAAACCGATCCCCCGATTTGGCTTGCGGAGCCTCTTAGAGGAGCAAAATTCATCCGATGCGGCTGAAATTTGGTACTTGGTGTTAGTATATGGTCTCTAGCAAGTATGCAAAAATTGGTCCACATCAGTCCATAATTATATATAGCCCCCATATAAACCGATCACCAGATTTGACCTCCGGACTCCGGAGCCTCTTGGAAGACCAAAATTCATCTGATTCAGTTGATATTTGTCCATATGGGTCCATAATTATATATAGCCCCCATATAAACTGATCCCCAGATTTGGGATCAAGCTATCGACTTGAAATTTGGCACAAGTAGTTGTTATTGATGTAGGTCGGATGGTATTGCAAATGGGCCATATCGGTCCACTTTTCGTATAGCCCCCATATAAACGGACCCCCAAATTTGGCTTGCGATTGCTCTAAGAGAAACAAATTTCATCCGATCCGGCTGAAATTTGGTACATGGTGTTAGTATATGGTCTCTAGCAAGCATGCAACCTATCTGGTTGAAATTTGGTACGTGGTTGTATTATATGATATTTAACAACCATGCCAAAAGTGGTCCATATCAGTCCATAATCATATATAGCCCCCATATAAACCGATCCCGAGATTTTGTTTTGGAGCCTCTTGGAGGAGCAAATTTCATCCGAGTCAGTTGCAATTTGGTACATTGTGCTAGTATATGGCCGTTACTTATATATAGCCCTCAGATAAATCAATCCACACAAAAATTGGTCCATATCAAGTTCATAATTCTATATAGCCCCCACATAAGCGATCCCCATATTTCAATTCTGGCCCTCTACGTGCCGTGCAAAAGTCTATATCGATTCGTAAATATTTGTAGACTTACCTATACATAACTTTTTTGTCTAATATATACCACGTATGGGACAACTCACAATTTAGAAAACGATGTTAAGAAGTTTTAAGATACCACAACCCAAGTAATTTGTTTGTGGATGACAGTCTTTCGTAGGAGTTTCTACGCAATCCATGGTGGAGGGTACATAAGATTCGGCCTGGCCGAACTTACGGCCGTATATGCTTGTTTTAAATGTAAAGATTCAATTTTTTATTTAATTTAAGGACGATTTCTTTAAATCAAAAATGTGTTTCCTTACTTTAAGGTAAATTTGTCTTAATTTAAAGATATGAAACTTTAACGAAGGGACGCAAATTTTCAAAATGTTTGTCCTTAATTTAATGAAAAACATTTCCCTAAGAAAAATCCTTAAGAAAAATCGTTTAGTCCATGTAAGCTTTGTTTCTATAATCTAGATATGACTCTAGAAAATTTCTCTATTTTATAGAAACCGCATCATTCACTTGGAATCAATACCAAAGACTTTAACAGAGGTGAAAACCTTTGGATTCAAGTAAATCTCTTTGGATTCAAGTAAAATGTCTTTATTTTAAAGAAGCCGCATCTTTGACTCGAAATACCAAAATCTTTAAGGGAAGGTCAAAATCTTTGAACCCAAGGAAACTTTTTTTGAGTGTAGCTATAAAGCTCTCTAGGAAATGTTTCTATTTTATAGAAAATTCAAGAACATTTTTGTTGAGTGTAAATACTCTCTTATTGCTCAACTCGATTTCACATTATTAAATGAGAAGTTTACCACTGTGGTATCACAATGGACTGAATAGTCTAATGGCGATTTCGATTGGGAAAAAAGGTGCAACATTCTCGAAATTGATTACCGAAGATAAAGGACACTGTCATAAATTTTGGATCCTCTATCCCTCACAATATTATGAATTAACAATAACTTTGGAATGACACTATTATTTGAGCGAAAATGCAATGAGGGAAAAAGAAGTGTAACACCAGGGCAACATATTTTTTGCGAAACGAAAACGCCCTAAGTGAGCCTGATATATCGGGCTGCCACATAACCTAACCTAACCTAAATGCTTCTTTAATGTTTAGACAATCCACAACTGTATATTCATCAACAAATAATGGGCCTTCGATAAAGTTTCAGAGATCTCCCCTTGAAGTAGGCAAATTGTAGTTTGGAAAGCCAACATGAATCGCTGCTTGTTCTGCGATAAAAATCGATTAGCTTTCTTTGGAGTCCTAATTAAGCTAAGTTAAGGAATGGGAAGCTCCACGATGAGGTTTCAGGGCCTTCGCCACCTCCATGCTGGAGGTTATAAGTTCCTAAGCTTTACCGAATTTTGTAATTTGTTAATATTTTAAAATCTCTATATGCCATAACAATTTTCGAATTCTATTTGCCAATTATATAATTTTATTCGCATTTTTTTTTTTCATTTATCTCCTTATTTCTATTGTAGTTGTTATGCATTTATTTGTTTGTTTCTATGATCTTTGATTGGCATGTATATAGTACGATTATATTTAGTAGACAATTTGAGTTTATTTGATCAAAAAAATTTAACCTTATATTTTTCACAGGTAAAATGATTTATATTTTTTTTTATTTATATAAATATTTATTTCACATAGCAAAAAATTTATTTATGGAATACCCTTTTTTTCAGTTTAATATTAATATTTTAAATTTATTGTTTTTTTTTGGTAATTTTTCCAAATGTCTTTACACAAAAAAAAAAACAAACAAACACACTGACATCTGGTCTTTGAAAGACAACAGAAAAAATACCTATACAACATTTACTGACTCTAACATAAACACACTTATGTTTTTTTTTTGCTTTGTTTCAATAACAAACACTCGAAATTTTTCCAAAAAAACCAAAAACCCTCTCGTTGTGTCATGAAATTTGAAAGCCCCTAAAAGTATACTCTAAACACACATCATTAGAGTTAAAATCAACGCACACCGAAAAGCCTTTTATTAAACACATCACATCGTTTCATAGGCTACCTTTCACACATACACACAACGGAAAGTCTCTTTAAACACATCACACCTTTTCATTCAGTCACTAACACTTATTTCAACCTTTTTCCATCATCTTTTGTCTATGGCAGACACATATCTCAATGCCCTCCCAAAACCATATGCTTTAGACTTTGTATGCATGTGTGTGTGTGTGCAAAATTGGGGGTATTGAATAGGTGTATATTCCTGCCTGCCATTTTCATGTTCATTATCACAGAGGCAGTTTATTTGTCCTCTCATACACATACATCCACACACATTCCAATGTTCATTCATTTATTCACCACCACCACCTTCAATTCACCATTCACATTGTCTCTTTCGTTTGTTGCTCATCCATCCGTCTATTCAGTTAGTTATTCATATTTGATCCACTCAACCCTTTTACCATTGTTAAATTTTCCATAGCAAAAAAGGAAAACAAAAATACAATCATGTTCATTGCTTTTTGTATTGTTTCATTTTGTCAGAATTCTTATACGTTTGATTATACTCTGTGTCTTTGTGTTTCACAATTTAATGTTCTTCTGATTCTACTTTCGTCCTTTTCATTATTCTCATAAAATTATTAATTTATGTTAATATTGTATATAGTACAATATATACATATGTGTGTGTGTGTTGTTTATATGAGTAATGTTTACTTCTTTCATAATTGTATGCAACCATATGTGATTGCTCATACATATGTATATAGTATAAGAGTATCCTTTTGGTTTGTTCCCATCTATCTTATTCTTACAATAATAATAATAATGTCATTAATTACCAACTGGGAAGATAAATGGTATTCATAAAAAAATTAATAAAAAAAATCTCTTTAAAGGAGAATATTTTGGTAAACAGCGTTTATTGAATTTTGCGAAAAAAAAAACTTTCATATAACCCCTAAAGAAAGTCTTACGTCTGGTGAGGTCGTTTATATTTATCATAACCTTCATTACTTTATACACAAACACAGTTCTTCCAATCCAAAAACGTCCAAACTAATTTGCCAAGAGTTATATCTACGATTGAACCGATTTAATTAAAATTCGATACTTTTATGCTTTGTATATTTATTGCACTTTTGATTTTTGTACCCTGCGCCACACTGTGGAACAGGGTATTATAAGTTAGTGCATATGTTTGCAACGCCCAGAAGGAGACGAGATAGACACATGGTGTCTTTGGCAAAAATGCTCAGGGTGGGCTCCTGAGTCGACATAGCCATGTCCGTCTGTCCGTTAACACCTTTTTGTAATCAAAGTCTAGGTCGCAGTTTTATTCCAATCGACTTCAACTTTGGCACAAGTATGTGTTTTGGCTCAGAATAGAACTCTATTGATTTTGGAAGAAATCGGTTCTGATTTAAATATAGCTCCCATATATATATTTCGCCCGATATGGACTTATATGGCCCCAGAAGCCAGAGTTTTACCCTAATTTGCTTAAAATTTTGCACAAGAAGAACAATTAGTACTATAGTCAAGGTTGCCAAATTTTATTGAAATCGGATCAGATTTAGATATAGCTCTCATATATATATTTCGCCCGATATGGACTAATACGGTCGCAGAAGTCAGAGTTTTACTCCAATTTGGTTGAAATTTTGCACTAGGGGTACAATTAGTAGTGTAGTCAAGTGTGCCAAATTTTATTGAAATCGGTTCAGATTTAGATATAGCTCCCATATATATATATATATATATATATATATATATATATATATATATATATATATATATATATATATATATATATATATATATATATATATATATATATATATATATATATATATATATATATATATATATATATATATATATATCGTTCGCCCGATTTACACTCATATGACCAGAGTTGCCAATCTTTTACTCCGATTTAATTGAAATTTTGAACAGGACGTAGAATTAGCATTGTAGCTATGCGTGCCAAATTTGGTTGAAATCGGTTCAGATTTAGATATATCTCCCATATATAGCTTTCGCCCGATTTACACTCATATGACCACAGAGGCCAATTTTTAACTCCGATTTAATTGAAATTTTGCACAGGGAGTAGAATTAGCTCCCATATATATGTTTTTCTGATTTCGACAAAAATGGTCAAAATACCAACATTTTCCTTGTTAAATCGCCACTGCTTAGTCGAAAAGTTGTAAAAATGACTCTAATTTTCCTAAACTTCTACTACATATATATCGAGCGATAAATCATAAATAAACGTTTGCGTAGTTTCCTTAAAATTCCTTCATATTTAAATGTTTCCCATATTTTTTTTAATAAATTGTGTTCCACCCTAGTGCATTAGCCAACTTAAATTTTGAGTCTATAGATTTTGTAAAAGTCTATAAAATTCTGTCCAAATCGAGTGATATTTAAATGTATGTATTTGGGACAAACCTGTATATATAGCACCCAACACCTTTGACGGATGTGATATGGTATCGAAAATTTAGATCTACAAAGTGGTGCAGGGTATAATATAATCGGCCCCGCCCGACTTTAGACTTTTCTTACTTGTTATAAAACAGAATTCGACATTAAAGGGCAATGATAAATGCTGCCTTTAAAAACTAATACGTATACTATATTTTAAATGTCAATCCTAAAAATAGGCAAGAAGGTTGCCAAAACCAAAACTTTGTATATATACGATGTAAATATATAAAGTTTTATATAAATTTACATCTTTAAAATATATAATATATAATTTATTATATTTTATTTTTTTTTTTTTGCATCTTAAAAATTTACTGTACTTTGTCTATTCCACAAATATCAATAGGCAATATATTATTATCTTAAAACTTGAGTTTCTCGAAAATGTCAATTTATATATATTGATACCCATACCATAGGATGGAGGGTATTAAAATAAATATATAATTTATTATATATATTTTTTGCATATTAAAGATAAACTATATTTTGTCTATTCCACAAATATCAATCCTTAAAGTATTATCTTAAAACTTGAGTTTCGCGAAAATGTCAATTTATATATTTTTATACCCTCCACCATACACCGAAAAAATTGAAGTGTTTTATAGCAAGAATGAACTACCACGTACGAAAATTGAACTAAATTTTACTCCACATTTTGAGATTTCCACAAAGCGTTGTTAAAACCAGGAAAATTTAATGCACAATATCAATCCTAAAGTAGGCCACATCTTTTCCATAAATATCAATCCCTAAAGAAGTCAATATATTATTATCTTAAAACTTGTGTTTCTCGAAAATGTAAATTTATATATTTTTATACCCTCCACCATACACCGAAAAAAGTGAACAGTTTTATAGGAATAATGAACTACCACGCACGAAAATTGAACTAAATTTTACTCCACATTTTTTTGGCAAAATTTAAATGATTTGTACCATTTTATTAATTCTTACACTGTTTTTAACCTATTAGAAAAAAAGTTAAAATTACCCATTAAAAGTATGAAAAATCCAAGTTAAAAAAATGAATTAAAAGAACTTCTTGGGTAGTTAAAATAAAGAACATCATTGGGAGTGCATCTTCTGGAAGTGCTTTTAAAGTTGTGCCTTTGGGCGAACTTCGAATTTTTTTTTGCTGGGGCTATTTTAAGTGCAAATTTGGACAACTAAATTTTACCAAAAAAAAAAAACAAAAAAAAAATAGAAAATTAATAAAAAAGTTAAAAATAATAATAAAAAAAATTAAGAAATCTCCGCTGGGAAACTTGTGCCGTTTGACTTTTTCGCTTCCATGAAAGTTCTTTTGAGAAGGTTTTGCAAATTACAAGAATTTCTAAGTTTTTTTGTTGAGTTTTAATGGAAAAAATATATTTATACGAAAATATATGCCAAACATAAAAACGATGCATAACATAAAAAAATTATTTTTTAGAAAAATATTTGATAAAAAAATTGCGGTTGGTGAGAGTTGAACCTGCGTTTCTTATTTTTTCGTTCATACTAATAAAGAACATCTCGAGAAGCAATTAGAATGTTATTCCTTGGTGTCGTATTACGATCATATCACAAACATTTGAATTAACCATTCGACGCTTTATGTTCAATGGCGTTTGTGGCTGAGTGTGCTAAAGCAATGCAAAGGATCCAAAAAGGCAGTTTTTCCGTCCTATGACAAGCCCATGTAAAATTCATTGGAGATGATCCAAGTTTGCACCAAGTCCAAACTAGTTTTTTTGGAAGCTCTTTTTTGCTGAGATGTCCATCCGTCCGTCCGTCTGTTGAAATCACGCTAACTTCCGAACGAACCAAGCTATCGACTTAAAATTTGGCACAAGTAGTTGTTAGTGATGTAGGTCGGATGGTATTGCAAATGGGTCATATCGGTCCACTTTTACGTATAGCCCCCATATAAACCGATCCCCAGATTTTGCTTGCGGAGCCTCTAGGAGAAGCATATTTCGTCCAATCCGGCTGAAATTTGGTATATGATGTTGGTATATAGTCTCTAATAACCAAGCAAAAATTGGTCCACATCGGACCATAATTATATATAGCCCCCATATAAACCGATCCCCAGATTTAGCTTGCGGAACTTCAAAGAGAAGCAAATTTCATCCGATCCGGCTGAAATTTGGTATACGATATATGATGGTATATGGTCTCTAACAACCATGCAAAAATTGGTCCACATTGGTCCATAATTATATATAGCCCCATATAAACCGATCCCCGGATTTTGCTTGCGGAACCTCTAAGAGCAGGAAATTTCATCCTATGCGGTTGAAATATGGTACATGGTGTTGGTATATGGTCTCTAACAACCATGCAAAAATTGGTCCACATTGGTCCATAATTATATATAGCCCCCATATAAACCGATCCCCAGATTTTGCTTGCGGAACCTCTAAGAGAAGCAAAATTCATCCGATACGGCTGAAATGTGGTACATGGTGTTAGTATATGGTCTCCAAAAGCCATGCCAGAATTGGTCCATATAGGTCCATAATTATATATAGCCCCATATAAACCGATCCACAGATTTGACCTCCGGAGCCTATTGAAGGAGCAAAATTCGTCCAATCCGGTTGAAATTTGCTACATTGCGCTGGTAGTTCTCCAGACGTCAGATTTAACTCCTGATATCTGCTATAACGGGTCGCTACCTGATTGCAAAAACTATTGGCGCAAATTATAATGACTATTGTATGAGCTGTCATGATGCGGAGGAAAAGGAATCAATTAAACACCTCTTGTGTAAGAGTCCTGCATTTTGTGTAAGGCGTAAGCAAATTTTAGGGACATATAGATTTAGATTAGCAGTCTTCTAATGTTTTTGGAACAATTTGGTTGGTTTAACAGAAGAAAATAATCGAGAAGGTTCAGCGGTTAAAACTAGAAGTGCCCATATGTAATAGGTAACATACTTTTAGTTAATGTGGTATCACAATGGACTGAATAGTCTAAGTGATCCTGAAACTTAATTGGGCTGTCACTTTAACCTAACCTAACCTATACTAGGTTGCTAGGCCGATAGCAACCATGCCAAAATCATCCGTATCGATCTTTAGTTATTATAGCCCCCCAGATAAATCGATCCCTAATCATAGAAAAATCACGATTGCCACTCGAGCAAAAAAAAAAAAAACTACCAAAATTTTGTTACTATAGAAAATTTTGTCAAAATTTTATTTCTATAGAAAATTTAACCTGTCACGAATTTGTTAGCTTTTGTTCCAAAAATTCTATGATTTATTGTGTTATGATGTTAATAGTATTTTCTTATACTAATGCAATAACATATCTGTGATTTATGGCAAAGATTTATGATTCAGTCTTTCCGCAAAGGTTATAAACTCAAGATAATTCCTTCAACTTTGTCATAAATCCTATAGAAAAAGTTTTTCTCCTATTGAGTTTTGCATTACAATCCTTTTTATGTACTTTGCATACAGCTGCTTTTTATCAGAACTCGAAGGCCACCTTTTTAGTTTTACGTGTTAAGAAAATGCTCTTTGAAATGTTTTTCAAGTATTGTTAGTTCAAAGTATTTCACATGAATAAAGAATAGGAAACTTTGCCTATGTAAGAAAATAAAAAGCATTTGACATATCAAAAGTTCGTTTTTTTTCTGTTTAATGGAATAGGTGTTAAAATGTTTGTTTTTTTACTTTTCATATTGAAAAGATTTTGTTCTTAAAGAATTTCTATTGCGATAAATAAAGCATATATTTAGGCTGTGGGTGGGACACAAGTTGGTTAGTTAGAAAATAAGTACAATATTGGTATGATAATTATAGAAAAATATTTAAATAAAACTATAAAACTAAAACTATATTTCTATGCCACTATATATTTATTCTATTATATATCAATTATATTTTTATACCCTGCGCCACACTGTGGGACAGCGTATTATAAGTTAGTGCATATGTTTGTAACACCCAGAAGGAGACGAGATAGACACATGGTGTCTTTGGCAATAATGCTCAGGGTGGGTCCCTGAGTCGATATAACCATGTCCGTCTGTCCGTCCGTCCGTCTGTGTGTGAACACATTTTTGTGATCAAAGTCTAGGTCGCAATTTAAGTCCAATCGCCTTCAAATTTGGGTCAGAATAGAACCCTATTGATTTTGGAAGAAATCGGTTCAGATTTAGATATAGCTCCCATATATATCTTTCGTCCGATATGGACTAATATGGACCCAGCAGCCAGAGTTTTATACCGATTTGCTTGAAATTTTGTACAAACATAACACTTAGTCGTATAGTCAAGTGTGCAAAATTTGATTGAAATCGGTTCAGATATATATTTCGCCCGATATGGACTTATATGGCCCCAGAAGCCACATTTTTTGGCCCAATTTGGTTGAAATTTTGCACTAGGAGTACAATTAGTAGTATAGTCAAGTGTGCAAAATTTGATTGAAATCGGTTCAGATTTAGATATAGCTCCCATATATATCTTTCGCCCGATATGGACTAATATGGTCCTAAAAGCCAGAGTTTTGGCCCAATTTGGTTGAAATTTTGCACAGGGAGTAGATTTAGCATTGTAGCTATGTGTGCCAAATTTGGTTGAAATCGATTCAGATTTATATATAGCTCCCATATATATCTTTCGCCCGATATGCACTTATATGGACCCAGAAGCCAGAGTTTTATCCCGATTAGCTTGAGATTTTGCACAAGGAGTACAATTAGTAGTATAGTCATGAGTGCCAAATTTGTTTAAAATCGGTTCAGATTTAGATATAGCTTCAATATATATTTTTCGGCCGATATGGACTTATATGGCCCCAGAAGCCAGAGTTTTTGCCCAATTTGGTTGAAATTTTGCACTAGGAGTAAAATTGGTAATATAGTCATGTGTGCCAAATTTGGTTGAAATCGGTTCAGATTTAGATATAGCTCCCATATATATGTTTTTCTGATTTCGACAAAAATGGTCAAAATACCAAAATTTTCCTCGTCACTGCTTAGTCGAGAATTTGTAAAAATGACTCTAATTTTCCTAAACTTCTAATACATATATATCGAGCGATAAATCATAAATAAACTTTTGCGAAGTTTCCTTAAAATTGCTTCAGATTTAAATGTTTCCCATATTTTTTTACTAAAATTGTGTTCCACCCTAGTGCATTACCCAACTTAAATTTTGAGTCTATAGATTTTGTAAAAGTCTGTCAAATTCTGTCCAAATCGAGTGATATTTATATGTATGTATTTGGGACAAACCTTTATATATAGCACCCAACACATTTGACGGATGTGATATGGTATCGAACATTTAGATCTACAAAGTGGTGCAGGGTATAATATAGTCGGCCCCGCCCGACTTTAGACTTTCCTTACTTGTTTATATCCAAACTTTACCTACGTTAAAAGATAAAATCTTTTTGCACAGGAAAAAAATATCACCAACAATTTTCCACGTACTCAATTAAAGAACAGAGAGAATTAACTTGCAATCAAATTCCGCAATACTCTCGTAATTTTAATAAAGAATTAATTGATTCAATTAAATTCTTTAATGAATCAGAATTTTTATGTATGTACAAAACAAAAGTTTCTTTTGTGTGTTTCTTCGATTAGAAAATGCTTTAGAAATGATTTTATTTTCTTTTTAAAAATATTTTTCTTTTAAAAGCAGATATTAAATAATAATATTATATTTCGGCTGCACAGAAAGAAGTTACATATAAGAAGCATTTGTTCAACTAAGAACTGTGGCATATTTTAAGGCTTGTTCAATACACAAACTTTAAGGAATGTTCATTGTATTTGTATCCCTTTTATATATCCCCACTTCGTCTTATTAAAAAATTCATTGAAATAGATTTTTTAGTTTTAAAAAGATTTTTTTAAAAGAGTAGGTGTTGGTGTAGAAGTATTAGTCTATGTAGAAATATGGCCTATATTTAGGCAGTGGCTAAACAATTTTCGTATAAGTGGCTTTTGTTAAGAACTATGGCATATTTTAGGTCTTGTTCAATGTTTAATTGAACTTAGGGAAAAACTCAATAATTTAAATACACTCAAAAAACAGTTTACTTGGATCCAAAGATTTTGACCTTCCCTTAAGGATTTTGGTATTGATTCCGAGCCAAAGATGCGGCTTCTTTAAAATAAAGACATTTTTTACGGACCTCCCTGGCTTTAAATCTAGGATCAAATAAATTAAAATTGGACACAGATCTCATTCATCGACTTTATATATTCTTTTTGCGATATATTAGTAAAGGTATTTATGTACAAACAAATTCCAATTTCAAAATCCAAATTATTCCAGGTACTTCAAAGTAGAAACAGTTTTCATAATGCTAAAAAAACTTTAAACCAAAGATGCAAATCCTTAAAATAAGTCTTAGCCCATATTTGAAGCGTTTTTATATTAAATTTAAAAATTCAATATATCAGTTGAGGTTAAGACGATTTCTTTAAATTAAAAATGGTTTTCTTTATTTTAAGGAAAATTTGCCTTACTTCAAAGATCTACAACTTCAGCAGAGAGACGCAATATTGTAAGATTTGTGTCCTAAATTTAATGGAAAAAAATTTTGAAGCAAGGATTATAAACTTTCTTTTAATTAAATGTCCTTGTTTTAAAGAATTTTGTCCTTAGCATTGCGTAAATTTTGTGTCCTAAAATTTAAGTTGCATAATCTTTTATATTAAGTCAATATTTTTTCAGTGTAAGCCTATTTAAAATGGCTATATGTTTTAGCTTTTATTAAAAAAACGTTGAAATAGATTTTCTTTTCAGTTTACAGATATTTCCATTTCAAGTATTCAATCACGAAATTAATAGATCTATTTAATTTTTTTTAATTGAAATGCCTTCAATCACAGAAATGATAGTATCAATTAAAAATTAATTGAAAGTTAATTAAAAAATTAATTGATCCAATTATAAAATTGATACTATTATTTTTTGTGATTGATTTTTGTCTCAATTAAAAACTTTTTGGTGAATCAATTAAATTTTAAATAGAATATTTTTTTAAAACTCAATTAAGGCTTTATTTAGAAAAATCTTCGTGACATTTTTTTTCTGTGTAGGTTGTTGGAATGGAAGTTTTGAATGTCGAGAACTATATTTAGGCGGTATTCAAACATCTTATACATATATAATGGGCATTTTTACATTTAGGAATTGTGGCATATTGTAGGGCTTTGTTATGGCTGTGGTTTTTTTCATTCCATATTTTATTTGATATTCAAATTTTTTCTTGTATATTTCTGTTCTTTTTTATTGAATCCTTATTTTCAAAAAACAACAACAATGAACAATTAACAAAACCAACAATAACAAAACAAAAAGGGATTTTTTTTCCTAAAAAATATATATTAAGGTGTTGGTGTAGAAGTTTTGTCTATAGGAAAATAGGATCTATAATTAGGCTGAGTCTAAATATATTTTATATGGTTTTTGTTCAATTAAAAACTGTGGCATATTTTTGGGCTTGTTCAATGTTTAATTGAACTTTAAGGAAAAACTCAATATTTTAAATAAAACTCTTTAAAATAATTATTTCAATTTAAATTCCATTCTTTAAATTTTCGCAGTACAAAATTTTGGAAGTTTTTCTAAACACACAACTTCAAAAGCACTTCCAAAAATGTCTTCCCAAAGATGTTCTTTAAATTAATTACAAATGAAGTTCTTTTAATTCAATTTTTTATAACTCGTTTTTCTTCACATTTTTAATGAATAATTTTAGATTTTTTATTTCAAATCGGTTAAAAACAGAGTAAGAAATTATAAAATGGTACAAATTATTTAAATTTTATCAAAAAAAAAAAAATGCTAAATCCTTAAAAAATTTCTAATTTTTGAAAATGTTTGAGGTAAAACGTTTCAGACAAGCGTTAGAAAATTACAAAAATTATATATTATATACAATATCACAATTTCTTTTAATTTACTACCAAAACACTGAATTTGGATGACACCTTACACACAAAAATTTTTTTTCTGATTCAATCACGAAATTAATTGATTCAATTAATTTTTTTGAATCACAGAAATGATATTATGATATTATCAATGATATTGAAAAAAAAATTAATCGAAATTCAATTAAAAAATTAATTGATCCAATTACAAAATTAATTGATATTATTAATTTTTGTGATTGATTTTTGTTTCAATTAAAAAAATTAGAATCAATTAAAATTTTAATTAAATATTTATTTTAATTAAATATTTATTTTAATTAAATATTTAAATATTGTTTAAAACTTTAACTGGAAAAATTTTCGTGACATTTTTTTCTATGTAAGAAATGATGCAAATTCAGTGCAGTGGCTGTTGAAATGGTGGACATGCGACCTGTGACAAGCCCATATTAATTTCATCGCTTCTGTGCCAATTTTGCACCACTTTCGGATCAAAAAAAAACATTTTCACTACTTTTTTGCGACGCTGTTTTACTGGATTCTTATGGATTTTTATCTTGTATATGCTTTTTTATTAAAAAAAAAAGTTTAAATAATTTTACTTTTCATTTTAAAGGCATTTTTCCTAAAAAAAAAGAAAACATTTATTAAATAAGGTGTTAGCGTGTAACGTTTGTCTGCAAGCATATATGGCCTAATAAGTAGTTTTATTCATCTAAGAACTTTAGCATACTTTTAGGGCTTGTTCGAGGTCCAATTGAAATTTAAGATAATTTTATTTTGATTTGTTCTATATTTTAAATGCAAATATTCAAAAATTTTTATTTTTCGTTCATCTGTTGTTTATAGCCATTTTATTGTTTCTTTATATCCATTTTCGTTTTTTTTTGTAATTTTCTGTTTTTCGCAATTTCTTTAATCTCTGCCCTCTACGAAAAATATTTTTGCCCTATTTCCATACCATTGAACGAATTAAATGAAATTTATCTGTGATTTCGTACACAGATTTCACATTGCCAATATCTTCAGAAATTAATGAAATATTTTACATTTCTCATCGGAATATTTTGTTCTGCATACTTTTAGGCGTACGTAATAATGAATTTTTGAGAATGCAAAAAAAAACATAAACCAATGATCCCTTCGCAATTTTCGTAGTACTACGAATGAAAAACGACGAAGAAAAAAAATTAATTCGACATTTTTTTCTTACACAACTAAAGAGAAGGGCGACTTCAATGCCTAGAGGATGATGTTGCATATATACGACGGAAAAGAAAATCCAATAATTAAAACGGAACAATAGTAAATTTCGCATGAAAGCTAGCTAACAGAAAAAAAGAAAAAAATTAAAGTCGAATAATATATACAATCACTTCTCGTCCCCTTGTATAAAATACTCTCGTCTTTTGAACAGAAGATTGCAAAAAAGAAGATTCTCCTGAAACTTACGCTTATACAAAAAACAAGGGCGTATCTGATGAAAAGATTATAGCTGACTAGAGTTCAGTGTTTGTTTTTCTTTCGCTCTAGAAACACTGAGAAAAATGGTTTTACACAACATTTTATTAATCTCTTTCATATATGGAAACAAAACAGATTGATTTGTAAATAAGGTATCATTCTAATTTTTAATACCGTATGGTAACAATCGCAAAACAAATACAAATCATGAGAACTTCTCAAGTACTCATATTCTCTGAATTTAAAGTATGCTATTTCATAGCAATACAGTTTCAGTTGTTAACCATAAATTTGCCATAATATTTCTCTTAGTGCATCCTAGAAAAATTTTACGACTTGGATTTTGTAAATCCATCATCATCGTCGTCATCATCAGAATCACCATAGTCGTCATTACTGTTGACGCCATCAGGATAGTGTATGTAAAACACTCGCATACATTCCCTTCCTTGTTACGTTGAAAAATTTCCATACAAATTCAGACGATCCTTTACACACACATACACACCGGGCAGTATTCACATTTGCATATGTATATTTATGAGACATATGTATCCATGAGTTGTCTTATTTCATATGACTATGCGTATCCTTTAAGATTTTTTCTTAAAAAAGGCCAGCAATGGTAGAATTATTATTTGCGAGGGTTTATAATAAAAGCTCAGATACTTGCTTTAGCTATAAAATATGTAATAAGTGCACAAAGTAGCTATAATTAATTTAAAATAATACTAAAATACATTTAGTTAGTTTAAATTTTAATTAAAATTAAAAAATAAATTAAATTTGAATTAAATTAAATTGAATTAAATTAAATTAAATTAAATTAAATTAAATTAAATTAAATTAAATTAAATTAAATTAAATTAAATTAAATTAAATTAAATTAAATTATGATATGATATGATATGATATGATATGATATGATATGATATGATATGATATGATATGATATGATATGATATGATATGATATGATATGATATGATATGATATGATATGATGATATGATATGATATGATATGATATGATATGATATGATATGATATGATATGATATGATATGATATGATATGATATGATATGATATGATATGATATGATATGATATGATATGATATGATATGATATGATATGATATGATATGATATGATATGATATGATATGATATGATATGATATGATATGATATGATATGATATGATATGATATGATATGATATGATATGATATGATATGATATGATATGATATGATATGATATGATATGATATGATATGATATGATATGATATGATATGATATGATATGATATGATATGATATGATATGATATGATATGATATGATATGATATGATATGATATGATATGATATGATATGATATGATATGATATGATATGATATGATATGATATGATATGATATGATATGATATGATATGATATGATATGATATGATATGATATGATATGATATGATATGATATGATATGATATGATATGATATGATATGATATGATATGATATGATATGATATGATATGATATGATATGATATGATATGATATGATATGATATGATATGATATGATATGATATGAGATAAGATGAGATGAGATGAGATGAGATGAGATGAGATGAGATGATATATGATATGATATGATATGGTATGATATGATATGATATGATATGATATGATATGATATGATATGATATGATATGATATGATATGATATGATATGATATGATATGATATGATATGATATGATATGATATGATATGATATGATATGATATGATATGATATGATATGATATGATATGATATGATATGATATGATATGATATGATATGATATGATATGATATGATATGATATGATATGATATGATATGATATGATATGATATGATATGATATGATATGATATGATATGATATGATATGATATGATATGATATGATATGATATGATATGATATGATATGATATGATATGATATGATATGATATGATATGATATGATATGATATGATATGATATGATATGATATGATATGATATGATATGATATGATATGATATGATATGATATGATATGATATGATATGATATGATATGATATGATATGATATGATATGATATGATATGATATGATATGATATGATATGATATGATATGATATGATATGATATGATATGATATGATATGATATGATATGATATGATATGATATGATATGATATGATATGATATGATATGATATGATA
Organism: Haematobia irritans; assembly: GCF_050003625.1. NCBI lineage: Eukaryota > Metazoa > Arthropoda > Insecta > Diptera > Muscidae > Haematobia > Haematobia irritans. The sequence continues at coordinate 114,314,523 of NC_134401.1, forward strand.
TGATATGATATGATATGATATGATATGATATGATATGATATGATATGATATGATATGATATGATATGATATGATATGATATGATATGATATGATATGATATGATATGATATGATATGATATGATATGATATGATATGATATGATATGATATGATATGATATGATATGATATGATATGATATGATATGATATGATATGATATGATATGATATGATATGATATGATATGATATGATATGATATGATATGATATGATATGATATGATATGATATGATATGATATGATATGATATGATATGATATGATATGATATGATATGATATGATATGATATGATATGATATGATATGATATGATATGATATGATATGATATGATATGATATGATATGATATGATATGATATGATATGATATGATATGATATGATATGATATGATATGATATGATATGATATGATATGATATGATATGATATGATATGATATGATATGATATGATATGATATGATATGATATGATATGATATGATATGATATGATATGATATGATATGATATGATATGATGATATGATATGATATGAAATGAAATGAAATGAAATGAAATGAAATGAAATGAAATGGAATGAAATGAAATGGAATAAAATGCAATGGAATGGAATAAAATGAAATGGAATGAAATGAAATAAAATGAAATGATATTCCTTTCAACTTGTATATACTAAAACTTTTATCCTACCATCTCGCAATGCATTGACATAAGCTCGTTTTCCCCATAACCATTTCATGACTCGTTTTGTGCCATTTCGATTTATTTTTTGCCTGCCCTTCCTGCCGATGTCAATGCTAATGGCACTGACGATTGACGTAGTCATTCTAATGGCACTGACGATTGACGTAGTCATTGATGTTGATGTTGACACTGATGCGGAGGATGACAATCATCAGTTCCTCTTTGTCACCCTAAAATCCATATAGTGCTTGATATGCTTGTGCCCATTTGATTTTTTTTATTTGAGTAAAGGGTCGCGTATGCCATCACATACACGCTCTTGACATCCAAGAATCAAAGTCATTTAGGAAGAGGCACAACTAACGCTAGAAATTTCCATTGTACAGTGGTAGAGGGGGGGTGGGGTTGATACTTTAGAAAAAAAACTTGCCTGAAATTTTCCTCCATGCCTACTATTGTGTATTTTGTCCCCTTTTCTTGGCCGGAGCAAGTTCTTTTGTTTAATTTTCGCCTTATTTGTGGAAATTAAATTTAAAAAGGGCAACAATATTTGAGAAGAATTTTGTTTATTTTCTGTAAACTTTTCCCAAACAACTATGACATTGTAATCCAGTGAAAAGGAAGAAAAACAGATCATTAGTAATTCGCATACACAAATATCTCATTAGTTGTCTAAAGTATTGTAGTAAGGGGATTTCGAAGAATATCAAGGCTATGAATCTATTTTGTAGATGTCTTGAGAGTATTCTTTCAGGGCGTGTTTTATGTAAAAAATCAAATCTTTGCTATTCAATTCAATTCAAGTTACGGTATTGATGTAAAGATTAAAAAGGATTAATCCTTTGTTGGGAAAGATTGAAAAATTGTCCTAAAACAAATAAACAAACAAAAGAAACAGGAACAAAAAGAATACAAAAAGATTTGGAGAAACTGTTTTGAAGTGAAGTATTTATATTTTTCGTAGGTAAAAAAATATGGAATAACAATATCGTATTAAATGAATACAAATTAAATTATTATCTTAATACTTAAATTGAAGTATATAATTAATTCAGTAAATTTTATTACGCCCAGAAAAAATGCCAGGAAATTTAATTTGAAGAAATATTCAAACAAATTAATTCAACCACCTACTTTTTAAATTAGGCCAATTGATTTTTAATTATAACTGTGGTGATTGATCTTTTGATTTCCGTGAAATCGAGAGTTAATATATTTTTTTTTTTGAGCGGAGATGCATAGGTTGGGTGATGAGGTATTAAATACAGGTTGTCATCATTTCCAAATCTGTTGTTTGATAGCTGATATATTTATTCCACACGCAGAGAAGGAATATGATCACCTCAACCCTGTTTCAAGAGCAAAATGTTATTTTTGGATGGTGACCATGTAACATTATTATGGCAAAAATGTTCTTTTCTCGCCAAAAATAATATGCTTGCCGAAATCAGACACATAATCTCCGAGAAAATGGTTGCGACAAACATGTTACATGGTCACCATTCAAAAATAACATTTTGCTCTTGAAACATGGTTGAGGTGATCATATTCCTTCTCTGGGTGCAGTGACAGTTCTTTTTATACCCTCCACCATAGGATGGGGGTATATTAACTTTGTCATTCCGTTTGTAACACATCGAAATATTGCTCTAAGACCCCATAAAGTATATATATTCTGGGTCGTGGTGAAATTATGAGTCGATCTGAGCATGTCCGTCCGTCCGTCTGTTGAAATCACGCTAACTTCCGAACGAAACAAGCTATCGACTTGAAACTTCGCACAAGTAGTTGTTTTTGATGTAGGTCGGATGGTATTGCAAATGGGCCATATCGGTCCACTTTTACGTATAGCCCCCATATAAATGGACCCCCAAATTTGGCTTGCGATTGCTCTAAGAGATGCAAATTTCATCCGATCCGGCTGAAATTTGGTACATAGAGCTAGTATATTTGGGTCTAACAACCATGCAAAAATTGGTCCATATCGGTCCACTTTTACGTATAGCCCCCATATAAACGGGCTCCCACATTTGGCTTGCGATCGCTCTAAAAGAAGCAAATTTCATCCGATCCGGCTGAAATTTGGTACATAGTGTTAGTATATGGTCTCTAACAACCATGCGAAAATTGGTCCACATCGGTCCATAATTCTATATAGCCCCCATATAAACCGATCCCCCGATTTGGCTTGCGGAGCCTCTAAGAGAAGCAAATTTCATCCGACCCAGCTGAAATTTGGTACATAGTGTTAGTACATGGTCTCTAACAAACGTGCAGAAATTGGTCTACATCGGTCCATAATTATATATAGCCGCCATATAAACCGATCCCCAGATTTGGCTTGCCGAGCCTCTAAGAGAAGCAAATTTCAACCGATCTGGCTGAAATTTGGTACATAGTGTTAGTACATGGTATCTAACAAACATGCAAAAATTGGCCCACATCGGTCCATAATTCTATATAGCCCCCATATAAACCGATCCCCCGATTTGGCTTGCGGAGCCTCTAAGAGAAGCAAATTTCATCCGATCCAGCTGAAATTTGGTACATAGTGTTAGGACATGGTCTCTAACAAACGTGCAAAAATTGGTCTACATCGGTCCATAATTATATATAGCCCCCATATAAACCGTTCCCCAGATTTGGCTTGCCGAGCCTCTAAGAGAAGCAAATTTCAACCGATCCGGCTGAAATTTGGTACATAGTGTTAGTACATTGTCTCTAACAAACGTGCAAAAATTGGTCCACATCGGTCCATAATTATATATAAACCCCATATAAACCGATCGCCAGATATGGTTTGCGGAGCCTCTAGGAGAAGCAAATTTCATCTGATCCGGCTGAAATTTGGTACATGGTGTTAGTATATGGTCTCTAATGACCATGCAAAAATTGGTCTAAATCGGTCCATAATTATATGTAGCCAACATATAAACCGATCACCAGATTTGACCTCCGGAGCCTCTTAGAAGACCAAAATTCATCCGATTCGGTTGAAATTTGGTACGTGAGGTTAGTATATGGTATCCAACAACCATGCAGGAATTGGTTCATATCAGTCCATAATTATAGACAGCCCCCATATAAACCGATCCCCAGATTTGACCTCCGGTGCCTTTTGGAGAAGCAAAATTCATCCGATCTGATTGAAATTTGGTACGTGGTGGTATTATATGATATTTAACAACCATGCCCAAAGTGGTCCATATCAGTCCATAATCATATATAGCCCCCATATAAACCGATCCCGAGATTTGGTTTTGGAGCCTCTTGGAGGAGCAAATTTCATCCGAGTCAGTTGAAATTTGGTACATTGTGCTAGTATATGGCCGTTAACAACCATGCCGAACTAGGTCCGTATCGGTCTATTGTTATATATAGCCCTCAGATAAATCGATCCCCAATCACACAAAAATTGGTCCATATCAAGTTCATAATTGTATATAGCCCCCATATTAGCGATCCCCATATTTCAATTCTGGCTCTCTACGTGCCGTGCAAAAGTCCATATCGATTCGTAAATATTTGTAGACTTACCTATACATAACTTTTTTGTCTAATATATACCACTTATGGACTAACTCACAATTTAGAAAACGATGTTAAGAAGTTTTAAGATACCACAACGCAAGTAATTCGATTGTGGATGACATTCTTTCGTAGAAGTTTCTACGCAATCCATGGTGGAGGGTACATAAGATTCGGCCTGGCCGAACTTACGGCCGTATATACTTGTTATTGTATAATCTTTTATTTTAGATCAATTGTTGTTCAGCTTAGATTCTCGGCTTGTTTAAATTTTTTAAGCCCAATCTTTCTCATAATGAAGTGGAAGCAATTCCCATAACATATGGAAGTTTTTAGTCCTACAAAATGACCAAGCCATTGTGAAATATTGCTGGCAAGCTAAATGAGCAAACCACAAGGCAACAAGCAATACAATACTTATGGTAGCCTTCATGGCCAATAGTCTTTTGTTCGACTATTTGCTGGTGTTAATAACAACGTCTAAGCCAAAATTGCTGATATACATACATTTCCAATCTTGGGTCATGGCAATACTCTTTTAGCCTATGAAAATCACATTTTAATTGGCATCCTTTCAACATTGCACTTTGATTATAGCAATAGCCTCTAACAAAACCACAAATCGTTAACCAGAACATAAATCTTTGGGGCTACAATTTTTTTTATCGTCAATTTCTACTTGACTTCTTGTTAGCTCTTTAGCTTTTCCTCTCCCTCTCTCTCTCTCTGGTTCTCTTGTACACTCTTGCATCATCAATCAAGGTTAACAACTTAATGCGTTTTCAAACGAAAATTTCATTGCCTACTTGTGGTGGGGGGTAGGGGGTGGTTTGAGAGTCTTTCACCAACATTTGCAAACACTAATACCATCGACAAGGTTTTTTCACAAGTAGAACGGACTTCTCTCTCCTTGGGTTAGTGCTAAAACAAAACTCCTGCTGATGGTGCTCTTTCTTCTATGTCCCAATAGCAAATTCCACTTGTTTAGCCATCCATTTATTCATTGATTGGATATTTGATGTTTTTTTTTGTTGTTGTTTCCAGAAGCATTGCAACTGAATTTCAAGTGCCCACTAACCCCTTTTAATGGTAGCGAATGGTAGTAGTACCTTGTCTGGTCGTTGGACTGCATTCAAGTTGGCCGTAATCGCTAAAGCTCTCTTAAATTGCAAAACAAAGCAGTTTTTTCCAATTTACCAGGATATATTCAGTCCAGAGATTATTTTGGCATTGTGTTACATTAAACGCCTTTGCTAATCCGCGTCAGCTGAAAACACAAAAAAAACGCCAACAAACAAAAATACCATCCAGAGAATGGAAATAGAAACAACGTGGAATAAATTGATGGTGATTCTGCTGTGAATACACAAGTACATTGGGAATTTATTCCTGCAATTGTTGTTGTTCTTGTTTTTTTTTTTGACATTTTATGTTATGTCATTGCTGGACAATGGGGGCTTAGAGTGAAATCCATTTCATTGGTGTATGTGCAATGGTTTATGGGAAAATGTCCTTTGATGTCATAATATTGGGATTCATTCAATTTATATATGGACCATGCAAGTATGATTAACAGGCAGATTTTTATTTACAAATATAAATGTGGAGGTAGAGAGCTACTATTGGTGCAAAGGTAAATATATACCCGCCATCTATACAAAGGCTGTGTGGGTTCGGTGCCAGTTACGATCAGAGATGGTCAAAGGTGTAAACGTCGTAAACGTCACATACGCGTCGTAAATATAGAAAAAGTAACAAAAGTCGCAAACTGAAAATACTTTAGTCGCGTCAGCTAGGCAGCGAATGCAATGATATCCAAGACAATGGTATGTGCGAAGAAGTTTCAATTCCTAAGAATGTTCACAAATTTCGGTTTTAGTCCCCACATTTTCCCTATTGCCTATTGCACGAGTACAGGGTAACCATGGATTTTCTCGTCCTTTCTTAGCTTTCAAGTTCAGTCTCCTGTCTAATATAACCCCAAGGTAGTTTGCACATTAACCAACGGGAATTTCGATACCACCTAAGAAAATAGGCTTGACCATGGGAAAACTTTCACAAATTTCTGCAGAAACTCACAGCGAATGCTGTCAAACTAAATTAAAAAATGTTCGGGATTTCTTCTATTCAAAATTTGGTTTTCTACAGTAGGTTTACGACTTTTGCGACGTACGTATTATACCGTCGCAAATGCATGTCGCAAAAGTCAGGGCCAACCCTGATTACGATCGAATAGAAATAACATTTTTACTGGCTTTTTATTTCCTCCCAGTAGTGGCTTCACATTAGAAATGTGCACGTGACACGAAATTGTCGTGACTCACGCGTGAGTCGCTCTCGATTTTAATCATAATCATATTTTCAGTCAGGTTCTATGGGTAAATTACTCATAAAATTATTCGTGGGTGACGAAGTATCTCGTGAGTCACGACATTTTTCGTGAGTCACGATATTTTTCGTGAGTCACGATATTTTTCGTGAGTCACGACATTTAAAATATTTTCTTGCGTGAGTGTGCGTGAGTACAAATTTTCTTTTCGTGAGCGTGAGTCGTACCAAAAAATATCGTGCGTGAGTGTGCGTGAATAAGATTTCTCCGTCGTGAGTGTGCGTGAGTAAAATATTACTCACATACACACCTCTACTTCATATAACGAATCAAGAGTAGATTTGGCCAATATCAAAAATAGTGTAGTCGATTTTAAAAAAATATTAAAAGTCGTCTAATTGAATTTAAAATTTAAAGTCCGCTTCAATTTTTTTTTTTCAAAAAGTCAATTAGTCGAAAAGTCGACTTTTCAAAATTGTAAAACTCCAAAATTCGAATATATCAGACGAAAACTCGATCTTTACGTGTTTTGAATAACTAAAAAGTATAGTTTTCTAAATTTTAAAATTGGCGACAACCAACAATTTGGCTATTCCAAATTGTAAACAAGTTGAAAACTCTACCTTTTGCCACCCTGGTGCAATGGTTAGCATACACAAGGTCGTGGGTTCGATTCCTGCTTTGACCGAACACCAAAAAGTTTTTCAGCGGTGGATTATCCCACCTCAGTAATGCTGCTGACATTTCTGAAGGTTTCAAAGTTTCTCTCAGTGGTTTCACTGCAATGTGGAAAGCCGTTCGGACTCGGCTATAAAAAGGAGGTCCCTTGTCATTGAGCTTGACATGGAATCGGGCAGCACTCAGTGATAAGAGAGAAGTTCACCAATGTGGTACCACAATGGACTGAATAGTCTAAGTGAGCCTGATACATCGGGCGGCCACTATACCTAACCTAACCATACCTTTTCCATATTTCTATAAAAATTCCATAAAAAAAGTTGTAGTTGAATTAAAAAAAATCGAAAGCTCGAAATGTCAATTTTAGGAAACTTAAGGAAACCAAACCGTCAAAATAAAATTTAGAAATATCGAATTTTCGACCTTTCAAATTTTTCTCAAAAAAAAAGGAAAAGTTCTTGTTTTTGAATTTTTCAAATTTTTCAAAAAAAGGAAAAGTTCTTGATTTCGACTTTTTTAAAAATCGAAATCTAACTTTTCCTTGTTTTGGAATATTCGAAAGGTCGAAAATTTGACTTTTTCAAATTTTAAAAAAGTTAATAAACTTTAAATGTTAACTTTTCAAAAATTTTAAAGAACAACGCCCATTTTCATTAAGCTCCGTTAGTGCTCCGTTAACTAACGAACTTTTTAACCGTATTATGAACATAGCTGTCATCTTGCCTATATATTCCTTATGCCAGTTAGGAACTTAACTGCCGACAATTTTTCGGTTAAACTGGAGAGAATATATTTGGAATTTACTTTTTGTTAACTGGCAGTTAAAGCCTAACTGAGCTACATGAAAATGGCCGTAAGAAGGATATAAATGTCAACTTTTCCAAAAAAATTTTCGAAATTTACAAAGTTTTCAAATTTCATAAAGGACGAAAACTCAAAAAGTCAACTTTTCCGCATTTTCCGAAGCAGTCAAAAAATCGTTGACATTTTTAAATGTTGATAAATGTAACAAGTCAACTTTTCCAAATTATAACAGAAAAAAAGAAATTATTTTCTAAATTTTAACAAGTATATACACACAAAAAAATTTTATTCTGGTTCAATCACGAAATTAATTGATCCAATTAATTTTTTAATTGAAATGTCTTCAATCACAGAAATGATAGTATCAATTAAAAAATTAATTGGAGATCAATTAAAAAATTAATTGATCCAATTAAAAAATTAATTGATACTATTAATTTTTGTGATTGATTTTTGTTTCAATTAAAAAATTTGTTGAATCAATTAAATTTTTAATTGAATATTTTTTAAAACTCAATTAAAATTTTAATTGGAAAAATTTTCGTGAAATTTTTTTCTGTGTACGGTCGTAAGTTCGGCCAGGCCGAATCTTACGAACCCTCCACCATGGATTGCGTAGAAATTTCTACTAAAGACTGTCATCCACAATCGAATTGCTTGGGTTGCGGTAACACTTGCCGATGGCAAGGTATCTTACAACTTCCCAACCCCGTCATCTAAATTGTAACTTAGTCCATATGGGTTGTTTATTAAACAAAAAAGGCCGATGTATATAATTCAGTTTGACAAAATTTTCTATAGAAATAAAATTTTGACAAAATTTTCTATAGAAATAAAATTTTGAAAAAATTTTCTATAGAAATAAAATTTTGACAAATTTTTCTATAGTGCTAAATTTTTGACAAAATTTTCTATAGAAATAAAATTTTGATAAAATTTTCTATAGAAATAAAATTTTGGTAGATTATTTTGGGCAATATGGACCAATTTTTGTGTGAATGGCGATCGGCTATGTTAGCGGCCATATACTAGCGCAATGTACCAAATTTCAACCGAATCGGATGAATTTTGCTCCTCCAAGAGGTTCCGGAGGTCAAATCTGGGGTTAGATTTATATAGGGGCTATATATAATTATGGACCGATATGGACCAATTTTTGCATGGTTGTTAGAAACCATATTTTAACACCACATACCAAATTTCAAGCGGATCGGATAAAATTTGCTCCTCCAAGAGGCTCCGTAGGTCAAATCTGGGTATCGGTTTATATAGGAACTATATTTAATTATGGACCGATATGGACCAATTTTTGCATGGTTCTTAGAGACCATATACTTACACCACATACCAAATTTCAACCGGATCTGATGAAATTTGCTCCTCCAAGAGGCTCCGGAGGTCAAATCGGGGGATCGGTTTATATAGGGGCTATATATAATTATGGACCGATATGGACCAATTTTTGCTTGTTGTTAGGAACCATATTTTAACACGTAGTACCAAATTTTAACCGGATCGGATGAAATTTGCTCCTCCAAGAAGCTCCGTAGGTCAAATCTGGGGATGGGTTTATGTACACGCACAGAAAAAACATGTTTGGACATGGTTGCCGCATCCATTTAATGCTTATTTAGAGTATGTAATTGTCGCGAAAACCATGTATTTTGTCTTTGTAAAAATAATTTTCGAGCGGAGAAAAATATATGTTGGCAATAAGCATTTAAATGGTTCTCAAATGCCGCAAACATGTTCTATTATTTAAATGATAGAATCTGAGACCATTATATGGTCAGGAAAATCATGTATCTGACCATTCAATTTTTTTACTTTTTTGCAGAGAAAAAAGTATTTTTATAGTTTACGTATAGACATGTCTACAACCATTACATGGCCATAAAGACCATGTATATTGTTTTCGTGACCATTTAATTTTTTAATTTTTTTGCAGCGACAAGAATTTTATAAAAACATTGAGCAGGTACACACGATTTTCATTTTGCGCGTCAGTCGTGTGTTGATTGTTTCTTGGAATGGACGGAGAATACGGAATTATTGTGTTTTGTGTTAATTTATTTATTCAGAAATGGCACGTGGTTTTATGTGAATACAAAAAAGGAAAGTGTAATTGAAAAAAATATACCTGGTTTTTGTTCTGCATTTTAATATATGGTATAATTTATTTTTATTTGCAGTTACATGATGTCTGCGTTTGTACATTTGATGGGCACGAAGTAAATATGGAATGATTACTTATTGTTGAAATTGAATCACACTAGAGTGTGTAAAAATATGTGAAGTTTGCTTGCACGACATTATAAATACAAATAAACAATGAATTAATTTATAAATAAATAAAAACAAATAAATAAAGTTGATTTTGTGTTTTCTTTTCTTAAGTGGCGTCCTTTTTTCGACGACGAAAAAAGTTTTTTCATAAAAATCAAAACATTTTAGGTTGTGACCATGTTCTTTTAACTAGAAGAAAAACATTTTTGACGAATACCATAACATTTTAGATCGTGACCATTGTCTTTTAATGGAAACAAAATTCTTTTTATCAATATAATAACATTTTAGATGAGGACAATTGTATTTTTCTTAGAACCATGTTCACTGAGCCAACATGGTTGCAGGTTAAAATGTTACATGGTCGCCGCAAAAATAGCTGCTATCATATTATTTTGCTCTTCGAATATGATTGTGGCAATCATGTTTCTTCTCTGCGTGTAGGTTAGATAAGGTGGCAGCCCGATGTATCAGGCTCACTTAGACTATTCAGTCCATTGTGACACCACATTGGTGATGGTGTCACAATGGACTGAATAGTCGTATATAAACCGATCGGATCGGTTTATATAGGAAGTTTCAAGTCGATACACCCTAAAAAAAAAATCGCTTCTGTAACATATACTCCCAAACATATTTTGCTTCAAGCATATACATTTTTGGGTATTGACCAAACATTTATGTGTTTGATTTCTTCCAATATATAATATGTTTGAAAGCATATTGGTCTAAACAATATAATATGTTTGGGTAGTCTAAGTTCCAAACATTTTGTATTTTTCCATCCAAATTCAATAATGTTGTCTTCCACAAAACTATATGTTATTATGTGAACATATAATATGTTTGGAGGCATTTTGGACCCAAAAATATTATATGCTGAGAAGAATTTTCTCCCAAAGAATATTGTGCTCAAATTTTTTTTCTGCCTAATTGTATATTGCCTCACATTTTTTTCACTTCCATGAGTTTTTTTAGTTCTTAGCACCTTTTTCTGTAATACAAACATTGTAGAAGAAATTATTAAATTTTATAATTTTTTTTTTTTCAATTTTACCTTTTGCCGGACGGGGATTCGAACAGCGGACCACACAGTTTGTAAGCCAGCACACTAACCACTCGGCTACGTAGCTGTTATGGTCATCAAGAGATAATTATCGTTATAAGTTATATTTATATAGCATAGCTTACGGCGCCCACGAGCCGATGCAAACATAAAATTGTTTAACAACATAACATTGTTAAACATACATTTGTTGGCAGCGTGAAGCAGTGTTGGTCGTCCGCCTTGCGTGACAGGGGTCCTGGGTTCGATCCCTGCTTCGACCAACACCATTTTTTTTAATATATTTTTTTAACATATATTCCAGATTCGTTCGGAAGTTCCCGAAAATGTGTTCTGCATTACATACTATTATATTAAATTTTTACTACGAAATTGTAAAGTGTGTTTTATAAAAGACTTAAAGTCAGAAAAGAAAAATGCTTGATATAAACGAAATGGACTGAGTTCAAATCAAATATTATTTTTTTATTGCAAAAATAAAAATTGTGTAACAAATAAAGGTTTATGTATATCATACTCATTTTAATATTTTACTTAAGCATATACAATTTTTGGCGAAGTCTTATATCATAACATATATATGTTTACTCATAATATGTAAATTTATACTTGTTTATATTCACACGTAGTATTTTTCCTATATTTAATGAAATTTTCCTTGTGTATATATATTTGTAATGCGCCAATTGGTTACTTTCATTATTTTACTTCCAGCATACATTATTTTACTTCCAGCATACAATGAACATTATATGTTTGCACTCAAAAATATTGTGTTTAAAAATTTGAGTTCCAAACATATAATGTTTATACCCAAACATATGAAAAACAGTCTTTTTCGTCCGTGTAGCTTGTTTCGTTCGGAAGCGTTATTTCAACAGACGGACCGACGGACGGACATGATTAGATCGATTCAGAATTTCACCACGACCCAGAATATATATACCAAATTTATTAAAAGTCAAAAACTCAAAAATTCGTCTTTTTCACATTTTGAAAAAGTCAAAAAATATAAATTTTAAAATTTTTAAAAATTCAAAATACTGGCTTTTTAAATGTTATAAACGAGAACATTCAAAAATTTAAAAAAGTCGAAAACTCTTAAGTTGGTCATTTCAAATTTTAAAAATTTTCGAAATATTCAAAAATTCGCTTTTCTAAATTTTGGAAAATTCAAATGTTAGACTTTTCAAAACTTTGAAAACACAAATTTTGAAAGTCGAAATGGCTTTTAAAATTTTGAAAAAGCAACTTTTCCAATTTCTAAAATGTCGAAATTTTTTAAAAATTAGAAAGATATTTTTTCAAATTTTAAACAAAATTTTAAACTACGAAATTTAATAAAAGTCCAAAACTCAGTTGACTTTTCTACATTTTGAAAAATTAAAAAAAAAATCTAAATTTCGACTTTTTAGATTTTTAAAAATTCGAAATTTCGACTTTTTCATATTTACAACATTGACGTTTCCCAATTTTACAAATGTTGAAACTCCAAATATCGACTTTTCATATTTTGGAAAATTCGAAGGATCGAAAATTTTAATAAATTCGAAATGTCGACTTTTTAAAATTTTTTAAAATTCTAAATGACAACTTTTTAAATAATTAAAATAATTTTTTTCTAATTTTTAAAATGTTGCAAACTCAACACAACAAAAAAAATATTCGAAGAATCGCCATGACGACACATCAAAATTTTGAAAAATTCAAGAGGTCGACCTTGAAATATACTAAAGCTCGACATTGTTGTTTTTCATTACAAATCCTAGCTAGAGGTGGGCTATAAAAACAAGATGGGTGGGCTATAAAGGCAAGATGGGATCCGAAGATTTTGACCTTCAATGCAAATGCGACTCTGGTGCAATTGTTAGCATGCTCGACTTGCTTATAAAGGGTCATGGGTTCAATCCTAGTTTCGACGAACCTCCAAAAGTTCTTCAGCGGTATATTATACCGCTAAGAGCTGAACATTCGAAATTTACAAAATATTAAGGACAAATTTCTTTAAAATAATGAAATTTTAATTAAACTAAAATTTATAATCTTTGTTTCAAAATTTTTTTTTCATTAAATTTAGTACACAAATTTTGTAAATTTGCGTCCCTCCATTAAAGTCGCATGTTTTTGAACTAAGACTAATTTACCTTAAAGTAAAGAAACACATTTTTGATTTAAAGAAATTGTCCTTAAGATAACTGAAATATTGAAACTCTAGATTTAAGATAAAAACGCTTCAAATATAGGTTAAGACTTATTTTGAGGATTTGGCTTCTTTGGTTTAAAGTTTTTTTTGGAATCAAGAAATCATTTTTTACTTTGAAGTATTCGTCATAATTTGGATTTATAAAAAAATGTCATTTGTTTGTACGTGAGTACCTTTATTAATAAACCGCGAAAAGAGAATGTAAATTTGATAAATGAGATCAGTATCCTAATTTTATTGGTCTTAGATTTAAAGCCAGATAGGTCGCTAAAAAATTTCTTTATTTTAAAGAAGCCGCATCTTTGGCTCGCAATCAATACCATAATCCTTAAGGGAAGGTCAAAATCTTTGGATCCGAGTAAACTTTTTCTTTGAGTGTAGAAATAAAGTTTTGACAAAATTTTCTATAGAAATAAAATTTTAACAAAATTTTCTATATAATTAAAATTTTGACAAACTTTTCGATAGAAATTAAACTATGACAAAAATTTCTATAGAAATAAAATTTTAATAAAATATACTACAGTATCCTAGTAAACTTTTGTTTAAGTGTATGAGAAGGAAGAATTTCGTCAAATCCAAAAATATCATTAAGGTCACTAAAAAATTTCTTTATTTTAAAGAAGCCGCATCTTTGGCTCGCAATCAATACCATAATCCTTAAGCGAAGGTCAAAATCTTTGGATCGGAGTAAACTTTTTTTTGAGTGTAAAAATAAAATTGTGACAAAAATTTCTATAGAAATAAAATTTTAACAAAATTTACTATAGTATCCAAGTGGATCCAGGTCAACTTTTGTTTAAGTGTATGAGAAGGAAGAATTTCGTAAAATCAAAAAATATCAGTAAATTGTCGTTACTTCAGCGCATTATTGAAATCCCCAAAAATGGAATATGTTACAATTTAGTTCAATTTTCGCACGATGTAGTTAATTTTTCCGGTCAACTGTTTTTTTTTCCTGTGTACAATTTTCCAATATCCAAGTGTCTATTACCTAAGAGTAAATCTTATATAAATATTTATTTTCGGCAAAATCTGTGTTGCATATTTCTAGGCTCTTTCATAGTAAATCGAGCTCTAGGCAATTCAATTTGTATTTCATAAAAACGGTTGCAACAAGAAAACTAATAACAAAATAACATGACTTGATATAGAAAAATAATATTGCTACAACAAAAAGCAATTCCACAAATGTTTCCAAAAAATTTCAAGGATATATTTTTATTGGTTTCCAAAAGATTAAATTTCATATTTTTTTTTGCATTTTTATTAATATCCGTTTTGCAATATTGAACATTATACCTAAACAGTTTTAAGTGTTTGCAAACAAAATGTTAGTATGTAGTTAATTTACATATAATCATAACCATGTCCTATACTTTTAGGCCAAAGCAAAATGTTTGTGTATCTAATAGAATAGAGCTTTTACATCCTTTTAATGAAGTTTGCTTTAGTTCAATGGTATTTACTAAGAATATATGCATTTCGAAAATGTTTGCATATCAGTGTAGTGGTCGTTCTTATCATGGTCGAAAGTAATTATTTGAATAGAAACTTTTATATTGTTATTGATGTATACAGAGAGCGAGAGAGAGAGAGAGAGGGAGAGAGAGAGAGTGAGTCACATTATCATTATCCAAAATATTTACTTATAAACTTAAGTGCTTTGCGGTTAGAAATTAATTTGGATAATGGCTATATGTTTCTTTCTATCCAAATTTTCCATTTTATGCAAATGGCTTGAGGGTGGAGGAATAAGAGGAGTAAAAATTCGACATGAAGCAGAATGTTTAATTGAAATTGAAACCATTAAACTATTGAAAAATAAAATCTTTTTGATCTTCGAAAAGGAGGAGTTTCCACATACATTTGATTATATGTTGCATACTTTTAGGTTTTGTAATATAACAATGCAATACGCCAATTGAGATTGATCCTCTTACGGCCATTTTCATGTATCTCCGTTAGACTTTAACTCCCAGTTAACAGAAAGTAAAATCGAAATATCTTCTCTCCGGTTACCTTTAACTGAAATTTTTTTAGAAGTTAAGTTCGTAACTGACATATGGAATATATAGACATGATGACAGACATGTCCATAGTACGGTTTAAAAGTTCGTTAGCTAACGTAGCACTAACGGAGCTTCCTGAAAATGGGGGTTAATGTCATATTGCATCTATTTTTGCATCTGTCTATTTAAGCAATTTATAAAATGGCAGTATATATATATATGGTATGAAGAAGATCTGCATTTGTCTCACTGACTTCAATTATGAGCAAAATTCTAAAATTTTTGCTTTTTTATACCCTCCACCATAGGATGGGGGTATATTAACTTTGTCATTCCGTTTGTAACACATCGAAATATTGCTCTAAGACCCCATAAAGTATATATATTCTGGGTCGTGGTGAAATTCGGAGTCGATCTGAGCATGTCCGTCCGTCTGTTGAAATCACGCTAACTTCCGAACGAAACAAGCTATCGACTTGAAACTTGGCACAAGTAGTTGTTATTGAGGTAGGTCAGATGGTATTGCAAATGGGCCATATCGGTCCACTTTTACGTATAGCCCCCATGTAAACGAACCCCCAAATTTGGCTTGCCGATCCTCTAAGAGAAGCAAATTTCATCAGATCCGGCGGAAATTTTGTACATGGTGTTAGTTATGGCCTCTAACAACCATGCAAAAATTGGTCTACATCGGTCCATAATTACATATAGCCCCCATATAAACCGATACCCCGATTTGGCTTGCCGAGCCTCTAACAGAGGCAAATTTCATCCGATCGGGCTGAAATTCGGTAAATGCTGTTGGTATATGGCCTCTAACAACCATGCAAAAATTGGTCTACATCGGTCCATAATTATATATAGCCCTCATATAAACCGATCCCCCGATTTGGCTTGCCGAGCCTCTAACAGAAGCAAATTTCATCCGATCGGGCTGAAATTCGGTACATGGTGTTGGTATATGGTCTCCAACAACCATGCAAAAATTGGTCCACATCGGTGAATAATTATATATAGCCTCCACATAAACCGATCCCCCGATTTGGCTTGCGGAGCCTTTAAGGGAAGCAAATTTCATCCGATCCGACTGAAATTTGGTACATTGTGTTAGTATATGGTCTCTAATGACCATGCAAAAATTAGTCCACATCGGTCCATAATTATATATAGCCCCCATATAAACCGATCACCAGATTTGAACTCCGGAGCCTCTTGGAAGAGCAAAATTCATCCGATTCGGTTGAAATTTGGTACGTGATGTTAGTATATGGTATCCAACAACCATGCAGGAATTGGTTCATATCAGTCATAATTATATATAGCCCCCATATAAACCGATCCCCAGATTTGACCCTTCTGCCTTTCGGAGAAGCAAAATTCATCCGATCTGGTTGAAATTTGGTACGTGGTAGTAGTATATGATATTTAACAACCATGCCAAAATTGGTCCATATCAGTCCATAATCATATATAGCCCCAATACAAACCGATCCCGAGATTTGATTTTGGAGCCACTTGGAGGAGCAAATTTCATCCGAGTCAGTTGAAATTTGGTACATTGTGCTAGAATATGGCCGTTAACAACCATGCCTAACTAGGTCCATATCGGTCTATAGTTATATATAGCCCTCAGATAAATCGATCCCCAATCACACAAAAATTGGTCCATATCAAGTTCATAATTCTATGTAGCCCCGATATAAGCGACCCTACGTAGCGTGCAAAAGTCCATATCGATTCGTAATTATTAGTAGACTTTCCCATACATACCTTTTTGGTCTAATATATACCACGTATGCACTAACTCACAATTTAGAAAACGATTTAAGATACCACAATCCAAGTAATTCGATTGTGGATGACAGTCTTTCGTAGAAGTTTCTACGCAATCCATGGTGGAGGGTACATAAGATTCGGCCTGGCCGAACTTACGGCCATATATACTTGTTCGTTTTGTTTTGTTATTGTTACGTTAGGTTAGGTGGCAGCCCTATATATTAGGCTCACTTAGACTATTCAGTCCATTGTGATACCACATTCTTCTCTCTTATCACTGAGTGCTGCCCGATTCCATATTAAGCTCAATGACAAGGGACCTCCTTTTTATAGCCGAGTCCGAACGGTGTTCCACATTGCAGTGAAACTTTGAAACCCTCAGAAATGTCACCAGCATTACTGAGGTGGGATAATCCACCGCTGAAATTTTTTTTGGTGTTCGGTCGAAGCAGGAATCGAACCCACTACCTTGTGTATGCAAGCCGGGCATGCTAACCATTGCACCACGGTGGTGACAATGATAAAAATGGTTCATTCATATTTATCTACCACCCAATTTTATTACTTTAAAAATTAGAAGCAAATTTCTGGTCCTAGGTACATGGTGACCGAACTCCCATTATGATTTCTCGAACATTTGGAAGGCGATGACCGATCTCCTTGTGTTGTGTTTCTACCACAGAGCCTATTTCTTTATTATTTTTTCATAAAAAAAAAATTTGTGAATTTTTGTGAGGAATTTTAATTTAAATTGGAGATTTTTGGGGACGAAACGGTCCTAATTGGTAGTTTCTCCTAACATCATATTACGTCTATTGACTTATTGGTCATATAGACGGCTGTAACAATTTCCACCATAGTGTCCCAGCAAAAAAAAACGTGTAGTGAAAATATTCTTTTTGGATCCGGAAGTGGTGCAAAATTGGTGCAGAAGCAATGAATTTAACATGGGCTTGTCATAGGACTGATGTCCACCATTTCAACAGTCGTTGCACTGAATTTGCATCACTTCTTAAGGTGTGACGCGAAATCAGTGTTTTGAATGTAAATTAAAAAATTCTGTGATATTTTGACAAATAAACAATTTTTAAAATTTTTTATGATTTTTAACAGAAGTCCGCAGAAGCAGAAGTTCTAACGCTTGTCTGGAACATTTAACATCAAATATTATCAAAAACTCGCAAGTTTTCTAGAACGGATTTAGCATTGCTTTCGGAAAAATTTGAATAATTTGTACCATTTTATTAATTCTTAATCTGTTTTTAACCTATTTGATTATCCCACCTCAGTAATGCTGGTGACATTACTGAGGGTTTCAAAGCTTCTTTAAGTGGTTTCATTGCAATGTGGAACGCCGTTCGGACTCGGCTATAAAAAGGAGGTCCCTTTTCATTGAGCTTAACATGAAATCGGGCAGCACTCAGTGATAAGAGAGAAGTTCACCAATGTGGTATCACAATGGACTGAATAGTCTAAGTGAGCCTGATACATCGGGATGCCACCTAACCTAACCTATTTCAAACAAAAAAAAATTTTAAATGTCCCATTAAAAATATGAAAAAAGCGAGTTATAAAAAATTGACTCAAATGAGCTTTCTGTGCAGTTAAAATAAAGAACGTCTTTGGTAGAACATTTTTGGTGCTTCTAAAGTTGTGCACTTCCAAAATTTTTTTGCTGGGCTAATAATAAAAGTGCCAACCATCCATACAAAGGGCCATGCATTTATTATTATTGCACCTGGGTGAAAATTGTTCCATTTGACTATTTAACCAATTTATATAACGGCAGTAGATGCTATATAGCATTAAGAAGATCTGCATTTCTCTCACTCACATCGACCAACTTTTCATTTATGATTAAATTTTTCAATTTTTAGCTATTAGCATTTTAGCAATTAATAATTTTAAATTATGTTTAGTGAATGGCGTCTTTGTGCAAAAGATTCTCGTAATGCCATATTGCATCTATTGACTTTTGATTATTAGTCAAATAATAAGAATATGTTATCCACCATTAATACAAATGGTCATGCATATAGTTATAGCAACTTTGGTGAAAATTTCTACATCCGTCTATATAACTAATTTATATAAAGTCAATAGATGCAATATGGCATTAAGAAGACCTGCATTTGTCCCACTCACTTCATCGAATTTATCAGTTATGATTAAAATGAATTTGAATTTTTTTTTCTATTAGCATTTTAGATTTATCTCAAGCCAATCTTATAGACAAATAAAGGCCCTCTTAATGTCATATTGCATCTACTGACTTTAGATTATTGGTCAAAAAATATAAATACATTGGTGAAAATTGTTACATCCGTCTATATAACTAAATTTGTTGTATTGAATTGTGGTCATCCTTTGCAGTACCTAACTAATTTTGTCTACACTGAAAAAAAATTGGCCTAATATGAAAGATTATACAATCCAAATTTAAGGTTACGCAATTTACACAATATTGAGGATATATTTTATTTAAATAAGTTTGTAATCTTTGTCACAAAATTTCTTTTCATAAAATTTAGGACTAGATTTACATCTAGATAGTTCCCTTAATAATGTCTTTATTTTAAAGAAGTCGCATCTTTGGCTCTGAATCAATACCAAAAATCTTAGAGAAGGTGAAAATCATTGGATCCAAGTAAACTTTTTTTGTATGTTTATTACTGTAATCAAATGAAATTAAATGTTGGAATTTTCCCCTAACAACTAATGCCACATCATCAGCGTATGCCATCCATTTGAACCTTCAATCTTTTAGGAATTACAAAAGAATGCATTATTTTTTTTAAAAACCCTAAAAGTAGGCAACGCAAAATTGTGTTTTTATGAATGCTTCTCTTTGTCGAAGACAAAATGATTTTATTTTGAAAAAGTTAATTTAAACAAAGAAACATTAATGGTTTCAATTCAGAGAATGCTAAATTCTCCACCATGTTGATTTTTAGTCGTCTTTTCCATGTTATCCCTTTTTTAAGCATTATTCCATAATAGAGATTATGGACTCCGCCTTGGGGGATGCCCTTTTTCAACACATCTGTCAATATTTGTTTGCTTGCGAATATTTTTTAGTTTTTCTTTTATTTATTGTCTAGTCTAAGTGAATTTTTTTCAGACAATTAACAAAAAAATTTATGGATCACAGTAAGAGAAGTTCGTTGTTTTTTCGTCATCCATAATTGAAGTTAATGAGCAGAAATAAATGACAAGAAAGTTTACCAAGAAAAATAAGAAGTTTTTGTATTGACAAACTGCGAGCAGGATGTGATGAGATAGACTGAGTTATGAAAAAAGTTCAGCTATAAGTTTCTATTGTGGTAACTTTTGGAAGGTTTCTATTGTTTTTTTTTTTTTGTGGGGAATAAGTTTTTTTTTAAGCAACATGGATTTTATGTGAGTATATGCACAGAAAAGAGTACGTAGTTAAACTAGCGCTAATTTTAACTTATTTTTAGCTTATTTATATATATTTATAACTTATTTTCTTAGCCTATATTTGAATCGTTTTTATCTTAAATCTAGAGATTCAATTTTTCAGTTAATTTAGGGACGATTTCTTTACATCAAAAATGTGATTCTTTACTTTAAGAAAAATTTGCCTTAGTTCAACGACATACGACTTTAACGGAAGGACTCAAATTTCTAAAATTTGTGTCCTAAATTTAATAAAAAAATTTTTTTGAAGCAAAGATTCTAAATTTTATTTTAATTAAAATGTCATTATTTGAAAGAAATTAGTCCTTAATATTTTGTAATTTGCACATCCTAAAATTGATGTTGAGTAATCTTTAACATCACGTAAATATTTTTTTCAGTGTAGTAATTATTTTTTTCCACAGCCCAATTAAATTTTCCTGTTTTTAAGTATGTTTCAAACTTTTTTTGAACTAAACATGCGTATAAAGTTCAATGAGCGTACACATAAGTTCAATATGAACTAAAGCAGAAGAAACTGTTCGTTCGTTTCCTAAAGATCGAAACGTCGACTTTTCCATATTTTGAAATGGAAGAAAATCAATAATTTGGCTATTCCAAATTTTAACAAGTATATACGGCCGTAAGTTCGACCAGGCCGAATCTAATGTACCCTCCACCATGGATTGCGTAGAAACTTCTACTAAAGACTGTCATCCACAACCGAATTACTTGGGTTGCGGTGACACTAGCCGATGGCTAGGTATCTTAAAACTTCCTAACATCGTCTTCTAAATTGTAAGTTCGTCCATACGTTGTATATATTAAACTAAAAAAAGACCGATTAAATACGTATATAATTCAGTTTGACAAAATTTTCCATAGAAATAAAATTTTGACAAAATTTTCTATAGAAATAAAATTTTGACAAAATTTTCTATAGAAATAAAATTTTGACAAAATTTTCTATAGAAATAAAATTTTAACAAAATTTTCTATAGAAATAAAATTATGGTAGATTATTTTTTTCGGCGATTTGGACCAATTTTTGTGTGATTGGCCATCGGCTATATATAACTATAGACCGATATGGACCAATTTTGGCATAGCTGTTAGCGACCCTATACTAGCGCAATGTACCAAATTTCAACCATATCGGATGAATTTTGCTCCTCCCAGAATCTCCGGAGGTCAAATCTGGGTATCGATTTATATGGGGGCTATATATAATTATGGAGCGATATGGACCAATTATTGCATGGTTATTAGAGACAATATACTAACACCACCTACCAAATTTCAACCGGATCGGATGAATTTTTCTCCTTCAAGAGGCTCCGGAGGTCAAATCTGGGGATCGGTTTATATTGGGTCTATATATAACTATGAACCGATATGGACCAATTTTTGCATGGTTATTAGAGACCATATACTAATACTATGAACCACATTTCAACCGGATCGGATGAATTTTGCTCCTTCAAGAAGTTTCGGAGGTCAAATCTGGGGATCGGTTTATATGGGGGCTATACGTAAAAGTGGTCCGATATGGCCCATTTGCAATACCATCCGACCTACATCAATAACAACTAATGGTGCCAAGTTACAAGTCGATAGCTTGTTTCGTTCGTGATTTCAACAGACGGACGGACGGACGGGCATGCTTAGATCGACTCAGAACAAAACAATTTTTCCATTTTTGTTTTGTTTACATTTCAAATACAAAGAAAAAATGCTTTGTCTCTGATAAGAAATTTTAGAGATTTTTCAATTTCCAATAACTTGAAGCAATTTATGGGAATTTCATTATTTCATTTCAATTCTCTAGAGTCTTTGAAATCCTTCCACCCACACATTCTTTGCCTATTGAAGTACTACTAAACTTTTCTAATAATACTGTCAATTCTATACGGTGTTTTATTTCTTTTGAGCAAACAAAAATTTGATAACAATTTCTTCGCCCGAAAATGAAGTACAAAAAGAAATGCGGAGATGACATATCCTGCCAACTGAACTCTGACCCTCAAAGGAATACCAAAAATTGACAATAACATTTTTCTTCGAATTCCTGTCTGAGTGTGTTTTTGCGCATTATTTATTGTTAGGATGATTGTCATAGACCACAACCCAGGAACAGTTACCCTAACCATTTCTTGTATTTCAGGGACCAGGACAATTTCATATCTCTAAATCAATTATGATACAATAGAATTTTGAGTTTTTCGTTTTTCCTTCAAAACGCATAGCTTTGCAACAAATTGTTACTTAATATAGAACTTTATCATTGGTCGTGTCTCTAGGAGATGACGAAGAGAGAGAGAGAGAGAGTGAGTCCTTAAGGATATGGTGATAAGCAAATGGAAATAACAATACCATGATTGACACATTGTCATGCCATTAGTAAGAGAATTTAAAGTAGGGATAATAAAAGGCCTTCAGCTTTCTGTAATTTTCAATTTAAGAGATTTTCGTAAGTGTGGTACACAGAAGGAAAAGTGTGGTTTTTATATGTTTAAATCCAAAACTAAAATGTTTGAGACAAAAATTTTTAACACAATATGTATGATCACAAAAATATTGTGTTTGAAAGCTAAAATATATTTGGAATTGATATGTTAATGAGGTATGTTCCGATATTCGGAATCGCAAAATTTTCATTTTCTTAACCCTAAAACATACAAATTTGAACTTTGACAACGTAGTTCTCTTTGATAAGAAGTTCAAATACAAATTGAATTTAAATCCTATAGTATCTCAATTTTTTCTTTATGGGAAAACAAAATTCTTACGATTTGTGATTCCGAATAAAGGGGATTCCCCCATGTTACATCATAATATGTTTAGGTGAATACATTCTTTAATACAAATAATGTTTGCATAGAAGCATATAATTCTTTTAACACGATTTGTTTGGGAAAATTAAACATAATAATTGAATTAATTAATTCATAATAATTGTTTTATATTAGATCCTAATACCAAATCACTTTAACAAAATTTTGAAAAAAAAATTCTAAAAAATTTGAAATATGCTATAAAAATAAAATATTGACACATGTTTCCATAAAAATAAAATATTGACAAAATTTCCTATAAAAATAAAAATCTTGATAACATTTTTTATAAAAATAAAAATTTTGACAAAATTTTCTATAGAAATAAAATTTTGACAAAATTTCCTAAAAAATTAAAAAACTAATATAAAAATAAAATATTGACAAAATTTTCTATAAAAATAAAATTTTTACAAAATTTTCTATAAAAATAAAATTTTTACAAAATTTTCTATAAAAATAAAATTTTGACAAAATTTTCTATAAAAATAAAATTTTGACAAAACTTTCTATAAAAATAAAATTTTGACAAAATTTTCTCTACAAATAAAATTTTGACAAAATTTTCTATAAAAATAAAATTTTTCTCTACAAATAACATTTTAACAAAATTTTCTATAAAAATAAAATTTTTGACAAAATGTTCTATAAAAATAAAAATTTTGACAAAATTTTCTATAGAAATAAAATTTTGACAAAATTTTCTAAAAAATTAAAAAAATGATATAAAAATAAAATATTGACAAAATTTTCTATAAAAATAAAAATTTTGACAAAATTTTCTCTACAAATAAAATTTTGACAAAATTTTCTATAAAAATAAAATTTTAACAAAATTTTCTCTACAAATAAAATTTTAACAAAATTTTCTCTACAAATAAAATTTTAACAAAATTATCAATAAAAATAAAATTTTTGACAAAATGTTCTATAAAAATAAAAATGTTGACAAAACTTTTTATAAAAAAAGTTGACAAAACTTTCCATAAAAAGAAAATTTTGCCAAAATTTTCTATAAAAATAAATTTTTCACAAAATCTTCTATAAAAATATAAATATAAATTTTGACAACAACAACAAAAAGTTGACAAAATTTTCTATAAAACTACAATTTTCTATAAGAATAACATTTTGCCAAAATTTTCTATCACAATAAAATTTTCACTAAATTTTCTATAAAAATAAAATTTTCACAAAATTTTCTACAAAAATAACATTTTTCCAAAATTTTCTATAGGAATAAAATTTTGAAAAATTTTCTATAGAAATAAAATTTTGAAAAAATTTCTATAGAAATAAAATTTTGACAAAGTTTTCTATAGAAATAACATTTTGACAAAATTTTCTATGAAAATTAAATTTTGACAAAATTTCCTATACAAATAAAATTTTAATAAAATTTTCTATAGAAATAAAATTTTGACAAAATTTTCTATAAAAATAAAAATTTGACAAAATTTTCTAAAAAAATATAATTTTAACAAAATTTTCTATAGAAATAAATTGTTGACAAAGTTTTCTATAAAAATACCATTTTAACAAAATTTTCTATATAAATAAAATATTGCAAAATTTTCTATAGAAATAAAATTTTGACAAATTTTTCTATTTCTATAGAAAATTTTATCAAAGTTTATTTATATAGACAATTTTATCAAAATTTTATATCTATAGAAAATTTGATCAAAACGTTATTTCTATAGAAAATTTTGTCAACATTTTACTTCTATAGAAAATTTTGTCAAAATTTTATTCTATAGAAAAATTTGTCAAAATTTTATTTCTATAGAAAATTTTGTCAAAATTTTATTTTTATAGAAAGTGTTGCCAAAATTTTATTATTATAGAGAGTTTTGTGAAACTTTTAGTTCTATTGAAAATTTTGTCAAAATTTTATTTTTATAGAAAATTTTGTCAAAATTTTATTTTTATAGAAAATTTTGTCAAAACTTTATTTTTATAGAAAATTTTGTCAAAATTTGATTTTTATAGAAAATTGTGTCAAAATTTTATTTCTATAGAAAATTTTGTCAAAATGTTATTTCTATAGAAAAATTTGTCAAAATTTTATTTCTACAGAAATTTTTGTCAAAATTTCATGTCTATAAAAAATTTTGTCAAAATTTCATGTCTATAAAAAATTTTGTCAAAATTGTATTTCTATAGAAAAGTTTATTAAAATTTTACTTTTATAGAAAATTTTGTCAAAATTTTATTTTCATAGATAATTTTGTCAAAATGTTATTTCTATAGAAAACTTTGTGAACATTTTATTTCTATAGAATTTTTTCAAAATTTTATTTCTATAGACAATTTTATCAAAATTTTATTTCTATAGAAAATTTTGTAAAAATTATTGCTATAGAAAATTTTGTAAAAATTTTATTTCTATAGAAAATTTTGTGAAATTTTATTTCTATAGAAAATTTTGTGAAATTTTATTTCTATAGAAAATTTTGTGAAATTTTATTTCTATAGAAAAGTTTTGTGAAAATTTTACTTCTATAGAAAATTTTGTCAAAATTTTATTTTTATATTAAGTTTTGCCAAAATTTTATTTTTATAGAAAGTTTTGCCAAAATTTTATTTTTATAGAAAGTTTTGTGAAGATTTTACTTCTATTGAAAATTTTGTCAAAATTTTATTTCTATAGAAAAAATTTTCAAAATTTTATTTCTATAGAAAATTTTGCGAAATTTTATTTCTATAAAAATATTTGTCAAAAGTTTATTTCTATAGAAAATTTTGTCAAAATATTATTTCTATCGAAAATGTTGTCAAAATTTTATTTCTTTAGAAAATGTTGTCAAAATTTTATTTCTATAGAAAATTTTGTCAAATTTTTATTTTTATAGAAAATTTTGTCAAAATTTTATTTCTAAAAAAATGTTGTCAAAATTTTATTTTTATGGAAAGTTTTGCCAAAATTGTATTTCTATAGAAATTTTAGGATCCGCAATTTACACAATATTAAGAAAAAATTTCTTCGAAATAATGCAATTTTGATTAACAGAAAGATTATAATATTTTCTTAAACAATTAATTTTATTAAATTAAGGACTCAAAGCCCAAATTTTCTATAGATATAAAATTTTGATAAAATTATCTATATAAATAAACTTTGACAAAATTAACTATAGAAATAGAAAAATTTGTCAAAATTTTATTTTTATCGAAAATTTTGTCAAGATTTTATTTCTATGGAAATTTTAGAACCCGCAATTTACACAATAAGAACACAATAAGAAAAAATTTCTTTGAAATAATGCAATTTGGATTAAAAGAAAGATTATAATATTTTCTATATAGTTTTGAAAATTTTGTCAAAATTTTATTTCTATAGAAAAATTTGTGAAAATTTTACTTCTATTAAAAATGTTGTCAAAATTTTATTTCAATAGAAAATTGTGTCAAAATTTTATTTTTATAGAAAGTTTTGTCAAAGTTTTATTTCTATAGAAAATTTTGTGAAATTTTATTTCTATAGAAAATTTTGTGAAATTTTATTTCTATAGAAATTTTTGTCAAAATTTTATTTCTATACAAAAATTTGTCAAAATTTTATTTCTATAGAAAATTTTGTCAAGATTTTATTTCTATGGAAATTTTAGAACCCGCAATTTACACAATAAGAACACAATAAGAAAAAATTTCTTTGAAATAATGCAGTTTTGATTAAAAGAAAGATTATAATATTTTCTTAAACAATTTATTTTATTAAATTTAGGACTCAAAGCCCTACGCTCACAAGCGACTAGTCAGGTAGCGGTCCTGGGGTTGATACGTTTCCCGTAGGCCTTCGTATAGTAAGGCTTCATATGCTATATTCTTATTTCTTGTTTTCTGATATTTTTTCTAATATCTGATAGTACAGGACATTTTGTTGGGATATTATTATTATGATTTCACATGACAATAGTTTCGTTATACTCGATTTTTTTTTTCAATAACAGCAGAGTTCTTCTTTCTTAACTCCTTTTAGTCTGTCATTTATTTGCTGATACGGAAACATTTTCTTGCATCCTTTTATTTGTTTCTAGCCATCTCCCTTATTATTTGTTGTCTTGCAACTTTGGAAGTTGCAATGAAGTTGTATGGAGTGTAGTATCTCTTATTTGCTGTGTGGAAATAAACTATCATTATTTATGCTGAATGAGCATATGTCCTTAATGTCCTAACAAGCTTATATTTATCTTGCATTCAGTTTGTTAGTCGTTTTCTAGTTTCTTTACCCACTTTTTTTGAATTCTTTTTTCAAGTGCCTGCAGATATATTGGTATAGTTCTTTTTTCTTTTCAATTTTAGTTAGAAGATAATTTATTTTGTTGTTTGTTGGACGAACTTCCAAGGGAGGTAATTGACAATAAATGTTTTTTTTTGTGGCTATACTTTGAGTGGAAAGCATGAATGCATATCTTATGAAATTTTTATAAGGAATTATTCCATTGGAAACTATTGAGAAAACTAATACAAAATTATGTCATTTTAAAAGTTTGTGAAGTTATGCTTGAGGATGAATAAATATTCATATACAAATAGAGAAGAAGTATTTGAATAAAATGACATTGATGTAGAGGAGTTCTTGTTAATAAAATTTACACATTCCAGGATTTTAATAAGAATATTGTCTTTTACATTACAAGATTGGGCCATCCTACACAGAAAAAATGTTCACCAATTAAAATCTTCAGTTTTAAAAAATATTTAATTAAAAATTTATTTGAATCAACAAATTTTTTAATTGAAATAAAAATCATCAACACAAAGTAATAGGAACAAATAACTTTTTAATTGGATCAATTAATTTTTTAATTGGATCAATTAACTTTTTAATTGGATCAAATAATTTTTTAAGTGACTGTCAATTAAATTTTTAATTGATACTGTCTTTTCTGTGATTGAAGACATTTCAATTAATTCGTGATTGAATCAGAAGAAATGTTTTTGTGTGTAGTAATGCCAACTGACAGCTCCATCTTAAAGCTTGAAATTTTTCAGGTTTTACGTACCCAGAACCTTTTTATTACGGTGTCCACATAAATATTGTGGGTTTTTGAAAATTCGGATGTAGGTTTCTCCGAAAATGCCAATTTTTTAATTTACGCAAAATTTTAAAGAACAGTAGATTTTTTTTTCAAAATTTCAATTGCACCTTTTGTTTCTCGTTTGTGCAATGCTAATGTTTTGAAAGATATTCTATGCCGTACAACTTCTTCCTTATAATATAAATATGTTTATCATAAAATATATATTTTGTTGTCTTTCGGTTCGTTTTTTTTTTAATAAAAAGGGGATTTATATAAAACCTTGAAATCTCCATCACTGTTTTGGGGTTTTGGCATCTCGTTCCCTGTGCCACTTTTAAACATTCCTCAATCACTTTGTAACACCATAAACACCCTCATCATCACCTTCTACACTGAAAAAGAAAAATTTCCCGAGGAACCAAATTTAAAAAAAGATGATTTCTTTTGACTTTGAGAATTTTTTTTAAAGCAAATAAACAGAATTAAAATTCGATCGTGGTAATTTTTCTTATTATTTCGTATATTTATCTGAATTTCGTTCCATAGGAAAATATTTTTTCTTTGTGTATATTTACCTGTGGTTTGTATACGCAACCTATTCCCTGCTGGCAAATATTTTCAATTTCATTTCCAGCAAAAAAAAAATATTTTCGCATGAGGTAATTTTCAAGAGGGTAAGGAGAACAATGCATCCCTCAAATCCAAGGATTAAGGATGTTATTGATTTTTTTTTGTTGCCTTGATTTTATATTTTTTGAAAGGATTTTACATAGGGATTTCCTTTTTTGTGGAAAACAGATAAATATTTGCTGATATTTTACTGATATAAGCTTTGGATGTTGGTTTCTAAAATCACTGATTGAAATAAATTGATTTGATTTCAGTTTTGTTTTGTGTCCTGTGGCCAAAGATAGTGAATTCAATTTATTCAACTGGATTCTGGAAAATATGATTGTGTCATCTTTTTGGACATAACGAAATCCTTATTATACTGGATTTTTTTTTAAATCGGTATTAAAACCAAAATTAAAACTATTAAGGAAGAGTTAGAATTGGGTCATGGGGGACCACCCTACAACTATGCCAATCATACCGAATTAATATACTTTTGTGTTCTTACAAAATTGAAAGTTATTGCCAACTTTGAAGTAGACTACATATATACCAATTGAGCATGAGATACTTGAATCCTAAAACAAAGTTTTTTTTTTTTTAATCAAAACTTTTTCTAATAATCTGGTTTGAAATGTAGGTTCTATAAAAATGCGATATATTAACAAAGTAATTTATGAAGTAGTTTAAAACCCCCATATTAAGCAACTAACTAACTTTCTTTTGGATCAGTAAGATCTTGCACAACTTCAATGCTTATTGTCCAATATGGGTTGCATATGTTCTTGCCATATGTTCAGCAAGTTTTCTGCCACTGCGGTATGGCCTTCACTTTTCGGATAAGTTCTGGTGTTGTTATTGTTTTTTTTTTTCGACCACATTTTGCCATTATCACGATAACGGGCAACGGCACGAGAAACAAAGGGTTTATTCACATTTAAATGCTGGAGGTCTCTAACGATAGCCACTTGTAGTTTTACAACCAAATACATATAAAGCAATCACACTATCACGCTTGAATTCCATTACGAATGACTTAATTTCTGAATGCAATAGATCAAAGTGCTTTTGTAAGCTTGTAAAGAATAAAATGAATCTTTCAGTTGTCACACGTGTTGCAATTACGGTTGCCACCAAAAATGGTAGATTCTTTACTGTTTGCTTGATTGGTAGAATTCTAAAAGGTTTGGTATATTTTGCAAAATATTTCTCTCCAACTACGGAGTACTTCACAAATTTTCTATAGTAATAAAATTTTCTATAGAAATAAAATTTTGACAAAATTTGTCT
This sequence comes from Haematobia irritans, assembly GCF_050003625.1. Taxonomy (NCBI): domain Eukaryota; kingdom Metazoa; phylum Arthropoda; class Insecta; order Diptera; family Muscidae; genus Haematobia; species Haematobia irritans. The sequence goes on from NC_134401.1 coordinate 114,345,113, forward strand.
ATAGAAATTAAATTTTGAAAAAAAAAAATTCTATAAAAATAAAATTTTGACAAAATTTGTCTAGAAATGAAATTTTGAAAAAATTTTCTATACAAATAAAATTTTGAAAAAATTTTCTATAGAAATAAATTTTTGAAATAAAATGTTGACAAATTTTTTTATAGGCATCAAATTTTAATAAAATTATCTATAGAAATAAAATTTTGACAACATTTTTATATAATAAACTGTTGACAAAATTTTTCTATAATAAAATGTTGACAAAATTTTTCTATAGAAATAAAATTTTGACACAATTTTCTATAGAAATAAAATTTTTACAACATTTTCTAGGAAATAAAATTTTGAAAAAATGTTCTATAGAAATAAAATTTTTAAAAAAATTTCTGTAGAAATAAAATGTTGACAAATTTTTTTATGGGCATCAAATTTTAATAAAATTATCTATAGAAATAAAATTTTGACAAAATTTTTCTAGAATAAAATTGTTGAATAAATTTTTCTATAGAAATAAAATTTTAAAAAAATGTTTATAGAAATAAAATTTTGATAAAATTATCTATAGAAATAAAATTTTGACAAAAATTTTCTATAAAAATAAAATTTTGACAAAAATTTTCTAGGAAATAAAATTTTGGAAAATTTTTCCATAAAAATAACATTTTTATAAAAGTTTCTATAGAAATAAAACATTGGCAAACGTATCTATAGAAATAAAATGTTGACAAAATTTTCTTTAGGCGTAAAATGTTGATAAAATTTTTCTATAGAAATAAAATTTTTAAAAAATGTTGTATAGATATAAAATTTTGACACAATTTTCTATAGAAATAAAATGTTGGCAAAATTTTCTATAGAAATAAAATTTTTACAAAATTTTCTAGGAAATAAAATTTTGGCAAAATTTTGCATAAAAATAAAATTTTGATAAAAGCTTCTATAGAAATAAAACTTTGACAGAAGTATCTATAGAAATAAAATGTTGACCAAATTTTCTTTTGATAAAATTTTTCTATAGAAATAAATTTTTTAAAAAATGTTGTATAGATATAAAATTTTGACACAATTTTCTATAGAAATAAAATTTTTACAAAATTTTCTAGAAAATAAAATTTTGGCAAAATTTTCTAGGAAATAATATTTTGGCAAAATTTTCCATAAAAATAAAATTTTGATAAAAATTTCTATAGAAATAAAATTTTGACAAAAGTTTATATAGAAATAAAATGTTGACAAAATTTTCTTTAGGCATACAATTTTGATAAAATTTTTCTATAGAAATAACATTTTTAAAAAATGTTGTATAGATATAAAATCTTAACACAATGTTGACAAAATTTTCTATAGAAATAAAATTTTTACAAAATTTTCTAGGAAATAAAATTTTGGCAAAATTTTCCATAAAAATAAAATTTTGATAAAAGTTTCTATAGAAATAAAATTTTGACAAAAGTTTCTATAGAAATAAAATGTTGACAAAATTTTGACAAAATTTTCTAAAGAAATAAAATTTTGACACATTTTTCTATAGATATAAAATTTTGACAAAAATTTCGTTAGGTATAAAATTTCGATAAAAGTTTTAAAAAAAATTCTATAGAAATAAAATTTTGACAGGATTATCTATAGTCACCGTGGTGCCCGCCTTGCATACACAAGGTCGTGGGTTCGATTCCTGCCTCGACCGAACACCAAAAAGTTTTTCTGCGGTAGATTATCCCACCTCAGTAATGCTGGTGACATTTCTGAGGGTCTCAAAACTACTACCCGTTCGGACTCGGCTATAAAAAGGAGGTCCCTTGCCGTTGAGCTTACCATTGAATCGAGCAGCACTCAGTGATAAGAGAGAAGTTCACCAATGTGGTATCACAATGGACTGAATACATCGGGCTGCCACCTAACCTAACCTAAACTAACCCAACCTAACCTATCTATAGAAATAAAATTTTAACAAAATTTTATATAGAAATACAATTTTGTCAAAAATTTTCTATAAAAATAAAATTTTGACAAAAATTTTCTATAAAAATAAAATTTTGACAAAATTTTCTATGGGAATAAAATTTTGGCAAAATTTTCTATAAAAATAAAATTTTGATAAAAGTTTCTATACAAATTCAATTTTGATAAAATTTTTCTATAGAAATAACATTTTGACAAAATTTTCTGTAGAAATCAAATTTAGACAAAAATTTCTATAAAAATAACATTTTTACAAAATTTTCGATACAAGTGAAATTATGATAAAATTTTCTGTAGAAATAAAATTTTGAAAAAATCTTCATTAGCAATAAAAAAAAATTATCTATAGAAATAAAATTTTGATAAAAATGTCTATAAAAAAAAATTTTGACAAAATTTTCTATTGAAATTAAAATTTAAAAAAAATTTCTATTGAAATAAAATTTTGAAAAAAATTTCTATCGAAATAAAATGTTGAAAAATTGTAAAAATTTTCTATGGGAATAAAATGTCGACAAAATTTTCCATAGAAATACAATTTTGATAAAATGATCTATATAAACAAAATTTTGCAAAATAAGACTTTTTTGTTTGGCAGTTTTTTTCTCAATTTTCTCAAAATTTTGGTAGATTTTTATGGCTCAAGCGGCAACAATGGTTGCAATACCTATCAGCCACACTGTATTAGCCGAATGCGTACAAAGATGTACAAATTAGTGTCATATCTGAATTATATATGACTCCATTTTACAAGCGCGAAAAGGAAATACGTTTCTCTCATCTCACACGAATATTTTTAAGGGTGCACAGAAAAACAACCAATTTTCTTTCCATTTTTAATTGAATTTTAATAAAAAGTTTTAATTTAGTTTTTATTAAAATTCAATTAAAAATTTAACTGGAAAAAAAAATTAATAAGTAAAACAAAAACTAATTGTATCAATTAACTATTTACTGGAAAAAAATTAATAAGTAAAACAAAAACTAATTGTATCAATTAACTATTTAATTGACGCTGGAGATTGATGCTATAATTTATGTTGTTGAAGAAATTTGAATTAAAAATAAATTTACAGAAAAAAATTTCACGAAAATTTTTCCAATCAAAATTTTAATTGAGTTTTAAAAAATATTCAATTAAAAATTTTATCGATTCAACAAATTTTGTTATTTTTCCATTCTCTTTTGTGTGCATTGGTTGAGCTCTTGGCTCATTTTTCAATATATGTTGAAACCGTTCTAGAGATATCTCTCATCATCTCACTAGCAAGCTTTTTACCACTGTGGCGTGGATTTCGATCAAATCTGGTCTTCATTTTTCATTTGATTTTTTTTTATTACCAAAAAAATTCCCCCTAGTAAACTTCGAATAGAAGATGGTCATGAACTTAGCTCTGACCATTCACCCATCTATTTGTATTATTTAAGCAGACCAACAGTTACACAAACTAATTATGGAATGACAAACAAAAGAACTGATTGGAATTACTTTAGACACATAATCACAAAGTCCATTAGTCATTCGCCGATTACAAATTCGAATGAATTCGAAGAAGAAGTGGAGGCGTTCACAAACCTGATACAAAATGCTGCGTGGCATAGTACACCAGAACCATATAATGTAACTAATATGTGTTCTTATCCGCAACATATAATAAATCAAATCAAACTCAAAAGAATGCTTAGGAAAAGATGGCAACAAACACGGTCACCTGAAGACAAAACTATGTTAAATAATGCTACCAAAAAATTAAGCAGGCTGACAAAAAAACACAAGGATCAAAATTTCCATAGGTTCTTGTCAAACCTTGCCCCAAACAAAAACTCAGACCACTCCCTTTGGAAGGCAGTAAATCTAAAAAATAGACCAGCAGTACAAAAAGTAGCAATATTAAAAAGGAACGGAAAATGGGCTAAGAGCAGCATTGAACAAGCAGATGAGTTCGCACAAAACCTACAATCTATATTTTCAAATTATACGCAAATACCAAATAATGCAAATCAAAATCTTCACCAACAATCGATCCATGCCGAAATTCCTATTGACAACATTTCTTTTAGAGAAGTGTGGAATGAGGTCAAACAACTCAAAAACAACAAATCTGGTGGTTTCGACCAATTAAAGAGTGATGTCCTTAAAAACTTACCATATCATGGTTTCGCGCGCTTGACCACAATAATGAACGCTGTACTAAAATTGAAATACGTGCCTAGCTGCTGGAAAGTTGCAGAAATAGTCATGATACCAAAACCGGGCAAAAACCCTCATGATCCCAGCTCATATAGACCTATATCACTTCTACCAGTTATAGGGAAGCTCTTTGAAAAATTATTCCGAAAAAGACTGGAGTACTTTGTCCATTCGAGGGATATTATACCTGACCACCAATTTGGCTTTCGCAAACAGCACTCTACAATCGAACAAGTACATAGGGTAACTGAAAATATTAATTACGCTTTTGAACATAAGCAAGTTTGTTCTGCTGTTTTCTTGGACATTTCTCAGGCTTTTGACGGTGTGTGGCATGAAGGTCTTCTTAGCAAACTTGAAAGGTTGCTTCCAAAAAATTACTGTGAAATCTTAGGTTCATACCTCAGTAACCGCTTTTATAGAGTACGTCATGACGATGAATTTACAAAACTCTACCCAATATATTCAGGGGTACCACAAGGCAGCATTCTTGGCCCATTATTATATCTATTATATACTTATGATATGCCTGTAACCGAAAGGTGCTTCATAGGAACATTTGCCGATGATACGGTGTTAATGTCTTCGGGGAGAAACACGGATGAGTCCATAAGCCAACTCCAAGAAGGCCTCAACAAAGTTTATCAATGGACAACTGAATGGGGTCTTAAATTGAACAGCAGCAAATCTCTACACGTCGACTTTGCAAAAATCACTACGCAATATAAGCCTCTATACATAAACACAGAACAAGTACCACATACAAATTCCGCAAAATATCTTGGATTTATACTGGATTCCAAATTAACTTGGAAAGACCATATCGATAAAAAACGTGAAGAATTGGATATCAAATATCGTAACTTACAATGGTTAATGGGCAGAAATTCCGTTCTCTCAAATGATAATAAACTCCTAATATATAAGCAAACACTAAAGCCAATATGGCTATATGGTATTCAACTTTGGGGTTGTGCATCAAATAGTGCTATAGCAAAAATTCAAAAATTTCAGAACAAAGCAATAAGATCAGCAGTTAATGCTCCATGGTATGTCCGAAATAAGGACCTGCATCGAGACTTACAAATAAGTACAGTTAATGAGGAAATCTCAAGATACGCCCAAAAACACTATATGCGTCTTCAGCAACACGTAAACCGTGAAGCTGTAAAATTACTAGAACCTTCAGATCAACCTAGAAGACTAAGGCGATTTTATCCTCGAGATCTAATTACACGTTTTACTACATAAAACCGAACTACATAACCAAATATTTTTTTTTTTTACATGCATTTTCTTAATTCAATAATTTCTTGAACTAAGATAATTTTACTATTACGTCTATCGACACCAACATTTGAACTACTGGTTAGTCCTTTATTAGCTAGAGACTAGTTGTAGTATAAGTTAAGCATGAAGTTTGTACAATAATTGCTTAAATAAAAAAAAAAAAAAAAAAAAAAAAAAAAAAAAAAAAAATTTTTCATTTTGTTACCGTCCGTTCACGATTTTGGAACGTAATTATCTCTACTATTGAACTCATAGAAATAACCATGAACAGCGTGTACGTCTCAAAACGATCCGTACATGAAAGTTAATCGACACACATGTGGTGTCAAACGGAGAACAGACGGCGTCAATCTGGCAACGATAAAATGACATGTATCAGAGAGAATAAAAACACAAGAGGACGATGGTGTAATTTTGTATTTTTTTAATTGGATCAATTAATTTTTAATTGACTTTCAATACTATCATTTCTGTGATTGAAGACATTTCAATTAAAAAATTAATTGGATCAATTAATTTCACTAACGTCAATAAAAAAATAATTGTTCCAATTAAAAATTTTATTGATACTTCGGTGATTGATTTTTGTTTCAATTAAAAATTTGTTGAACCAATTAAATTTATAATTGAAAAGTTTTTAGAATTCAATTAAAATTTTAATTGCAAACATGTTGGTGATATGTTTTTGTGTGTGGGTAAAAATCTCATCTTAACATAACATTTGAAAAACTTTCTTAATCATTGAGAACAATTTTCATCTTATTTCGGAAATTTTATATACATATCGACTCTTTTGGTTTGATTTTTTGTCTGATATAACAGGTTCAAATAAATTACGTCGTTAAAGTTCAACATAGCGCCGTAGAACCTAAGCCTTATGGTATTTTGAAAAAAGGTTATATCATATTAAGAAAAGGGTTTTCTTTAAGCGTAATCCAGGGAAATTAAAAAATCCGGGTTTCCCCGGAATGGAAAAATTTGGTTAAAGAAAACCTACATTGGAATGCTGATATGAATAAATCAAAATTTTTACACATCTCATACATTTTCCAACATGTAAATGTAGCATGCTTTTGTTTCACTTTAATAACATCTTTGCTATTTTAAATCTACTAATAAATTGGCGAGAGTTTATTTTATTGTTATGCCTATGTGTGTGTGTGTGTTTCTGTATATTTGTAGACATCAGCTTGTTTATATTTGTACGATCATTTGTTTCAATTAATTTATTTTTGTTACATATATTTTTTTGTTTTGTTTTATTATTTTTTTGTATTTTATTTTCATAGTTCCTCACCCGCATTTCCTAGCCCATTGTATTGTGTATAAGTATTGTTCTTTTGTCGTGTGTATAAACTAAATTGAATCATTAATTACAACAAATCTAAATAAGCATTTTAAAAATATTCATATTTTTCTGTTTTATTGTCTCTTTTCTCTCTCTCTCGCTCTCTGGTTCTCTTTGTGTGTGTGTGTTTCTCTCAATGCTATTTTGCAGCTGGTGGAATTAATACTCAAGGAGGCACTAATATCCACGATTTGGATACGAACAGCATCAACAGTTTACAACCGGAGACTAAAGTAATCGAACAAACTACAGGCAACGAGGTTCTAATCATGAATGCCAACGATGACGATAGAACGGCGAGCTTCTTCGCCCAACCAGGAATTTTGGCGGGTATGTATGGATGAATTTTTAGAGCATTATTTACCTACAAAATTTGCTAATTGTTTTTTTCGTTGCTGTTTTGCTTTTGAAACACTAACAAACAAACCCATGAAAAATGTTTGTCTATCATAGACAAATTAAACATTTTCGTACAACTCATTAAATAAAGTTGAAAGATAATAAAATCTTAATAAAGGGTGATGTTTGTCGGAATGATTACATATAAGGAACTGAATTCCGCGATGAATACCAGAAAGATGGAGTGTTTTTGTTTTTGGGGTATGGCCATAACACATAATTGACTTGCCCAAAGGCGTGTTTATAGGCGTAGCTAAGGATTTGTTAATCAACTACCACGGAGCTACCGTGGGACAATGGTTGCATACACAGGGTCATTGATCCAATCCCAGAAGCGATCAATCACCAAAAAATTTCAGCGATGGATTATCCCCTTTCAGTCAATCACAATGGACTGAATAGTCTAAGTGAGCCTGAATTTTAATCGGGCTGCCACTTTAACACAACCTATCCCCTTTCAGAAATGCTGGTGACATGTCTGAGTGTTTCAAAACATTTCTAAGTGGTTTCACCGGAATGTGTATCGCCGTTCGGAATCGGGTATTAAATGTAGGTCTCTTGTCATAGAATCGGCCACCACTCATTGATAAGAGAGAAATTCACCATGTGTGGTATCACAATGGATTGAATAGTTTAAGTGAGCCTGTAATAAGGTGCTGCCATTATACCCAACCTAACAAAACGTCCATAATGGTGGCACAACAAGTGTCATTCACAATGAGAGGTGGAACGAACGTTTTCTAAAAAAATGTTTTTTTTTTCGAAATTGTCAAACCGTGTTTTTGTTTGCCAAAGTTGGTTGAATTCTACCAACATTGGTAGAATTTTTTTACTGTTTGGTAGAATGGAATAACTCTCAATGTTTTGATCGATTTTGGAATATATTCTCTCCGACAAAGAGGTGCTTAATTACATTCAAAGTTTTCTATAGAAATGAAATTTTGACTAAATTTTCGATAGAAATAAAATTTTGACAAAATTTTCTATAGAAATAAAATTTTGACAAAATTTTCTATAGACATAAAATTTTGACAAAATTTTCTATAGAAATAAAATTTTGACAAAATTTTCTATAGAAACAAAATTTTGACAAAATTTTCTATAGAAATACAATTTTGATAAAATCTTCTACAGAAATAAAATTTTGACAAAATTTTCTATAGAAATAAAATTTTAACAAAATTTTCTCTAGAAATAAAATTTTGACAAAATTTTCTATAGAAATAAAATTTTGACAAAATTTTCTATAGTTTTGACAAATTTTCTATGGAAATAAAATTTTTATAAAATCCTCTATAGAAATAAAATTTTGACAAAATTTTCTATAGTAATAAAATATTGAGAAAATTTTCTATAGAAACAAAGTTTTGATAAAATTTCCTATTGAAATAAAATGTTGACAAAATTTACTATAGAAATACAATTTTGACAAAATTTTCTATAGAAATACAATTTTGACAAAATTTTCTATAGAAATAAAATTTTGACAAAATTTTCTATAGAAATAAAATGTTGACAAAATTTTCTATAGTAATAAATTATTGGCAAAATTTTCTATAGAAATAAAATTTTGACAAAATTTTCTAGAGAAACAAAATAAAATTTTGTTGTTGTGTAGCCTAACCAACGAGGAAAACAATGTTTGTCGAATTTATTTGGGCAAAGCCCTATAGACTGCAAGATGGTTGGATGGACACACGTTTCGGAATTACCACATTCCTCATCAGCATCCTCTACTTGCAGCAAAACTATCAACCAATTATCAGAATAAATTCAGGCAGTTCACTAAACCCAAAAGTAAACCACACTTGAATCTTCCAAAAAAAGGGTTTACACGATAACTGGCTTATGCCGAAAAAAATTCGTACAAACATATCTCTTTTCCTTTGCCACCGTCAAATCATCGATTTGAGTGCAGTTGGCTGGTTTTATTTTGAGCGTGCTTCGTCTTTTTTTCATTCGTTTTGTTTTGTTATTGTTGGTTTCTTTAAAACCTTAAAGGTTTAAGCTGAAATCAAAAACAACAACAATGATTAAAGAAAGAAACCAACAATAACAAAACGAAATAGAACTTTATAAAAATTTTCGACACTAATATAATTTTGACAAATTTTTCTATAGAAATAAAATTTTCACAGCTTTTTCTTTAGAAATAAAATTTTGACAAAATCTTCTATAGCAAAAAAATTTTGACAACATTTTCTATGGTAATAAAATGTAAGCAAAATTTTCTATAGAGTTAAAATGTTGATAAAATTTTCCATAGAAATAAATTTTTTTTTAAATTTTTTATATTCAATTTTTATAAATTTATTAAATTAAATTTTTTTATAGAAATAGAATTTTGACAAAATTTTGTATAGAAATAAAATTTTGACAAATTTGTGTATAGAAATAAAATTTTGACAATATTTTCTATAGAAATAAAATTTTACAAAAATTTTCTACAGAAATATAATTTTGACAAATTTTTCTATAGAAATAAAAATTTCACAGCTTTTTCTATACAAATAAAATTTTGACAAAATTTTCTAGAGAAACAAAATTTTGACAACATTTTCTATAGTAATCAAATGTTAGCAATATTTTCTATAGAGATACAATTTTGACAAAATTTTCTATAGAAATAAAATTTTGACAAAATTTCATATACAAATAAAATTTTGCTAAAATTTTCTATAGAAATTAACTTTTGACAAAATTTTCTATAAAAATAAAATGTTTACAAAATTTTCTATAGAAATAAAATTTTGACAAAATTTTCTATAGAAATAAAATGTTTACAGAATTTTCTATAGAAATAAAATGTTGATAACATTTTCTATAGACATTAACCTTTGAGAAACTATTCTATAGAAATAAAATTTTGACAAAATTTTCTATAGAAAAAGAATAGAGATAAAATTTTGACAAAATTTTCTATAGAGATAAAATTTTGACAAAATTTTCTATAGAGATAAAATTTTGACAAAATTTTCTATAGAGAAAAAATTTTGACAAAATTTTCTATAGAGATAAAATTTTGACAAAATTTTCTATAGAGATAAAATTTTGCCAAAATTTTCTATAGAGATAAAATTTTGACTAAATTTTCTATAGAGATAAATTTCTATAGAGATAAAATTTTGACAAAATTTTCTATAGAAATAAAATTTTGGCAACATTTTCTATAGAAATATATTTTTGAGAAAATTTTCTATAGAAATAAAATTTTGACAACATTTTCTACAGAAATAAAATTTTAAAAAATTGTCTATAGAAATAAAATTTAAAAAAAGATTTTCTATAGAAATAAAATTTTGACAACATTTTCTATAGAAATAAAATTTTGACAACATTTTCTATAGAAATAAAATTTTGACAAAATTTTCTATAAAAATAAAATTTTGACAAAATTTTCGATAGAAAAAAAATTGTGACTATATTTCCTATAAAAATAAAATTTTGACAAAATTTTCTATAGAAATAAAATTTTGACAAAATTTTCAATAGAAATAAAATTTTGACAAAATTTTCTGTAGAAATAAAATTTTGACATAATATTCTATAGAAATAAAATGTTGATAAAATTTTCTATAGAAATTAATATTTGAGAAACTATGCTATAGAAATAAAATTTTAGCAAAATTTTCTATAGAAATAAAATGTTGATGAAATTTTCTATAGGGATACAATTTTGACAAAAATTTCTATAGAAATAAAATTTTGACAAAATTTTCTATAGAAATAAAATTTTGATAAAATTTTCTATAGAAATAAAATGTTGACAAAATTTTCTATAGAAATTAAATGTTGATAAAATTTTCTATAGAAATAAAATGTTGATAAAATTTTCTGTAGAAACTATTCCATAGAAATAAAATATTGGTAAAACTTTCTATAAAAATTAACTTTTGACAAAATTTTCTATAGAAATAAAATGTTGACAAAATTTTCGTTAGAGATAAAATTTTGACAAAATTTTCTACAGATATAAAATTTTGATAAAATTTTCTATAGAAATATATTTTTGAGAAAATTTTCTATAGAAATAAAATTTTGACAAAATTTTCAATAAAAATAAAATTTTTACAAAATTTTATATAGAAATAAAATTTTGATAAAATTTTCTATAGAAATAAAATTTTGACAAAATTTTCTATAGAAATAAAATTGTAACAAAATTTTCTATACCAAAAGAATTTTGACAAAATTTTCTACAGAAATAATATTTGGACAAAATAGTCTATAGAAATAAAATTTTGAGAAAAATTTTTATAGAAATAAAATTTTGACAAAATTTTCTATAGAAATAAAATGTTGACCAAATTTTCTATAGGAAAAGAATTTTGACAAAATTTCTACAGAAATAAAATTTTTACAAAATATTCTATAGAAATAAAATTTTGAGAAAAATTTTTATAGAAATAAAATTTTGACAAAGCTTTCTATAAAAATAAAATTTTGACAAAATTTTCTATAGCAAAAAAAAATGACAAAATTTTCTACAGAAATAAAATTTTGTCAAAATATTCTATAGAAACAAAATTTTGACAAAATATTCTTTAGAAATAAAATGTTGACAAAATTTTCTATAGAAATAAAATTTTGACAAAATTTTCTATAGAAATAAAATTTTGACAAAGTTTTCTATAGAATAAAATTATGATAAAATTTTCTATAAATACAATATCTTTGAATATTTTTATTTTCGTGTTAGGTTATTACAAACCAATCACTCCAAAAAACAGTGTTTTTTGCTGGTAGAATATCCATTTTATTCTATGTTCTCATGGTTAAACCACTGACCCCATATAAGCGACTAAACAAATAATTATCGTTGACTTTATTCATAACTTAGAATAAATCCATGACTCACATCATGCCAAAGAAGACGCACACAAATCAGAGTTAATGACGAATGTTGAAATGTGTTGGGCCTACTCGATTTTACGAATAACATACTACTAGCATTCTGATTTGCTTATACTCACAAAATAATTAAATTTAGTGAGAAGATTCTTAATACAAAATTCTCAGATTCTGGAATCAGTTAACACCGGACACATAACGAGAGAAGTGTAACGTGGAAGAAGTCTGATAAAAAACAATTTCAATTTTATTTTGTTTTCGATTTAAATGAGTTTCAATGTGTAAGATGCTATTTTATGGATTTTCGATTAATTTATTATTAAAGTGAATTACGAATTGAATTTCTAATATATTTGTGTTGATATTTTTCTTGTCTATTTTATAGCGGTCATTGGAGGAGCTGTAGTTGGTCTTCTGTGTGCCATTCTGGTGGTTATGTTCATTGTCTATCGTATGAGAAAAAAGGATGAGGGTTCCTATGCCTTGGATGAACCAAAACGATCACCTGCTATGAATTCCTATGCGAAAAATGCCACAAATCGGGAATTTTATGCCTGAGAAAATGAGAGACGTTTTTAAGAAGTGTTTTTCTTTTCTATTTACACACAACAAAAACAACAACAACAACACAAATAATTAGCAACAAATAATTTTATGGGATTACAACTACCACGATAACAGCATAATCAATAACAACAAAATGAACTAAAAGAATATACCAACAAACATCACTCGACTTTATATACAAATTACCAACAAACAACTGAAGAAAAACTTTTTTTATAACACATAACAATACTAGAACTGAATTTGAAAAATATTTAAAAAAATCAAATTTTTGACACTGGAAAAATTAAAAAAAAAAATTAAGACATAACATTTAGCAACAAAAACTGAACTTGATAAAAATTTTTGTTTTGATATCCCAAAAATAATTTAATTTAAAACTTTTTGAAATTCCCAAAATAATTCACAATAATTTCTTAAAAACACAAAATGAATATAAATATATATTTTTTTGGAAACTTATCCATCCTTCATATTAAAAAAAAAAACAAATCCTATTATAAATTCATCATTTTCAAAAAAGAAACCAATACATATGTAATTGTAAACAATAATTATTCGTATTAATATTAAAATATTAAATTTAAAATTACTTTCATTTCAAATCATACCCATATTGAAATTTGGTATTAATAAACTAATATTTCTTTCTTTCAACAAAATATTAGATTTTCTTCTTTGGTTGAAACTAAAATTAAAAATCTCATCTGAATAAAAACAAAACCAGAAATCGTAATCATGCTCGAAAAAATTTCCATTATAATTTTTTCTTTTTTTTTTGTAGTAAGGACAAGAAAAACTAAAACAATTTAAACTCATTGCAAAAAAAAAAATTAAATAAAAATTATATATAAAAAAATAATAAAGATATATTAATTTTAAGGTTAAAAAAAATAACAAAATTAATAAATAAATGTAATATTTAGTGTAATTCGTATATATAAAAAATCGAAAGAAAAACAAAACAAACCGACAAAGCAAAATAATGGTATACCCAATAATTTGCAAAAACAAAAAAGTATTTTAAGCTGAGAGAGCGAGAAGGGAAAAGAAAAATTATTAAAAAAAATAATAATAAAATTAACTATTAGTTCTTAACTATAAACAAAAAGTAAAGAAAACTTCATATGCAAATAAATAAAACGAAATCAATATTTAAAAAATGATAATATTGAAAATATTGAAACAAATTATACAAAAAAAAACTCAAACGTTTGGATGATCTTTTTTTCTCCTTATTAATTTTTTTTTATAAGACACAACATGAAATTTGAAATAATAAAATAAACTTTATATAAAAAAAATTAAAACGAAAAATTAAATACCATCAATGTAATAGTTACAATTCTTTTTCTTACAACACTCACAGAAAATTCTATGGCAACAAATAGTATAGCGATATATAAAAAATGCATTTTTTTAGAAAATCATAATCTATGTAATATTTGAAAAACATTTAAAAGAAGTTGATTTGTTTAAATTTGGATGATCTTTTTTTCTCCTTATTAATTTTTTTTTTATAAGACACAACATGAAATTTGAAATAATAAAATAAACTTTATAAAAAAAAATTAAATACCATCAATGTAATAGTTACAATTCTTTTTCTTACAACACTCAGAGAAAATCATATGGCAACAAATAGTATAGCGATATAAAAAAATGCATTTTTTTTAGAAAATCATAATCTATGTAAAATTTGAAAAACATTTAAAAGAAGTTGATTTGTTTAAATTGGCTGAACACATTGGAGATTGTATATCTGTAAGAAAGTATGAAGTGAGTTTTCAAAACTAAAATATTCGGAATAGCCAGATCAATTACAAAAATACAAAAATAGTAAAGTATTATTTTGAATGCATTTTTAAAATCTTAAGAGAACTAAAATGATTAAATTAAATTAAATGAATAATTGTGAGAATGGTCAAAACTCTAAAAACAGGCAAACATCATGTACTATAGCAGTGTACCGTTTTATTTCACTCATATTCTATCAGTTCATAGGGTCATATTCTTTGTAAACTATTTTATTCATATTAAATTTCATACCAATTCTTAGTGAACATTCTTTTCTAAAGCAAAACGAATGCACACAGAATTGTCTGCATTATTTTATGAAAGCAAAGAAGTGTATTAATTCACCATATCCATCGCTTTTGTAAAGTCAATTCAGTGAGTTTTTATTAAGAAACTTTAATATCCTAATATGATCCCATATATAGGAATATTGTTTTATAATCTGCACACATTAACCAGAGTTCAACAGTATAAAAGAAGATACAGTGTTAATTACAGGCAATAGTTTACTGATATCGGATCAATTTGTAAAACCAACTTGAATTTTTAATAATTTGACACATTTTCCAGAAAACTTTTTAAAACGAATGCACACAGAAAATAATGTTTGATTTTAGGAAAGCACATAAGTGTCTTAGTTTACCACAATCATCGTTGGTGTCAGATCAATTATAAAGTTTTATTTTCTAAAGCTTATTCTCCACATTATGATTCCATGAGAGTGTATCTTTGGATATTGTGCTTAATAGTTTGCACACATTAATGGTAGCACAAATATATAAAAGCTATAATATTGATTATTACAAAAAATCTTCAAGTGATAGCAGATCAATTTTTAAATCCAATTTGTTCTAGGAAAAATATTGGAATTTTAAATATTTTGGAAATTTTTGCGAATAACTACTGAAAGAAAAACGAATGCACACAAAAAGTATTTTGTGATTATAGTTAGCCAGAAGAGAGTATAAATTCACTATACCCAGCCTTGGTGTCTGGTCAGTTCTTAGAGTTTTGGTTTCGAAAATTTGTCCGTTATGATATGCTTCCATTCAAAAAAGGATGTTTTCTAGGAAAATATTGGAATTTTAAATATTTTGGCAGTTTTTGCGAATGATAACTTCTGAAAGAAAAGCGAATGCACACAGAAAGTATTTTGTGATTATAGGAAGCCAGAAGGGAGTATCAGTTCACTATACCGAACCTTGGTGTCTGGTCAGTTCATAGAGTTTTGGTTTCGAAAATTTGTCCGTTATGATATGATTCCATTCAAAAAAGGATATTTTGTAAAATAGTTTGCACACATGAGCAGTACTACAACTGTATAAAAACATACAAATTGGTTATCATTGGTAGTTCTTCACTGATACCAGATCAATTTGCGAAACAAACTTATCCTGGATTACAAAGAATCCTTAACTGATATCAGATCAATTTTTGAAAGCAATTCCTTCTAGAGCAAATATTGGAATGTTTGAAAATTTTGGCAATTTTTGCGAATGATAACTTCTGAAAGAAAAGCGAATGTACATAGAAAGTATTTTGTGATTACAGGAAGCCAGAAGAGAGTATCAGTGGCCAGTTCATAGAGTTTTGGTTTCGAAAATTTGTCCGTTATGATATGCTTCCATTCAAGTACATAGTTTTACAAAATGATTTGCACACATTACCAGTACTACAACTATATACAACCAAAGACATTGGTTACTACAGACACTTAATTTGTGAAACCAACTTATTCTATAGCAAATATTGGAATTTCGAATATTTTGGCAATTTTTGGCGGATAATGACTTTTGGAAGAAAAGTAAATGCACACAGAAAGTATTTTGTGATTCTAGCAAACCAGAAGAGAGTCTCTGTTTTCTGTACCCAGTATTGGTGTCTGGTCAATTCATAAAATTGTGAAATGGAACATTTGTTCGTGGTGATATGTTTTCATAAAAGTAGTCTGCACACATGACCAGTAATACAACTGTATAAAAGCAGAGATATTGGTTACTACAGGCAATTCTTTACTGATATCAGATCAATTTGTAAAGCCAACATTTTCCTTGAGCAAATATTGAAATTTTTTAATATGAGTGCCGATTGCACACTAAAAATATTGTTGCACTTTAGAAAAGCACAGGAATGACTTAGTTTAGCATATCTATCGTCGGCGTGGTATCATCTTATAGAGTTCTGCCTTTGACAACTTTTGCTTAAAATGCATTCATGAGAGCATGTTGCTGGAAATTTTACCAAAAATGCTGCACACATAAATGTCAGTGCCACTGTATGATATCAGAGATCTTGATTACTGCATAGAAACCTTCACTGATACTATATCAATTCGTAGTGGTACCTTATGATTTGGAATATTGGAATTTTGAATATTTTGCCAATTTTGCGTTTATAATAACTTCTAGAAGAAAAGTAAATGCACACAGAAAGTATTTTGTGATTATAGCAAACCAGAAGAGAGTCTCTGTTTTCTGTACCCAGTATTGGTGTCTGGTCAATTCTTAAAGTTGTGAAATGGAACATTTGTTCGTGGTGATATGCTTTCATAAAAGTAGTCTGCACACATGACCAGTACTACAACTGTATAAAAGCAGAGACTTTACTTATCATAGGCAATTCTTTACTGATATCAGATCAATTTGTAAAGCCAACATTTTCATTGATAAAATATTGGAATTTTTTAATATGAGGGTCGATTGCACACTAAAAGTATTGTTACACTTAAGAAAAGTGGAGTTATGGCATAGTTTACCACATACATCGTAGGCGACATATCACCGCATAGAATTCTGGCTTTGACAATTTTTGCTTAAAATGCATTCATGAGAGCATGTTACAGGAAATTTGACCAAAATTGCTGCACACATAATTCTCAATGCCACTATATGAAATCAGAGACTTTGATTACTGCATAGAAACCTTCACGGATACTATATCAATTCGTAATGGTAACTTATGAGAGAACACAAATGTGCAATATTGAATTAATTAGGATATTTTCGGAATAATGGTCTATTATAGAAACAAGAGTGCACACAGAGAAAAAGCTTTTATTTGAGACTTAAAGAAAAGCGTTATATTCCATTAAATCAATGGATGATATCAGTTCAATTCATATAGCTTTGTGCTGCGAAATTTTCTTTAACCATTCTATGCACACAGGATACTTTATAATAATATATCAACGTGGAGATATTATTGAATATAACTATTATGACAGAGACTTCATATTAATTTGTATAACTTAAATACCCTTACTGATAGCCTGTTTCCATTCACATAAATTAAAGTTATACTCCATAGACAACTAAATGAAAAAGTATAAGAATTCAATAGATATTTGATATCAAATAAAATATTATAAGAATTATGGAATATTTATGATTATGTATTGTAAATTAAATTAAAAATTTCCTTATATGAATGAATTGATTTTTTTTAATTATTTTTTTTTCAGTTTTTGTCTGTATTTTTTTTTTCTCTAAAATTATTTCTATTCCATTTGTTGCCATAGCATTATCTCTTATACCATATGTCTCTCTAATCATTACCATGCCATAGTATATTAAGTCCCAAATATCAACAGTAGACAAGAAAATAATCAACTACACATCCTTTGTTGCAATATTATCTATGACACTTATAATCAAAACGAAAAACATATTCAATGCGCCTTTCTTTTATATACACAATATTGATTAATGTTTTACCTAACACAATTTATTTTGTTGTTTTATTTTTATGCAAGTTAGCAAGCTGTTTTCTTTCTTTTTAATTAACATTTATTATTATATATTTCATTATTTTATTATATTCTCTTAAATACTATTTTTTTTATAACAAGTAATAATTTAAAAACAAAAACATATTTAAAAAAAAAAAATTTTTTTTCAACAACACAGAACTACATACATACATATGGCAGCTATTAATGAAACCATCAAAAAAACAAAGGCCTCTCAAAACTTTTTTTATTCTTATAAAATATGTTTTTTAAGAAACAAAAAAAAAAAATAACTACCATAAATATTGTTTAAAAGATATTTTCTTCTTTAAAAGAATGAAAACAATATTAAGTTGTTGTTAATGAAAAACAAACAAAAAACACGATATCTCATAGCCAAATATGTTTTGCTTTGTTAAAAACTAAAAAAATATATATATAACATCCATTAATAACAAGAAATGCCATACTAAAAGGATTAATCCATAAATAATAATAAAACAAAAACATTTTTTATATATATCGACAAACGACTAAATAATATATATGAATATACTTTAAGTTATGTATAGAAAGATTTGTTTGTAAAAAAAAATTAACGAAAGCAAAGGGAAAAGCTAAATTTCGCAATGAAGTGTGTAAGGGATACTCACCAGTATCCTAGAGATATAAAACTTCCAAATAAGAAATTGGATTTTTTTTATCTCCAATGAAATGAAAATGATATTTAGTTATTTTTTTTCTTCATGGTTTTTCCAAATATATTTCCCGAAAAACAAAATTGGCAAATTGCAGAATTTAAATTTAAAATGAAACATCTAGGCCATCATTTTTTTATTTGCCAATTGCCCTACACTATAACTCAATTTTATATGAAAAAAAAACAACAACAAATTATTTTTTACTTACATTATCATGTACTCTACTCATAATCAATTTGTATGTAATAATTAGAAATTTTCTTTTTGTAGAAATTATAAATTGCTTTTCATAAAATAAATAAAAATGCAACTAACAATAATCCATAAAAAAATTACCCATTGTATTAGTTTTTCTTATGCTTTTCTAATTTTTCAAAAAAAAAAAATATTCCAATAATATAATTCATACAGCATTACAATAATTTTCCATATATTTGTTTTGTTTTGTATACATACAAATTTCTCTCAATTATCCATTTTTTTTTATTGTAAAATTTATTTTTGTATGCTTTCGGGAATGGGTATGTCTGCCTCTTCCCAGCCCCACCAGGACTTATCTTAGTTTTTACTAACTAATGACATAAAACACACACAAAAACAAATGAAATAACAAAAAATCAGTTTGTATGAATGTACTGAATAAATAACATTAATAATTGGTTTTAATTTGCTAAAAGAAAGTATAATTATTACAAAAGAAAACGGATAACAAAAAACACTATATATAAATAAAACTCTACAAAAAAAAAACAGTAAAATTACGAATAAAAAATTAAAAAAAAAAACTTAAATTATTATGCATTTTATTTAAAAAGGCAATTTGATGGGTGTGATAAATCGTAAAATCATCGGCAAAAATATTACTCATATCTTACGGTCAGAGGAAAACATCTGCAATAAATATCAGTATGGGACTGATGTTTAGGCAAATCATAGAAAAATTTGCGGTTTCTAGAAGCCCAGGAAGTTAAATTGGAAGATTATTCTAGATGGAACCAATACCAAAACATGGGCCTATACAAATCCATATCGGATTCTAATTTTTGGCAAATCGGATCAAAATCTTCATTTTCTCAAAGCCAAAAAACTCAAATTGGGAGATCGTTCTACAAGAAGGCTTTACCAAAAAATGGGCCGATAAAAACTATATTCGATACAGGTTTTTGTGGACCTCAAATACTTCTAGATTTTCAATTTCAAGAAAATCGGATAAAAATCTTAATTTTCTCACAGCCCAAGAACTCAAATCGGGAGATCGTTCTACAAGAAGGCTTTACCAAAATTCGACACAGGCACTTGTGGGCCTCAAATATTTTTACATTTCCAATTTCAGGCAAATCGTATAAAAATTTCGGTTTCTAGAATCCCAAGAACTCAAATCGGGAGATCGTTCTACTAGAAGGCTCCACCAAAAATGGGCATAAAAAAAAAATTAAAAACTAAATTCGACTCAGCCCTTTGTGGGCCTCAAATAATTCTACATTTCCAATTTCAGGCAAATCGGATAAAAATCTTCGTTTTCTCAAAGCCCAAGAATTC
The DNA here is from genome assembly GCF_050003625.1 of Haematobia irritans. NCBI lineage: Eukaryota > Metazoa > Arthropoda > Insecta > Diptera > Muscidae > Haematobia > Haematobia irritans. Next base: position 114,365,485 of record NC_134401.1, read on the forward strand.
AAATCGGGTTGATCTTTCTACAAGGAAGCCACCGTGGTGCAATGGTTAGCATGCTCGCCTTGCATACACAAGGTCGTGGGTTCGATTCCTGCTTCGACAGGCAAATCGTATAAAAATTTCGGTAGAAGCCCAAGATCTCAAATCGGGAGATCGTTCTACAAGAAGGCTCTATCAAAACTGGGCTGACAAAAACTCAATTCGACACAGGTCTTTGTGGGTCTAAAATACTTCCAGATTTCCAATTACAGGCAAATCGTATAAAATTTTCGGTTTCTAGAAGCCCAAGAACTCAAATCGGGCGATCATTCTACAAGAAGGCTTTACCAGTTGAAAACTAAATTCGATACAGCTTTTTGTGGGCCTAAAATACTTTTAGATTTCCAATTTCAGGCAAATCGGATAAAAATGTCAGTTTCTAGAAGCCCAAAATCTCAAATCGGGAGATCGTTCTACAAGAAGGCTTTACCAAAAAATGGGCCGATAAAACTAAATTCGACACAGGCCCTTGTGGGCCTAAAATACTTCTAGATTTTCAATTTCAAGAAAATCGGATAAAAATCTTCGTTTTTTCAAATCCCAATTTCAAGAAAATCGGATAAAAATCTTCGTTTTCTCAAAGCCCAAGAACTCAAATCGGGAGATCGTTTTACAAGAAGGCTCTGCCAAAAATGGGCTGATAAAAACTAAATTCGACACAGACCCTTGTGGGCCTCAAATACTTCTAGATTTCCAATTTCAGGCAAATCGTATAAAAATTTCGGTAGAAGCCCAAGATCTCAAATCGGGAGATCGTTCCACAAGAAGGCTCTATCAAAACTGGGCTGATAAAAACTCAATTCGACACTGGTCTTTGTGGGCCTCAACTAGTTATAGATTTCCAATTTCAAGAAAATCGGATAAAAATCTTCGTTTTCTCAAAGCCAAAGAACTCAAATCGGGAGATCGTTCTACAATAAGGCTTTACCAAAAAATGGGCCGATAAAAACTAAATTCGACACAGGCCCTTGTGGGCCTAAAATACTTCTAGATTTTAAATTTCAAGAAAATCGGATAAAAATCTTCGTTTTTTCAAATCCCAATTTCAAGAAAATCGGATAAAAATCTTCGTTTTTTCAAATCCCAATTTCAAGAAAATCGGATAAAAATCGTCGTTTCTCAAAACCCAAGAACTCAAATCGGGAGAATGTTCTACAAGAAGGCTCTACCAAAAATGGGCTGATAAAAACTAAATTCGACACAGACCCCCTTGTGGGCTTCAAATATTTCTAGATTTTCAATTTCAAGAAAATCGGATAAAAATCTTCTCAAATCGGGAGATCGTTCTACAAAAAGGCTCTACCAAAAATGGGCCAATAAAAGCTAACTTCGACATAGGCCTTGTGGGCCTAAAATACTTCTAGATTTCCAATTTCAGGCAAATCGTATAAAAATTTGGGTTTCTAGAAGCCCAAGAACTCAAATCGGGAGATCGATCAATAAGAGGCTCTACCAAAAATGGGCCAATAAAAACTAAATTCGACATAGGCCCTTGTGAGCCTAAAATACTTCTAGATTTCCAATTTCAGGCAAATCGTATAAAAATTTCGGTTTCTAGAAGCACAAGATCGCAAATCGAGGGATCTCTTTATAAATAGAAACATAAATCAGTACACACCATATTCGGTACACCATTTTGTGATCCTCAAATACCTCTAGATTGCTCCTAAATTTCAAATTTCAGGGAAATAGGATAAAAATTTAGGTTACTACATTTTTTAATATGTCCATATTATTCGACCTTTATGGAAGGAGGAAAATTGTTAAAAAATCAAATCATGAATTTGGACATTAATCGCTTGTTGCGATACCAGGCGAACAGGAAAAGTAATAAGCAACGGAAAGCCAATCATAAAATAGGAATTGTTGTTGTCTCCTTAAAACCAGTTTCAATAAAGTTAGCAGGGCCTTTTTGGATTCGCAAAAGTGGATTTATGATTTATCGGTTCGTTAGATTTGTTTTAGAGGTATAAGAAAATTTTAGTCATTTTTACAAAGTTACGGCTAACGAGTACATTAGTATTGGTTTCCCTATTAAACGACTGCCTCTTCGTTGCTTATTATTTCTTATGTTCGCCTGGTATCGAAACAAGCGATTAACGTCCAAATTCATGATTTGATTTTTGAACAATTTTCCTCCTTCCATAAAGGTCGAATAATTTGGACGTTAATAGCTTGTTGCGATATCAGGCGAACATGAAACATAATAAGCAACGAAGAGCAAGTGGTGAAATAGGAATTGTTGTTGTCTCCTTAAAACCAGTTTCAGTAAAGTTAACAAAAATTGTTGTTGACTAAAGAAACAGGGCCTTTTTGGACTCGCAAAACTGGATTTATGATTTATCGGTCGATAGATATGTATTAGATAAATAAGAAAATTTGAGGAATTTTTACAAATTTTCGACTCAATAGTGTCGATTTTAAAAGGACATGGATGTGTGTATTTTGACCAAATCAAGAAAACATGTATATGGCGGCTTTGTCTATATCAGAGACGATTTGCATCAAACACAGATGAGTCGAAAATTTGCAAAAATTACTCAAATTTTCCTATACCTCTAATACATGTCTATCGATCGATAAATCATAAATCCAAAAAGGCCCTGTTTCGTTAGTCAACAACAATTTGTGACAACTTCGCCGAAACTGGTTTTAAGGAGACAACAACAATTCTTACGTGTATTGGTTTTTCCTATTTTACGACTAGATCTTCTTCGTTCCTTATTACTTTTTATGTTCGCCTGGTATCGAAACAAGCGATTAGCGTCCAAATTCATGATTTTATTTTTGAACAATTTTCCTCCTTCCATAAAGGTCGAATAATTTGGACGTTAATAGCTTGTTGCGATACCAGGCGAACATAAAAAATAATAAGCAACGAAGAGCCAGTGGTGAAATAGGAATTGTTGTTGTCTCCTTAAAACCAGTTTCAGTAAAGTTAACAAAAATTGTTGTTGACTAAAGAAACAGGGCCTTTTTGGATTTATGATTTATCGGTTCGACAGAGAGGTATAAGAAAATTTGAGTAATTTTTATAAATTTTCTACTCAACAGTGTCGATTTTACAAGTAAATGGATGTGTGTATTTTGACCAAATCAAAAAAGATATATGTATATAGCGGCTTTGTCTATATCGACTATTGAGTCGAAAATTTGTAAAAATGATTACAAATTTCCTATATCTCTAATACATATATATCAGCCGATAAATCATAAATCCACTTTTGCGAATTCAAAAAGGCCTTGTTTCTTTAGTCAACAACAATTTGTGAAAATTTTAGCGAAGCTGGTTTTATGGAGACAACAACAATTCTAACGGGTACGTTAGTATTGGTTTTCCTATTTTACGACTGGCTATTTGTTGCTTACTACTTATCATGTTCGCCTGGTATCGAAACAGTCGATTAACGTCAAAATTCATGATTTTATTTTTGAACAATTTTCCTTCCATGAAGGTCGAAAATTATGGGCATTAATCGCTTAATTCGATATCCGAATTTGAAAGTTAATCGCTTGTTGTGATACCAGGCGAACACGAAGAGTAATAAGCAACGAATAGCCAGTCGTAAAATAAGAAAACCAATACTAATGTACCCGTTAGAATTGTTGCTGTCTCCTTAAAACCAGTTTCGGCAAAATTGTCACAAATTGTTGTTGACTAAAGATACAGGGCCTTTTTCGATTCGACAAAAGTCAGACCCGACTTTTTGTTAAAAAAAAAAACGTCGAAAAGTTCGACTTTGTAATAATCGATAAATTATAAAAGGGAGAAATTCGAAGACGTTATAATCATGTCCGTCTATCTATCTGTTTTATAAATAACACTTGAGCCTTCAATAATGGCATTATCCTCCAGAAATTTGGCACAGATTCGTTTTTTGTCTACATGCAATCGAGTTTGATGATTGGCTTTATCGCTCAAAAGTTGTTTTAGAGGCTGTCGGTCCAAATTTATTTGTTATTTTTAGCTGAATTCACCTGATTGGTGAATAATCGAAAAAGGCCCTGTTGCTTTAGTCAACAACAATTTGTGGCAATTTTACCGAAACTGGTTTTAAGTGCATATCAAAAATTCTAACGAGTACATTAGTATTGGTGTTCCTATTTTACGACTAGATCTTCTTTGTTCCTTATTACTTTTTATGTTCGCCTGGTATCACAACAAGCGATTAACGTCCAAATTCATGATTTTATTTTTGAACAATTTTCCTAGCATAAAGGTCAAATAATATGGACATGTCGCTTATTTCGGTATCCGATTTAAATAAAAAAAATATTTACTTTAAGAGAAATTTTTCGGTCCAGGTTTTGATATAGCCCTGATTTGGGATCTTGACCTTCTAGAAACCGTAGTTTTTATTCGATTTGCCTGAAATCTAGAGGTATTTTAGGACCACTAATAGGTGTGTATCGATCCATAGTTTCTTATATCACCTACATAGACCGATATCCCGAAAATTTTTGCCAAAAATTTCTATAGAAATAAAATTTATACAAAAATGTGCAGAAATTTATAGACCATTTTCCCAAAATTTTATTTCTATAGAAAATTTCGTAAAAATTTTATTTCTATAAAAATTTTTGTCAACATTTTATTTCTATAGAAAATTTCATTAAAATTTTATTTTTATCGAAAATTTTGTCAAAATGTTATTTTTATCGAAATTTTGTCAAAATTTTCTATAGACATAAAATCTACAGAAAAATGTTTAGAAATTTATGGAAAATTTTGTCAAAATTTCATTTTTATAGAAAATTTTGTCAAAATTTTCTATAGAAATAAAACTTATATAAAAATGTAAGGACACTTCCTAGAAATTTTTCCAAAATTTTTATTCTATAAAAAATTTTATTATAATTTTATTTCGATAGAAATTTTTTTCAAAATTGTATTTTTATAGAAAAGCTTGTCAAAATTTTTAATAGAAATAAAATTTATGGAAAAATGTAGAGAAATTTGTAGGAAAATTTCCCAAAATTTTATTTCTATAGAAAATTTTCTCAAAATTTTATTTCTATAAAAGATTTTCTCAAAATTGTATTTCTATAGAAAATTTTTTCAAAATTTTATTTCTATAAAATATTTTCTCAAAATTTTATTTCTATAGAAAATTTTGTCAAAATTTTATTTCTACGAAAATTTTGTCAGAAATTTATTTTTATCGAAATTTTGTCAAAATTTTCTATAGAAATAAAATTTATAGAAAAATGTCTAGAAATTTATAGAAAAATTTCCCAAAATTTTATTTCTATAGAAAATTTTGTCAATATTTTATTTTTATAGAAAATTTTGTCAATATTTTATTTTTATAGAAAATGTTGTCAAAATTTTATTTTCATAGAAAATTTTTCTAACATTTTCTATAGAAATAAAATTTATGAAAAAATATATAGAAATTTTTTTGAAAATGTTCCCAAAACTTTATTTCTATAGAAAATTATGTAAAAATTTTATTTCTATAGAAAATTTTGTCAAAATTTTATTTTTATAGAAAAGTTTGTCAAAATTTTCTACAGAAATAAAATTTATAGAAAAGTGTATAGAAATTGGTAGAAAAATTTCCCAAAATTTTGTTTCTATAGAAAATTTTCCCAAGATTTTATTTCTTTAGAAAATTTTCTCAAAATTTTATTACTATAAAAGATTTTCTCAAAATTTTATTTCTATAGAAAATTTTGTCAAAATTTTATTTTTATAGAAAATTCTGTCAAAATTTTATTTCTATAGAAAATTTTGCCAAAAATTTATTTTGATCGAAATGTTGTCAAAATTTTCTATAGAAATAAAATTTATGAAAAAATATTTAGAAATTTATAGAAAAATTTCCCAAAATTTTATTTTTATAGAAAATTTTGTCAAAATTTTCTACAGAAATAAAATCTGTAGAAAAATGTTTAGAAATTTATAGAAAATTTTGTCAAAAATTTATTTTTATAGAAAATTAAGTCAAAATTTTCTATAGAAATAAAACTTATAGAAAAATGTAAGGAAATTTTCTGGAAACGTTTCCCAAAATTTTATTTCTATAAAAAATTTTATCAAAATTTTATTTCGATAGAAATTTTTTTCAAAATTTTGTTTTTATAGAAAAGCTTATCAAAATTTTTAACAGAAATAAAATTTATTGCATAATGTATTGAAATTTGTAGAAAAATGTCCCAAAATTTTATTTTTATAGAAAATTTTTTCAAAATTTTATTTCTATAAAATATTTTGTCAACATTTTATTTCTATAGAAAATTTTGTCAAAATTTTATTTCTATAGAAAATTTTGTCAAAATTTTATTTCTACAGAAAATTTTGTCAAAATTTTATTTCTATAGAAAATTTTGTCAAAATTTTATTTCTAAGAAAATTTTGTCAGAAATTTATTTTTATCGAAGTTTTGTCAAAATCTTCTATACAAATAAAATTTATAGAAAAATGTCTAGAAATTTACAGAAAAATTTCCCAAAATTTTATTTCTATAGAAAAATTTTCCAAAATTTTATTTTCATAGAAAATTTTTCTAACATTTTCTATAGAAATACAATTTAGGAAAAAATGTGTAGAAAATATCTAGAAAATGTTCCCAAAATTTTATTTCTATAGAAAATTATATCAAAGTTTTATTTCTTTAGAAAATTTTGTCAACATTTTTTTTATAGAAAAGTTTGTCAAAATTTTCTACAGAAATAAAATTTATAGAAAAATGAATAGAAGTTGGTAGAAAAATTTCCCAAAATTTTATTTCTATAGAAAATTTTCTCAAAATTTTATTTCTATAGAAGATTTTCTCAAAATTGTATTTCTATGGAAAATTATGTCAACATTTTATTTCTATAGAAAATTTTGTAAACATTTTATTCTTATAGAAAATTTTGGCAAAATTTTATTTTAATAAAAAATTTTGTGAAAATTTTTTTTTTTGAAAATTTTGCAAATTCTACCAAAACTTCGAGAATGCTACCAATCTATCAAAAAAACCGTGGGTAGAGGTTGCAGCTTACTAAAATTACCCGAAACTAAGAGTAAAAAATTCCAAATTTAATTTTTCTTCCTTGTTCGAATAATGGGGGATAAAAACTATATGCATTAACATATAAGACAATGTTCCACAATGTGATATAAAAATTATTAAAATTATAAAAAAGATATTTTAAAAATGCTATATTTGTCAAATACTTACAAATTATTTACAAAAAATTAAATTAGCTAAAATAACAAAAAAGTACAAAAACAGGAAAGCTATACACCATGGAAATATTTATACACTGGTAAAAAATACGATAATATACAAAATCTTTTTTTGTTTTTTGTCAGATATCCACAAGAACATATTTTACAATTTAGCTTTGGCTTTTGCAGCATTCTCCTTCATAAATGGCTTCAAATGCTGTTCAAAGAAATCGGGCACAGGTTTCTTATTCAGTGGATGTTTAAGGGCAGCCTCAAACAAACGCTCGTAAACATTGCCATCATAGGAACCCAAAGCCGAACTTAAAACTTTATCGTGAAACTCAAAACCATCGGTTATGGCTATAACATCAGGGCGTAATTTCTTAAGGGCCTCTTCTAAACGCACTTGCAAGGCTGCAATTTCATTTTCTTTAACTGGGACAAACTAGAAATAGGAGAACAATTTTCTAGTATTATTTTCCATTCTATAGAAAATTTTTAATTTAACCTTGAACTTACTCTTAAAATATCACCCAAATGACGGAAGAATGTCTGTATGACATGTAATTCCAATAAATTTTCCAATACTTTTTGGAATTGTGGTGAGCGCTTGTTCTTGCCTTGACCATGCATAACTTCTTGATAAAAGTTGCCGGTAACATAAACACGACCATGCAGTTCAGCTGCTTTAGTAAGTTCCAGAGCGGAATTGTTCACAGCAACAGGTTGACTTTGGCCAGCCCTCAAGCGGGCATTGTAACTGTTATAGGCAACACGAGTGGCTCTGTAAAGCATAAGTAGTGAATAATTATATAAAATATAGAAATTTTGACATTTGTTAACAATATCTTAGATAGAAAATATACACAAAACAGATGATCATAGAAAGAATTCCATTGAAAAAGCTGGTTTAGATCAAAACTTAATAAATTTTTTAATTGAATATCTTCAATCCCACAAATGATCAACGAGTTAATAAATAATCTACCAAAATTTGGAGAAAATTTTACCACAAAAAACTAACAAACTACAAAATCTTATTTTGAAATTTTTTTTGTCTAAAATTTTATTTCTATAGACATTTTTGTCCAAAATTTGTAGCTAGAGATAATTTAGTTAGAATTTTATTTCCATAGAAAATTTTGTCAAAATTTTATTTACATAGAAAATTTTGTCAAAATTTTATTTACATACAAAATTTTGTCAAAATTTTATTTCTACAGAAAATATTGTCAAAATTTTATTTCTTAGAAAATTTTTCAAAATTTGATTTCTATAGAAAATTTTGTCACAATTTTTTTTCTATAGAAAATGTTGTCAAAATTTTATTTCTATATAAAATTTTGTCAAAACTTTATTCTAATAGAAAATTTTGTCAAACTTTCATTTCTATAGAAAATTTTGTCAAAATTTTATTTCTATAGAAAATTTTGTAAAAATTTCAGTTGTACAGAAAATTTTGTCGAAAATTTATTTTCTAAATTTTTATAAAATTGTATTTCCATAGAAAATTTTGTCAAAATTTTATTTACATAGAAAATTTTGTCAAAATTTTATTTACATACAAAATTTTGTCAAAATTTTATTTCTACAGAAAATAGTGTCAAAATTTTATTTCTTAGAAAATTTTGTCAAAATTTGATTTCTATAGAAAATTTTGTCACAATTTTATTTCTAAAGAAAATGTTGTCAAAATTTTATTTCTATAGAAAGTTTTGTCAAAACTTTATTCTAATAGAAAATTTTGTCAAACTTTCATTTCTATAGAAAATTTTGTCAAAATTTTATTTCTATAGAAAATTTTGTCAAAATTTCAGTTGTACAGAAAATTTTGTCGAAAATGTATTTTCTAAATTTTTATAAAATTGTATTTCCATAGACAATTTTGTCAAAATTTTATTTCTATAGAAAATTTTGTTAAAAATTGTATTTCTATAGAAAACTTTGTCAAAAGTTTTTTTCTATAGAAAATTTTGTCAAAATTTTAATTCTATAGAAAATTTTGTAAAAATTGTATTTCAATAGAGAATTTTCTCTAAATTTTATTTCCATAGAAAATTTTTTCAAAATTTTATTTCTACAGAAAATTTTGTCAAAATTTTATTCCTATAGAAAAATTTGTCATTTTTTGTTCTATAGAAAATGTTGTTAAAATTTTACTTCTATAGAAAATTTTGTCATAATTTTATTTCTATAGAATTTTTTTTCAAAATTTTATTTCTATAGTTCTGTATTTGTCAAAAATTCATTTCTACAGAAAATTTTGTCAAAATTTCAGTTGTACAGAAAATTTTGTAGAAAATGTATTTTCTAAATTTTTATAAAATTGTATTTCCATAGACAATTTTGTCAAAATTTTATTTCTATAGAAAATTTTGTTAAAAATTGTATTTCTATAGAAAACTTTGTCAAAAGTTTTTTTCTATAGAAAATTTTGTCAAAATTTTAATTCTATAGAAAATTTTGTAAAAATTGTATTTCAATAGAGAATTTTCTCTAAATTTTATTTCCATAGAAAATTTTTTCAAAATTTTATTTCTACAGAAAATTTTGTCAAAATTTTATTCCTATAGAAAAATTTGTCATTTTTTGTTCTATAGAAAATGTTGTTAAAATTTTACTTCTATAGAAAATTTTGTCATAATTTTATTTCTATAGAATTTTTTTTCAAAATTTTATTTCTATAGTTCTGTATTTGTCAAAAATTCATTTCTACAGAAAATTTTGTCAAAATTTCAGTTGTACAGAAAATTTTGTAGAAAATGTATTTTCTAAATTTTTATAAAATTGTATTTCCATAGACAATTTTGTCAAAATTTTATTTCTATAGAAAATTTTGTTAAAAATTGTATTTCTATAGAAAACTTTGTCAAAAGTTTTTTTCTATAGAAAATTTTGTCAAAATTTTAATTCTATAGAAAATTTTGTAAAAATTGTATTTCAATAGAGAATTTTCTCTAAATTTTATTTCCATAGAAAATTTTTTCAAAATTTTATTTCTACAGAAAATTTTGTCAAAATTTTATTCCTATAGAAAAATTTGTCATTTTTTGTTCTATAGAAAATGTTGTTAAAATTTTACTTCTATAGAAAATTTTGTCATAATTTTATTTCTATAGAATTTTTTTTCAAAATTTTATTTCTATAGTTCTGTATTTGTCAAAAATTCATTTCTACAGAAAATTTTGTCAAAATTTCAGTTGTACAGAAAATTTTGTAGAAAATTTATTTTCTAAATTTTTATAAAATTGTATTTCCATAGACAATTTTGTCAAAATTTTATTTCTATAGAAAATTTTGTTAAAAATTTTATTTCTATAGAAAATTTTGTCAAAAGTTTATTTCTATAGAAAATTTAGTCCAAATTTTAAGTCTATAGAAAATTTTGTCAAAATTTTATTTCCATAGAGAATTTTCAATTTTATTTCCATAGAAAATGTTTTCAAAATTTTATTTCTACAGAAAATTTTGTCATAATTTTATTTCTATAGATTTTTTTTTTCAAAATTTTATTTCTATAGAAAATTTTGTCAAAATTTCATTTGTACAGAAAATTTTGTCATTTTTTTTCTACATTTTTATAAAATTGTATTTCCATAGATCATTTTGTCAAAATTGTATTTCAATAGAAAATTTTGTCAAAATTTTATTTCTATGGAAAATTTTGTCAAATTTTATTTCTATAGAAAATTTAATTTCTATAGAAAATTTTGTCAAAATTTTATTTCTTTAGAAAATGTGGTCATAATTTTTATTTCTATAGACAATTTTGTCAAAATTTTATTCCTATAGAAAATTTTGTCAAAATTTTATTTCTATAAAGAATGTTGTCAAAATTTTATTTCTATCGAAAGTTTTGTCAAGATTTCATTTCCATAGAAAATTTTGTTAAAAATGTATTTTCTAAATTTTCATAAAATTTTGTCAAAACTTTATTTCTACCAAAAATTTTGTCAAAATTTTATTTCTATAGAAAATTTTGTCAAATTTTATTTCTATAGAAAGTTTTGTCAAAATTTTATTTCTATAGAAAATTTTGTCCAAGTTTTATTTCTATAAAAATTTGTGTCAGAAAGTGGAGAGGAATATTTTTCAAAATCTACCAAATCACCACGAATTCTACCAGTTTTGGTAGAATTTTACCAACTGTGGCAACCGCACCCCCGAGTCGATCTAGCTATGTCCGTCCGTCCGTCTGTCTGTGAACCTATTATTGGTTCAATCAACTTCAAATTTAGCACAAGTATCTATTTTGGGTCAGAATAGAATCCTATTGATTTTGGAAGAAATCAATTCAGATTTAGATATATTTCCCATATATATGTTTCGCCCGATATGTACTTATTTGGCTCCAGAAGCCAGAGTTTTTTCCTGATTTGCCTTAAATTTTGCACTAGGAGTACAACTGTGAAAATTTTATTTCTGTAGAAGATTTTGTCAAGTTTTTTTCTATAGAAAATTTTTTACAAAATTTTATTTCTATAGAAAATTTTGTAAATACTTTATTTCTATAGAAAATTTTGTCAAAACTTTATTTCTATAGAAAATTTTCTCAAAATGTCAATTCTATAGAAAATGTTGTCAAAATTTTATGCTTAGATAAATAAATAAAATAGAAAAGGAAGGAAAGGAAAGAAGGTGTAGAGAAGTTCATCACTATACTTAAATACAAAACATATAATTTGGCAAACAATAAAAAACAGTTTTATAACTTACCCAACACATGCAAATTGTAAAGCTTTCACCAGACAATCCCACGTTCCAGTCCAATTTGGGAAATGTGACATTTGAGCACATTCCGATAAATATGACATTGTTGGCATTAATTTCTTCCCCTCCAAATGATCAGCCCAAACTTTCATAAGGATTTTACCCACTTGCATATACAATACAGAATTTTCACCCTCATAGGTACAGGCAGCGGTGGCAGTGGCAAAAAGACTACCCAAATTGGCAGCTAACAAATAACCATGACCACCACATCCTTGACGCAAACGTTCAATGCCAAATGTGGAATCATAAGAACAGGAAACTTTTAAAATACACGCTAAGGCATGAAGTTCTGGAAGACGAGAGAAATCTTGGCGACTGATTGCATCGGCTGTCTGATTATACATTTGGTATAAATTTCCAGCAGCTAACCGATATGCAATGGCTGTGGCAATTTCAGGTATAACTTTCATTTGTTGGGTTAAATGTTCCAAAACTTTTGGTTCAGGTTCGCTGTAATGGAAAAAATGTAGTTAATAAGTTTTGGTTATCGCAATTTTGTATGAAAATAAAATATGATTGCCGCTAACACTATCGATCATAATCGAAATTCATATTCTCGTTTTTCAAGAAGTAAAACTGGAAGACTGGAGATATATATAAAAATAAAATGTTTGGAAAACGGGTGCCGCAAATGTTATTATTTTGCTACAGTTTTTTATCTCTTCGAAAAGTTCAAACTTTCATTACTAACAAAATTTGTTTGTTACAAGATATTTATAGTTGCCATGAAAAAAGTTTTACACAGACGAATTACTAAATCTGTGTCACCTACCTAGCACCATCTAACAGTCAAGATAAAGAAATGGGCGAATGGAAGGCAAACGGCGAACATGCTTCAACGAAAAAGATGGCTGTCCGTAGAGCCGAAAGCAGATGACCGGCGTTTTCCGAGATTAACAAGGTGTTATACACATCAAATAACTGAAGAATTGTAAATATATCCAGTGACTGTACTATCAGTGGGAGGAGCGCCATCGTAGAATCTAGAGCTAAGCGGAACATATGGTTAGAGCACATGGTAACGATATAAATCGAGCATGTATAATTGCTAAAAACGAACTAAACTTGTTTCTGCTTCTTTCATTGAGCAATGCAGACACTGTCGTAGCCAGTCTAGAGATATCTACAAGCAAATATTGGGTATCTTCGGTCTACATGGGACATGATAGGGAGATGCCACCCTGTGCCGTTAAGACCTTAGTTGAGGAGTCACTAAAAACAAAGACAAAACTCATTATGGGATGCGATGCAAATGCACATCATAGTATTTGGGGAAGTAGTGATACTAATGCAAGGGGAGAGTCGCTAATAGAGTTTATTTTGCGTACTAACCTGGTAGTTTGCAATAAGGGAGATGCACCAACCTTCGTCACCAGGAACAGACAAGAGGTTTTGGACGTCACGTTGACCTCTCCGGAACTGAATGATAAGATATCTAAGTGGCAAGTTTTGAGGGAACATAGCTTCTCAGATCATCGCTACATCAGTTTCAGATTGGCTGTTCGTACTTCAAAGACCATATTTCCGCCAAATGTTAGGAAAGCTGATTGGAATAGGTATAGGGAATCGTTCAATTTGATGATACCGGAAATGCCGGAGACAAATATGAGCACTGTGCAAGATATCGAACACGCAGTGGAGCGGATTACTAAGGCCTTCAACATTTCACTGAAAGCTGCATGCCCTAGAGGAAAGCCAAGGGGAAAAAATCGGCCGCCATGGTGGACTACGGAGTTAAGTAATATGAGGAAATCCTGCAGGAAGCTCTTTAACAAAGCAAAGTCCACAAGAGCTCCGGAGGATTGGGACACTTACAAGATGAATCTGAGAGCATATAAACGAAAACTGAGAAGGTCTCAACAAAACTCTTGGGATGATTACTGTAGCAGTATTGAGAATACGTCAGAGGCTTCCAGACTACGGAAGGTACTAGCATCCACTAACACCGCTCCAGGTTTCATTAAAACATCGGAGGGAAATTGGACAACGTCCAGTGAGGAGACGTTGGAGGTACTTTTGGACACACACTTCCCTGGAAATCAGACGGTTGAATCATGTTCCGGCGGTGTAACAGAGGCTCAGCTATCATTTTCTATCGAGGAAATTGTGTCGGAATCTAGAATAAAATGGGATTTAAATAGCTTTGGACCATTCAAATCCCCCGGACCTGATGGAATTACTCCGGCGGAGTTACAGGCAGTGGCTGAAAGAATTATCCCCTGGTTGATGGTGATATATAAACGATGTGTAAACTTAGCATATATTCCAGAAAAGTGGAGGGAAACAAAAGTCGTCTTCATACCTAAATCAGGAAAAGCCTCTCACTCGAGTGCGAAGGATTTCCGACCAATCAGCTTATCCTCATTCCTACTTAAGACCCTGGAGAGTATGATAGACATGTATCGTAGAACTAGTGTGGATTCAAGTTTGCTCTCGAAACGACAGCATGCATACTCGAAGGGCAGGTCTACTGAGACCGCATTGCATGAACTAGTCAGCTTTATTGAAAGCTCACTATCTGTCAAAGGATACACAATCGTGGCGTTTCTAAACATCGAAGGGGCGTTCAATAATGTCCATCCGAGCTCGATATTAAATGGACTGACAACTCTGAATGTTGATCCAGGTATACTTAGGCTGTTAGACGAACTTCTAATAAAGAGACGTATTTCAGCCACACTAGGGCATGCAAACATACAAAGGTATGTGAACAGAGGCACTCCCCAAGGAGGAGTTCTATCACCTCTTCTTTGGAATGTTGCTATAAACAACTTTCTGGTTTCCCTAGAAAAAGAAAGGATAAAAGTGGTGACATACGCAGATGATGTGGCGCTAGCAGTCAGGGAAAAATTCCCATCCACGATCAGAGATATTGTACAGAGAGCACTCCGGATGACTGAGAAATGGGCGAAAGATAATGGTCTTGGAGTAAATCCAGCAAAGACAGAACTAGTCATGTACTGCAAAGATCGCAAAACTCCCACGGTTAGGCCCATTTCCTTAGGGGGTACTGAAATTCCCTTTGGTGAGTGTGCAAAATACCTTGGCGTTATTTTGGACAGGAAGCTGAATTTTAGGCTTAATATTGAAGACAGGGCGAGAAAATCCACGGTAGCTTTGTACTCGTGCAAAAAGGCAATAGGGGAAAAGTGGGGACTAAGACCAAAAATTGTGCATTGGCTATACATGGCAGTAGTTAGACCTATAATGCTATATGGTGTTGTAGTCTGGTGGCCGGCACTTCAGAAACCGACTTGTTTAGATAAAGTTCAGAGTATGGCGAGCTTATGTATCTCAGGTGCATTTAGTAAGACAGGAACAGACTCCCTTAATGTCATGCTACATCTATTGCCTTTAGACATTTTGGCCAAACAGTCAGCTGCAACAACGGCTGTGCGGTTGCGCGAGCTATCGCTGTGGTCGGAAAAAATGTACGGTCATAGTTCGGTCCTCAAAGTAATGCCAGATGTGCCTAGCGTAGTGGATTACACCCTGGCAAAACAACTTTTCAACAAAAAGTTTGAAACTCTAATTCCCAACAGTGAGGTGTGGTGTACACAGACCTCGGGGAATAAAAGATATATAGATTTCTATACTGATGGCTCCAAATTGAATGGACAAGTGGGGTTCGGAGTATATTCTAAAGATCTGGAAATTCGAATAGCGAAAAGATTACCTAATCACTGTAGTGTTTTTCAGTCTGAAATATTGGCAATAAGAGAGGTGGTGAATTGGCTGAGAAGTAATGTTCCAAAAAATATTTGCATTAATATATACTCAGACAGTCAACCTGCAATAAAATCCTTGGACTCTGTGTTCCTTAACTCGAAAACGGCCATAGACTGCCGCAAATCTCTCAACGAGATGGCTGAGCAGTACAATATTCACCTAATATGGGTGCCTGGCCATAGGAACATACCGGGGAATTGCGAAGCAGATGTGTTAGCAAGGCTAGGAACTACCTTACATATTCCAGGGGAACTAGAATCTGTTGGTATGCCTCTGGCCACCTGCAAGCTCTTACTGCGTGAGAAGGCTGTTATGATGGCCAATATTCGATGGGAAAATTGCAAGGGTTGTAACGACACCAAGCAAATATGACCCCATTTAAACTTAAACCGCACACTAGATATGCTAGTGTTCTCAAGGCGTCAGATAGCACTCCTGATATCTGCTATAACGGGTCGCTGCCTGATAGGCGAATTTGCAAAAACTATAGGTGCAAAGAATAATGACTATTGTATAAGCTGTCATGGTGTGGAGGAAAAGGAATCAATTAAACACCTCTTGTGTGAGTTTCCTGCTCTTTGTGTAAGGCGTAAGCGAATTTTAGGAGCATATAGCTTTAGATTACTGGCTGACCTGGAAAACGTTAACTTAAGCAGTTTGTTAATGTTTTTGGAGCAATCTGGTTGGTTCCACAAAAGTAAATAATAGAGAAGGTTCAGTGGTTAAGACTAGAAGTGCCCATGTGTAATAGGTACTTTTAGTTAGATGTGGTATCACAATGGACTGAATAGTCTAAGTGAGCCTGAAATTTAATAGGGCCTAACCTAACCTAACCTAGAGCACATGAAGCAAAGTAACCTAGTCACAGGCACAGATACGTTGTGGTCTACAACAAGAGCCCTCTCGAACCCCGCTTCAAAGGATGATGGGAAACAGGTTACCGAAAAGATGCACGAGGTTTTTAACCGACAGCTTAGATAGAGTGATAGAGCGAAAAAGCGAGCCGCTCGTTTTATTCGTGGCCTCCGAGCCTATGGCACACCAAAATTTACCTGAGCCAATGTTTCCGATGTCACCAACATTACAAAACCATTCAATGCACTGGGAATCGACGGAATTGCAATAATAATGCTAAATCATCTGATAATACTGGAAATTGAGTACTTGACCAGACTCGACGTTCAGAAAATGGTGCGATAATTCTACTACTGAATCGTACATACCCATCTCCCTCCTCTCGCCAGTAGACAATATACTTGAGACGCTACTCTTCTCCAGCCTTGTGCTGAATTTTCCAGCTTCAAACATTGATTCCATAAAGTTGCATGCCATTACAGGATACATAAACTGAGGACCCAACCTTCTCAAGTAGTGTAATAGGACGTTATACGTGGCTCTTGACCTATTGAGAGATCTATGACACACAAGGAACATACACTGACGGCTTTTCTTGATATTGAAAGCGTTTTGAATTGTACAAGAATTGAGAAGTTATTATTACTGGATGGAGGGGGTGCTACTTCAAAGAAATCTGGAATCGGTACTGGTAAACTCTACAAGAAATGCGACTACAACAAGAGGACTACCCCAAGGGGGGTAGGTGATATCACCGTTACTTTGGTTGCTCATAGTAGAAATATGTTAGTGGGGTATGCGGATGATATTGCTCTAATTGTGTCAGAGAAATTTCTGGACACAACCTCAGATGTGATGTGTGAGGCTTTGTAGGTTCTATCCGACTGAGCAAGGAACTATGGTTTGACCGTTAACCCAAAGACGGAGCTAGTGCTCTTCACTAGAGCAGGGACGGGATTGAATCTATCCAGATCGGCCAAGTACTTGGGAGTTGTCATGGAACCCAGACTAAACTGGCTGGAAAATACGGCAGTCCATCAAAAGAAGGCCTATGCGGCACTGTATGCGTGCTAAAAGCTGTTCGATGAGCGCTGGGGGATGAAGCCATCGCTCTTTTACTGACATTTTTCCAGCCGTTATAAGACCGGTAGCTACCATTACGAGCTATCGGAATCATATAAAGAAATTCAGAGGGATAAACAGAACGGCTCTCATTAATATGACTGGTGCGATGAGGACAACTGCCACTGCTGCTCTGGAGGTTTTAATGGGAATTTACCCGCTTGATCTGCATACCAGGAAAATAGCCGATGTTATACTCATGAGACTGAAGAGCTTGGATTCACTTAGAAACGCGGTCTGCAGGCACACATAACTTGCTGCTTCAGTTGGGCAACGCTTAAGGGCGGACTATATGGCGACTCGGCATGTATATGAGGGAAGGCTGATATTGATTCTCCTACCCAGCAAAAAAAATTGGAAGTTCTTCTAAAGGCACAACTCTACAAGCACTTCCAAAAATGCCCTTCCAAAGATGTTCTCTATTTTAACTACACAGGAAGTTCTTTTAATTTGATTTTTTAAAACTCGCTTTTTTCATAATAAGAAATTTTAATTTTTTATGGAAAGAATTAATAAAATGGTAGAAATTATTTAAATTTGGTGGAAATAAATTCTAAACCCATTCTAGAAAAATTGCACATTTTTTAAAATATTTGAGGTCAAAAATTTTAGGCAAGCGTTAGAATGCATTAAAAATCAGGAAAAATTATAAAAAATATTTATTTATCAAAATATGGCACAATTTTATAATTCACATTCAAAACATTGAATTCGGACCACACCTTAAGAAGTGATGCAAATTCAGTGCAACGGTTGTGGAAATGGTGGACATCCGTGCTATGACAAGCCCATGTTAAATTCATCGCTTCTGCGCCAATTTTGCACAACTTCCGGATCCAAAAAGAACATTTTCACTACTTTTTTCGCGACGTTTTTTTTTGCAGGGTAAGTATAGACGACTGGGAAGAAAAGCGTATACGTTTTAGAGATCTGAACATTTATACGGACGGATCGAAAATGGTTGAAGGTACTGGTGGTATCTACTGTGAGGAGCTAGGAGTAAGGGAGTCATATGGAATGGACAGCGCATGCAGCTTCTTTCAGGCGGAGGTTTTTGCTATTACCGGAGCTCCTGTTGATGATACCGATATTCAGAAGCGATATCTACTTCTTCATCGATAGTCAGGTAGCAATTAAGGCCTTGGATAATACGAACATATTGTCGAAGGTAGTCAGCAGCTGTCGAGAGAACTCAGAGTTCTCGCTGAACAGCATAATATTACTCTGTGCTGGCTAACTGGACATTATGGAATAAGGGGAAATTAGGAGAAGTGGATAACATCGGAATGAATAACATCGTTACGGAGGTTTCCCCCTATCTTTATATATTTACAGGGTCAATGTCAAATACAATGATTTGAGGAAGGAACGATGGGCTTCCTATGTGGATTGCGAGCAAAACCAACTGACATGGAACCACAAGAGTAGTAGAAACTCAGGATTTTCCATGGCGACGCATAGGGAGGATTTGAGACCGTTAATAGGCATCATAACAGGATGGAAGACCTAGAGAACGGGTTTCTTTTCAAGAACGCAAATGAGATATGACTAATCCTGGCAGAGGAAGATAGAAGACGAAGAGGAAAGAAATAACTACGAGAAACCATTTTTCCTTTCTACGGAATTGGTGTCATCCTCTATAACCTAACCTGACCTTGCGAAGGCATTCAATATGGTCAGCCATACCACACTGTTCGAGGGCATCGAAGAGACGTTTCTATCGACAGGAACCAAACGTTGGGTTCTTAACAACTTGCGCGGGCGCCAGTCGCACACGGGATTTACAGATATAAAGTCGAAACCAGGAATAGTTAAATAAGGTTTTCCCCAAGGTGTGGCCATATCTCCGTCGATGTTCAACCACTACCTATCTTCTATTCCACCGCTTCTGACGGTGTCGTAATTATGTCATATGCGGAAGACAGTACACATGTAGCATCCATGTCTCTTATTGATGACATAAGCCATCGATTAAACATGTACCTTGCTAATCTTACTAGTTGTAGCATTGCTAGGTAATTGAGGATATCCGCCACAATATCCTCAGCCACATCATTTACTACACGGTCAGCAGAAGTATTCAGTCAGTTAAATGGGAGGGTCAATGGCGTAACAAATCCAAAAATAAACTACCAAAAGGTTCTCGGTCACATTAAATAGCATTTTTGAGATATCTGCACACACCACTGCAATTTTTGATAAATTCTCCGGTAGGAACCAAGTCCTCAAGTCTGAATACCTATAAGGCAAACGGCCTGTCAGTGTGGACACCTGAATCAAACCGCACGCAGTGGAATTACATACCGACCTGTTCTTACAATTGTGACAGGGTGTCTGCGAAGTTCCCACTGGAACATCATTAAGGGGAGACCTGATCCTCCCGTGCGTACACAAACATCTTGTGTATAAAGAACCACATCCCCATGAATGTAAGGGCCAGATCTAGCGTTACAAAAGAGGGCATCTAGATCAGTTAGCAAACTAGGCAGGTCTGAACAGCATTCATGAGTGAAGCGATGAGAAGCTACAAAACTAATCCTGTTCACGGAGTCCCACCATGGTCCATAGAATCAGAGGAAAGAGATTTTGCACGCCAGGGTAGCTTTGGTCTGGCGAGTGCAGCAGCCTATTTTTCAGTGATTGATAACAGCTTAGCTGACATGTGGGTCCTATCTGTATTCAGGGCCACATGACAAGGGTCATCTTTTCACTTGCCCAGCTGAACTTACCCAAGTCATTACCACATCACTCTGGACGCATTCCATCTTAGTCGCAGAGTTCCTCTGATGATGATGTACCAATGGATGATAACGCAACAAGAACAACAACAAGTGGGGGAAGATAAAGACAAGATTATGGATTATGCCGCCCTCGTTTGAATTCCTAGAATAAGCGAGACCCAATGGAAAAATCTTCAAAGGGAGCAGAATACTGTGCTGAGGATTGCATCTGGATATCACTTCAAGAAGGAACAGTATGATCCCAAAATGCTCTCGGCAAGGCAACATAGTGACCTTATAATTCACCAGCACCTACTAATGTGCAGGGGCACAGCCACCCAAACCATGTCACATTCGAGGCGGCATCATCTGCGTAAGCGAGACCCAATGGAGAAATCGTCAAAGGGAGCAGAATGCTGTGCTGCAAATTGCCACTGGATATCACTCCAAGACACCGGAGCAGTATCTGCAGCATGATCCCAAATTGCTCTCGGTAACCCCCTCACCCACCAGCACCTGATAAAGTGCAGCGTTGTTCTCCTCACCCACGAGCACCTGATGAACTGCAGGGGGTAACCATCCAAAACCACGCCACATTCAGGAGGTCACCATCTGAACGAGCCAATACTATCTGGTTCGACATTAGGAAAGACTTGCAATCAATTTTTCACCTGATCGTCGATGACAGCCCCCGTTTGAACTTCTAATATAAGTGAGACCCAATGGAGAAATCTTCAAACCGAGCAGATTACTACACAGCGGATTGCCAGTGGATATCACTCCTAGACACCGGGAAAGTGCCTGTAGTATGATCCCTAAATGCTCTCGTTTAGGCAACACATTAACCTCCTCATCCACCAGCATCTGATAAAGTGCTGGGGGAAACCTTCTGAACGAGCCAAGGCTATCCGATTCGACCTTAGAAAAGACTTACAATGAATTAATCACCTAATCGGTGATGACGGTCAATTTTTGGACTACTAGTATAAGCGAGACCCAATGGAGAAATCTTCAATCGAAGAATATTGCTGTGCTGCAAATTGCCACTGAATATCACTTCAAAACAATGGAGCAGTATTTACAGTATGATCCCAAATTGCTCTCGGTAACCCTCTCACCCACCAGCAACTGATAAAGTGCAGGGGTAACCAACCAAACCATGACACATGCGGGAGGGCACCATCGGAACGAGCCAAGGCTATCCGGTTCGACCTCAGGAAAGACTTAAAACCAATCCCAAAATGCTCTCAGTGAGGCAACACATTATCCTCCTCATCCACCAGCAAGTGCTGGGGGATACCATGTGAACGAGCCAAGGCTATCCGGTACGACCTTAGAAAAGACTTACAATGAATTAATCACCTAATCGGTGATCACGATCCCTTTTTGGACTACTAATATAAGCGAGACCCAATGGAGAAATCTTCAAACCGAGCAGATTACTGCACAGCGGATTGCCACTGGATATCACTCCTTGACACCGGGAAAGTGCCTGTAGTATGATCCCTAAATGCTCTCGTTAAGGCAATACATTAACCTCCTCATCCACCAGCATCTGATAAAGTGCTGGGGGACACTATCTGAACGAGTTAAGGCTATCCGATTCGACCTTAGAAAAGACTTACAATCGGTGATGACGGTCCCTTTTTGGACTACTAGTATAAACGAGACCCAATGGAGAAATCTTCAATCGGAGCAGATTGCTGTGTTGTAAATTACCACTGGATATCACTCCAAGACACCGGAGCAATATCTGCAGCATGATCCCAAATTGCTCTCGGTAACCCCCTCACCTACCAGCAACTGATAAAGTGCAGAGGTAAACAAACAAACCACATGTAGGAGGGCACCATCGGAACGAGCCAAGGCTATCCGGTTCGACCTCAGGAAAGACTTAAAACCAATCCCAAAATGGTCCCAGTCAGGCAACACATTAACCTCCTCATCCACCAGCATCTGATAAAATGCTGGGGGACACCATCTGAACGAGCCAAGGCTATCCGGTACGACCTTAGAAAAGACTTACAATGAATTGATCACCTAATCGGTGATCACGGTTCCTTTTTGGACTACTAGTATAAGTGAGACCCAATGGAGAAATCTTCAATCGTAGAAGATTGCTGTGCTGCAAATTGCCACTGAATATCACTCCAAAACACCGGAGCAGTATTTGCAGTATGATCCCAAATTGCTCTCGGCAACCCCTTCACCCACCAGCAACTGATAAAGTGCAGGGGTAACCAACCAAACCATGACACATGCAGGAGGGCACCGTCGCAAGGCTATCCGGTTCGACCTCAGGAAAGACTTAAAACCAATTAATCACCTGACCGGCGATGACAGTGATGAGGGAATAAAGACGGCATTGGAGGCCGTGCACATGGCAGCAGTTCGGAAGGCAATATCTATCAGCGATGATGAGAGACGACAGCGTAGAAAGCCCAGACGGGTATTGTCTCAGCCCTTTCATTGCATGTCCTGCGAAACTAACAGACATGACAACTACTTCACTCTAGACTTATTCAGTACAGGCAACACGATTCCTCGAACTGGATGCAGAAGCTTAAATGTCTAATCGATGTAATTTATTTAATTTATTTTGTGTTTTTTTTTTTTATTTTCTCTTTTTTTACTTACACAAAAATCCCAGGGGCTAAATCAATAAAATTTATTGGAATTAGAATGTACCGACGTATATTTAAAGGCCGATCCTATTTCCATTTAACTCTACATATCTTTAACTTGTTTAGCCCTACCGATCTTCCGGGTTTACTATTTGAAGAGCTCGGGATTGGAATTTCGAATTGACTATGTCTTAGATTACTAAGTTTCTAATCTGATCTTTAAATTATTCATAATTTTCTACTACGTACACTGAAAAAAATATTGTCGTGAGGTCAAAGATTTCATGTCTTTAAAATACGAATACAAATTTTGCTTAGCATAGAAGACGCATTTCTCTAAAATAAGGTTATTTTCCTTGTCCAAAAATGGGTATCTTAACATGAAAGAAAAAATGTATAGGCTAAGGTCAACTTGACTTTAATAATTCAGAAAAATTCTTTAAATTTAATGAAATTTTCTTTAAATTTGTTGTCTTTTTGCATTTTGACTACAAAGCAAAAAATCGTTCAAATATAGGACATGTTTTTCAAAACTTTATTTTAAAGAAGTTTTTTACTTCAAACATAGCATAATTTCTACTGGAAGTCGAGTTCTAATTTGGAAAATAAAGTTGCCGTTAACTCGTTTTTAAAGGACTTTGATAGCATATGAAGAAAAAAAGCTGAGAAAGCGAAAAATTAAAATTTGCTTCCTAGAAGCAAGTACACAAAACCTAAATTTAATAGAGAATTGTGTCTTAAAAGTATCCTTACTTGTATTCTCGGCTTCTTTGGCTCGGAATCAATACCAAGTTTTTTAAAGTAAAGACAAAATCTTTGGAACCAAGTATGCTTTTTTTTAGTGTAGTCGACCTCAAATACATTTCTCATAATTATTTATTAATTAATAGAGTAATAGGTCCATTAGTTTTTTTATATATCACGATTTTGGCAATCTTATTATTTAAACGAACGATCGTACGATCTGGCTTTACTCACCTCTCTTCGATGGGACTTTGACGTCTTACCACCGAATATCGAGTCACAACCGTCGCAGCTTGGGCTAACATTAGCGCATTACCAATGGCCACCATACAGCGTACATATACCATGGGGAAATAGGACAACTGAGATACTGGACTTTTGATGAATGTACCATCGGGCAGAACTTGCTGATTTTTCATTAGCATATTCATGCGAGGCACACGATAATTTTTCAGACCCAGGAAACCATTGTTAACACCATTCATACCCAATTTTTTGCCAATCTCTCCAACATGGACACCAGGCAGAGGCATATGGGTTTCCTCATCGCGGATTTGAACGACAAACATTTGAATGCCCTTGGGTTCATTGTCGATAAAGAGTTGAGCCACAAAAATACAATAATTGCAGGTATGACCCACTGCATAAAAGGAGAATAAGCATATCAAAATCCTGCATATTTTTCTCAGTCCTCAACTACTTACATCCTCCAGGCCACCATTTATAGGATGTCATGGTGGGAGTGTTTAAAATAAATTCCTGTGTTTTACGATCATAATCAGCTCGGGATTGCAAGCCTCTAAGATATGTTCCATGACCCAATTCCGTTTGAGCAAAGGTTCCAATAATTTCACAATTATCAGCACGACGCCCAAATTTCTCATATTGTTCTGGGGTACCTTGTCCTTTCAGTGCTCTTGTGAACATGACCAAGTGTACGGCAAAGGGATTACCTGCTGGCATAAGAGCCGCACCTGTAGGTCCACCCATTAGGGTCCTGGAAAGAAAACAAAATAGTTTGTTATTATATTTTAAACATTTCCACTACAATTGAACTTACGGATATACTTCACTTCCTTCGGGATTTAAACGATCCTGTATAGCTCTCAATTTTTTAGTAGCTGCTACTGCATGTTTTACAGCAATGGAAGCCATTTCTTCGTAAGAGGTAAATTCATGGTTAAGGGGATCGTCTAAATCCGTGTATAGCTCTTCCTCTGTAAAGAAAAATAATTGTCTATAAGCATAAGAAAATTTTATATTATTTTAATTTAACCTGCAGATAAAACAAGTGAGCAAAGTTCATGTTCTGCGTGGACGACCACCCTACCCACCACCCTACTGAATTAGTAAACAAAAGTACGTGTTGGGTATCACTGAAATGGGGTTAGGAGATAAAGCGTATTTCCATATTTAAGAAAATTAAAGGGTATATGTTTATGGGAGTTTTATCACAATTTGAACATATATGTCTGATATTATAAAAGGTTGGCTGATAAGTCTGACACATGACCCGGTCTGACACATAGATGGCGTCGCTAGTATTAAGTGCATATTATTTTTATATAGTACCAACCTTCAAATGATTCGTGTCAAAATTTGACGTCTGTAAGTCAATTAGTTTTTGAGACAGAGCGTCTTTTGTGAAGCATCTTTTGTTGTTGTGAAAAAAATGGAAAAAAAAGAATTTCGTGTTTTGATAAAATACTGTTTTCTGAAGGGAAAAAATACGGTGAAGGCAAAAACTTGGCTTGATAATGATTTTCCGGACTCTGCCCCAGGGAAATCAACAATAATTGATTGGTATGCAAAATTCAAGCGTGGTGAAATGAGCACGGAGGACGGTGAACGCAGTAGACGCCCGAAAGAGGTGGTTACCGACGAAAACATCAAAAAAATCCACAAAATGATTTTGAATGACCGTAAAATGAAGTTGACCGAGATAGCGGAGACCTTAAAGATATCAAAGGAACGTGTTGGTCATATCATTCATTAATATTTGGATATGCGGAAGCTCTGTGCAAAATGGGTGCCGCGCGAGCTCACATTTGACCAAAAACAACAAAGTCTTGATGATTCTGAGCGGTCATTGCAGCTGTTAACTCGTAATACACCCGAGCTTTTCCGTCGATATGTGACAATGGATGAAACATAGCTCCATCACTACACTCCTGAGTCCAATCGACAGTCGGCTGAGTGGACAGCGACCGGTGAACCGTCTCCGAAGCGTGGAAAGACTCAAAAGTCCGCTGGCAAAGTAATGGCCTCTGTTTTTTGGGATGCGCATGGAATAATTTTTATCGATTATCTCGAGAAGGGAAAAACCATCAACAGTGACTATTATAAGGCGTTATTGGAGCGTTTGAAGGTCGTGAATCGCGGCAAAACGGCCCCATACACCCAGAGAAGGAATATGATCACCTCAAACATGTTTTAAGAGCAAAATGTTATTTTTGGGGTGGTGACCATGTAACATGGTTTTCGCAACCATGTTATTTTCTCGGAAATCATGTATCTGATTTCGGCAAGCAGGTTATATTTGACGAGAAAATAACATTTTAGTGACAAACATGTTACATGGTCACCATACAAAAATAATATTTTGCTCTTGAAACATTTTTGAGGTGATCATATTCCTTCTCTGCGTGTATGAAGAAGAAAAAAGTGTTGTTCCACCAAGACAACGCACCGTGCCACAAATCATTGAGAACGATGGGAAAAAATTCATGAATTGGGCTTCGAAATGCTTCCCCACCCACCGTATTCTCCAGATCTGGCCCCCAGCGACTTTTTCTTGTTCTCAGACCTCAAAAGGATGCTCGCAGGGAAAACATTTGACTGTAATGAAGAGGTGGTCGCCGAAACTGAGGCCTATTTTGAGGCAAAACCGAAGGAGTACTACCAAAATGGTATCAAAAAATTGGAAGGTCGTTATAATCGTTTTATCGCCCTTGAAGGGAGCTATATTGAATAATAAAAACGAATTTTGACAAAAAATTGTTTTTTTCTTTGTTAGACCGGGGACTTATTAACCAACCTGTTATATGTCTGATATTATATATAGTTGTAGCTATAGTTAATTTTGCACCTACAGAGTTAGTATACAACTAATATTGAGAGCTATATCTAAATCTGAACCGATTTGGATGATATTTTGCATGTTTGGCTGGAAGTTATGATGTGCTAAATTTGAGTAAGATCGGTAACTAAATGAGGTCAAAAATAAGTTTATTAGAGACAATTTTCTTAAAATCGGACGTTGCATATATATGGGAGCTTAATCTAAATATGAACCGATTTGGATGATATTTTGAAGATTTGGTTGATATCACAGAAGTTTACTGCGTGCTTAATTTGAATAAGATCGGTTAATAACTAAGAGTTTTATGGTCAAATTTGAGAAAATCGGGCGATACATATATATGGGAGCTATAGCTAAATCTGAACCGATTTCCATGATTTTTTGCACATATAGTAAGTACTATAGAAGATTAGAGTACGCCAACTTTGGGTAAGATCGGTTGATAAATAAGGGACTTATGGCCAAATTTGGGAAAATCGGACGATACATATATATGGGAGCTATATCTAAATATGAACCGATTTCGATGAAATTGTACACACATATAGGGTGGTAAATTTGATTACTTTGTGCCAAATTTGACGGCGATCGGTTAGTAAAAAAGTGCAACGTGACCTCATTTGTCGAAATCGGGCGATACATATATATGGGAGCTATATCGAAATTTGATCCGATTTCTTCCAAATTCAATAGCGTTTGTCCTTGTGGCCAAAAAACACCCTGTATCGATTTTACCAAAATCGGTTAATAATTGCGGTCGGAATTCTGTGAACAACAAATACATGGACAGACGGACGGATGGACACCAAGCGCTAGATCGACTCAGGAGGTGATTCTGAGTCGATCGGTATATAACAGGTAGCAGGTAACATAGGTAGCATGTGGACAATAAGTCCACAGATAACAGGTTGATAAGTGCACGGTCTAACAAAGAAAAACACATTTTTTGTCAAAATTAGTGTTTATTATTCAACATAGTTCAAAGTTATTATACCCTGACCACTATGTGGTCTAGGGTATAAAAATATCACCAATATTTCTTCAAATTTAGAACAATCATCTTGGAAATATTCATCATTTAATTATGAGCCGCATGTCTTTCAAGTAAAGCAATTTTTCTTTAAAGTAAAGAAAAACATTTTTTGATTTGATCTTTAAATCAACAGAAATATTCAATCTTTGGATTAAAGATAAGAACGCTTCAAATATAGGCTAAGACTAATATTGAGAATTTTGCTTCTTTGGTTCAAAGTTTTTTGAAATTAGGCAAACATTTTTCATTTTTAAGCATATGCTTCAATTAGTATTTTTACCCCCATTTTCACGGTAGTTAACTAACTTTTAAACCATATACTCAAAAAAAGTTTATTTGGATCCAAAGATTTAGACCTTCCCTTAAAGAATTTGATATTTATTCCGAAACAAAGATGGGCTTCTTTAAAATAAAGGAATTTTATAGCGAATTATCTGGCTTTAAATCTAGGACCAGCGGAAATTTTTTTATTAAATATTTTTCTAATAAAAATATTTTTTTTTTATATTATACATCGTTTTTATTTTATTTTTTCGTCATATATAATTGTATAAATATATTATGTTTTTCATTAAAAATCAACAAAACATTAAAAATTATCGTAATTTGCAAAACCTTCACAAAAGAACTACCATGGATGTGAAAAAGTCAAACGGCACGTGTTCAAATCCCAACGGGTATGATTTTTTATACATATATATTTTTTTTATTTTTTACTTTTTTATTGATTTTCTATTCATTTTTCCGCAATTTAATTGTCCAAAATTTAAATTTCGACTTAAAACGGCCTAATTCCATACTTTCCAAGACTTGCCCAAAAGGACTGCATCGGAAATGGGAAAAATTGATGGGGAATTGCGGGATACGCTTTAAAAGAAATGTCTGTGGAACAACTTCCAATTTTTTTTGTTGGGTATTATAACCCTATCACCATTCTAT
Organism: Haematobia irritans; assembly: GCF_050003625.1. Taxonomy (NCBI): domain Eukaryota; kingdom Metazoa; phylum Arthropoda; class Insecta; order Diptera; family Muscidae; genus Haematobia; species Haematobia irritans. The sequence goes on from NC_134401.1 coordinate 114,394,301, forward strand.
GGTGGTGGATTTAAAAACAGATTAAAAACAGATAGTAAACTAATTTTATTTTGGTTGCACTTTTCACTTGGGATAAAGGTTGTACCATTCTCTTAAAATATCTCTTATCAGAGAGAAATTTGTGATTAAACCCCGTAACTAGGCACTTGAATGTTTGGTAAACACTAAAAAAAAAAAACAAACAAAAAACACCCCTACAATTGATAAATACTGTTCCGATTACCTAACTATGCGAAAAAAAAGCTTGCCATTTGGCTGTTTGTTTACTATGGCTAAAATATAAAGATAAGATGAAGATTTGGTATAACAACTTGATAAAGTCATTGCATTAAAATAAGACTTAATCTAAAGACGTAATCTTAAACCAAAAATTGGAATATAATCACCCCAAATTTTTTTCTACAGCATATTGTTATGTGGGAGAGGAAAACACAATATATTTCTCGCAACAATGGTATTTTCTCGGAAATTATGTTTCTGATTTCGCCAAGCATGTTTTTGTTTGGCGAGAAAAAAAATACGTATATAATTCAGTTCATGATCGGTATATATAGGGGAGTCTATAAATAATTACGAACCGTTACGAACTCTTGCGTGGTAATTAGAAAGCTAGAAGTGAAATATGGGTGTCGCTTTATATGGGGGCTATAAACAATTATGAACTGATATGGACTAATTTTTGTGTGATTGGGGATCGGTTTATCTGGTGGCTATATATAACTATAGAACGATATGGAACAATTTTGGCATGGTCGTTAGAGGACATATCCTAGCACAACGTACCCAATTTTAACCGAATCGGATGAAATTTATTCCTCCAAGAGGCTCCTGAGGTCAAATCTGGGGATCGGTTTATATGGGGGTTATAACTGTCCATATACTAACACAACATCAACTGAATCAATTTGAATTTCGTTCCTCCAAGAGGCTCCAACAGCCAAATCTGGCAGTCGGCTACACCCTCAAAAAAATCGCATCTGTAACATATACCCCAAACCAAATTTTACTTCAAGTATATATATTTTCAGGATTGGTTTCAACAAAATATTGTTTGTATTGTTCAAACATATTATGTTTCACCTTAGGGCACACACTGGTAGAAAAAAAATTAAATGAAATTTTCTTTGTGTGGATATATATTTTAAGGCGCCAATTGGTTACTTTCATTTTTATACCCTGCGCCACACTGTGGAACAGGGTATTATAAGTTAGTGCATATGTTTGTAACACCCAGAAGGAGACGAGATAGACACATGGTGTCTTTGGCAATAATGCTCAGGGTGGGTCCCTGAGTCGATATAACCATGTCCGTCTGTCCGTCTGTCCGTCCGTCCGTCCGTCCGTCCGTCCGTCCGTCCGTCCGTCTGTCTGTGAACACATTTTTGTGATCAAAGTCTAGATCGCAATTTAAGTCCAATCAAATTTGGCACATGTTCCTAATTTGGGTCAGAATAGAACCCTATTGATTTTGGAAGAAATCGGTTCAGATTTAGATATAGCTCTTTCGCCCGATATAGACTAATATGGACCCAGCAGCCAGAGTTTTATACCGATTTGCTTGAAATTTTGTACAAACATAACACTTAGTCGTATAGTCAAGTGTGCAAAATTTGATTTAAATCGGTTCAGATTTAGATATAGCTCCCATATATATCTTTCGCCCGATATGGACTTATATGGCCCCAGAAGCCACAGTTTTGGCCGAATTTGGGTGAAATTTTGTAGTAGGAGTACAATTAGTAGTATAGTCAAGTGTGCAAAATTTGATTGAAATCGGTTCAGATTTAGATATAGCTCCCATATATATCTTTCGCCCGATATGGACTAATATGGTCCTAAAAGCCAGAGTTTTGGCCCAATTTGGTTGAAATTTTGCACAGGGAGTAGACTTAGCATTGTAGCTATGAGTGCCAAATTTGGTTGAAATCGATTCCGATTTAGATATAGCTCCCATATAAAGGGTGATTCTTTTGAGGTTAGGATTTTCATGCATTAGTATTTGACAGATCACGTGGGATTTCAGACATGGTGTCAAAGAGAAAGATGCTCAGTATGCTTTGACATTTCATCATGAATAGACTTACTAACGAGCAACGCTTGCAAATCATTGAATTTTATTACCAAAATCAGTGGCAGAAAATCCGGTTTTTTATCGACAAATTTTGTTCAGCGATGAGGCTCATTTCTGGTTGAATGGCTACGTAAATAAGCAAAATTGCCGCATTTGGAGTGAAGAGCAACCAGAAGCCGTTCAAGAACTGCCCATGCATCCCGAAAAATGCACTGTTTGGTGTGGTTTGTACGCTGGTGGAATCATTGGACCGTATTTTTTCAAAGATGCTGTTGGACGCAACGTTACGGTGAATGGCGATCGCTATCGTTCGATGCTAACAAACTTTTTGTTGCCAAAAATGGAAGAACTGAACTTGGTTGACATGTGGTTTCAACAAGATGGCGCTACATGCCACACAGCTCGCGATTCTATGGCCATTTTGAGGGAAAACTTCGGAGAACAATTCATCTCAAGAAATGGACCGGTAAGTTGGCCACCAAGATCATGCGATTTGACGCCTTTAGACTATTTTTTGTGGGGCTACGTCAAGTCTAAAGTCTACAGAAATAAGCCAGCAACTATTCCAGCTTTGGAAGACAACATTTCCGAAGAAATTCGGGCTATTCCGGCCGAAATGCTCAAAAAAGTTGCCCAAAATTGGACTTTCCGAATGGACCACCTAAGACGCAGCCGCGGTCAACATTTAAATGAAATTATCTTCAAAAAGTAAATGTCATGGACCAATCTAACATTTCAAATAAAGAACCGATGAGATTTTGCAAATTTTATGCGTTTTTTTTTTTTAAAAGTTATCAAGCTCTTAACAAATCACCCTTTAGTAATATAGTCATGTGTGCCAAATTCGATTGATATCGGTTCAGATTTAGATATAGCTCCCATATATATGTTTTTCTGATTTCGACAAAAATGGTCAAAATACCAACATTTTCCTTGTAAAATCGCCACTGCTTAGTCGAAAAGTTGTAAAAATGACTCTAATTTTCGTAAACTTCTAATACATATATATCGAGCGATAAATCATAAATAAACTTTTGCGAAGTTTCCTTAAAATTGCTTCAGATTTAAATATTTCCCATATTTTCTTACTAAAATTGTGTTCCACCCTAGTGCATTAGCCAACTTAAATTTTGAGTCTATAGATTTTGTAAAAGTCTATCAAATTCTGTCCAAATCGAGTGATATTTAAATGTATGTATTTGGGACAAACCTTTATATATAGCACCCAACACATTTGACGGATGTGATATGGTATAGAAAGTTTAGATCTACAAAGTGGTGCAGGGTATAATATAGTCGGCCCCGCCCGACTTTAGACTTTCCTTACTTGTTTTACTTGCAGCTTACTCTCTAGGTCTCTCCTTCTAAACACATATATATTTATAGGCCTTTCCTAAATTAATATATATTTGCATCTAAGCATATTATATTTACAAACATTTTATGTCCCAAACATAATATGTTCTAACATATTAACATATATGTCGCAACATTAACATCTCTTGTAAGAGTGCAAGAAAAATAAAAAATAACGTCTTGATTTGAAATCTTAAATCTGTAGAAGTAAAATGTGGAAATTTTACAGTGAATTTTCATGATCAGTGCGCCTTCTACACCCTCCAGAAGTCAAGTCGGTCTACACACCTCTTTATGACCCGAAAATACCAAAAGATTTCCAATTTCAGGCAAATAGAATAAAAACTTCGGATTTTAGAAGCCAAAGAAGTAAAATCGGGAAATAGGTCTATATGGAGGATATACTCAAATATGGACCGATACTCACCATTCTCGGCACACCTCTTTATGGTCCTTAAATACCTCTAGATTTTTAATTTCAGACAAATTGGATAAAAACTACGGTTTCTATAAGCCCAAGACTCCAAATCGGGAGGTCGTTTTATATGGGGACCATACCAAAACATGGACCGATACTCACACACGTATTTGTGGTCCCACAATACCTCTAGATATCCAATTTCAGGTAAATTGAATAAAAACTGCGGTTTCTATAAGCCCAAGAAATAAAATCGGGAGATCGGTCTATATGGGGGCTATACCAAAATATGGACCGATACTCACAATTTTTGGCACACGTATTTGTGGTCCTACAATACCTCTAGATTTCCTATTTCAGGTAAATTGAATAAAAACTGCGATTTCTATAAGCCCAATAAGTAAAATCGGGGGATCGGTCTATATGGGGGCTATACCAAAACATGGACCGATACTCACCATTTTTGGCACACCTCTTTATGGCCATAAAATACCTCTAGATTTCAGATTACAGGCAAATTGGATAAAAACTACGATTTCTATAAGCCCAAGACCCCAAATCGGGAGGTCGGTTTATATGGGGACTATATCAAAACCTGGCCCATCTTCGAACTTGACCTGCCTGCAGACGAAAGGCGAGTATGTGCAAAATTTCAGCACGATTGCTTCATTATTGAAGACTGTAGCGTGATTACAACAGACAGACGGACATCGTTATATCGTCTTAGAATTTCTCCCTGATCAAGAATATAAATACTTTCAAGGCCGTATTCATTATTGAAGACTGTAGCGTGATTACAACAGACAGACGGACATCGTTATATCGTCTTAGAATTTCTCCCTGATCAAGAATATATATACTTTCAAGGCCGTATTCAGGGGGGGGGGGTGAGGGGGATCAAACCCCCCCCGAAATGAATGAATATTTTTATATAAATAAATATATATTTTTAGCTGCATAGAAAAATTTTATCGAAGATGTTGAAGAAAAGCTGGAGGTTTTATTTTGAAAAACGCTTACCTATAAAACTTGTATAAATCATAGAATACTAGTTGAAAAGCCCGTCAAACGACGGGCACCACACCACAAATTTCATTTTTGGAAAATGTATTTCTGCTTTTTATGTGTGTTTGTTGTTCTTTTTGTGAACATGACTCGCTTTGTTTGGCCATTGAAACAACAACGAAACAGCCAAACACACATGTGTAAATGAAATGGCGCAAAACCTGCGAAAAGAACCTGCATAATTCAGCGATGGAAGCAATAAAGAGATATTTCCAAACGTGCATATTCTTTTAAAAATTTTGGTCACTTTGCCAGTTACTCAGGGATTGAAAATACAATTTTTAAGAAAGTACAAAAAAGGTATTTTTTGAGCGGAAAGGTACTTTTTACTAAATTTCAACAAAAATGTCACTGGAAGATTATTGTCAAGAGACTGAAATTTAAAGAAAATAAAATTTTGACAAAATTTTCTATATAAATAAAATTTTGCAAACATTTTCTATAGAAATAAAATTTTGCAAAAAAAAATTCTATAGAAAAAAAATTTGCAAAATTTTTTCTATAGAAATAAAATTTTGCAAAAATTTCCTGTAGAAATAAAATTTTTACAAAATTTTCAATTGAAATAAAATTTTGTCAAAATTTTCTATAAAAATAAAATTTTGCAAAAATTCTATATAGAAATAAAATTTTGACAACATTTTCTACCGAAATAAAAAATCGATAATATAAAGGGTGATTCTTTTGAGGTTAGGATTTCCATGCATTAGTATTTGACAGATCACGTGGGATTTCAGACATGGTGTCAAAGAGAAAGATGCTCAGTATGCTTTGACATTTCATCATGAATAGACGAACGATCTGCCACAACGTCGAATTTTCAGTGAATGGGCCCTAGAAAAGTTGGCAGAAAATCCGCTTTTTTATCGACAAATTTTGTTCAGCGATGAGGCTCATTTCTGGTTGAATGGCTACGTAAATAAGCAAAATTGCCGCATTTGGAGTGAAGAGCAACCAGAAGCCGTTCAAGAACTGCCCATGCATCCCGAAAAATGCACTGTTTGGTGTGGTTTGTACGCTGGTGGAATCATTGGACCGTATTTTTTCAAAGATGCTGTTGGACGCAACGTTACGGTGAATGGCGATCGCTATCGTTCGATGCTAACAAACTTTTTGTTGCCAAAAATGGAAGAACTGAACTTGGTTGACATGTGGTTTCAACAAGATGGCGCTACATGCCACACAGCTCGCGATTCTATGGCCATTTTGAGGGAAAACTTCGGAGAACAATTCATCTCAAGAAATGGACCGGTAAGTTGGCCACCAAGATCATGCGATTTGACGCCTTTAGACTATTTTTTGTGGGGCTACGTCAAGTCTAAAGTCTACAGAAATAAGCCAGCAACTATTCCAGCTTTGGAAGACAACATTTCCGAAGAAATTCGGGCTATTCCGGCCGAAATGCTCGAAAAAGTTGCCCAAAATTGGACTTTCCGAATGGACCACCTAAGACGCAGCCGCGGTCAACATTTAAATGAAATTATCTTCAAAAAGTAAATGTCATGGACCAATCTAACGTTTCAAATAAAGAACCGATGAGATTTTGCAAATTTTATGCGTTTTTTTTTTTAAAAAAGTTATCAAGCTCTTAACAAATCACCCTTTAGAATCGCATTCTTTTTTCGACTAAAACATTCTTCAAGTTCAATAAAATCCTGTGTTTGACTATGTCTTTTACAAAATCGAGATTTTCTTCCCACATGAACATGTCTGTTTTGCCATATTTGTAAAAGACTATTAGCAAATAAGGTTGATAAAGACTTTCTCAAAATATTAAAATATTTTGCCAAAGCTATTGTACCATAAATCTGATATCGACTCAAAAATGTCTACACAAAAGGTACTTAATCATTCGCGGGGGTACTACGGTACTGACCGGGGTGAAAAAGTTTTGAAAAAGTACTATAGTACTGCATTTTCCATCCCTGCAGTTACTACGTGCTCATCCGAGCGCTCATTTTCAACAATGAAGAGATTACAGACGTATCTTAGAAATTCGACTAGCGAGAGTAGACTCAAAGGATTGGCATTAATGTCGGTTTATCGCCGAATAAATGTGCCGACATAAGAAGTCATTGATTTATTTGCTGCCCAAAAAGCCCGTCGGCTCAATTTAATATTATAACAAGTCAATTTAATATTATAACAAGTAATATTAAATAATCTAAAGTCGGGCGGGGCCGACTATATTATACCCTGCACCACTTTGTAGATCTAAACTTTCGATACCATATCACATCCGTCAAATGTGTTGGGTGCTATATATAAAAGTTTGTCCCAAATACATACATTTAAATATCACTCGATTTGGACAGAATTTAATGGACTTTTACAAAATCTATAGACTCAAAATTTAAGTTGGCTAATGCACTGCTCCACAGTGTGGAGCAGGGTATAAATATGGGAAACATTTAAATCTGAAGCAATTTTAAGGAAACTTCGCAAAAGTTTATTTATGATTTATCACTCGATATATATGTATTAGAAGTTTAGGAAAATTGGAGTCATTTTTACAACTTTTCGACTAAGCAGTGGCGATTTTACAAGAAAATGTTGGTATTTTGACCATTTTTGTCGAAATCAGAAAAACATATATATGGGCGCTATATTTAAATCTGAACCGATTTCAACTAAATTTGGCACGCATAGCAACAATGCTAATTCTACTTCCTGTGCAAAATTTCAACCAAATCGGAGTTAAAAATTGGCCTCTGTGGTCATATGAGTGTAAATCGGGCGAAAGCTATATATGGGAGATATATCTAAATCTGAACCGATTTCAACCAAATTTGGCACGCATAGCAACAATGCTAATTCTACTCCCTGTGCAAAATGTCAACTAAATCGGAGCAAACAATTGGCCTCTGTGGTCATATGAGTGTAAATCTGCCGAAAGCTATATATTGGAGCTATATCTAAATCTGAACCGATTTCAACCAAATTTGACACGCATAGCTACAATGCTAATTCTACTCCCTGTGCAAAATTTCAACCAAATTGGGGTAAAACTCTGGCTTCTGGGACCGTATTAGTCCATATCGGGCGAAAGATATATATGGGAGCTATATCTAAATCTGAACCGATTTCTTCCAAAATCAATAGGGATCTATTCTGAGCCAAAACACATACTTGTGCCAAATTTGAAGTCGATTGGACTAAAACTGCGACCTAGACTTTGATTACAAAAATGTGTTCACGGACAGACGGACATCGCTATATCGACTCAAGAGCCCAACCTGAGCATTTTTGCCAAAGACACCATGTGTCTATCTCGTCTCCTTCTGGGTGTTGCAAACATATGCACTAACTTATAATGCATAAATAAAATTTTCTACACATGAGATTATATGAATATTTTTTTTTTAAAGTTTAAGTTCATTATTAAAAAGAAGTCTGGCAGAAGCCTGTGCAAAAATCATAAAATTATGTACCGAGTTCCCATTTACGGACAACCCTTTACTTTCAATTTAAGAAAAAAAAAACGGACAAAAGGGAACCCTCACCCCACCTTCGCTCCACTCCGACCTGATATCGGACTATCACGTTCCATATATTAATTTCACAACTACTCAATAGTCCCTATTAATTCTATCGAAGCAAATCGACAAAGTTTATTTCAATTTTCCCGTTCCCCAACCAGATATCGAAAAATCATATACTAATTGAAAAATTATGTATAAATTTAATCACCTCCTCCCACGTTCCCTGTGAATTTCAAGTAGATCGAAGATGTTTAAATTTTGCTCTATTGTTGTAAAGGGACGTCACTTTCCCCGATACAATATTGACAAACACCGTAGTGAATAGCACCCCTAACCTTCCCTGAAAATTCTTTAAACTTTTCTTCATGCGTGGGGCAAGGAAGGTTGCCTCTTCGTTCATAACCTTCACCCACTGCCTTTGCAAATTTCAAGAAAACTTAAGATTTTTTTTAGAGCAGGACCTCCTCCCCGACCAAATGTCGAAAAGAGATGTAGCATATTTTTTGTAAAAGTCCCAGAAAATAGCAAGCAAATTATAAGTCTAAAGGGGCGGCCTCTCTTCCGTCCAAATATCACAAAATCAGGTATCAACTATTAATCTCGTAACCTCTCCCCAGTCCTCTGTAAATTTCAAGTAACTCGGTAAAGTTTAATTGTTTCTCTGTATGTACTTAAGAGAAGCGGATGTCTCCCTATGCCTTTTTATTATACCCACCACCATAGAATGGTGACGGGGGTATAATAAGTTTGTCATTCCGTTTGTAACACATCGAAATATCGATTTTCGACTATATAAAGTATATATATTCTTGATCAGGGAGAAATTCTAAGACGATATAACGATGTCCGTCTGTCCGTCTGTCTGTCTGTCTGTCTGTTGTAATCACGCTACAGTCTTCAATAATGAAGCAATCGTGCTGAAATTTTGCACAAGCTTGTCTTTTGTCTGCAGGCAGGTCAAGTTCGAAGATGGGCTATATCGGTCCAGGTTTTGATATAGGCCCCATATAAACCGACCTCCCGATGTGGGGTCTTGGGCTTATAGAAATCGTATTTTTTGCCCAATTTGTCTGAAATTTGAAATCTAGAGGTATTTTATGACCATAAAGAGGTGTGCCAAAAATAGTGAGTATCGGTCCATGTTTTGGTATAGCCCCCATATAGACCGATCTCCCGATTTTACCTCTTGGGCTTATAGAAACCGCAGTTTTTATTCAATTTACCTGAAATTGGAAATCTAGAGGTATTGTAGGACCACAAATACGTGTGCCAAAAGTTGTAAGTATCGGTCCATGTTTTGGTATGGTCCCCATATAAAACGACCTCCCGATTTGGGGTCTTGGGCTTATAGAAACCGTAGTTTTTATCCAATTTTTCTGAAATTGGAAATCTAGAGGTATTTTAGAACCATAAAGAGGTGTGCCGAAAATGGTGAGTATCGGTTCATATTTTGGTATAGCCCCCATATAGACCGATTTCCCGATTTTACTTCTTGGGCTTCTAGAATCCGAAGTTTTTATCCAATTTGTCTGAAATTTGAAATCTAGAGGTATTTTATGACCATAAAGAGGTGTGCCAAAAATGGTGAGCATCGGTCCATGTTTTGGTATAGACCCCATATAGACCGATCTCTCGATTTTACTTCTTGGGTTTCTAGAAACCGTAGTTTTTATCTGATTTGCCTGAAATTGTAAATATTCTGGTATTTTAGGCTCACAAAAACGTGTATCGGATTAAGTTTTTATCGGTCCATTTGGTAATGCCTCCATATAGACCGACTTCACTTCTTGAATTTCCAGATTTTACTTCTACAGATTTAAGATTTCAAATCAAGACGTTATTTTATAATTTTCTTGCACAGTTGCAAGAGATGTTAATGATTCCTCTAAAACTCAAACAAAAATGGTTCTTATAAATTTCACCTCATAGGTGAAATCTTTAAATATATCTTCGGGAAGTGTCGTCAAGTCCTCAAGCCCTCCTGAAATTTCAATGGAAACCCTAATATTTGGTTCATGGTGGTGGGTATTTAAGATTCGGCCCGGCCGAACTTATTGCTGTATATACTTGTTTTTATTAAAAAATCAGCAACCTGATATAAATTTCATAACCTCACCCATTTTTTCCCTAAAATTTCAGTCGGGGGAGTTTAGTTTTATTTTCACTGTACCTTAAAAAAAAGTCGAGCAAAGGGGTGGTCCCCCTCCCCGACCAAATATCGAAAAATAATGTAGCGGATTTTTGTCTAGATGCCAACCCCAACATTCAATGAAAATTTCAAGCAAATCGCATAATTTTGTTCCAAGTTTCAAAAATTAGGGCAAGGGGGAGGTCCCCCTCCCCGACCACATATGAAATCGTCAGGTACCCCATATTAATTCCATAACCTCACCGCATGTTCTCTGTAAATCTCAGATAATTTAGAGAATTTTAGTTTTTTCACTGTACTTTAAAAAAATCGAACAAAGGGGAGGTCCCCCTCCGCCGCCAAATATCGAAATATAAAGTAGCGGATCTTTGTCTAGATGCCAACCCCAACCTTCAATGAAAATTTCAAGCAAATCGGTCAACTTTGGTCCAATTTTCAAAAAGTCCGACAAAGGGGAGGTCCCCCTCCGCGACCAGGTGTCAAAAAATGAGGTACCCTATTTTCACCACATGGACGCCCCCTACGATCTCTGAAAGTTTCAAGTAAATTGGTTCAGCCGTTTCGGAGCCAACTCGGAACATACAAACAAACAATCAAACAAACAAATAAACAAACATAGATTGAATTTTATATAAAGGGTGATTTGTTAAGAGCTTGATAACTTTTTTTTTTTAAAAAAACGCATAAAATTTGCAAAATCTCATCGGTTCTTTATTTGAAACGTTAGATTGGTCCATGACATTTACTTTTTGAAGATAATTTCATTTAAATGTTGACCGCGGCTGCGTCTTAGGTGGTCCATTCGGAAAGTCCAATTTTGGGCAACTTTTTCGAGCATTTCGGCCGGAATAGCCCGAATTTCTTCGGAAATGTTGTCTTCCAAAGCTGGAATAGTTGCTGGCTTATTTCTGTAGACTTTAGACTTGACGTAGCCCCACAAAAAATAGTCTAAAGGCGTCAAATCGCATGATCTTGGTGGCCAACTTACCGGTCCATTTCTTGAGATGAATTGTTCTCCGAAGTTTTCCCTCAAAATGGCCATAGAATCGCGAGCTGTGTGGCATGTAGCGCCATCTTGTTGAAACCACATGTCAACCAAGTTCAGTTCTTCCATTTTTGGCAACAAAAAGTTTGTTAGCATCGAACGATAGCGATCGCCATTCACCGTAACGTTGCGTACAACAGCATCTTTGAAAAAATACGGTCCAATGATTCCACCAGCGTACAAACCACACCAAACAGTGCATTTTTCGGGATGCATGGGCAGTTCTTGAACGGCTTCTGGTTGCTCTTCACTCCAAATGCGGCAATTTTCCTTATTTACGTAGCCATTCAACCAGAAATGAGCCTCATTACTGAACAAAATTTGTCGATAAAAAAGCGGATTTTCTGCCAACTTTTCTAGGGCCCATTCACTGAAAATTCGACGTTGTGGCTCGTTAGTAAGTCTATTCATGATGAAATGTCAAAGCATACTGAGCATCTTTCTCTTTGACACCATGTCGGAAATCCCACGTGATCTGTCAAATACTAATGCATGAAAATCCTAACCTCAAAAGAATCACCCTTTATATAGATAGATATAGTCGGAAATCGATATTTCGATGTGTTACAAACGGAATGACAAACTTATTATACCCCCGTCACCATTCTATGGTGGTGGGTATAATGACACACATTACGATACTTTCAAACATACTTGTGCCAAATTTGAATTCGATCGGACTTAAACTGCGACCTAGACTTTGTTCACAAACAAAAAAGTTCCCACTAAAAATATTGTTTATAGACTTTTTGTCTGTTTAAATATAATAGTATATGTTTTTCAATACTTTTGTTTTCTTGAAACATGACGTAATTTTTACTTAGAGTCGAGTCTGAATTTGGAAATTTAAATTGTCGTTAAAACGTTTTGAATGCACTTTCATAGCCCATGAAGAAAAAAGCTGAAAACCGAAAACAATAAAATTTGTTTTCAACAATTAAGTACGCAAAATTCAAATTTAAAAGAGAATTGTGTCTTAAAAGAGTCCTTACTTCAATTCGCCGCTTCTTTGGCTCGGAATCAATGCCAAAATCATTAGTGTAAAGATAAAATCTTTGGAACCGGGCATGTTTTTTATCAGTGTATTATGGAGTTTAATATCTAGCAGGACTTATAGATAACAGAGAAGTTCAACATATTTGGTATCATCGATGATTGTTAAATCAATTATTTGACTATTAAAAATCTTCCAGTTCGAATGCAATTAACAGTTATAATACACGGAAAAAATATTGTCGTGAGGCCAAAGATTTCAGGTCCTTAAAATACGAATGCAAATTTTTCTTAGCATCGAAGACGCATTTCTCTGATATAAAGTTTTTTCCTTGTCCAAAAGTCGATAAACTTCTCAATGAAGTCGTTTTGTCCTTATAGCTTGTTGCTTTGCCTTAAAAATGGGTATCTTTACATGAAATAAAAGTTTGTTTGTCTAAGGTCAACTTGTCTTTAATAATTCAGCAAACATCTTCAAAAATAATGAAATGGACTTTAAATTTGATGACTTTTTGTGTCTTGAATACAACGAAAAAATTCGTTCCAAACCAGGACATGTTTTTCAAAATGTTACTTTAAAGACTTTTTTTACTTGAAACATAGAAAAATTTTTACTCGAAGTGGAGTCTGAATTTGTAAACTTAAGTTGCCGTTATAAACTTTGATAGAACATGAAGAAAAAAGGTGAAAAAACTAATAAATTAAAAATTGCTTCCTAGAATCAAGTACACAAAACTCAAATTTAAAAGAGAATTGTGTCTTAAATGAGTCCTTACTTCAATTCTCAGCTAATTTGGTTCGGAATCAATACCAAAATCGTTAGGGCAAAGATAAAACCTTTGGAACCGGGCATGCTTTTTTTCAGTGTAGTTTCGCTGTAGTAGGGATGGTGATGAGTAACGTGACAGTGTCGTTTCGGAATTAGCCATCCAACCATCTTAAACTCTAGACCAGGGCTGTGGAGTCGAGTCAATTTTGCTCGACTCCGGCTCCGACTCCAGCATTTCTTATTAGCCTCGACTCCGACTCCAGGGGGTGTGCCTAAATCCTATTTTAACAGTATTACAATTGTATTTTTAAGGTTCCATAAATAGACCGATATAAGTATTCTATTTTGCCTTATGTGTTTATATTTAGAGTTATTTGAGATTCATAAACAAATGCGGAATTTTCCCGTCGGCCCAGATTTTGAGATAGCCCTACACAATTACTTGAGAAATATACACCCGATGTCTTTGGAAGCTGTAATTTTAAGTAAAACCATTGCCGGTCTTTTGGGAGAAAGTTTGTTTCATCAAAGCCACTCGAAATCGAAAATTATTTCTATAGAAACAATATTCGTAAATGCCCAGCTTTTCCTGTCATATGCTGTATGGTAGTTGTTCTTTAAAATTCCGCCCGTCCTAATTTTTGGCACTTTATGTTTGTTTTATATATCCGACACATTAAATTTTTTAACCTCTAAACATTCTATATGATTAGTCCGACATTTTATATTATATAGACCAATACCAGGATTTTACTTCTAAAACTTGTGGAAGCCTAATTATTATACCCACCACCATAGGATGGGGGGTATATTAACTTTGTCATTCCGTTTGTAACACATCGAAATATTGCTCTAAGACCCCATAAAGTATATATATTCTGGGTCGTGGTGAAATTCTGAGTCGATCTGAGCATGTCCGTCCGTCCGTCCGTCTGTTGAAATCACGCTAACTTCCGAACGAAACAAGCTATCGACTTGAAACTTGGCACAAGTAGTTGTTATTGATGTAGGTCGGATGGTATTGCAAATGGGCCATATCGGTCCACTTTTACGTATAGCCCCCATATAAACGGACCCCAAAATTTGGCTTGCGAGGCCTCTAAGAGAAGCAAATTTCATCCGATCCGGCTGAAATTTGGTACATGGTGTTAGTATATGGTCTCTAACAACCATGCAAAAATTGGTCCACATCAGTCCATAATTATATATAGCCCCCATATAAACCGATCCCCCGATTTGGCTTGCGAGGCCCCTAAGAGAAGCAAATTTCATCCGATCCGGCTGAAATTTGGTACATGGTGTTAGTATATGGTCTCTAACAACCATGCAAAAATTGGTCCACATCGGTCCATAATTATATATAGCCCTTAAATAAACCGATCCCCCGATTTGGCTTGCGAGGCCTCTAAGAGAAGCAAATTTCATCCGATCCGGCTGAAATTTGGTACGTGATGTTAGTATATGATCTTTAACAACCATGCAAAAATTGGTCCACATCGGTTCATAATTATATATAGCCCCCATATAAACCGATCACCAGATTTGACCTCCGGAACCTCTTGGAAGACCAAAATTCATCTGATTCAGTTGAAATTTGGTACGTGGTGTTAATATATGGCCTCAAACTCCCATGCAAAAATTGGTCGATATCGGTCCATAATTATGTATAGGCCCCATATAAACCGATCCCCAGATTTGACCTCCAGAGCCCCTTGGAAGAGCAAAATTCTTCCCATTCGGTTGAAATTTGGTACGTGATGTTAGTATATGGTATCCAACAACCATGTAGGAATTGGTTCCTATCAGTCCATAATTGTATATAGCTTCCATATAAACCGATCCCCAGATTTGACCTCCGGTGCCTTTTGGAGAAGCAAAATTCATCCGATCTGCTTGAAATTTGGTACGTGGTGGTAGTATATGATATTTAACAACCATGCCAAAAGTGGTCCATATCACTCCATAATCGTACATAGCCCCATATAAACCGATCCCGAGATTTGGTTTTGGAACCTTTTGGAGGAGCAAATTTCATCCGAGTGAGTTGAAATTTGGTACATTGTGCTAGTATATGGTCGTTAACAACCATGCCTAACTAGGTCCATATCGGTCTATAGTTATATATGGCCCTCAGATAAATCAAGCGAAACCCTAACCTCTCTCTCCGAGATGCCGCAAATAAGCTGGGTGTATCGTCTACAACCGTGCATCGAGCCAAAAAACGAGCCGGACTATCGACTTACAAGAAGGTAGTGACTCCAAATCGCGATGATAAACAAAATACGACGGCCAAAGCGCGATCCCGGAGGCTGTACACGACGATGCTGACGAAGTTTGACTGCGTGGTAATGGACGACGAATCCTACGTCAAAGCCGACTACAAGCAGCTTCCGGGACAGGAGTTTTATACGGCAAAAGGAAGGGGAAAGGTAGCAGATATTTTCAAGCACATAAAACTGTCAAAGTTCGCAAAGAAATATCTGGTTTGGCAAGCCATCTGTACCTGTGGCTTGAAAAGCAGCATTTTCATAGCTTCCGACACTGTCAACCAAGAAATTTACGTGAAAGAGTGTTTGAATAAACGTCTGCTGCCTTTCCTGAAGAAACAGGTTGTTCCGTACTGTTTTGGCCGGATTTGGCATTTTGCCATTACGGTAAAAAGACCATGGAGTGGTACGCCGCCAACAACGTGCAGTTGGTTCCCAAGGACAAGAACCCTCCCAACACGCCAGAGCTCCGCCCAATTGAGAAATACTGGGCTATTGTCAAGCGGAACCTAAAGAAGACCAAAAAAACTGCTAAGGACGAGCAGCAGTTCAAGGCAAACTGGCTTTCTGCGGCGAAGAAGGTGGACAAGGTGGCTGTACAAAATCTGATGGCAGGTGTCAAGCGTGAGGCCCGGCAATTCGGATTTGGAAAAGCGAAAGCCTAACTGAATATTTTTCCTGAATTTTATACTAATTGAACTTGAAAAAGAAATTTAATTTGATTTTTTAAATAAACGATTTCACCGATTTACACGCGTTTTCCCTTGACCAAATTTTGACCGTATCAACCTTTAAATTTAAAATTTCTGATAAAACTTATGAAAATTTTAGACTGGGAAAAATTTCTTTAAAAAATCGGAAGTTGGGTTTAAATGTGTTGCTATATCATAAAATTGTCCGGTATGACCTATCTTTGAACTCGACATGCCTGCCAAAAATTCAGAACGTTAGGTTCTACTGTTATATTGCCTTAAAATTGTACCTTTATCATGAGTATATATAGGATCAAAAATCGATATTTTAATATGTTAAAAATGGACAATGCAATTGACCAATTCAGCCCATATTCTAATCAAACCTGATTTTTACATCACCGTGAAATTTCACCCGCATAAATACACTTTGAATAGTCTGAAATCCAGTACTTCGTTTTTCGTTGTTCGATTGGAACTCCTAATGGAATCTAATTTGTCGAAATATTTCTTTAGTTAGAAAGATATGTAGCACATCGAAATATCGATTTTCGACTATATAAAGTATATCTATTCTTGATAAGGGAGAAATTCTAAGACGATATAAGCATGTCCGTCTGTCCGTCCGTCTGTCTGTTGTAATCACGCTACAACCTTCAATAATGGCGCTGTCATCCTGAAATTTGCACAGATTCGTCTTTTGTTTGCAGGCAGGTCAAGTTCGACGATAGCCCATCGGTCCAAGTTTTGATATAGTCTCCATATAAACCGACCTCCCGACTTGGGGTCTTGGGCTTATAAAAACTGTAGTTTTTATCCAATTTGCCTGAAAATTGAAATCTAGAGGTATTTTAGGACTGTCAAAAAGTATACCGAAAATGGTGCCTACCGGTCCATGCTTTGGTATAGCCTCCATATGAACCGATTTCCCGATTTTGCTTCTAGGGCGTCTAGAAAGTGTATTTTCTATCCGATTTGCCTGAAATTGGAAACCTAGAGGTATTCTAGGACCATAAAGAGGTGTGCCGAAAATAGGGTGTGACGGTCCATGTTTTGATATAGCCCCCATATAGACCGATCTCCCGATTTTACTTCTTGGGCTTCTATAATCAGTAATTTTAATCCAATTTACCTGAAATATGAAATCTAGAGGTATTCTAGAACCCTAAAGACGTGTGCCGAAAATGGTGAGTACCGGTCCATGTTTTATATATGTAGCCACCATATAGACCGATTTCCCGATTTTATTTCTTGGTCTTCTTGGA
Source organism: Haematobia irritans (assembly GCF_050003625.1). NCBI lineage: Eukaryota > Metazoa > Arthropoda > Insecta > Diptera > Muscidae > Haematobia > Haematobia irritans. The sequence goes on from NC_134401.1 coordinate 114,411,873, forward strand.
ATCCGTAATTTTTACCCAATTTGCCTCAAATCGGAAATCTAGAGGTATTCTACGACCTTAAAGAGGTGTTCCGAAAAATGGTGAGTATCTGTCTATGTTTTGATATAGCCCCCATATAGACCGATCTCCCGATTTTACTTCTTGGGCTTCTAGAAGACGTAGTTTTTATTCAATTTGCCTGAAATTTGAAATCTAGAAGTATTCAAGGAAAATAAAGAGATGTGCCGAAAATGATGATTATCGGACCATGTTTCGGTATAGCCCCTATATAGACCGATCTCCAGATTTAATTCTTGGACTTCTAGAATTCGTAATTTTTATCCAATTTGCCTGAAACTGGAAATCTAGAGGTATTCTAGGAAAATAAAGTGATGTGCCGAAAATGGTGATTATCGGACCATGTTTCGGTATAGCCTCTACATAGACCGATCTCCAAATTTAATTCTTGACTTCTAGAATTCGTAGTTTTTATCCAATGTGCCTGAAACTGGAAATCTACAGTTATTCTAGGACCATAAAAAGGTGTGCCGAATGTATTGAGTATCGGTAAAGTTTTTGATATAGCCCCCTTATAAACCGGCCCTCCGATTTGGGGTCTAGATTCTAGAACTACAATTAAATGTCAAAATTTTCCCATCTAATTAAGCTATCAGACCTAAGGTTGTTTTCTGCAAATAAAAAGACTTTTTTATTGCATTGTTCCCAACGTTTCGATATGTGTTTAATACTGTGTGTATCCTTCCATGTTTTGGTATAGCCCCCATTACACCCAACTCCCGATTTTGCTTCTAAGGCTTCTAGAATCCGTAGTTTTTATCCGATTTGCCACAAATTGAAAATATACTGGCATTTTAGACCCATAACAAAGTGTATATGATTTAGTTTTATCGGTCCATTTGGTAAGGCCTCCATATAGACCGATTTCACTTATTGAGGGTATAGAAGGCGCACTGATCATGAAAATTGCTTGGAACTGAATTCAAAGTTTCCAGATTTTACTTCTCGTAATCATTTAAATAATTGAGATGAAAATCTATCGATTTTAGATTTTAAATCAAGGCGTTATTTCATCATTTTCTTGCACACTTACAAGAGATGTTTATGATTCCTCTAAAACTCAAACAAAAAATGGTTCTTATAAATTCAGAATCTGATCTAGTCTTCGTAGGTAAAATCTTTACATTTATCTGTGGGAAGCGTATTGGTTGAACTGATCTGCTTGGGAAAATACCTGTCATCAAACCCCCCTGGAATTTTCGAAGGAAACTATTATATTTGATTCATGGTGGTGGGTATTTAAGATTCGGCCCGGCCGAACTTACTACTGTATATACTTGTTCAAATTTTGTTTCGTCGGAGTCGAAGTCGAGCAAAATGTCTACGACTCCAGCTAAATCTTCAGACTCTGACTCCACAGCCCTGCTCTAGACACAGTTAGTCCGTTAACGCTAAATTTAACTTATTTCTAATGCCAAAAAATTATTTGTTTGTATACCAAAAAAAAAAAAAAAACATGAACCCACCATTAAAGAAAATGTACGTTAGGTTAGGTTAGGTTAAAGTGGCAGCCCGATTAAATTTCAGGCTAACTAAAAGTACCTATTACCTATGGGCACTTCTAGTTTTAACCGCTGAACCTTCTCGATTGTTTTCTTCTGTTGAACCAACCAGATTGTTCCAAAAACATTAGCAGACTGCTTAAGTTAACGTTTTCCTGATCCGCCAATAATCTAAAGCTATATGCCCCTAAATTTTGCTTACACCTTACACGAAATGCAGGACACTCACACAAGAGGTGTTTAATTGATTCCTTTTCCTCCCCATGACAGCTCCTAAACTAGTCATTATATTTCGCGCCAATAGGTAGCGACCCCTTATAGCAGACATCAGGAGTGATATCTGACGTCTCGAGAACACTAGCATATCTAGTTTGCAGTTTAAGTTTAAACGGGACTATATTTGCTATCAAGAAGAAACAAATCATTGGCGCCAAATCATGATCATTTTAACCGTACAGTAGTTCAATTTGGGTACAGTAGCTCAAAATCGTACGAAATTTTTTTCTGCTATAGTTCATAATGAACTTATGTGTACGATCGTTGAAATTTATTCTACCGTTAAGTTAAGTTAAGCAAAAAATTTTTGAAATTCTTCTAAAGGCACAACTTTAAAAGCACTTCCAAAAATATCCTCCCAAATATGTTCTTTATTTTAACTACACTGGAAGTTCTTTTAATTCAATTTTTTGTAACTAGCTTTTTTCATATTTTTAATGGGTAATTTTATTCTGGAATTAATAAAATGGAACCATTTATTCAAATTTTGTCGATAAAAATGCCAAATCCATTGCAGAAAAATTGCGAATTTTGAGGTCAAAATTATGAAAATTATTTAATTGACAAAATATCACAAAATTTTATAATTCACATCCAAAACACTGAATTCAAAACACACCCTAAGAAATGATTCATATTCAGTGCAAATGCTGTTGAAATGGTGGACATCCGTTTTATGACAATATCATGTTAAATTCATCACTTCTGCGCCAATTTTGCACCACCTACGGATCCAAAAAGAACATTTTCACAACTTTTTGGCAACACTTTTTTGCTGGGACATACTTCAAAATAGGACTATTTCATTGGGCTGTGCAAAATTTCGAAAACAATAATCAAATTTAACTACAGACAAATAATATTTGTGCACTAAAAATGTTGAATTTACGTTAGTTTAACTGCAGACTTTTTTGTTAGTGTAATAATTTTATTCTGATTTTACGAATTTATTTTTTTTTATTTTAACTCGAACTTAATACCCACACTTAGTGCTTATTTTTGTAGTTTTTTTAATATTTACCATCAATCGTTGTTTACAATGGACTTTGTTTACAATAGCCTAAAAACAAGCTATTTTAAAAACGGATTTCGGACTAGAGAAAATTTAATTGTATTTAAATTGATTAAAAGTTGCGGAGTAAATTCTAAGCTTTACTTAAGAAAACGATATTTAATTTGTAAACTAAATGACACCAAACCATTAACATTTCGTGGCTCTCTCTCACTTACGCTGTAGATTTAATTCACATTGGTTTCAACCAGTGTTGCCAATATTTTTCTGGATCTTGTCCCCAAATTATGATGTTTTCGACCCCAAAAATCCCCAATTTAAATTTAAATTCCTCACAAAAATCCCCAATACATTTTTGACATTTTTATACCCTAAACCACATAGTGGTCAGGGTATAATAAGTTTGATCGGCCAAAAAATGTGCCTACCAGAAATATTGCTTTTAGACCCCATAAAATATATACCGATCGACTCAGAATCATCTCCTGAGTCGATCTAGCGCTTGGTGTCCGTCCGTCCGTCCGTCTGTCCATGTATTTGTTGTTCACAGGATTCCGGTCGCAATTATAAACCGATTTTGATGAAATTTGGTACAGGGAGTTTTTTGGGCACAAGGACGAACGCTATTTGGAAGAAATCGGATCAAATTTAGATATAGCTCCCATATATATGTATCGCCCGATTTCGACAAATGGGGTCACGTTGCGCGTTTTTTCAAACGGATCGTCACCAAATTTGGCAAAAGGTAATCTTTTCCATCGCCCTTCACGTCTGCAAAATTTCATCCAAATCGGTTCAGATTTAGATATAGCTCTCATATATACACAAAAACTTTATTTATCAACCGATCTTACTCAAACTTGGCTAAATATAACCTTCTATAGCACTAACTATATGTGCAAAAAATCATCGAAATCGGTTCAGATTTAGCTATAGCTCCCATATATATGTACCGCCCGATTTTTATAAATTTGGCCATAAAACCCTTATTTATCAACCGATCTTACCCAAATTTGGCTAAATGTAGTCTTCTATAGCACTAACTATATGTGCAAAAAATCATCGAAATCGGTTCAGATGTAGATATAGCTCCCATATATGTATCACCCGATTTTGAAAAATTCGCCCCTAATAACCTTATGTTTGACCATACAGGCATCATTTCTTAACCGATCTTACTCAAATCTTGCACAAGGTAACCTTTTGTGGTATAAATCAAACCCGCAAAATATTATGCAAATTGGTTCAGATTTAGATATAACTTCCATATATATGCATCGCTCCATTTTCCCAAATTTGGCCATAGTACTCTTATTTATTAACCAATATTACTCAAATTTCAAATTTTGATGTACTAGCCGATCGTACTAATACGTACTTGTAGCTCTTACATAACAATATTGCTCGATTTTTACAAATTTGTATTTATTACCCACACTAATTTAACGATTTTCTCTTTTTTAATAATGGGCTCAATATTAGTGGCATACTAACTCCGTAGGCGCAATATCAACACAGCCAGTGTTGCTAGAAGTAGGGGAAATTCCCTATATGTAGGGTTTTTCTAATATATAGGGTCTTGTAGGGACGTAGGGCCACAACGTAGGACATTTTCACTCAACACAATTTGTAATAATTTTTACATTTTGGTGGCTCTAGAGGAGGAAATTAGAAGCCGGCAAGGCTTGATCTTTAACAATGTGTGGTAAACTTTATTCCAGTAGAGAATTTTGTCAACATTTTATTTCTATAGAACATTGTCAAATTGTATTTCTATAGAAATTTTTTTCAAAATATTATTTCTATTAAAAATTTTCTCAAAATTTTATCTCTGTGGATTTTTTTCTCAAAATTTTATTTCTATAGAATTTATTGTCAAAATTTTATTTCTATAGAAAAATTTCTCACAAAAATTTGTTTATAGAAACTTTTTCCAAAATTTTATTTTTATAGAGATTTAACAAAAAGATTACTAATTTGGGTAGAATTCTACCAACTGTGGCAACCGTGGTGATAATACAAATTTATATTCTAAGTTATATACGTTGCATATTCATGTTTTAAGATAATAAAGTACTTAGAACTATTTTTGTTTTGTAACATTTTTTTAATTTAACGAAAAATATAGTAGGGAAAATTGTTTGGGAATGTATGGGAAAGTAGGGAACTTTCTTTGTCCTTATAGAGTAAACCGAACATTTTCCTTGGCAACATTGACTATGAGCTATAGTCAGATTGACACAAAGCACCCATTGACGTGTACCCCTTAATTTTCTTAAATATGCAACTGCGGTTTATCTCCCAGACCTATATGTTACCCCACAAATGCTTATGATTGCTAATTCTGTAATGGTGGTTTAGGGTATGATATAGTCGGCCCGCCCGACTTTATACTTTACTTACTTGTTTTTAAATAATAAAGAAAATTTTAAGAAAAATGTTCAGAAATTGTAGATTTTTTATTGTTTTGTAGAATGGCAGATTTTTTGCTTGAGAAATAAAATTTTGACAAAATTTTTTACATAAAAATAAAATTTTTACAAAATTTTTGTATAGAAATAAAATTTTGACAACATTTTCTATAGAAATACAATTTGACAAAATTTTCTATAGAAATAAAATTTTTACAAAATTTTCTATAGAAATAACAGTTTTACAAAAATTTCTATAGAAATAAAATTTTTCAAAATTTTCTATAGAAATAAAATTTTTACAAAATTTTCTATAGAAATAAACTTTTTACAAAATTTTCTATAGAAATAAATTTTTTAAAAAATTGTTTATAGAAATAAAATTTTGACAACATTTTCTATAGAAATACATTTTTTACAAATTTTCTATAGAAATAAAATTTTGACAAATTTTTCTATAGAAATAAAATTTTGAGAAAATTTTTTATAGAAATAAAATTTTGACAAAATTTTCTATAGAAATAAAATTTTCCTTCGTTTTGTTTTGTTATTGTTCGTTTTTTTTTCTTTAATAATTGTTGTTGTTTTTTTTTATTTCAGCTTAAAACCATGCATTGACTAAACTACAAGTGTAGAGGAGAGGTTAAGCTACACTTGTAGTTTAGTCAATGCATAGTTTTAAGCTGAAATCGAAATAAAATTTTGACAAAATTTTCTATAGAAATAAAATTTTGACAAAATTTTCTATAGAATAAAATTTTGACAAAATTTCCTATAGAATAAAATTTTGACAAAATTTTGTATAGAAATAAAATTTTGACAAAATTTTCTATAGAAATAGAATTTTGACAAAATTTTCTATAGAACTAAAATTTTGACGAAATTTTCTATAGAAATAAAATTTTGGCAAAATTGTCTATAGAAATAAAATTTTGAGAAAATTTTTTATAGAAATAAAATTTTGACAAAATTTTCTATAGCAATAAAATTTTGACAAAATTTTCTATAGCAATAAAATTTTGACAAAATTTTCTATAGAAATACAATTTTGAGAAAATTTTTTATAGAAATAAAATTTTCCTTCGTTTTGTTTTGTTATTGTTCGTTTTTTTCTTTAATCATTGTTGTTGTTTTTTTATTTCAGCTTAAAACCATGCATTGACTAAACTACAAGTGTAGCTTAACCAACAGAGGAGAGGTTAAGCTACACTTGTAGTTTAGTCAATGCATAGTTTTAAGCTGAAATCGAAAAAAAATTTGACAAAATTTTCTATAGAAATAAAAATTTTACAAAATTTTCTATAAAAATAAAATTTTAACAAAATTTTCTATAGAAATAAAATTTTTACAAAATTTTCTATAGAAATAAAATTTTGACAAAATTTTCTACATAGAAATAACATTTAACAACATTTTCTATAGCAATAAAATTTTGACAAAATTTTCTATAGAAATAAAATTTTGACAAAATTTTCTATGGAAATAAAATTTCTATAGAAATAAAATTTTGAGAAAATTGGCAAAATTGTCTATAGAAATAAAATTTTGAAAAAATCTCATATAGAAATAAAATTTTGTTACAGTAAATTAAACCGATTTCTCCAGAAGATACCCAAATTTATGGAAATTCCCCATTAAATCCGCAAATCCCCAACTCAGAAATTTCGTTCCCATTCACGATAAAATGTCCCCAATTTGGGGAAAATTCCCAATACTGGCAACACTGGTACCAACAGATATTACATTGCCATCACTGACACGAACTGAAGACAATTCAGGGGATCTTTCTCTCTCGCTCTCTTACATTTTAAATTAAGTTCATTGAAATATGCACCAACGTCTCTGTGTTTTATTGTCTCCACGGCAAAATAAATATACAAGTGTCGGTGAATGGGACAATGAAGAAAGTGGAAAATGCAAATAGTTTTGATTTTTTTGTATACATAAATATTTATAAAATTGATTGAAACCGAAGTATTTACTGAAATATTAAAATTTTTAAAGAAATTTACAATATCACGGTTAGGTGTTATTCAATAGGCCTTATTAGGAAAACAAAAACACAGTGCAAACTCGTTACATGTCATTTGTTCAAATAATTGTAAACTTTTGTTTTTTACCTATTTCACAGGTTTTGATTATTTATATATTAATTTTATCTTCTCCATCTTACCTATTAATCTTTTCATTTCCACAATCTCTTTTTTGCCCCAGAAAAAGGCGGCCATTTCATCTGGATTGAAACTAGCATTTTCACGTTCAATGGCCAAGTCAGGATTGACAGTTTTGGGTATTTCAATTTTGTTCATTGTGTCAAAGATTATTTATTTACAATTCGTTGTTATCTTTAACATGCAATAAAATATATCGCCTTTTAATACACACACGACGCACTTCAATGCCGACACGCAGACGACCAATCGATATGGCCGCAATCGTTTCAAAATGTTTACTAACAGGTTTATTAAGAAATTTTCTACGAGACCTATTTATTTAAGAGTACGCAAAAAGCTTTCTCCCAAAAAGCTCAAACACTTACTGGCAACAGCTGATAATAAAACAATGTCAACAATATGAAGATAGCGATATATTGATGGTATATTTTGTATATAAGCGATGTACGTTTTGTGGTCAGTTTATTTCAAAATGGAATTATTACAGCTGATATATACGAATCAGCTGATTGATTAAAAAGACATCCAAATATCATGTAAACAACAAATGAATACATCCCTGATTTTATAAGAGTCAAAATACAAGGATGAAAGTAATAGATCGGTACACTAAAAAAACGTGAACAATATATTTCACTAAAGCCGATTTAATTCATGGAATTATTACGTTTTAAGAAAGTTTCCATGGCTTTAATAATTTTTTGCGTACGTTAGTTAAATTAAACCAGAAAAAAATTATACACAAATGAAGCATAAGATTAAACAAAACAGTTCAGAGTTTCTTCAAATTTGTAAATTTTACCAATAATGTGTCAATCGTGAACTACGTATGGCACTAAAGACATATTTGCCATTTTGAACACCAATTTTTTTCCTTTAAGGTGGGTATTAAGTTCGAGTTTAGCCGCTAAAATAGTCATTTTTTCACGATTACTTTTCTTTAATAATCCGTTTTAAAGAATACAAACTTTGTGAAAATTTGTTTTGGGATATTCCCCATCAAGTTATAATGAAATCTGCAACAAATATGTATAATTTTATGACTTTTTATACCCTGCGCCACACTGTGGCACCATATGTTTGTAACACCCAGAAGGAGACGAGATAGACACATGGCGTCTTTGGCAATAATGCTCAAGGTGGGTCCCTGAGTCGATATAACCATGTCCGTCTGTCCGTCCGTCTGTCTGTGAACACATTTTTGTGATCAAAGTGTAGGTCGCAGTTTAAGTCCAATCGCCTTCAAATTTGGCACATGTTCCTAATTTAGGTCAGAATAGAACCCTATAGATTTTGGAAGAAATCGGTTCAGATTTAGATATAGCTCCAATACATATCTTTCGCCCGATATGCACTAATATGGACCCAGCAGCCAGAGTTTTATATCGATTTGCTTGAAATGTTTTACAAACATATCACTTAGTCGTATAGTCAAGTGTGTAAAATTTGATTGAAATCGGTTCAGATTTAGATATAGCTCCCATATATATCTTTCGCCCGATATGGAATTATGGCCCCAGAAGCCAGATTTCTGGCCGAATTTGGTTGAAATTTTGCACTAGAGGTACAATTAGCAGTATAGTCAAGTGAGCAAAATATGATTGAAATCGGTTCAGATTTAGATATAGCTCCCATATATATCTTTCGCCCGATATGGACTAATATGGTCCTAAAAGCCAGAGTTTTGGCCCAATTTGGTTGAAATTTTGCACAGGGAGTAGATTTAGCATTGTAGCTATGCGTGCCAAATTTGGTTGAAATCGATTCAGATTTAGATATAGCTCCTATATATCTTTCGCCCGATATGCACTTATATGAACCCAGAAGCCAGAGTTTTACCCCGATTAGCTTGAAATTTTGCACAAGGAGTACAATTGGTAGTATAGTCATGTGTGCCAAATTAGATTGAAATCGGTGCAGATTTAGATATAGCTTCCATATATATTTTTCGCCCGATATGGACTTATATGGCCCCAGAAGCCAGAGTTTTGGCCCAATTTGGTTGAAATTTTATATATGTTTTTCTGATTTCTACAAAAATGGTCACTGCTTAGTCGAAAAGTTGTAAAAATGACTCTAATTTTCCTAAAATTGTGTTCCACCCTAGTGCATTAGCCAACTTAAATTTTGCGTCTATAGATTTTGTAAAAGTCTATCAAATTCTGTCCAGATAGAGTGATATTTAAATGTATGTATTTGGGACAAACCTTTATATATAGCACCCAACACATTTGACGGATGTGATATGGTATCGAAAATTTAGATCTACAAAGTGGTGCAGGGTATAATATAGTCGGCCCGCCCGACTTTAGGCTTTCCTTACTTGTTTTTACTGATTTAGTCTTCACTTTTGTGAAAATTAGCGGCTAAACTCGAACTTAATACTCACCTTTAAGGTGGGTATTAAGTTCGACTTTAGCCGCTAAAATCGCCATTTTTTCACGATTACTTTTCTTAATTAATCCACTTTAAGGAATACAAACTTTGTGAAAATTTGCATTGGGATATTCCCCCATCAAAATATAATAAATTTGCAACAAATATGTATAATTTTATGCATTTTTTTATTGATTTTATTTTCATTTTAGCGATTTTAGCGGCTAAACTCGAACTTAATACACACCTTTAAACTACGAACTTTTCTTTAATAAGTGAAAAATATAATTTTGTCTACAGTTTTCTTGAATTTGTCGAAAAAATATTTACTTATTTTTGTGAAATCAGCGTGATTAAATATTAAATTAATTAAAATTTTCTTTCACTGTTTTTGTTTTTCAGTGTAGATATTTCCATATAAATCATTTACGGGTCTAAAGAACAAAATATACCTTCGATATGATTAAACCATAATATACATAATACAAATGTAAATTAAATTATATAGCACACAATTTACCCAATATCAAGAACAAATTTTTTTAAAACAAAGATATTTTAACTAAAAGAAAGTTCATAATCTTTGAAATAAAATTTTTCGTTTCCCCATTAAGATTGTATGTGTATGATTTAAGGCAACTTATCCTTAAAGTAAATAAAATAATTTTTGTTTTAAAGAAATTATAGCTAAATTAACGGAGTAACTGAATCTTTGGAATAAAGTTAGGAAACCGTCAACTATAGGCTAAGCATTATTTTAAGGATTTTTCGTATTTGGTTTAAAGTTGAATGAATGCAATTTTGTTTAAATAAATACAAATTTACATAAAAGAAATTTTGTATTTTGTCCTTTAAATTTTCTGAATTAAGTTAAGACTCGAATTTTTGACATTTTCACCCCTCTTGTATTTATACCCTAAACCACTAACTAATACGAAAGATTGTGCAACTCAAATTTTAGGACACACAATCTATCCAATATTAAGGACAAATTTCTTTGAAATAATGAAATTTTAATTTAGAAAAAAAAATGCATAATCTTTGATTAAAAAGTTTCTTCTTTAAATGTAGGACACGAATCTTAGAATTAAAAACTGTTCAAATATTTATTAAGACTTATTTTGAAGATTTTGCTTCAAATCTGTAAAGAATCATCGAAATTGTTTCAAATTTAGATATAGCTCCCATTTATATGTATCGCCCGATTTTACAAAATCTCGCCATAATAGCCTTATTTATTAACCGATCCCTCTCAAATTTAGCACAAATTAACCTTCTGTGTTACCGACCGAACCTGCACAATTTCATTGAAATTTTACTCAAATGTAGCACAAGGTTATCTTTTATAATACCAACCAAATCTGCAAAATTTCATCGAAATCGTTTCAGATTTAGATATGCTCCCCTATATATGCATCGCCGGATTTTCCTAAATTTGGCCTCAATTGGTAGAATTTTACCAATAATGGTAATTTTTTACTGTATGATAGATTGGTATAATTTTTGATGTTTTGGTAGATTTTGTAAAATATTCCACTCCAACAAAGAGGTACTTCACAAACTTTTATAGAAATAATTTTCTACAGAAATTGACAAAATTTTCTATAGAAATAAAATGTTGACAAAAATTTATATAGAAATAAAATTTTGACAAAAATTTATATAGAAATAAAATTTTGACAAAATTCTCTATAGAAATAAAATGTTGACAAAATTTTCTATAGAAATAAAATTTTGAAAAAAATTTCTATACAAATAAAATTTTGACAAAATTTTCTATAGAAATGAAATTTTGACAAAATTTCTATACAAATAAAATTTTGAAAAAATTTTCTATAGAAATAAAATTTTTAAAAAATTTTCTATAGAAATAAAATTTTGAAAAAGTCTTCTATAGAAATAAAATTTTGACAAATTTTTCTATAGAAATAAAATTTTGACAAAATTTTCTATAGAAATAAAATTTTGACAAAATTCTCTATAGAAATGAAAATTTGACAAAATTTTCAATAGAAATGAAATTTTGACAAAATTTTCAATAGAAATGAAATTTTGACAAAATTTTCTATAGAAATGAAATTTTGACAAAATTTTCAATACAAATAAAATTTTGACAAAATCCTCTATAGAAATAAAATTTTGGCAAAATTTTCTATAGAAATAAAATTTTGACAAAATTTTCTATAGAAATAAAATTTTGACAAAATTTTCTATAGAAATAAAATTTTGACAAAATTTTCTATAGAAATAAAATTTTGACAAAATTTTCTATAGAAATAAAATTTTGACAAAATTTTCTATAGAAATAAAATTTTGGCAAAATTTTCTATAGAAATAAAATTTTTACAAAATTTTCTATAGAAATAAAATTTTGACAAATTTTTCTATAGAAATAAAATTTTGACAAAATTTTCTATAGAAATAAAATTTTGACAAAATTCTCTATAGAAATGAAATTTTGGCAAAATTTTCTATAGAAATGAAATTTTGACAAAATTTTCTATAGAAATAAAATGTTGACAAAATTTTCAATACAAATAAAATTTTGACAAAATTCTCTATAGAAATGAAATTTTGACAAAATTTTCTATAGAAATAAAATTTTGACACAATGTTCTATAGAAATAAAATTTTGACAAAATTTTCTGTAGAAATAAAATTTTGACAAAAATTTCAATAGAAATCAAATTTTGACACAAAATACAAATCAATTTTGACAAAATTTTCTATAGAAATAAAATTTTTACAAAATTTTCTATAGAAATAAAATTTTGTCTATTGAAATAAAATTTTGACAAAATATTCTATAGAAATAAAATTTTGACAAAATTTTCTATAGAAATACAATTTTGACAAAAAATTTCAATAGAAATAAAATGTTGACAAAATTTTCTATAGAAATAAAATTTTGACAAATGTTCTATAAAAATAAAAGTTTGTTTTGTTTGGTAGAATATTCTTCAAATTTTGGTAGATAATTTTGGATCGATTTTGAATGTCACCCGATTTTCCCAAATTTGGCCATAATATTCTAAATTAAAAAAAATCAGTAGGGGTGGTTTAGGATATTATATAGTCGGCCCCGCCCGACTTTCTGCTTTACTCACTTCTTTTTTAGGTAAACATAATACTTAATGACTACCTGTATGAATTAGTACAGGAAGTGTAAACCATCATATGTGAGATCATATAAAGGACAGATTTGTGACGAATAAAAGTCCAAAAAATCCACAGGTACCTTACCACCCTGTATTACTGGGGGTATGGCACAAATGCTATTGGTAGGCAGTTTACCCCAACTACTTACCCATGTTTTGCTGAGTAGTGTAGATATGTATGCCAATTCTCCCCCTTATTCTAAATTGAAGATCTTTATTTTAAATAAACCGCATATTTAGCCCGAATCCATACCAACATTTAAGTTGAAAATCTTTGTATCTCTAAATTCCAGAGAAGGAATATAATCACCTCAAACATGTTTCAAGAGCACCATGTTACCTTTTCACGGTGATTGTGTAACATTTTTGTCGTAAAAATATTCTTTTCTCGCCAAACATCACATGCTTTCCGCAATCAGACACATTATAATTTCCGAGAAAATAATATGGTTGCAACAAACATGTTACATGTTTCCCGCGAAAAATAACATTATGCTCTTGAAATATGGTTGGGGTAACCATATGCCTACTCTGCGTGTTTGTAGTTATCAATAACAAGTCAAATAATTTATTTTATTTCTTTTTACAATTTAGCATTTGCAGCATTTTCTTTCATAAAAGGCTTCAAATATTTCTCAAAGAAATCCGGTATAGGTTTACGATTTAAGGGATGTTTCAAAGCAGCCTGAAATAGACGTTCATAGACATTGCCATCGTAACAACCCAATGCTGAACTCAAGACTTTATCCTCGAAATCAAACGCATCGGTAATGGCCACAGCATCAGGTCTTAGTTTTTTGAGAACTTCTTCCAAACGCATTTGTAAATTGCAAATTTCATCTTCCGAAATGTGAACAAACTAAAAGGGATCAAAAATTCGAATTCTCTTATTTCTCCATATTAAATCAAATACCATTGCTTACCCTTAAAATATCACCCAAATGCCTGAAAAATATTTGTATCAAATATAATTCCAAGAGATTTTCCAAAACTCTTTGGAATTGTGGTGAACGTTGATGTTTATTGGTGCCATTGATGACTTGCTCATAAAAGTTTGATGCTACGTAGGCACGTCCATGTAATTCCGCTGCTTTTGTCAATTCCAATCCAGTATTACTAACGGCGGCAGATTGACTAAGTCCTGATTTCAGGCGTGCATTGAAACTAGCATAGGCTACGCGAATAGAGCTGTAGGTTATTGAAAAGAATTACAGTTTCAGGAGATTATGACATTAACCGTTTGGTAAAAAATTATTTTGGTACTTCCTACCAAATAAGGGGGTATGTAATTAGCTTTACCGTTGAGAATTTCAAAAAAGTAGCACCAAAAGTGTTACTGGCAACAAAAGGTGACACAACATTTTATAAAGAAAAAAAAAAATGCGAATTAAATTAATTTGATGAATTAAGTTTGATTATATTTTAAGGCACCATAATTTAAATGAGATCCGCGATCAATATTTACCAAAAAATTATAACACTAAAAAAGGACTAAAAAGTGACACACCATTTAAAATTTAAAAAGTATGGAATTTAGTGGCGCTATAAAAAAGTGCCACAAAAGTGTCAACGCTTGAAATAAGTGGTACAACGGTAACACAAATTGGGTGCTAATAATATAAAATATACTCGTAAGGTTGGCTGATAAGTCCCCGGTCTGACACATAGATGGCGTCGCTAGTATTAAATTTATATTATTTTTATATAGTACCAACCTTCAATTGATTCGTGTCAAAATTTGACGTCTGTAAGTCAATTAGTTTGTGAGATAGAGCGTCTTTTGTGAAGCATCTTTTGTTATCGTGAAAAAAATGGAAACAAAGGAATTTCGTGTTTTGATAAAATACTGTTTTCTGAAGGGAAAAACTACGGTGGAAGCAAAAACTTGGCTTGATAATGAGTTTCCGGACTCTGCCCCAGGGAAATCAACAATAATTGATTGGTATGCAAAATTCAAGCGTGGTGAAATGAGCACGGAGGACGGTGAACGCAGTGGACGCCCGAAACAGGTGGTTACCGAGGAAAACATCACAAAAATCCACAAAATGATTATGAATGACCATAAAATGAAGTTGATCGAGATAGCAGAGGCCTTAAAGATATCAAAGGAACGTGTTGGTCATATCATTCATCAATATTTGGATATGCGGAAGCTCTGTGCAACATGGGTGCCGCGCGAGCTCACATTTGACCAAAAACAACAACGTGTTGATGATTCTGAGTGGTGTTTTCAGCTGTTAATACACCCGAGTTTTTCCGTCGATATGTGACAATGGATGAAACATGGCTCCATCACTATACTCCTGAGTCCAATCGACAGTCGGCTGAGTGGACAGCGACCGGTGAACCGCCTCCGAAAGCGTGGAAAGACTCAAAAGTCCGCTGGCAAAGTAACGGCCTCTGTTTTTTGGGATGCGCATGGAATAATTTTTATCGATTATCTCGAGAAGGGAAAAACCATAAACAGTGACTATTATATGGCGTTATTGGAGCGTTTAAAGGTCGAAATCGCGGCAAAGCAGCCCCATATGAAGAAGGAAAATGTGTTGCTCCACCAAAACAACGCACCGTGCCACACGTCATTGAGAACGATGGCAAAAATTCATGAATTGGGCTTCGAATTGCTTCCCCACCCACCGTAATCTCCAGATCTGACCCCAGCGACTTTTTCTTGTTCTCCGACCTCAAAAGTATGCTCGCAGGGAAAAAATTTGGCTGCAATGAAGAGGTGATCGCCGAAACTGAGGCCTATTTTGAAGCAAAACCGAAGGAGTACTACCAAAATGGTATCAAAAAATTGGAAGGTCGTTATAATCGTTGTATCGCACTTGAAGGGAACTATGTTGAATAATAAAAACGAATTTTGACAAAACAATGTGATTTTCTTTGTTAGACCGTGGACTTATCAGCCAACCTGTTATATTGAATATTCTTGATCATGGTTAAATTCGATATTGATTTAGAGGTGTCCGTAATCTGTTTCCAATCACCTGCAGAATTAAAACTTCCGCCTATGTTACTGAATCGATATATCGTTAATCCAGAGGAGTGACATGAGCAGTTATCCTAGGTCTCCTTATCCTCACAACACTTCCCCAATTACTTCGTCTTGAATTCTCCTATTCTGTACAGACATGCCTTAAATACCAGATGTCCGATTATGGAAATTATGCCTCCTATCTGTGTTCCTACCTATTTTCCTGTAGTTTTTCTTCTCTGATTCATCTCATAGTCTTTTCATCGCCCTTTCAGTGCCCATTGATCCAACTCTATCTCAACCCCTAACCCGTGAATATCTTCACGTTCTCTGGCACCGTTGTCACTCAAACCACAAAAATTCTACCAAACAAAAAATAACATTGCAAAATTTTATTTCTATAACAAATGTTCATAAAATTTTATTTCTGTAGAAATTTTTTCAAAATTTTATTCCTATAGAAAATTTTGTCAAAATTTTATTTCTGTAGAAAATTTTCTAAAAATTTTATTTCCATAGCAAATTTTGTCTACATTTTATTTCCATAGAAAATTTTGTCTACATTTTATTTCTATAGAAAATTTTGTCAAAATTTTATTTCTATAGAAAATTTTGTCAAAATTTTATTCCTATAGAAAATTTTCACAAAATTTTATTTCTGTAGAAAATTTTCTAAAAATTTTATTTCCATAGAAAATATTGTCAAAAATTATTTCCATAGAAAATTTTGTCAAAATTTTATCTCTATAGAAAATTTTGTCAAAATTTTATCTCTATAGAAAATTTTGTCAAAATTTTATCTCTATAGAAAATTTTGTCAAAATTTTATTTCTATAGATAATTTTGTCAATATTTTATTTCTAAAGAAATTTTTTTCAAAATTTTCGTTCTATAGAAACTTTTGTAAAAATTTTATTTCTATGGAAAATTTTGTCAAAATTTGATTGCTATAAAAAAATTGTGTCAAAATTTTATTTCTATAGAAAATTGTGTCAAAACTGTATTTCTAAAGAAAATTTTGAAAAATTTTTATTTCTATGGAAACTTTTGTCAAAATTTTATTTCTATAGAAAATTTTGTTAAAATTTTATTTCCTTAGATAATTTTGTCAACATTTTAATCGTATAGAAAATTTTGTCAAAATTTTATTTCTATAGAAAATTTTGTCAAAATGTTATTTCCTTAGAAAATTATGTCAAAATTTTATTTCTATAGAAAATTTTGCCAACATTTTATTTCTATAGAAAATTTTGCAAAAATTTTATTTCTAAAGAATTTTTTTTCAAAATTTTATTTGTAAAGAAAATTTTGCAAATTTTTTTTTTTCTATAGAAAACATTACCAAAAATTTAATTTCTTTAGAAAATGTTGCCAAATTTTTATTTCTATAGAAAATTATGCCAAAATTGTATTACTATCCAAAATTTTGCCAAAATTTTATTTCTTTAGAAAAATATGCCAAAATTTTATTTCTATAGAAACTTTTGCCAAAATTTTATTTCTATAGAAAATTTGTGAAGAGGAATATTTTGAAAAATTTACCAAAACATCAAGATTTCTACCAATCTACCAAAGAGTAAAACATCTACCATTTTTGGTAGAATTCTACCAACTGTGGCAACCGCTCCCAATTCTGTCTGCAGAATTGTGTTGTGGTCCGACACTTTGAGTCGAGCCTGGGTGCCTTCATCTATCATATACCCTCCCAGTCCAGCTTCTCGACCATTTATAATCTAACGGAGCAATAATTGTTACCCTATCGTATCATTTGTGGAGAGATAAACTCCGTGGATCGGTTTTGATGAGTCCGGAATTCACAATTTGTGGTCGTAAACTTCTTGGGTATACTATCCTTTAGATTGCTCGTACATTTGCATATCCTTTGGTGATCTTCATATATCGTGTTTCCATCCATTTTCTCTACATCTTCAATATTATTGCCTAACTTAAGACCCATATAGGTGTGCAATACAAGGAACAAATCCTTAGGACTCATTGAAAAATTCTTATCTTGAATTTCCTCTTGATCAATGTCGGCCAAACTATGATGGTATGATATGTTATGATTGAGCAAATTTACGGTTTCCTATATTTACGTCCCATTTTGAGCCAAATGCTCTACTGTATATTGCTCAAGGTTAGGTTAGGTGGCAGCCCTATATATCAGGCTCACTTAGACTATTCACTCCATTGTGATACCACATTGGTGAACTTCTCTCTTATCACTGAGTGCTGCCCGATTCCATGTTAAGCTCAATGACAAGGGACCTCCTTTTTATAGCCGAGTCCGAACGGCGTTCCACATTGCAGTGAAACCACTTAGAGAAGTTTTGAAACCCTCAGAAATGTCACCAGCATTACTGAGGTGGAATAATCCACCGCTGAAAAACTTTTTGGTGTTCGGTCGTAGCAAGAATCGAACCCACGACCTTGTGTATGCAAGGCGGGCATGCTAACCGGTGCATTGTGGTAGAAATGGCCACTCTAGCTCCGATTAATTCAAATTTCAAAATGTATTCTAACTGAAAAACTGTTTTGTATTCGATTACTGATACATCATCGCTCAGCTGTAATGCTTCAAACACAACATATGTTGCACCAGGTGCAGCCGAAAATCTTTCCGCCTTTTTTAACAACCAACAGCAATTGTTAATTAAATTTGTCGGGGTGACAGAAAAATTGTTTTTAGTTTTTTTTAATTAAAGAAAAAGATGTGTATTAACACAAACAAAAATGTGTTTGTGTCCAGTGTTTGTGTTTTATATTTGTTGTTGTTCAAAGTGCTAGTAAGAATTATAATGTTTACCAATAAATTCACCTGTTGTAGAGCTAAACTTCTGTGATTCGCATGGATTCGATGTAATTTTATTTTTTTTAGTTAATATAGAGTCTTGTAATGTGAAATGTCCAAAATGAGAACCACATTTTTCCAACTTTTTTATAAATTATTTTTTAAGGTAGAATGTCAGTGTCTAAGCAAGTGCTATTTTTGGTTTGGTATGAGGAACATGACGCTTCTAAAAAGTTTTCTGCTGTGAAATCCTATATTTATGACGTCATAGATAAAAGCAAATATAATGATGATCAACTCATTGAAATAACCAACAGATTAAAAAATTTCACCTCAAAAATAAACATGAAATGGAAACAAAGCCACCAGGCTCGGATGATTTTTGAGAGAAATAACAAGGTCTGGTTAGATGGTGAAATTTTATTGGTAGACCCAATCCCAAGTACTGGGCGACCCAAATTAAGTTTTACTGACAGCCAGGAAAAAACAAAAAAGTATCTGAAATCGCAAAAGAAATCCCATGCGATGAGCTCATGTCTGCCGCCAGTACCAGTTTATATAAGGCTGGCAAGAGGAATGGTCGTATCAATGTTGAAATCCGATGAAAATTTGGCAAAAAAAAATTAAATCTGCCATTTTAACCGATAATAATAATGATATCATAAAATAGACAGTAGAGGAAGCTTTAGCATTATATATTGATGGCGGTTATACAAAAAGGGCTTACATGGACTTGCAGAATGGAACTAAAAAGAGAAATGCTAATATATTTCCCACTTACGATGTTTTAGTGGCTGCGAAAAAACTGTGCTATCCTGATGAGCTACAAGTTACTGATCATTCTTTTGAGGTGCCTATACAATGCTTGATTGATCACACAGTGGCCAGAATATTTGCTGCGCATTCCCAAGATTTTAAAAATTCTGAGACTAATAACACTCTTAATATAACTGCTATTTACAAATGGGGTTGTGATGAAAGTAGTGGTCATCCAACTTATCGACAAAAGAATCAGAAACATTAAATATATTAACTTTTTCATGTTTTCCTGAATAAAATAAATAATGTCAAAAACATGAAAATAAGTTGCAACTTTCAAAAAAAAAAAAAAAAAATAATATATTTACATTTTTTTTTACCATTGCAGGTTAATCTATTTTCAACAAAAAAAAATATTACACAAACAAAAACAAAATTTCCCTAAGCGCTATTAATTAAGCGCCGCTAGCTGCGCCTTTTCGACCACAGTGCGGTGGCTCCCTATAATATATTGCCCAAAATCATTGATCCTTTTTGGGCCCGCTTTTTATGTGGCACTTTCAAAAAAAAAAAATTTTAAGAAAGTTAATTTCAGTGTTGCCCCTGATATTTTGTAAAAAGTTGAACACAAAGTGTCATTCTTTTTAAAAAAAAGTGACTCCATATAAAAGACAGACCTAATATTTCCCAATCTAATTTCTAGTTTAATCTATATATATAAAATTCAATCTATGTTTGTTTGTATGTACCGAGTTGGCTCCGAAACGGCTGAACCGATTTACTTGAAACTTTCAGAGATCGTAGGGGGCGTTCATGTGGTGAAAATAGGGTACCTCATTTTTTGACACCTGGTCGCGGAGAGGGACCTCCCCTTTGTCGGACTTTTTGAAAATTGGACCAAAGTTGACCGATTTGGTTGAAATTTTCGTTGAAGATTGGGGTTGGCATCTAGAGAAAGATCCGCTACTTTTTATTTCGATATTTGGTGGCGGAGGGGGGCCTCTCCTTTGTTCGACTTTTTTTAAAGTACAGTGAAAAAACTAAAATTCTCTAAATTATCTGAGATTTACAGAGAACATGTGGTGAGGTTATGGAATTAATATGGGGTACCCGATGATTTCATATGTGGATGGGAAAGGGGACCTCCCACTTGCCCTACTTTTTGAAACTTGGAACAAAATTATGCGATTTGCTTGAAATTTTCATTGAATGTTGGGGTTGGCATGTAGACAAAAATCAGCTACATTATTTTTCGATATTTGGTCGGGGAGGGGGACCACCCCTTTGCCCAATTTTGGTTTTGAAAGTTCAAACAAAACTAAACTCCACCGACTGAAATTTTACAGAAAACATGGGTTACGAAATTTATATCAGGTTCCTGATTATTTAATAAAAATAAAAGGGCATAGGGAGACATCCGCTTCTCTTAAGTACATACAGAGAAACAATTAAACTTTACCGAGTTACTTGAAATTTACAGAGGACTGGGGAGAGATCGTAACCTCCGTCAACCGTAATAGTTGATACCTGATTTTGTGATATTTGGACGGAAGAGAGGCCGCCCCTTTAGGCTTATAATTTGATTGACATTTGGGACGTTTACAAAAGATACGCTTTTCGACATTTGGTCGGGGAGGATGTCCTCCTCTAAAACTACAAAAAAAATTAGTTTTCTTGAAATTTACAAAAGCAGTGGGGGAAGGTTATGAACGAAGAGGCAACCTTCCTTGCCCCATACTTGAAGGAAAGTTTCAAGAATTTTCAGGGAAGGTTAGGGGTGTCGATATTGTATCGGGGAAATTGACGTCCCTTTAAAACAATAGAGCACAATTTTAACATCTCCGATCTACTTGAAATTTACAGGGACGTGGCAGGAGGTGATTAAATTTATACATAATTTTTAAATTAGTATATGATTTTTCGATATCTGGTTGGGGAAGGGGAAAATTGAAATAAACTTTATCGATTTACTTCGATAGAATTTATAGGGACCATTGAGTAGTTGCGAAATTAATATAGGGTACGTGATAGTCCGATATCAGGTCGGAGTGGAGCGAAGGTGGGGAGAGGGTTCCCTTTTGTCCGTTTTTTTTTTCTTTTCTTAAATTGAAAGTAGAGGGTTGTCCGTAAATGGGAACTCGGTACATAATTTTATGATTTTTGCACAGGCTTCTGCCAGACTTCTTTTTAGTCTTCTTTTTAGTAAAGAGAGGGTTCCCTTTTGTCCGTTTTTTTTTTTCTTAAGTTGAAAGTAGAGGGTTGTCCGTAAATGGGAACTCGGTACATAATTTTATGATTTTTGTACAGGCTTCTGCCAGACTTCTTTCTAGTAAAGAACTTAAATTTACATGAAATTGGAAGCCAACGTAGAGGGTGCATCATTTTCCAACATCTTAGCAAATGTTAATGTGGTAAAATTTTTTACTACTTTTGCTTTTTCCGATTTATTGGATGGGAAACAGTAATTCTTTGTATGTTATTATAATATAGTGCTTAATTTTCAGATATGTTGAGGAGAAGGATACCTTTCCTTGACAAACCCCACTTAAAATTCACAAGAAATATAGAAGATTGTCCAACTACTTGAATACAGAACATTATTAAAAAAATTTGGAGGGAAGGGTACACCCTCTCCCGCCGTATTTGTACCTATAAACGAAAAATCAAGTAGTCCGATTTGTTTAAAAGAATTGAAATCTTTTCGAATTTGTTTTCAGCACGAAGGATATAGTTGACTAAGTTAATGCAAAATGTTCCTCCAAATACGCTTCGGAAGGCGCAGCGAAGCGGGCCGGGTTACGCTAGTTAAGCAAATAAAAGTCAAATATTCTTACCCCACACAGGCATATTGTATTGCCTTCACCATACTCTGCCATGAGCCATTCCATTTGAATGTTTCGACGCCTTGAGAACATTCCGAAATATACAACATTGTAGGCATTAATTGCTTTCCCGCCAAAACTTCGGTCCAGGTTTTCATCAGAATTTTTCCCACTTGCAAATAAAGTACGGAATTCTCACCTTCATAGGTACAAGCAGATGTGGCCATTGAAAATATATTTCCCATATTTCCAGCCGTCAAATAACCATGACCACCGCAACCTTGACGTAAGCGTTCAATGCCAACGGAGGCATCATACGAGCATGAAACTTTAAGGATACAGGCAAGAGCATGTAGTTCAGGGAGGCGTGAAAAATCTTGACGATTTATTGCTTCTGATGTTTCTTTGTACAGAGATCGTAAATTATTGGCAGCCAAACGATAGGCTATACTTGTGGCAATTTCAGGAAAGACTTTCATTTGTTGTGTTGTATGTTCCAGAATTTTGGGTTCGCGATCACTAAGAAGAGAAAAAGCACTGATTAGTGGGGTTTAAACTCATAGTTGAAGTGGTTAAAGTAACGTTTAGCGGAAATAAGATTTTTTGTCACCAATCTTGTCACCGTAATAAACAGTGGCTCAAAAAGTGGCACTCTTTTTTGGAAAAAAATAAATCAACAAAGTTTTGACAAAAAAGAAAGAATTTTTCTATAGTAAAAAAATTTTGACAAAATGTTCTACAGTAATAAAATTTTGACAGCATTTTCAAAGAAATAAAATTTTATTGTTGTCTTTTTTGATCTCAGCTTAAAGCCATGCATTGACTAAACTACAAGTGTAGCTTAACCAACAGAGGAAAAGTATGCTTGTCAAATTTATTTGGGCAAAGCCCTATAGACTGCAAGATGGTTGGATGTACAGCTGTTTCGGAATTACCACATTCCTCATCAGCATCCTCTACTTGCAGCAAAACTATCAACCAATTATCAGAATAAATTCGGGTAATTCACTCAACCCAACGTGAACTACACTTGAACCTCCCGAAAAACAATAACAAACAAAACGAATGAAGATAGAGGAAGCACGCTCAAAAACAAACCCAGCCAAATACATTCAAATCGATGATTTGAGTTTGGCAAAGGAAAAGAGATATGCTGGCAAATTTGTTTAGGCAGTAGCCGACTATCAAACCCTTTTTCGGGAGGTTCAAGTGTAGTTCACGTTGGGTTGAGTGAATTACCCGAATTTATTCTGATAATTGGTTGATAGTTTTGCTGCAAGTAGAGGATGCTGATGAGGAATGTGGTAATTCCGAAACAGCTGTACATCCAACCATCTTGCAGTCTATAGGGCTTTGCCCAAATAAATTTGACAAGCATACTTTTCCTCTGTTGGTTAAGCTACACTTGTAGTTTAGTCAATGCATGGCTTTAAGCTGAGATCAAAAAAGACAACAATAACGATTGAAGAGAAGCCAACAATAACAAACAAAACGAAATAAAATTTTGACAAAATTT
The DNA here is from genome assembly GCF_050003625.1 of Haematobia irritans. Classification (NCBI taxonomy): domain Eukaryota; kingdom Metazoa; phylum Arthropoda; class Insecta; order Diptera; family Muscidae; genus Haematobia; species Haematobia irritans. Next base: position 114,435,704 of record NC_134401.1, read on the forward strand.
TCTATAGAAATAAAATTTTGACAAATTTTTCTATAGAAATAAAATTTCGACAAAATTTTCTATAGAAACAAAATTATAAAAAACTTTTATATAGAAATAACATTTTGACAAAATTTTCTAAGAAATAGAATTTTGACAAAATTTTCTACCGAAATAACATTTTGACAAAATCTTCTAAAGAAATAAAATTTTGAAAAAATGTTCTATAGAAATAAAATTTTTACAAAATTTTCTATAGAAATAAAATTTGTACAAAATTTTCTATAGAAATAAAATTAAAAAAAAACATATGGAAATAAAATTTTTGAAAAAATTTTCCTATAGAACAAAATTTTCTATAGAAATAAAATTTTGACATTTCGATAGAAATAAAACTTTGACAAAAATTTCTACAGAAACAAAATTGTCCATAGAAAAAAAATGTTGACAAAACTTTCTATAGAAAAAAAATTATAAAATTTTCTATAGCAATAACATTTTGACAAAATTTTTATAATAAAAAAAAATTGTACAAAATTTTCCATGTAACTAAATTTTCTACAAAATTTTAAATAGGAATACGATTTTGACAAAATTTTCCATAGAAATAAAATGTTCAAAAAATTTTCTATAGAAAAAAAAATTATAATAATTTCTATAGAAATAAAAGTTTGACAAAATTTTCTGTAGAAATAAAATTTTGACAAAATTTTCTATGGATTTAAAATTTTTAACAAAATTTTCCATAGAAATTTAATTTTGACAAAATTTTCTATAGAAATAAAGTTTGTGACAAAATTTTCTATAGGAATAAAATTTTGACAGAATTAAAATAAAATGTTCACAAAATTTTCTATAGATAAAAAAATTATAATAATTTCTATAGAGATAACATTTTGACAAAATTTTCTATAGAGATAAAATTTGGACAAAATTTTCTATGGATTTACAATTTTGACAAAATTTTCAATAGAAATTAAATTTTGACAAAATTTTCTATAGAAATAAAATTTGTGACAAAATTTTCTATAGGAATAAAATTTTGACAAAATTAAAATAAAATGTTCACAAAATTTTCTATAGAAAAAAATTATAATAATTTCTATAGAAATAAAAGTTTGACAAAATTTTCTGTAGAAATAAAAGTTTGCCAAAATTTTCTATAGAGATAAAATTTTGACAAAATTTTCTATAGCAAAAAAATTATAAAATTTTCTATGGCAATAACATTTTGACAAAATTGTCTATGTAGCTAAATTTTCGACAAAATTTTCCATAGTAATACGATTTTGACAAAATTTTCCACAGACATAAAATGTTCACAAAATGTTCTATAGAAAAAAAATTATAATAATTTCTATAGAAATAAAAGTTTGACAAAATTTTCTGTAGAAATAAAATTTTGACAAAATTTTCCATAGAATAATTTCTACCAAAAAAATTGACAAAATTTTTTATAGAAATAAAATTTGTGACAAAATTTTCTATAGGAATAAAATTTTGACAAAATTAAAATAAAATGTTCACAAAATTTTCTATAGAAAAAAAAATTATAATAATTTCTATAGAGATACAATTTTGACAAAATTTTCTATAGAGATAAAATTTTGACAAAATTTTCTGTAGAAATTAAATTTTGACAAAATTTTCTGTAGAAATAAAATTTTGAGAAAATGTTCTATAGAAATAAAATTTTATAGATTTTCTATAGAAATAAAATTTTATAAATTTTGCGTAGAAAAAGAATTTATATAGAAATAAAATTTTGACAAAATTTTCTATAGAAATAAAATTGTGAGAAAATTTTATATAGAAATAAAATTTTGATAAAACTTTCTATAGAAATAAAATTTTGACAAAATTTTATATAGAAATAAAATTTTGACAAAATTTTATACAGAAATAAATTTGTGACAAAATTTTGTAGAAAAATAAAATCTTGAGAAAATTTTGTATAGAAATAAAATTTTAAAAAAATTATCTATGGAAGTAAAATTTTGACAAAATTTTCTAAAGAAATAAAGTTTTGAGAAAATTTTCTGTAGAAAAACAATTTTGACAAAATTTTCTATAGAAATAAAATTATGACAAAATTTTCTATAGAAATAATTTTTTGACAAAATTTTCAATATAAATGAAATTTTCACAAAATTTTCTATAGAAATAAAATTTAGACAAAATTTTCTATAGAAATAAAATTTAGACAAAATTTTCTATAAAAATAAAATTTTGACAAAATTTTCTAGAGAAATAAAATTTTTGACAAAATTGTCTATAAAAATAAAATGTTGATCAATTACCAAAAAAATTGACATGGGCACCACTACCGAACCCTGCAAATTGTTCTTTCTTTGGAACATTTCCGCTAAACTTAACTTTTCTGAACTTACCCCTCCTCAATGGGACTTTGTCTTCTTATAACCGAATAACGAGTGGTAATTGTCGCAACTTGGGCTAACATTTCGGCACACATCCGGGCAACCATGCAACGAACAAATATCATGGGGAAATAGGAAAGTTGAGAGACAGGACTTTTGATAAAGGTACCATCGGGTAACACTTGTTGATTTCGCATCAGCATATGCAAGCGTGGTACACGATAATCTTTCAGGCCCAAAAATCCATTGTTAACTGCATTATAGCCCATTTTCTTACCAATCTCACCCACATGAACACCAGGCAGTGGAATATGGGTATCCTCATCACGTATTTGGACAACAAACATTTGAATTCCTTTCGGCTGATTATCTATATAGAGTTGGGCTACAAATATGCAATAGTTGCATGTTTGACCCACTTTACAGGGGGAAGGGAGTATATTAATAAAATAATATACCATAAAGGAAAACTAAATATACTGAAATCTCTCAGAAGTGGACACTCACGGTCGCCTAACTATGGTTCACTTTTGGCAGGGGTCCACTTATGAGGGGTTAGTTTTAATGTGATTGCTCTACTATCACATTACAATTAACTTCTCACAATTTTCTCCCGAAAGTTCTCTACTTTTGAGAGGTTTCCGCTAATCGGAGTTTCTTAATTTGTACTTACATCCTCCAGGCCACCATTTGTAGGAAGTCAATTTTGGACTATTCAAAATAAATTCCTCTGTTTGACGATCATAATCGGCTCTAGCTTCCAAACCCCTCAAGTATGTCCCATGACCCAATTCCGTTTGGGCAAAGGTACCAATAATTTCGCAATTATCAGCACGTCGTCCAAATTTCTCATATTGTTCTGGGGTACCTTGTTCCTTAAGGGCACGCGTGAACATTAGAATATGTACAGCAAGAGGATTACCACCAGGAGTTAAAGCATTTATGGCATTATCACCCATTCGTTCTCTGGAAAATGAAAAACTCATTCAACATTGAGTTACACGTTAATGAGCCCACGAACTTACGGATATATATCTGTACCACCTGGATTTAAACGATCCTGCAAAGACCGTAATACCTTTACACTTTCAATGCTTCCTTTTATGGCTAAAGAGGCCATGTCTTCATATGACAAGAACTCCTTCATCAAGGGATCATCCAAATGGGCACAAGCTTCCTTTACTGTTTGATTTAAATTAAATAATTCAATTAATAATTTTCATATTTAAATTAAAATTATGTTGGACTAAGCCTAGTTTAATTAACTAGATTTTAATTTCATGAATCAATATAATAATCATTAGTTGAATTTAATAATTATTAATTAAGTTTAATTATTTGTATAAATTTATAAATTTTATATACATTAATTTAATTATTTTTTTTATATTATTTAATGTAATAAAAATGTATTTATTTTATACACACCGAGAGCAAAATGTTATTTTCGGATAGGGAGAAAACATTATTTATGCCGCAAAAATTTTGTTTTCTCGCCAGCAGAAAATGGTTGTCGAAATCAGAAACTACTATGTTATATGTTCACCGTCCAAATATAACAGTTTACTCTAGGAGGTGATCATATTCTTTCTCTGTGTGTACTCTTGTACCGGATAAGGGTAGGAAAATGCTTTATACACCATTACAAGGACGATACCGGCTAAACCCCATCCCTCTTCCTTCGAGGAATGATTTCCACCCGAAACCTTTTTCACATTACTTCGAGGCGGTCCCTTACGTGGTTCGTTACCATCTCCTCTTATTTTAAGTCCCGACTAAAGCTTAAATTTTTCATGTCGTCGCGTCTATGTCGACTTTTTTCTTGCGGAGAAAGTGTTCGGCAACTCGCCTTGAAGCCTCTCAACGTATATCGCTTTGTAGCATCTTGTACATTATATTTCTCGATTTCATCTCCAAGCTCTCTTTGCCGATCTCATCCGATCTGGCTGAAATTTGGTACATGGTGTAAGTATATGGTCTCTAACAACCATGGAAAAATTGGTCCACATCGGTCCATAATTATATATAGCCCCCATATAAACCGATCCCCCGATTTGGCTTGCGGAGCCTCTAAGAGATACAAATTTCATCCGATCCGGTTGAAATTTGGTACATGGTGTTAGTATATGGTCTCTAATGACCATGCAAAAATTGGTCCACATCGGTCCATAATTATATATAGCCCCCATATAAACCGATCCCTTGATTTGGCTTGCGAAGACTCTAAGAAAAGCAAATTTCATCCGATCCGGCTGAAATTTTGTACATGGTGTAAGTATATGGTCTCTAAAGACCATGCAAAAATTGGTCCACATCGGTCAATAATTACATATAGGCCCCATATAAACCGATCCCCAGATTTGACCTCCGGAGCCCCTTTGAAGAACAAAATTCATCCGATTCCGTTGAAATTTGGTACGTGATGTTAGTATATGGTATCCAACAACCATGCAGGAATTGGTTCATATCAGTCCATAATTATATATAGCCCCCATATAAATCGATCCATAGATTTGTCCTCCGGAGCCTCTTGGAGGAGCAAAATTCATCCGATCCGGTTGAAATTTGGAACATGGTGATAGAATGTGGTCTCTAAGAAACACGCAAGAATTGGTCCGTATCGGTCCATAGTTATATATAGCCGATCCCCAATCACACAAAAATTGGTCCATATCGGTTCATAATCATGGTTGCCACTCGAGCCAAAACTAATCTACCAAAATTTTATTTTTATAGAAAACATTGTCAAACTGTTATTTCTATAGAAAATTTTGTCAAAATTTTATTTCTATAGAAAATTTTGTCAAAATTTTATTTCTATAGAAAATTTTGTCAAAATTTTATTTCTATAGAAATTTTTTTCCAAATTTTATTTCTATAGAAAATTTTGTCAAAATTTTATTTCTATAGAAAATTTTGTCAAAATTTTATTTCTATAGAAAATTTTGTCAAAATTTTATTTCCATAGAAAATTTTGTTAAAATTTTATTTCTATAGAAAAATTTTTCCAAATTTTACTTCTATAGAATTTTTTTCCAAATTTTACTTCTATAGAAAATGTTGTCAAAATTTTTTTTTGCCAAAATTTTATTTCTATAGACACTTTAAACTTAATTATATACGTATTTAATCGGCCTTTAATATATACCACGTATGGACTATGTGGTATATATTACGGTGTTAGCAAGTTTTAAGATACCTTGCCATCGGCAATTGTTACCTCAACCCAAGTAATTCGATTGTGGATGACAGTCTTCAGTAGAAGTTTCTACGCAATCCATGGTGGAGGGTACATAAGCTTCGGCCTGGCCGAACTTACGGCCGTATATACTTGTTTTTAAATAATTTGTATTTTACAATTGAATTTTGCACTTAAGGTTTCTGTTTTGCAAAATTAGTCAATTATTTGCTCATCTCCATCACTTACCAATTTTACGTTTCATTTCTAAATTTTCCTTTGATCCATAAAACCAAATGGCCATTTCTTCGGTATTGAAAGTAGCATTTTGGCGTTCCTGGGCAATATCGGGATTAACTCTATTGGGGATTTCAAAAGTTGTCTCCATTCTTTCATGCAACCAAAACACACACGCAAAATTATTAAAAACAGGAATGGTTTAGCTCCCTACACTCCATACTTACTTGATTAAGGCCTTCACAAGAACTGCAAAAACCGTTGATAATTGTGGACTATGCTCATTAGAAAATTTGATTATTACTGTTTGGGCAAAATCAACAGCGATAAGAAAATCCAAATTTAACATCCAAAAGTAGCATGCAATATCAATTGTTGTTTATAATTTGATACAAAGGCTTCAAAAAAATCTTATCAAATAAAAAGAAGCAAAATACCGGAAAATACAAATGGAGAAAAGGAGTACGATGGGTTATGTTAAATTTCTTTGTTTAAAAGCTAAAAAAATGACAAATTTTAGAATCAGATTATATATGTTCGAATTAACATTAATTACAATTTGGAAACAGTTCGAATTTGCTACATTTGGCCAAGCGACGTCTTGGTGATTTTTGTGGCAATGGATTGAGATCAGGAGACTTTGGTGGCCATTGCGAGGTACAAATGAAGCAATGCACCTCTATTTAAGTAATTTTTTTGCTAACGCATGTTGAGTCCTGTTGAAATGTCCATGATCTGCCTTATTTTGACCCCTCGGTCGATAAATACGAGCGGGGAGCTGCCACCTGCCGTTACGGCATTACCATAGGCTGCGCTTGAGTTCTGGTGGCTAATCGAATGTGTAAATTTCCAGCAGGCCTCTTTTGCAAGTAAAGCTGATCATTTTTTTTTTGTTTTTGTTCACAAATTTCTCAATTTCTCTTCTACAACTGCAGCGTGGATTTCGATAAAATTTGGCCTTAATGACGGTGTATGGTAACCTAAACTATCCGATAATGGTAAATTCATAAAGGGTGATACGGTCAAAATTTGGTCAAGGGAAAACGCGTGTAAATCGTTGAAATCGTTTATTTAAAAAATCAAATTAAATTTCTTTTTCAAGTTCAATTAGTATAAAATTCAGGAAATATATTCAGTTAGGCTTTCGCTTTTCCAAATCCGAATTGCCGGGCCTCACGCTTGACACCTGCCATCAGATTTTGTACATCCACCTTGTTCACCTTCTTCGCCGCAGAAAGCCAGTTTGCCTTGAACTGCTGCTCGTCCTTAGCAGTTTTTTTGGTCTTCTTTAGGTTCCGCTTGACAATAGCCCAGTATTTCTCAATTGGGCGGAGCTCTGGCGTGTTGGGAGGGTTCTTGTCCTTGGGAACCACCTGCACGTTGTTGGCGGCGTACCCCTCCATGGCCTTTTTATCGTAATGGCAAGATGCCAAATCCGGCCAAAACAGTACGGAACAACCGTGTTTCTTCAGGAAAGGCAACAGACGTTTATTCAAACACTCTTTCACGTAAATTTCTTGGTTGACAGTCCCGGAAGCTATGAAAATGCTGCTTTTCAAGCCACAGGTACAGATGGTTTGCCAAACCAGATATTTCTTTGCGAACTTCGACAGTTTTATGTGCTTGAAAATATCTGCTACCTTTCCCCTTCCGTATAAAACTCCCTTTCCCTTCCCTTCCCTTTTGCCGTATAAAACTCCTGTCCCGTAAGCTCCTTGTAGTCGGCTTTGACGTAGGTTTCGTCGTCCATTACCACGCAGTCAAACTTCGTCAGCGTTGTCGTGTACAGCCTCCGGGATCGCGCTTTGGCCGTCGTATTTTGTTTATCATCGCGATTTGGTGTCACTACCTTCTTGTAAGTCGATAGTCCGGCTCGTTTTTTGGATCGATGCACGGTTGTAGACGATACACCCAGCTTATTTGCGGCATCTCGGAGAGAGAGGTTAGGGCTTCGCTTGAAACTACCGGCAACTCTCTTTGTCGTCTCAGTGGCTTCCGGTTTTCGATTTCCCCCCGATCCAGACTTCCTGGCTGCCGACAAACGTTCCCAAACACTTTAATTACATTTGTAACGGTTGATTTCGCAACTTCTAGCGATTTTGGCAGCTTTGTGTGCGAGTAGCTCGGATTTTCGCGATGCGCGAGCAAAATTTTGATACGCTGCTCTTCTTGCTTAGACGCCATTTTGACAACTGAAGAGTGAATTCCAAAATCAAAATAGGAGCAACATTCTACACACACACACTTTCAAAATGAGGGGAGTTCAGGTTTTTAAATGCAAAATTGAAAGAAATACGTCTAGTTTATATTGACCAAATTTTTACCGTATCACCCTTTAAGATCGTAATTTCAGAGTAATATTTTCAAAAATTCCTTATTTAATAAAATTTGCAAATTTTCTTTAACATTTCGTCTATTGATTTAAAAATATATACAAAAATTATAATAAATTATAAAACATAACAACAAATAACAAAGGAATTAAGGAATTAAGGATAAAAATATAAAAAAACGACACCCATTTACAATGAAGACTTCATGAAAGGTTTTAAATACTTTTCAAATGAATCCTGAACTGGTTTCTGGTTCATGGGACTCATTTTCGCCGCTTCAAAGATCCGTTCATAAACATTACCATCGTAAGAGCCCAATACTGAATTCAAAACACTATCGGGAAAATCGAAACCATCTGTGATGGCAACAGCCTCTGGACGAATTTTTTGCAATGCCAGTTCTAAGCGTCTTTGTAACGATTTAACATCAGATTCCGTCAGGGGAATGAAACGTAAGATATCACTTAAATGTCTCAAGGTGAGATGAACCAAATACAATTCTAGTAAGCTTTCCAAAACAGCTTTGCTAGATTTGGATAGTTTGGCGGTTTTCGGTCCGGTAATTGCTTTGTAGAATGTTTCCGCTACAAATTGACGACCATGATACTAAAAAGAGAAAAAATATGGTATATAATTTTTTTTGTCGATCCTCTGCGAAATTCTTGTTGATCCTGGTCGAACTTTCGGCCGTATATACTTGTTGTCCCCTCATAAAACTCCTCTACGCCAAAGCTGGTCATATCGAGCAATAGTATATGGGTTATAAAATTTAGATTACTTCCAAACATTTTCGTCATTTGAATACAAAAAAAAAAAAAACAATATTTTCACCCAAAACTAAATTGCTCCCTTGGAATTGAAAACAGTTACCCTGTAGTGCAGCAATCGATTTTGTGATATTCCCCCTGTTTCCAATAATCGGAGTCACAACTGATGGTTAGAACACCTGAAGCATAGGCACAGGAACAGGTAACTTGTAGTCAACAGTGAGAGCCCTCTCGAACCCCGCTACAAGAGAAGATGGGATCTCAGACACATTTGGCGGCGTGACAGTGACTGATTCAAAGAGATGTGCTATATTTTTCAACCGACAGTTTGTCAAGCATTCCAAGAATGATAATGCGAACGAGAACCACTCGTCGATTTCGTGGTCTCCGAGCCAACGACAGACCACAATTTTCCTTAGCCGATGTTACCAATGTCATCAAGAGCGCGAAACCATCTAAGGCGCTGGGCCCCCACGGAATTTCTATGCTAATGCTGAAGCATCTGGGTATACTGGGAGTGAGGACCTGATCAGACTACTCAATTTGTCGTTGGAATCACTCATTATATACGATGTCTGGAAAATAGGTAGGGCGATGAATCGTACAGAACGAGTTCCCTTCTCCTGCCAGTGGCTAAGACACTTGAGGCACTACTTCTCCCCAACTTTTGTGGATAATTTTCCAGCTGCCACCCATCAATCACTCATTATATCCGATGTCTGGAAAATAGGTAAGACGATGAATCGTACAGAACGAGTTCCCTTCTCCCGCCATTGGCTAAGACACTTGAGGCACTACTTCTCCCCAACTTTTGTGGATAATTTTCCAGCTGCCAACCATCAACATGGATTCCGTAAAGTACATAATACGACGACTGCTTTGCATGCCATTTCAGCATAAATTAATAGTGGACTTAGAAAGTCCAAGCCGTGTCATAACACGGTTCTCGTGGTGCTTGACCTATAGAAGGCATTCGTTACGGTCAACCATGCCAGACTCTAGACATAGAAAGAGGTAAGTTGTGGTTAACAGTGAGATCCCCCTCGAATCCCGCTACAAGGAACAATGGGATCTCAGTCACCTTTGGCGGCGTGATTGATCCGAAGAGACGTGCAAGATTTTTCCACCGAGTGCGATATAGCGAAAAAGAGGACCATTTGTCGCATTCGCGGTCTCAGAGCCAAAGATAAACCACAATTTACCAATTTACAAGGCGCTGGGCCCCACGTAATTTCTATGCTAAAGCTGAAGCATCTGGAAATCGTGCGAGTTGAGTACCTTACCAGACTTCTTAATTTGTCGTTGGATTCCGATGTCTGGAAAATGGTTCTGTATGGACTCAAGTTCGCCAAGGTGGGATGATATTTCCGGCATTGCTCAATCTCTCCCTATCCTCTATTCCACCTCCTCGTCGAGATTGTATCTTATGTGGACGATTGTACAATCATGCCACCCGGGCCCATTTTTTATGACATATGCGATCGTTTAAACGTCTACCTTGCTGATCATACCAGTTATTTCACAGCTTGAAATTTGATGATATCCAGCACCAAATCCTCAGCGAGCAGTTGAATGTCATAATCGCAAAATTATAATGGGGAAATAATTCCGACTAAAAATTATCCCGAAGATTCTCGGGGTCACATTCGATAACCTTTTCATATGGTCTGCCAATACCACTGCAATTTGTGAAAAGTTACGCGGAAGAAACGAGGTCCTAAAACTGTTTTTCGGCAGCACTTGAGGAGCGGACAACGAATTGAAACAGGGAGTTCCCCAAGGTGGGTTGATATCTCCGGCACTGTTCAATCTAAACATAGCCTCTATTCCACCTACTCCCGACGGCGTGGATATTGTATAAAATGCGGACGATTGTACAATCATGGCGTGCGGACACATTAGGGCTGTTTTCTTTTTGCACAGGATGCAACATTTGTATGGGCTATCCAGAACATCGTTGCACTGGTGTTCTATCCAGAACATCTCATCAGTGCAAGTCGCGCCGATGTTGCCAGATTGTATTTGGATAAAGTAACGCTTCTTCGATTCACAATAGCAATTTATTGTGACTATTTTATCGAAAAACATGAAATTCAAAGTGATACAGTGTCATAAATAATCGCAGCAGTAAATATTTATTACTAATTGAAGCATTTCATACATTAAAAATGCAAGATTTCACTTGTTTTCTGTGATTGTTTTTAAACAGCTGATGACAGTGTTGCATATTTTTGGAGATGTCCTGGATAAACGAGTACTCTGTTTTCTTTTAGTCCTTAACGGCTTAGCATATCCAGTGCTAAAATAAAACAGCCCTATTGTTGATTACATATGCGATCGTTTAAACGCCTACCTTGCTAATGTTACCAGTTATTTCACAGCTAGAAATTTGAGGATATCCGGACGCAGAAGTACGCAGGCAATTGAATGTCAGAGTCATAAACTACCCCCAAGATTCTCGGGGTCACATTCGACAGCCTTCTCAAGTCGTCTGCCCATGCCACTGTAATTTGGGAAAATCTGCGGGCTAGAAACAAGGTCCTCAAATCCGGCAATCGATTTGAGGACCTTGTTTCTACCTCGCAGATTTTCCCAAATTACAGCACTTGAAGTGCGGACAAAGAACCCTTGTTGACTACATATAACGCAATTGACCGACCAGTGGTAAACTATGCCGCGACAGTGTGAACACCACAAACAAGCGACACGCAGTGGATTAACATAAATACCTGTCATAATGCTGCCCGGATCACCTTTATATGGACCCCAAGATGTTGTCAAAACTGTATCTCATGGATAGCCATCCAAATCACCATCGTGTGGTTAGGAAACCATCGCCGAGGAATATAAGGGCTAACCTTCACCTTCGAGAGCTCGAGATCCTGCAGACAGGTCTGAACAGAATTCATGGTGATACTGTAACTGAAGCAGTGAGAATGTACATACAAGGTTAATCCTGTTCTCGGAGCTCGACCACCGCCCATACCACTGGAGGAAATAGATCTCCCGCGTAAGACCAGGATTGGTTTGGCTCAACTAGGTTAGCTATAGTGGCAGCCCGATATTTCGGGCTCTCTTAGGCTATTCAGTCCATAGTGATAGCACAGTGGTGAACTTCTCTCTTATCACTGAGTGCTGCCCGATTCTATGTTAAGCTCAATGACATGGGATTTCCTTTTTATAGCCGATTCCGAACAGCAAAGCGGTGAAACTACTTAGAGAAGCTTTAAAACATTCAGTACTGTCACCAGCAATACTGAGAGGGTAGAATCCACAGCTAAAAAACTTTTTGGTGTCTGGTCGAAATTGGATTTGAACCAACGAGCATGTTTACCATTGCACCACGGTGGCTCCCAATTAAAATTTGGCAACTGTAGCCGCCTGAATTTCTACCTATTAGTGAGTGATCGATAGCATCGTAGCTGTCATGTGTCCCATTTCTACCCAAAGGCTACATGACATTCGTTACCTCTTCGCTTGCCCAATTAAACCTACCCAACTCACTACCAGGTCACTGTGGACTCATCCCATCCTTAACGCAGAGTTCCTTAATCTAGATATAAGCTGATGTAAGCGTAAACCAAAAAATTGATAAAATCGCATAATAAACTATTACAACATATACAAATCACAAGAAATTATTGTTCTTATAGCGATAAAATTGCGATACTCCCGGACTTCAATCCAATTTCAAATTTGTTTTGGAAAATTTTTTTTTTGGGAGCCACCGTGGTGCAATGGTTAGCATGCCCGCCTTGCATAACAGGTTGGCTGATAAGTCCCCGGTCTAACAAAGAAAAACACATTTTTTTGTCAAAATTCGTTTTTATTATTCAACATAGTTGCCTTCAAGAGCGATACAACGTTTATAACGACCTTCCAATTTTTTGATACCATTTTGGTAGTACTCCTTCCAAATTTTTTCCCTGCGAGCATCCTTTTGAGGTCTGAGAACAAGAAAAAGTCGCTGGGGGCCAGATCTGGAGAATACGGTGGGTGGGGAAGCAATTCGAAGCCCAATTTATGAATTTTTGCCATCGTTCTCAATGACTTGTGGCACGGTGCGTTGTCTTGGTGGAACAACACTTTTCTTCTTTATATGGGGCCGTTTTGCCGCGATTTCGACCCTTAAACGCTCTAATAACGCCATATAATAGTCACTGTTGATGGTTTTTCCCTTCTCAAGATAATCGATAAAAATTATTCCATGCGTATCCCAAAAAACAGAGGCCATTACTTTGCCAGCGGACTTTTGAGTCTTTCCACGCTTCGGAGACGGTTCACCGGTCGCTGTCCACTCAGCCGACTGTCGATTGGACTCACGAGTGTAGTGATGGAGCCATGTTTCATCCATTGTCACATATCGACGGAAAAACTCGGGTGTATTACGAGTTAACAGCTGCAAACACCGCTCAGAATCATCAACACGTTGTTGTTTTTGGTCAAATATGAGCTCGCGCGGCACCCATTTTGCACAGAGCTTCCGCATATCCAAATATTGATGAATGATATGACCAACACGTTCCTTTGATATTTGTAAGGCCTCTGCTATCTCGATCAACTTCGTTTTACGGTCATTCAAAATCATTTTGTGGATTTTTGTGATGTTTTCCTCGGTAATCACCTCTTTCGGGCGTTCACTGCGTTCACCGTCCTCCGAGCTCATTTCACCACGCTTGAATTTTGCATACCAATCAATTATTATTGATTTCCCTGGGGCAGAGTCCGGAAACTCATTATCAAGCCAAGTTTTTGCTTCCACCGTATTTTTTCCCTTCAGAAAACAGTATTGTATCAAAACACGAAATTCCTTTTTTCAATTTTTTTCACAATAACAAAAGTTGCTTCACAAAAGACGCTCTATCGCGCACAAACTAATTAACTTACAGACGTCAAATTTTGACACGAATCATTTGAAGGTTGGTACTATATAAAAATAATATGCATTTAATACTAGCGACGCCATCTATGTGTCAGACCGGGAACTTATCAACCGATTCCTGCTTTGACCGAACACCAAAAAGTTTGTCAGTAATGCTGGTGACATTTCTGAGGGTTTCAAAGCTTCTCTAAGTGGTTTCACTGGATTCGGATTCGGCTATAAAACGGAGGTCCCTTGTCATTGAGCTTAACATGGAATCGGACAGCACTCCGTGATAAGAGAGAAGTTCACCAATGTGGTATCACAGTGGACTGAATAGTCTAAGTGAGCCTGATACATCGGGCTGCCACTTAACCTAACCTAAACTAATTTCAAATTTTCAATCTTATTAATAAAAAATACATTTAAAAATTCATATCTTTAAGAGTTAAGGAAATATCTGCAACGACAATTTTAAGATTTGCGACTCCGAAAATCGAAAGACGTGGGAATCCCCCATTGACTTCTTTGATTAAATCCTATCTTAAACTCAGAGAAATATTTAAGAGTACATTTTAAAGCCTTATGCTCACCTCTGCAGCCTGAATTAATTCTATGCCGGTATTATTAAAAGCTTCTCCTTGCGTTTGACCTGCCATCATTCTTTCCGACAAACTTTCGTAAGCTATACGAGTTTTACTGGAAGTAAAAGAAAAACCAAAAATGTTATGTCACTTCTCACTGAAATTTCCTCTCTCGAAAGAGCATGAATATACTTACTGAGCTGCTGTATACTCGAAAGCCTTTAGAATACATTCCCAGGAATTATCCCATTTTGGGAATGAATTCAATTTTAAACCTTGCCTCAAATATTCCACACTTGGTAACATTTCCTTGCCCTCAACCAAGTACGACCAAGATTTCATAAGAAAACGACCAATTTGCAGGAACAATACAGTATTTTCGCCTTCATAGGTGTAGGCGGCAACAGCATTACCATAAATATTACCAATATTGGCAGCAGCCATGAAACCATGGCCACCGCAAGATAAACGTAAACGTTCAATTCCGGCACAACCATCAGTTGTGCAAAGAGCCTTCAAGGCACACGAAAGAGCATGAATTTCAGGCATACGGGAATATTTGCCATTATTGATATCCTCAATAGTCTGGTGGTATAATTCCCACATGTGATCGGCGGAAAGTTGATAGGCTAGACCGGTAGCAATTTCGGGGAAAAGCTTCAGTTGTTGAGTAACATGATCGATGATTTGGGGCTCGGGACCACTGTAAACAAAAAGCTCTTCAGTTTATATTCCAACACATTTCGATAGGGTTTCCCAAACAACTTACTCAGGATTAATGGGACTTTGTCTTCTCACCGCTGAATAGCGTGTTGCTATTGTGGCGGCTTCCAATAGATAGATAGCATCCAAGTTAACTATTAAACACCTGGTATAGACCATAGTCATATAGGCTAATTTCGAATCAGGACTTTGTATGAAGCTTCCATCTGGCATAACTTTGGCATATTTCATCAGCATATTCTCACGAGGTATGCGGACATTTTTTAAACCCAGGAAACCTTGATTGACAGCAGGCATACCAACTTTCTTGCCAATTTCACCAATATCAATACCCGGCATAGGCATATGGGTTTCCAGATCACGCACTTGAACTATAAACATTTGTATTCCCTTGTGTTTGCCATCAATGTAGAGTTGGGCCACAACCATGGCATGATTTGCTGTATGACCCACTAAAACAATGGAAAACGCGAATAATTTTAATTTTGAAAAATATCCTTCTCCTCCTGAACTTACATCCTCCTGGCCACCATTTATAGGCCTGTAAACATGGTGTATTCAATACAAACTCTTGAGTCTTAGGATCATAGTCAGCTCTTGTCTGGATACCTCTTACATTCGTACCATGACTTAATTCCGTTTGAGCATAGGTCCCAATGATATTACAATTTTCCGCTGCTTTACCCCATTTTTCAACTTGTTCTGGAGTCCCCTGACCCATGATCACATCCACAAACATGGTTATATGTGTTGCCACGGGACTATTAGCAGGAAATACACCGTGACTAGTGGCATCGTAGAAACCTCTCCTGGAATGTATTATACCAAGAAATCTTAATCAAGAATTCATATATACATATATAGAGAAAATATCACCACTATATCTTTTCAATTAAAATTTTAATTCAATTTGAAATATTCAATAGATTCATATAGTAATCGAACTAAAATTCAAAAATAACATTAATAAAAATAAATTCCAATAGAAAAATATTTGAATCAATTAATTTTTTAATTGGTATCAGTGATTCATATTCTCAATTTTGTGATTGAAGCAATTTTCAATTAAAAATTAATTGCTTTAATTAATTTCGTGACGAAAACAAAAATAAATATTTTTTTTTTTTGCACAGCAAAAGTATCACATTTTTTGTTACATAATTATTATTATTTGTAATTATAATAAAGATTTTAATAAATAAATAAATAACTTTTTTAATTGAAATTGAAAAACTAATTGATTAACTCAAAACACTTATACACATAATTTTCTTTATGGGATCAATTATTTTTCTATTGGTGTCGGTGATTGATTGATTATCAACCTCGTGATTTAATAATTTTAACAAAAATTTCAATTTTTTTTTATTTTATTTAACAAAAATTTCTATAGAAATAAAATTTTGACAAAATTTTCTATAGAACTAAAATTTTGACAAAATTTTCTATAGAAATAAAATGGTGACAAAATTTTCTATAGAAATAAAATTTTGGTAGATTATTTTTGGCTCGAGTGGCAACCATGATTGTGAACCCAATAAAATTTTAACAAAATTTTCTATAGAAATAAAATTTTGAAAAAATTTTCTATAGAAAAAAAAATTTGAAAAAATATTCTATAGAAATACAATTTTGGTAGATTATTTTTGGCTCGAGTGGCAACCATGATTATGAACCGATATGGACCGATTTTTGTGTGATTGGAGATCGGCTATATATAACTATAGACCGATATGGACCAATTTTGGTATGGTTGTTAGCGGCCATATACTAACACCATGTACCAAATTTCAACCGGATCGGATGAAATTTGCTTCTCTTTGAGGCTTCGCAATTCAAATCTGTGGATCGGTTTATATGAAGGCTATATATAATTATTAACCGATGTGGACTAATTTTTGCATGGTTGTTAGAAACCATATACCAACACCATGTACCAAATTGCAGCAAGATCGGATGAAATTTGCTTCTCTTTGAGGGGGATCGGTTTATATGGGAGCAATATATAATTATGGACCGATGTGGACCAATTTTTGCATGGTTGTTAGAGACCATATACCAACACCATGTACCAAATTTCAGCCGGATCGGATGAAATATGCTTCTGTTAGAGGCTCCACAAGCCGAATCTGGGGATCGGTTTATATGGGGGCTATATATAATTATGGACCGATGTGGGCCAATTTTTGCATGGTTGTTAGAGACCACATACCAACACCATGTTCCAAATTTCTGCCGGATCCGGTGAAATATGCTTCTGTAAGAGGCCCCGCAAGCCAAATTTGGAGGCCCATTTGCAATACTATCCGACCTACATCAATAACAACTACTTGTGCCAAGTTTCAAGTCGATAGCTTGTTTCGTTCGGAAGTTAGCGTGATTTCAACAGACGGACGGACGGACATGCTCGGATCGACTCAGAATTTCACCACGACCCAGAATATATATACTTTATGGGGTCTTAGAGCAATGTTTCGATGTGTTACAAACGGAATGGTGGAGGGTATAAAAAAAAACAAAATATTTCCAATTACAAATATAATTAAAATTCCTTTAAATTGTCCAAAAATATTTTGCGAAATCAGTGTGACATTTGCGTTTTTAATACAGTTTGGTTATAACTTTCTAAAATTAATCAAAATTTTCCTTTCTGGTAGGTTTGTTTTTTTTTTGAGTGTAGGAACGTAAACATTGTCCATTGAAAAATTAATTAATACAATAAATCAAATAATCAAATTAAAAAATAAATTAATTTAAAAAATAATTGAAAATTTCCAAGTTTTCAATTTAAATATTAATTATGCTTATTAATATTTGAATTAAATAAAAAAAAATTGGTTAATTTTTTTGAAATTAGAAAATTAATTAAAAATATCGAAAAAATCTATTAATTGTTTAAGCTAATTAATTTTGTAATTGATATTATCATTTTGGTGATTGAATTTTCTATTAAAACATTAATTGGATCTATTAATTTCATAATAGAATCTTAATTTTTTTCTGTGTATTAATTGTTTTTTTTTTTTTTTTAATTAGATCAATTTATTGTTTAATTAGTGCCGGCGATTAATACTATCACATAATTTATTGAAGCAATTTGAATTAAAATTTAATTGGATGAATTAATATAGCATTTTTTTATGTGTTCTTTGCTTTCACAACAAACTTACGGCCAAATATCATTTCCTCCTGGATTTTTCTCTTGTTGTAGTTTACGTAATTTTTTACCAGCTCTGGTAACTTGTTCGATTGCCCGATTATAGACACCTTCATGGTCCATATATTCATGTTTGAGACCATAAAATTTCTCATTATCGCCGAATAGAACTTGTTCTGAAAATAGAATAGAGAAAAGTAATTAGAATTGATGATCGTATACACCCAGAAAAAAGTAAAACCTTTCAGGCACTTAAACCAACTTAATCTTTATTTTAGTTCAAGAAATTATTTTTTGAGAAAATGAAAAGTATCTTCTTTACTTTTTGAAATGTTTGAAACATAAAACGCGTGTAAATCGGTGAAATCGTTTATTTAAAAAATCAAATTAAATTTATTTTTCAAGTTCAATTAGTATAAAATTCAGGAAAAATATTCAGTTAGGCTTTCGCTTTTCCAAATCCGAATTTCCGGGTCTCACTCTTGACACCTGCCATCAGATTTTGTACAGCCACATTGTCCACCTTCTTCGCCGCAGAAAGCCAGTTTGCCTTGAACTGCTGCTCGTCCTTAGCAGTTTTTTTTTTGGTCTTCTTTAGGTTCTGCTTGACAATAGCCCAGTATTTCTCAATTGGGCGGAGCTCTGGCGTGTTGGGAGGGTTCTTGTCCTTGGGAACCACCTGCACGTTGTTGGCGGCGTACCACTCCATGGCCTTTTTACCGTAATGGCAAGATGCCAAATCCGTCCAAAACAGTACGGAACAACCGTGTTTCTTCAGGAAAGGCAGCAGACGTTTATTCAAACACTCTTTCACGTAAATTTCTTGGTTGACAGTCCCGGAAGCTATGAAAATGCTGCTTTTCAAGCCACAGGTACAGATGGCTTGCCCAACCAGATATTTCTTTGCGAACTTTAACAGTTTTATGTGCTTGAAAATATCTGTTACCTTTCCCCTTCATTTTGCCGTATAAAACTCCTGTCCCGGAAGCTGCTTGTAGTCGGCTTTGACGTAGGTTTCGTCGTCCATTACCACGCAGTCAAACTTCGTCAGCATCGTCGTGTACAGCCTCCGGGATCGCGCTTTGGCCGTCGTATTTTGTTTATCATCGCGATTTGGAGTCACTACCTTCTTGTAAGTCGATAGTCCGGCTTGTTTTTTGGCTCGATGCACGGTTGCAGACGATACACCCAGCTTATTTGCGGCATCTCGGAGTGAGAGGTTAGGGTTTCGCTGGAAACTACCGGCAACTCTCTTTGTCGTCTCAGCGGCTTCCGGTTTTCGATTTCCCCCCGATCCAGACTTCCTGGCTGTCGACAAACGTTCCCCAAACACTTTAATTACATTTGTATCGGTTGATTTGGCTTCCGGTTTTCGATTTCCCCCCGATCCAGACTTCCTGGCTGTCGACAAACGTTCCCCAAACACTTTAATTACATTTGTATCGGTTGATTTGGCAACTTTTTGCGATTTTGGCAGCTTTGCGTGCGAGTAGCTCGGATTTTCGCGATGCGCGAAATTTTGATACGCTGTTCTTCTTGCTTGGACAGCATTTTGACAACTGAAGAGTGAATTCCAAAATCAAAATAGGAGCAACATTCTACACACACACACCTTTAAAATGAGGGGTGTTCAGGTTTTTTAAATGCAAAATTGAAAGAAATACGTCAAGTTTATATTGACCAAATTTTGACCGTATCACCCTTTACTTGGAATAAAGAAAAATTCGTTGGGCTGGGCAAACTTTTTACAAAAGTGTAAAAATAAACTAAAATAGAAGTGGGAGCCACCGCGGTGCAATGGTTAGCATGCCCGCCTTGCATACACAAGGTCGTGGCTTCGATTCATGCTTCGACCGAACACCAAAAAGGTTTTTATACCCTAATTTGCTTAAAATTTTGCACAAGAAGAACAATTAGTACTATAGTCAAGTGTGCCAAATTTTATTGAAATCGGTTCAGATTTAGATATAGCTCCCATATATATCATTCGCCCGATATGGACTAATACGGTCCCAGAAGCCAGAGTTTTACCCCAATTTGGTTGAAATTTTGCACAGGGAGTAGAATTAGCATTGTAGCTATGCGTGCCAAATTTGGTTGAAATCGGTTCAGATTTAGATATAGCTCCCATATATAGCTTTCGTCCGATTTACACTCATATGACCACAGAGGCCAATTTTTAACTCCGATTTAGTTGAAATTTTGCACAGGGAGTAGAATTAGCATTGTTGCTATGCGTGCCAAATTTGGTTGAAATCGGTTCAGATTTAGATATAGCTCCCATATATATGTTTTTCTGATTTCGACAAAAATGGTCAAAATACCAACATTTTCCTTGTAAAATCGCCACTACTTAGTCGAAAAGTTGTAAAAATGACTCTAATTTTCCTAAACTGCTAATACATACACAGAAAAAAATATCACCAAAATATTTCCAATTAAAAAGTTAATTGAAGTTAAAAATTTTTTCAATTAATAAATTAATTGATACAATTAACTTTTTAATCATGATAGAAACATTAAGTTAATTAAGTCAATGATTGAAAATTTTAAAATTTGTAATTAAAAAATTAATTGATACAATTAACCTTTTAATCTAATTCGGAAGACTAATTAAAAATGTATTTCAAACAATCATTTGTTAATCCAAATAAAAACTCTAAGCCAATTCAGAAAGTAATTAAAAATAGTTACCTTTTTTTAATTAATAAATTAATTGAGTTTTGCAATCAACATCAATTAAATTTTTAATTGAATCAATTAAAAAATTAATTGAAATTTGCTGAAAAAATCAATTTATTTTTTAATCAAGAATTTTTTCTATGCCCAATTAAAACTGTGATTGATACTATCATTTTCGTGATTGAAGACATTTCAATTAAAAAATTAATTGGATCAATTAATTTGGTGATTGAATCAGAAACATTTTTTTTTGTGTGTATATATCGAGCGATAAATCATAAATAAACTTTTGAGAATTTTCCTTAAAATTGCTTCAGATTTAAATGTTTCCATTTTTTTTGTTGCTAACATTGTGTTCCACCCTAGTGCATTAGCCGACTTAAATTTAAAGTCTATAGATTTTGTAGAAGTCTATCAAATTCTGTCCAGATCGAGTGATATTTAAATGTATGTATTTGGGACAAACCTTTATATATAGCCCTCAAAACATTTGACGGATGTGATATGGTTTCGAAAATTTAGATCTACAAAGTGGTGCAGGGTATAATATAGTCGGCCCCGCCCGACTTTAGACTTTCCTTACTTGTTTTTTTTTTTTTTTTAATTTGTTAACAATTCTTTTATGGTGATTCTCATTTTGGTAGAGTTCCTAAGAACTAACACTCAAATTGAATGTAGAACTTTTGTGAAACAAGTTTATATCTAATCACAATCAAGTGCACATTTAGTCTACATACACTAAGCGAAAATGTTATAAAAGTAATCACAAATGTATGTATTAAACACCTAATTCCTGAAACAGGTTGTCACCAAACTCTTTGCCTAAGCACAACATTGCCTTTGTTATCTATTGGGGGTTATAATTCACTTTTATTTATAAAACACATTTAAATTTCCCCATAATTCTGTAATATAACATACAATCTATACGAGTAGTTATATATAAAATTCAAAGTATGATTGTTTATTTGTTTGTTTGTTTGTATGTTCCGGGTAAGCTCGGAAACGGCTGAACCGATTTACGTGAAAATTTTAGAGATCGTAGGAGGCGCTCATGTGCTGAAAATAGGGTACCTAATGTTTTGATACCTGGTCGCGGAAAGGGACCTCCTCTTTGTCCGACTTTTTGAAAATTGGTTGGAAAGTTGACCGATTTGTTTGAAATTGTCAGTGAAGGTTTGGGTTGGCACCTAAACAAAGATCCGCCACTTTATTTTTCGATATTTGGTCGCAGAGGCGGACCTCCCCTTTGTCCGACATTTTTTTACAGTGCAGTGCATAAACTAAAATTCTCTGATTTACTTGAGAATTACAGAGAACGTGCGGTGAGGCTACGAAATTAATATGGGGTACCTCACGTTTTCATATTTGGACGGGCAGAGGGCCTCCTCCTAGCACGACTTTTTGAAAATTGGAACTAATTATCCGATTTGCTTGAAATGAACGGCTACTTTATTTTTCGATATTTGATCGGGGAGGGGGACCTCCCCTTTGCACGACTTTTTTCACAGTACAGTGAAGACAAAACTAAAATTCTCCGACTGAAATTTTACGAAAAAACAGGGTAATGAAATTAACAGGTTGGCTGATAAGTCCCCGGTCTGACACATAGATGGCGTCGTTAGTATTAAATGCAAATTATTTTTATATAGTACCAACCTTCAATTGATTCGTGTCAAAATTTGACGTCTGTAAGTCAATTAGTTTGTGAGATAGAGCGTCTTTTGTGAAGCAACTTTTGTTATTGTGAAAAAAATGGAAAAAAGGATTTTCGTGTTTTGATAAAATACTGTTTTCTGAAGGGAAAACATATGATGGAAGCAAAAACTTGGCTTGATAATGAGTTTCCGGACTCTGCCCCAGGGAAATCAACAATAATTGATTGGTATGCAAAATTCAAGCGTGGTGAAATAAGCACGGAGGACGGTGAACGCAGTGAAAGCCCGAAAGAGGTGATTACCGAGGAAAACATCAAAAAATCCACAAAATGATTTTGAATAACCGTAAAACGAAGTTGATCGAGATAGCAGAGGCCTTACAGATATCAAAGGAACGTGTTGGTCATATCATTCATCAATATTTGGATATGCGGAAGCTCTGTGCAAAATGGGTGCCGCGCGAGCTCACATTTGACCAAAAACAACAACGTGTTGATGATTCTGAGCGGTGTTTGCAGCTGTTAACTCGGGATGCGCATGGAATAATTTTTATCGATTAACACACTACACTCCTGAGTCCAATCGACAGTCGGCTGAGTGGACAGCGACCGGTGAACCGTCTCCGAAGCGTGGAAAGACTCAAAAGTCCGCAGGCAAAGTAATGGCCTCTGTTTTTTGGGATGTGCATGGACTAATTTTTATCGATTATCTTGAGAAGGGAAATACCATCAACAATGACTATTATATAGCGTTATTGGAGCGTTTTAAGGTCGAAATCGCGGCAACACGGCCCCATATGAAGAAGAAAAAATTGTTGTTCCACCAAGACAACGCACCGTGCCACAAGTCATTGAGAACGATGGCAAAAATTCATGAATTGGGCTTCGAATTGCTTCCCCACCCACCGTATTCTCCAGGTCTGGCCCCCAGCGACTTTTTCTTGTTCTCAGACCTCAAAAGGATGCTCGCAGGGAAAAAATTTGGCTGCAATGAAGAGATGATCACCGAAACTGAGGCCTATTTTGAGGCAAAACCGAAGGAGTACTACCAAAATGGTATCAAAAAATTGGAAGGTCGTTATAATCGTTGTATCGCTCTTGAAGGGAACTATGTTGAATAATAAAAACGAATTTTGACAAAAAAAATGTGTTTTTCTTTGTTAGACCGGGGACTTATCAGCCAACCTGTTACACCCATGGCTATATCAAAAACTGGACCGACAAGAGCCAAATTTATTTAGGGATCCCGAATTCCGACGAATCGTATGAAAATTTCAGGCTGGCAAAATATGGTAGACCTTTGTTAAAACCAGGTAAGCCTATCCCAAGTTAAGCGCTCAAAAAACCAAATCGACAGATCGGTTTATATGTGAGCGTGAAGTCTGTTGAAAGGCGGATCTTTATCGATTTCTTACATTTCAGATAAAGTTGTCCCATCGATGTTATGTTGGAGGTTAAAAACCATGTTTTGTAGTATCCATTGAAGTTTTTTGTACTATTCATAACTATTTGCATTTTCCGTAATTATTTTATATTTTTACCAAACAACAGTTTAAAGTGCAAAAAAAATAACATTATCTGCCAATGAAGGATATTATCGAAGCTGTAAGTTCCGTACATCATTGTACGGAGACTTTTTTGATGTATAAAACCGTTTCCGCAAAATAGTTCCTCAATTATATTTTATGTTTGCCATGAAACTAGAATTTATCTCGCAAGTTAATCCTATTGAATGCCACTGCTATTATTTGTAATTTAGTTAAGTTTTTCTCCATTTGTATTACTGTAGTCAATGCAACGTTTTTATACTGAAAAAATATTTACGTGATATTAAAGATTACACAATCTAAATATGAGAATGTACAATTTATAAAATATTAAGGACAAATTTATTTAAAATAATGAAATTTTAATTAAAATAAAGTTTATAATCTTTGCTGCAAAAATTTTTTTCATTAAAATTAGGACAAAAATTTTGTAAATTTACGTCCCTCCGTTACTTTTCCTTAGAGTAAAGAAACACATTTTTGATTTAAAGAAATCGTCCTTAAATTAACAGAAATATTGAATTCTTAGATTTAAGATAAAAACGCTTCAAGTATAGGCGAAAAATAAACCGATCCCCAGATTTCGCTGGCGGAGCCTCAAAGAGAAGCAAATTTCATCCGATCCGGCTGAAGTTTGGTACGTAATGTTGGTATATGGTCGCTAACAGCCATGATCCAATTGATCTACATCGGTTCATAATTATATATAGCCCCCATATAAACCGATCACAAGATTTGGCTTGCGGAGCCTCTAAGAGAAGCAAATTTCATCCGATCCGGCTGAAATTTGGAACAGGTGTTGGTATATAGTCTCTAACAACC
This sequence comes from Haematobia irritans, assembly GCF_050003625.1. Lineage (NCBI taxonomy): Eukaryota > Metazoa > Arthropoda > Insecta > Diptera > Muscidae > Haematobia > Haematobia irritans. The sequence goes on from NC_134401.1 coordinate 114,460,609, forward strand.
ATGCAAAAATTGGTCGACATCGGTCCATAATTATATATAGCCCCATATAAACCGATCCCCAGAATTAGCTTGCAGAGCCCCTAAGAGAAACAAATTTCATCCGATCCGGGCGAAATTTGGAACATGGTGTTGGTAGTGTGTTGGAGTCTCTAACAACCATGCTAAAATTGGTCCACATTGGTTCATAATTATATATAGCCCCCATATAAACCGATCCCCAGATTTGGCTTGCGGAGTCTCTAAGAGAAGCAAATTTCATACGATTCGGTTGAAATTTGGTACATGGTGGTAGTATATGGTCTCTAACAACCATGCTAAAATTGGTCGACATCGGTCCATAATTATACACAGAAAAAAATTTCACGAAAAATTTTCCAATTAAAATTTTAATTGAGTTTGAAAAGATATTCAATTAAAAATTTAATTGAATCAACAAATTTTTTAATTGAAACAAAAATCAATCACAACAATTAATAGTATCAATTAATTTTTTAATTGGATCAATTAATTTTTTAATTGGCATTCAATTAATTTTTTAATTGATACTATCATTTCCGTGATTGAAGACATTTCAATTAAAAAATTAATTGGATCAATTACTTTCGTGATTGAATAAGAAAAAAAATTTTTGTGTGTATATAGCCCCCATATAAACCGATCCCCAGATTTGGCTTGCGGAGCCTCTACGAGAAGCAAATTTCATACGATTCGGTTGAAATTTGGTACATGGTGTTGGTATATGGTTTCTAATAACCATGCAAAAATTGGTCCACATCGGTTCATAATTATAAACCGATCCCCAAATTTGGCTTGCTGAGCCTCTAAGAGAAGCAAATTTCATCCGATCCGGCTGAAATTTGGAACATGTTGTTGGTATATGGTTTCTAATAACCAATCAAATATTGGTCCACATCGGTCCATAATTATATAGAGTCCCCGTATAAACCGATCCCCAGATTTTGCTTGCGGAGCCTCAAAGAGAAGCAAATTTCATTCGATCCGGCTGAAATTTGGTACATGATGTTGGTATATGGTCTTTAACAACCATGCCAGAATTGTTCCATATCGTTCCATAATTATATATAGCCCTTATATAAACCGATCCCCAGATTTGAACTCCGTAGCATCTTGGAGGAGCAAAATTCATCCGATCCAGTTGAAATTTGGTACATTTCGCTAGTGTATGGCCGATAACAACCAATGTAAAATTGGTCTGTGTCGATCTGTATTATATATAGCCCCTAAAATTTTTATATATCTGTAGAAAATGTTGTCATACATTTATTTCTATAGCAAATTTTGTCAGAATTTTTATTTCTATAGAAAATTTTGTCAGAATTTTATTTCTGTAGAAACTTTTGTCAAAATGTTATTTCTATAGAAAATTTATGAAGCATTTCATAGTTGGGAGGAATATTGTGCAAATTCTTCCAAAACATCAAGAATTCTACCAATCTACCAAACAGTAAAAAATCTGCCATTTTTGGTAGACTCGTGTTCATAATTGTATATAGCCCCCATATAAAGCGGCCTTCATATTTCAATTCTGGCTTTATAATTACCGCACAAAAGTTCATATCGGTTTGTAATTTTTTCTTCCCTATATATACTGGTCAAGAACTGAATATATACGTATTTAATCGACCTTTCTTTTGTCTATTATATATCCCGTATGTACTAACTTACAATATAAAAGATGATGTTAAGAAGTTTTAAGATGCCTTGCACGCAGAGAAGGAATATGATCACCTCAAACATGTTTTAAGAGCAAAATGTTATTTTTGTATGGTGACCATGTAACATGTTTGTCACTAAATTGTTATTTTCTTGTCAAATATAACCCGCTTGCCGAAATCATATACATGATTTCCGATAAAATAACATGGTTGCGAAAACCATGTTACATGGTCACCACCCAAAAATAACATTTTGCTCTTAAAACATGTTTGAGGTGATCATATTCCTTCTCTGGGTGTGCCATCGGCCGCAACCCAAGTAATTTAATTGTGGATGACCGTCTTTAGTAGAAGTTTCTACGCAATCCATGGTGGAGGGTACATAAGATTCGGCCTGGCCGAACTTACGGCCGTATATACTTGTTTACTTTGAGGTATCCGTCATAATTAGGATTTTTAAACTGGCATTTCTTTGTACTAAATATACAGCGAAAAGAGAATGAAATTTTGATAAATGAGATCTGAAATTGCCGCATCTTTGGCTCGGAATCAATACCAAAATCCTTAAGAGAAGGTCAAAATCTTTGGATCCAAGTAAACTTTTTTTAATGTATAAATAAAATAAAATGTTTGTACGCAAACTTTTTCCAATCAATGTATATATTTTGTGCACTCAAAAAAAAAAAAAAAAGGCGAACCCTCTACTTAACTAATGCCAATTTAACTTTATTTTAGTTCATGGAATTATTATGTTTGGAGAAAGTTTCCTTTACTCTAATAATTTTTGGCGTGCGTTAGTTAAATAACTAAAAAACGGGAAAAATTATACACAAATCAAGCATAAAGATTTACTCAGCGTTTGTCATATTGTTTTCTAAAAGTAATTTAAATTTTCTAAAATTAACCAAAATATTTCATCCTGGTGGATGCACCGTTTTTTCAGTGTGGGATCTGAGGTTAATATTTCGATGCGTTCGGTGTGGAGGGTATAAAAAAAATATTGAAATATTTAAGCCACTAATAGAAATTTTTCAAATAAAAAGCTATGAAACAATATTAGCCGATTAAATGCTGAGTAATTACTACAATGCGATTTATAAACTTGTGTAATGACTCCAAAACATTTTTCACATTTACAACAATTAACACCAGCAAATAGTCACTGTTTTCAATATCAAAAACACACAACTTTGATTTTTCTTTGTAACGATCTTATCGATGCCGATGTACGAATGATAACAACCTTGTACCAAAGTTCAATAGTTATCGGGAATCTTTGATAATCTTCGATTCACTCATTACCAAGTAGTAAAAATTCATATTTCGACACAACATTTCGCAGTCATTTCATTGCAAATCAGTTACACACAATCTCTAGTTAATAAAACACCCTTATATTACCGATTTCACGTTTGGCCTTTAATTTCTCAGCTCCACCATGATACCATTGCGCGAGTTCCTCACTATTACATGTGGCATTCTGACGTTCTTTGACAATATCAGGGTTAGGAGTTGAGGGCACAATCGAAGTCATGGTATGTTAGATTTTTGTGTATTATTTATTTATTTATGTGTGGAATTGTTCTTTTCGAATATTGAACTATTGTTCTTTAATGAATTATTTATTTAAATATTTCAATTTGTATTTGTTTCCACTTTCACACACTTATCGTTCACCCGTCTTTTTTACGCGCTATAGTTTGGTGTGTACCACTCTCGACAATAAACGATCAACTGAATGTTAATGAGTATGAATGAAAAGCTTTTATACAGTTTAACTACCAACAAAGAGAATGGGATGAGAAATGTACCAGTGTTGCCAGTATTGGGGAATTTTACCCAAATGGGGATATTTTTTAGTGGATGGGGAGAAACATTTTAAGTTGGGGACTTGGGGATTTGGTGGGGAATTTCCACAAATTTGGGGATTTTTGTGGGGAATTTTCGAAATCTATTCAGTATAATAAATCAGATTACGAAAAGTGTGGTTCATATGAAATTCTTTACTTCTAAATGGTTTCTACAGCAGAGTCTATTCCTTTACTTTTTTCAAAAAAATTCCCAAAAATTTATTGGGGATTTTTGTGGGGAATTTTAAATTAAATTGGGGATTTTTGGGGATGAAAGCGTTCCATTATTGAGAATATCCAAAATATAAAAAAAAAACTTTCATCCTCTTTATTCCACGGCATTTATTTTGGGGCGCAAAATCTATTTTTCAATTCACTCTGTTTCCTAAGAAATGTTTTACTCATATGAAATTATTTCGTAAGGACTCATCTGCGTACATCACTTATTTGTATTATATATCCTATACATATAAAATAGAGTTCATATCGGTTCATATTAACTCCGGTGAGGTTTTGTGTTTTGAAATCTTAATCTTTTTGTAACTCGCAAATTGCACATTTTTCCAATTTTTACTTTTTTCGGATTTTCGGATTTTCTACAGCAGAGTCTATGCCTTTACTTTTTTCAAAAAAAATGCCAAAAATTTATTGGGAATTTTTGTGGGGAATTTTAAATTAAATTGGGGATTTTTGGGGATGAGCGTTCCATTTTGGCGACAAGAGCCCTGAAAATACAGGCAACACTGAAATGTACTTAGTTTTAACTCAATATTCTAAGAGAGAATAATGAGTGAATTACCCAGTAGCGGGATATGAGATAGATGTTCATATACATAGCAATGCAAAATGCCCCTCTCCAAGGTGGTTGTACATGCCTCAACGAGCAACGATTACGGCATATCGAAATAGTGTGAATAGTGTGGCCGATAGGCATGTGCAAGCAAGTGACAGCTGACAGATCTATTCCAGGGACAGTTCATTTTATTGATTACAAGCTAGATCCCTCCAAAGTGGCGCCTAACCGAAGTTGGCTTCTCATCGGAGAAAACCATCTATGATCGACCGTGGGGCCTAAATAAATGCCGAATTCTATCTGGAAAATGTGCTAAAGACAGTATTGAAGTCTTGGTCATACAAACATTTCGACCGCAAACCATGGATATTCCTCGCTTTCGTTCTACCCACAATCAGCGTTGCCACAATGAGTTTTTATTTTGGACCAACATTTTTCCAAAATTTGACCAAAATTCGTACCAGCGAACCATTTTTCCAAATTAAATTAATATCATTTAAAAGTTAAAAATGTTCCAAACTTTTACTTCGATAGAACATTTTGTCAAAATTTTACTTCAATAGAAAATTTTGTCAAAATGTTATTACTTTAGAAAATTTTGTAAAATTGTTCTTTATATAACAAATTTGATTTCTATAGAAAATTTTGTCACAATTTTATTTCTATAAAAATGTCGTCAAAATTTTATTTCTATAAAATTGTCGTCAAAATTTTAATTCTATAGAAAATGTATCCAAAATTTTCTTTCTATAGAAAATTTTAGTCAATATTTTATTTCTATAGGACATTTTTCAAAATTTTTTTATATAGAAAATTCGTCAAAAAAAATCTATAGAAAGTTATTTTATTTCTATATAAACTTTTAACAAATTTTTCTTCCTATAGAAAATTTTTGCATAATTTTGTAGCTATACACAATTTTTTTAAAGTTCATTCCTGTACAAAATTTTGGCAAAATTTTATTTCTATAGCAATTTTTGTCAAAAATTTATTTTTATAGAAAATTTTGAATTGTATGTAGTCCGACCATCGGACCAAATTTAAAATTTAATAATTTTTTGGACCAATTTTGGTCCGGACCAAACTAGCATCTCTGCGCACAATGGCCATCAAAAACGCCGGTTCTCAATCACTGTTGCCACAGTTGGTAGAATTCTACCAAAAATGGTAGATTTTTTTACTGATTGGTAGAATTCTTGACGTTTTGGTAGATTTAGCAAAATATTCCTCTTCATAAGTTTTTTATAAAAATTAAATTTTGACACACTATAGAAAAAATTTTAACAAAATTTTCCAAACAAATAAAAGTTTTGCAAGATTTTCTATAGAAATAAAATTTTGACAAAATTTTCTATAGGAACAAAATTGTGACTAAATTTTCTATAGAAATAACAATTATACAAAATTTTGTATGGAATAAAATATTGACAAAAATTTCTATTGAAATAAATTTTTGAAAAATTTTTCTATAGAAATAACAATTATACAAAATTTTCTATGGAATAAAATATTGACAAAATTTTCTATTGAAATAGAATTTTAACAAAATTTTCTATAGAAATAAAATTTTGAGAATATGTTCTATAGAAATAAACATTTGACAACATTTTCTATAGAAATACAATTTTGACAACATTTTCTATAGAAATAAAATTGTGACAAAATGTTCTATAGAAATAACAATTATACAAAATTTTCTATAGAAATAAAATGTTTACAAAATTTTCTATAGGAACAAAATTGTGACAAAATTTTCTATAGAAATAACAATTATACAAAATTTTCTATGGAATAAAATTTTGACAAAATTTTCTATAGGAATACAATTTGAAATAAAAATTTTTAATAGAAATAAAAATTTGACAAAATTTTCTCATAATTCTAAGAGAGAATGAGTGAGTTACCCAGTAGCGGGATATGAGATAGATGTTCATATACATAGCAATGCAAAATGCCCCTCTCGAAGATCCCATTGAAATGTGTATTTCGCTCCTATAAGCAGGTGGTTGTACATGCCTCAACCAGCAACGATTACGGCATATCAAAATCGTGTGAATAGTGTGGCTGATATGTATTGCAACCAACTCGAGGTTGCTATCATCTCTAAACTGCTCTTCTGACAGCTGACATATTTATTCCAATTGCAAAGCTTGAACGAAAATGGCCCGTTAACGAAGTTGGCTTCTCATCGGAAAAAAACATCTATGTCGAGTACTATCCGGAAAATGAGCTAAAGAAGCCCTGGGCAGAGAAACATGTACTGTTTGGTAGATAGGAAGAATTCTTGATGTTTTGGTTGATCTTGCAAAATATTCTTCTTCACAAATTTTCTATAAAAATAAAATATTGACAAAATTTTCTATTAAAATTAAACTTTGGCAAAATTTTCTATAGAAATAACATTTTGACAAAATTCTCTATAGAATACAATTTTGACAAAAAAAAATGTTGATAAAATTTTCTACAGAAATAAAATTTTGACAAAATTTTCTATAGAAATAAACATTTAACAAAATTTTCTATAGAAATAAAATTTTGACAAAATTTTGCTATAGAAATAAATTTTTGACAAAATTTTCTATAGAAATAAAATGTTGACAAAATTTCCTATAGAAATGAATTTTTGACAAAATTTTCTATAAACATAAAATTTTGAAAAATTTGTTTATAGAAATAAAATTTTCTATAGAAATAAAATGTTGCAAAAAAGGATTTTTTGTTTGGTAGTTCTTTGGTAAAATGTTCTCCAAATTTTAGTAGATTGTTTTTGGCTCGAGTGGCAACCGTGGTCTCAATCCGTTGGAATTTCGTGTCTGGGGCATTATGGAGAGTACGGTTGGCACTGTCAATCATATCAAGACAGCACATCGCTAGGAATGGGCCAAAATACCACACAACCGCTTTCTTGCAGCGTGTAATGGCTTTATGGGCCTTTTGAGAGCCATAATTCGCACCGAACATAACCAATTCCAACAAATTGAAGTTCTGATTGTATTTCCGATATTTTTTGTTTGGAAAAATAAAATTTAAAAATTTAGTTATTTACTTTGTTGCATTATATATCTACCATCCTGTATAGTTTAAGGCGTGGTGAAATTCTGAGTCGATCTAACGATGTCTGTCCCTCCATCCGTCTGTTGAAATCACGCTGACTTCGGAACGATACAAGCTATGGTACAAGTAGTATTTATTGATGTAGGTCAGGAGATATTGCAAATGGGTCCTATCGGACCACTTTTATGTATAGCCACCATATAGACCGAACCAGGATTTGACTTCCGGACCGATGTCGAAATATGTCCTCAACAACCATTCAAAAATTGTTCCTTATTGGTCCATAATTATATATAGCCCCAAAAATAAACCGATATTCAGATTTGATTTGTAGGAGCACATTTCATACGAATTCGTTGAAATTTTATACTCGTTATTATTTAGAACATTCCCTCTAACCACCCTGCATATAAATCAATCGGAGGAAACAGTGTTACCCAATCCGGTTGAGATTTGGTCCTCTAATTGCCATACAAAAGATGGTACATATCAGCTTATTATTATTTTTCTACGAATGAAAAGTTTAATGTTTAATTTTATTTATAGAAAAATTTCTCAAAGGTTTATTCCTAATAAATATTTTGCAAAAATTTTATTTACTATAGAAAATGTTGTCAAAATTTTATTTCTATAGACATTTTTGCAAAATTTTATTTCTATAGAAAATTTTGTCAACATTTTACAAAATTTTGCCAAAATTTTATTCTTGTAGAAAAATTCAGTTAAAATTTTATGTCTGTAAAAAATTTTGTCAAAATTTTATTTTTATAGAAAATTATGACAAAATGTTATTTTTATAGAAACTTTTGCAATAAATTTTTTAACAAACATTTTTCTACGAATGAAAAGTTTAATGTTTAATTTTATTTATAGAAAATTTTCTCAATCCATATTTATAAAATTTTACAAAATTTTGCCAAAATTTTATTCTTGTAGAAAATTCAGTTAAAATTTTATGTCTGTAAAAAATTTTGTCAAAATTTTATTTTTATAGAAAATTATGCCAAAATGTTATTTTTATAGAAAATTTTGCAAAAAATTTTTTAACAAAAATTTTTCTACGAATGAAAAGTTTAATGTTTAATTTTATTTATAGAAAATTTTCTCAATCCATAATTATAAAATTTTACAAAATTTTGGCAAAATTTTATTCTTGTAGAGAATTCAGTTAAAATTTTATGTCTGTATAAAATTTTGTAAAAATTTTTTTTTTATAGACAATTTTGCCAAAATGTTATTTTTATAGAAATTTTTGTAATAAATTTTTTAACAAACATAAAATTTTGTCAAAATTTTATTTTTATCGAAAATTTTGCTAAAATTTTATTTCTATAGAAAATTTTGCTAAAATTTTAATTCTATAGAAAATTTTGTCAAAATTTAATTTTTATCGACAATTTTGTTAAAATTTTATTTCTATAGAAAATTTTGTCTAAATTTTATTTCTACAGAAAATAAATTAAAAAAAAGTAAAATTTTGTCAAAATTTTATATCTACAGAAAATTTTGTCAAAAGTTTTTTCTATAAAAAAATTTTACCAAACTTTTATTTCTATCGAAAATTTTTGAAAAATTTTATTTCTATAGAAAATTTTGCAAAAATTTTATTCTATAGAAAATTTTTCAAAAATTTTATTTTTATAGAAAATTTTGCCAAAATTTTTTTAACAAAAATAAAATTTTGTCAAAAATTTTGCCGGAATTTTATTTTTATAGAACATTTTGCCAGAATTTTATTTTTATAGAAATTTTATCAAAATTTTATTTCTATAGAAAATTTTGTCAAAATTTTATTTCTATAGAAAATTTTGTCTAAATTTTATTTCTATAGAAAATTTTGTCAAAGGAAAAGAGAAATGCTTGCATCTTTGTTTAGGAAAAGCCGACTATCAAAAACCTTTTATTTATTACCCGAATTTGTTCTGATAATTGGTTAATAGGTTTGCTACAAGTAGAGGATGCTGATGAGGAATGTGGTAATTCCGAAACAGCTGTCCATTCAACCATCTTGCAGTCTATAGGACTTTGCCCAAATAAATTTGGCAAGCCTAATTTTCCTCTTTTGGTTAAACTACACTTGTAGTTTAGTGAATGCATGGTTTTAAGCAGAAACAACAGAAAATTTATTTCTAGAGGCAATTGTGTTAATTTTTTTTTCTGTAGAAAATTTTGCCTTAAATTTTTTAACAAAAATAAAATTTTTTTCAAAATTTTCTTTCTATAATTTTTTTTTTTTCAAAATTTTATTTCTATAGAAAATTTTGTCAAAATTCATAACCAACAGAGGAAAAGAGTGTTTGTCAAATTTATTTGGGTAAAGCCCTATAGACTGCAAGATGGTTGGATGATAGCCGGCTTATGCCGAAATAAATTCATACAAACATCTCTCTTTTCCTTTTTTCGGAAGGTTCAAGTGTGGTTCACTTTGGGTTTAGCGAACTGCCTGAATTTATTCTGATAATTGGTTGATAGTTTTGCTGCAAGTAGAGGATGCTGATAAGGAATGTGGTAATTCCGAAACGTGCGTCCATCCAAACATCTTGCAGTCTATAGGGCTTTGCCCAAATTAATTTGACAAACATTCTTTTCCTCTGTTGGTTAAGCTACTCTTGTAGTTTAGTCAACACAATGGTTTTAAAGCTGAGATCAAAACAACAAATATGATTACAGTACAAACCAACAATAAAAAACAAAACACGAATGAAAAAATTTTATTTCTATAGAAAATTTTGTTAAAATTTTATTGTTGTTGTTTTTTTTTATTTCATTTTATTTATTTCTTATTCTATAGAAAATTTTTATTTCTATAGAAAATTTTGCTATAAATTTTTTAACAAAAATAAAATTTTATTAAAATGTTCTTTCTATAAAACATTTTGCCCAAAATTATATTTCTATAGAAATTGATTTACTGCAGAGTAATTTTTCGGAATCATAAATGAAGCCCTCCTCTTCAATGTCACACCATGTAAATCTGAAATCGAGTATGTGTGTGTTTTGCATGCCTACTGTATGTGTTTAATAGCATTAAAACGCCGCTGATATTCCACTATTTCTGCTGCTGTGTAATTAGGGTACATGGGTAACCCTGGAATTATATTTATTAATTATATATTAATTAATAAAATTTAATTACCAATTTCCTTTATATCAGGGAGGTGCAAAATGACAAAGTATTTAAATTGTCAACGTATTGTAATAATGGCTATGGTTAGTACAATTTTCGTGCTCTCAATCTCTATACAGTAGAAGAAAGTCCGAAAAACCAGCTCATTTGTTCGTTATATGCGATTCTTTTCTAATATGGAATTTCTCTTAAGCATACCCATGGACATAAGAAATTTTTTCTTATAAAATTAAAAAAATCTTATTTTACAAATATTTTAATTTGAAAAGCAGGGAAAAATTTCTTCATTCTGCCATAATATAAATTTACGTTTATCTTTTCAAGGTAGCCAGGAAGGCTACAAAATATATAAAAATCTCTTTTTGACTGTTTTGTTTTTTAATATTGACTAGAAACTTACAATTAATTAAATAACAACAACAATGTGAGATAGTAAAGGGTGATACGGTCAAAATTTGGTCAATATAAACTTGACGTATTTCTTTCAATTTTGCATTTAAAAAACCTAAACACCCCTCATTTTGAAGGTGTGTGTGTGTGTGTAGAATGTTGCTCCTATTTTGATTTTGGAATTCACTCTTCAGTTTGCAAAATGACGTCCAAGCAAGAAGAGCAGCTTATCAAAATTTTGCTCGCGCATCGCGAAAATCTCGCACGCAAAGCGGGCAAAATCGCTAAAAGTTGCCAAATCAACCGTTACAAATGTAATTAAAGTGTTTGGGGAACGTTTGTCGACAGCCAGGAAGTCTTGATCGGGGGGAAATCGAAAACCAGAAGCCGCTGAGACGACAAAGAGAATTGCCGGTAGTTTCAAGCGAAACCCTAACCTCTCTCTCCGAGATGCCGCAAATAAGCTGGGTGCATCGTCTACAACCGTGCATCGAGCCAAAAAACGAGCCGGACTATCGACTTACAAGAAGGTAGTGACTCCAAATCGCGATGATAAACAAAATACGACGGCCAAAGCGCGATCCCGGAGGCTGTACACGACGATGCTGACGAAGTTTGACTGCGTGGTAATGGACGACGAAACCTACGTCAAAGCCGACTACAAGCAGCTTCCGGGATAGGAGTTTTATACGGCAAAAGGAATGGGAAAGGTAGCAGATATTTTCAAGCACATAAAACTGTCAAAGTTCGCAAAGAAATATCTGGTTTGGCAAGCCATCTGTACCTGTGGCTTGAAAAGCAGCATTTTCATAGCTTCCGGGACTGTCAACCAAGAAATTTACGTGAAAGAGTGTTTGCCTTTCCTGAAGAAACACGGTTGTTCCGTACTGTTTTGGCCGGATTTGGCATCTTGCCATTACGGTAAAAAGGACATGAAGTGGTACGCCGGCAACAACGTGCAGGTGGTTCCCAAGGACAAGAACCCTCCCAACACGCCAGAGCTCCGCCCAATTGAGAAATACTGGGCTATTGTCAAGCGGAACCTAAAGAAGACCATAAAACTGCTAAGGACGAGCAACAGTTCAAGGCAAACTGGCTTTCTGCGGCGAAGAAGGTGGACAAGGTGGCTGTACAAAATCTGATGGCAGGTGTCAAGCGTGAGGCCCGGCAATTCGGATTTGGAAAAGCGAAAGCCTAACTGAATATTTTTCCTGAATTTTATACTAATTGAAATTGAAAAAGAAATTTAATTTGATTTTTTAAATAAACGATTTCACCGATTTACACGCGTTTTCCCTTGATCAAATTTTGACCGTATCACCCTTTATTTATAAAATAACTATAACATAATTCAAATAATTACAATTTATTCTTCATAAATGGCTTCAAGTACTTTTCAAATGAATCCTGCACTGGTTTCTGGTTCATGGGACTCATTTTCGCCGACTCAAAAATACGTTCATAAACATTACCATCATAGGACCCTAATACTGAATTCAGAACACGATCGGCAAAATCGAAACCATCGGTTATGGCAACCGCTTCTGGACGAATTTTTTGCAAGGCAAATTCTAGACGCCTTTGTAACGATTTCACATCAGATTCCGTTAATGGAATGAAACGTAAGATATCACTTAAATGTCGCAGAGTAATATGAACCAAATACAATTCAACCAAAGTTTTCATAACAGCTTTGGTAGGTTTGGACAAATTTGCTAAACGGGGACCTAAGATTGCCTTGCAAAATGTTTCGGCCACAAATTGACGTCCATGATACTAGAAATAGAAAGAAGAAGATAGTGTATAAGGCGTAAGATGAGTTTAGGAGGCATTTGAATAAAATTTAAATAACTTTGCAGGTGCTTCTAGAATTAAGGCGATGTGATTTGTTATCCCTAATCTTCAGAAGTGAGTGAAATAACCTCCCCATCATGTATTATTCTCGGACCTGTGAATATGGCATTCGTTGCTGGAGGCCAGATTTGAAGAAAACGATGGCTGCACAAGAAATTCTAAGTCAAGGAGTGGATTTTTACCATCGGCTTCGCATACTCCTCACACGGCGTATAGTTTTTGTTATTTTAGGTTATGGTGGGGTCCTGGTTATTCAGACACACTTACTACAGATTGCGAACTTATCTCAAGGAGTGCTGTCCAATTCTTCGTTAAAATAAAGTATAAGGAACCTGATTTCTTAAGCAGAAATGCACGACAACACGACAACGCATGAAATGCTCGACAACACTTAGCTAAGCTTTAAAATCTTCAGAAATTTTGCCAGCTCTACTGAAGGGAGATTAAAAATTGTTTTTTGTTTCGGAAAACCCCTCTGCCTGTAAGACGGTCATGCTAACCATGTCACCACAAATCATACCGTGTTCAATGTAATATCTTATAGCCATTTTACATCGTATCCGCCTGCAGGAATGCATCAGATATATTCCGAAACACGGTTCATCCCCATCCTTGATCCATCTGTATAGGTTAGGTTAGGTGGCAGCCCGATGGATCAGGCTCACTTCGACTATTCAGTCCATTGTGATACCACATTGGTGAACTTCTCTCTTATCACTGAGTGCTGCCCGATTCCTTGTTAAGCTCAATGACAAGGGACCTCTTTTTATAGCCGAGTCCGAACGGCGTTCCACATTGCAGTGAAACCACCGCTGAAAAACTTTTTGGTGTTCGGTCGAAGCAGGAATCGAACCCACGACCTTGTGTATGCAAGGCGGGCATGCAAACCATTGCACCACGGTGGCTCCCATCCATCTGTATAACAATTGATTGCATTTGTAATATATTCTAGAATTCTAGCCTACAGCGCTCATAAAGTCACAATGGCTACTCAAGTCTCTTCTGGTTCCGGGCCTTGTAAAAACTCTTGAATAACTAACATCATATTTGTCCCCTCTCCCGTCAGCGCCTTCTCACCTCTAAAGGACTGAATTTAAGTATTGTCTCTCTGTCGGCTCTCCTATGGTATTCGGTTGTCTTGAGTGACTATCATCTCTCTCACTGTGAACAATCTTACCCATACCCGTATATCCAGACGTCTGATTCTCAGAAGTTTCTGTCCACGGGGTCCTCATTGCCTCATTAAAATCTACAGTTTGCCCCCACAGTTCTTCGGATGTAAAGTTCCTCTTCAGAGTCCTTCTGATCTGCTCCCCCATTGTTTTCTTCGAATCTACAATTCCCCCACTGAGTTCTTGGAATATAAAGCGCCCCTTCGGATATACAGTTCCTACATTGAGTTCATCAGTTCTATAGTTCCCGAACAGAGTTCTGCGGATCTGCAGTTCCCCCATTAAGTTCTTAGAATCTACAGTTGCCACACTGAGTTATAATGTTCTACAGATCACATATTTACATTTTCGAACATACGGAACCTTCACAGAGTTTTGCGGTTCCGCAGATCCCACACTGAGTTATTTGGATCTCTAGCTCGTGCTGTGAGTCTCTAGCTCCTGCACTGAGTTTTAGTTATTCGGTTTTACTGTTCTCACAATGAGTTATTCGGATCAATAGCGCAGAGTTCTTCGGAACTACAGTTCCCACATGGAGTTAGTCGGTTCGACAGTTAGCACCCCCTGAGATCTACAATTCCCTCACAGATTTATTCGGACTTACAGTCCCCTCCGCTGAGTTCTTCCCTCACAGAGTTATTCGGACTTTATCTAAACTTCCCATACTGAGTTTTTTTTTTTTGTTATACATTTCCCACACTGAGTTACTCGGACCTATAGATCCTCCACAGCGTTCTTTGGATGCACAAATCTCACTCTTCTCTTCAGATCTAAAGTTTCCACACTGATTTGTTCTCTCCTACAGTTCACACCTCCCTGAGATCTTCGGACATACAGTTCCCCCATTGCATTCTAGGAACCAACATTTCCACAATGAATTATTCTGATCTACAGTCCCAGTATACAGTTCGCAGATTGAGTTCTGCGAGTCTAGAGTTCCCGCACTGATCTCTAGATCATCTGATCCATAATCTCCTCTGCTGAGTTCTTTGAATCTACATTTTCCACACTGAGTAATTCAGATGTATAACTCCTCCACTGGGTTCTTTAGATCTACAGTTAACACACTGAGTTCTTCTGATTTACCGTCCATTCAACTGAGTTCTTCGAATCTACAATTCCCACACTGAATTCTTCCGATCTACAGTTGACACACTGATTCGGATCTACAGCTCCTTCATAGAGTTCGTCGCATTTACAGTTCTTCTACATAGTACTTAGGATCCCTCTTTGTCTTCTTCGAATCTACTGTTGCCTCATTGAGTTTTTGGAATAAAGCGCTCCCTACTGAGCTGTATACAGTCCCCCACTGAGTTCTTCGGATCTATAGCTCCCCCACTGAGTTTTTCTGACCAACAGTTCCTTCCACTGAGTTCTTCTGACCTACAATTCCTTCCACTGAGTTCTTCAGATCTACATTTCCCACACTGAGTTCTTCGGATCTACAGTTCCCACATTGAGTTATTGGAATAGACAGCTCCCAACTGAGTTCTTCAGATCTACGTTCCCCTCCATTTATTTCTTCGATTTTCAGTTTCCACACGAAGTTCTCCAGATCTACACGTTTCACACACTGAGTTATTTGGATCTATAGCTCCCCCACCGAGTTTTTCCGACCTATAGTTCCCCTACTGAATTCTTCTGACCTACAGTTCTTTCCACTGAGTTCTTCAGATCTACATTTCCCACACTGCTTTTGGGATCTAAACTGTCCCAACTGTTTTGTTCGGATCTATAGCTCCCTCATTAGGTTCTTGGAGTATACAGCGTACCTCAGAGTTCATTAGATCTACATCTCATATATTTTAAAAACTCACCTCAGCAGCCTGTGTAATTTCTATACCGGTATTGTTAAATGCCTCTCCTTGACTTTGTCCTGCCATCATACGTTCCGAGAAGCTTTCGAAAGCTATACGGGTTTTACTGTAATAAGAAAATGTTTGCATTAAAACTCTTTCTCTCTCTCTCTATGAATCTGTTTCACCTCATTTACTTACTTTGCTGCTGCATATTTAAAAGCATTGATTATACATTCCCAAGAATTATCCCATTTTGGAAAGCTATTTGGCTCTTGACCCTGTCTCAAATACTGAACACTGGGTAACATTTGTTTACCCTCAACAAGAAAGGACCAAGATTTCATAAGAAAACGTCCAATTTGTAAAAAGAGTACGGTATTCTCTCCCTCATAGGTACAGGCGGCCACAGCATTACCATAAATATTACCAATATTCGCAGCGGTCATATAACCATGACCTCCACAGGAAAGGCGTAAACGTTCTATGCCTGCACTGCCATCCGTGGAGCAGAGAACTTTAAGGGCACACGATAAAGCATGAACTTCTGGCAATCTAGTATATTTCCCTTGATTGATTTCCTCAATAGTCTGATGATATATTTCCCACATGGCATCGGCACAAAGTTGATAGGCAAGACCTGTGGCAATCTCAGGAAAGATTTTCAATTGTTGAGTGACATGATCCAAAATTTGGGGTTCCGCAGCACTATGAAGGTCACGGATATAGTTTATCGATAATATTCCATAAAATACTCACTCTTCATTAATGGGACTTTGTCTTCTTATAACCGCATATCGTGTGGCTATTGTGGCTGCCTCCAATAGATAGATAGAATCTAAATTAACAATCAAGCAGCGCGTATAGACCATTGTCATATAGGATAATTTGGAAGCAGGACTCTTAATGAAGCTACCATCTGGCATAACTTTGGCATTTCTCATGAGCATATTCTCACGAGGTATACGAACATTTTTCATTCCCAAGAAACCTTGATTTACGGCAGCCATACCTAGTTTTTTACCAATCTCACCAATATCAATACCAGGCAAAGGCATATGGGTTTCCTCATCACGGACTGGCACCAGAAACATTTGTATCCCTTTGTGTTCATCATCAATATAAAGCTGAGCTACTACCATGGCATAGTTAGCCGTATGACCCACTATAAGCGATAACAATGAAAAAAAAAAGCGACCTTCCGTTAATTGAAAATGAATTTTCGAGTATTCAAACTTAACTTACATCCTCCAGGCCACCATTTGTAGGCCTGCAAACATGGTGTGTTCAAAATAAATTCTTGAGTTTTACGATCGTAATCAGCTCTTGTTTGGATTCCTCTTACATAGGTTCCATGACCCAATTCTGTTTGAGCATAGGTCCCAATAATGGAGCAGTTTTCAGCAGCAGTGGCCCATTTTTCTGCTTGTTCTGGGGTACCTTGACCTCTAATTACATCAGCAAACATGGTTAAATGTAGTGTGAGAGGACTATTGGCTGGGAATATACCGTGACTACTAGGATCGTAAAGACCTCTTCTGCAGGAATTTTGGTATTATTACAAAATTAAGCGAATTAGGTTCTTTGCTGTTTTCAAACTTACGGCCATATTTCTTTTCCACCTGGATTTCTCTCCTGTTGTAATCTACGCAATTTCTTTGCCGCTCTGGCTGCCTGTTCCACAGAACGATTGTATACACCTTCATGATCCATATATTCATGTTTCAGACCATAATCTCTTTCATAGTCACCAAATAATACTTCTTCTGCAATATTAAATGAAGGTTTAGAAGTTTAATAGTTTCAGTTTAGCACTCAAATTTAATTATTTCGAAATTCAATCCGTGTACATTCTCTGAAATGAGAGAAAGATCTAATTTTCCTTGGTGACAAGCTATAAAAAGAAGATTCCTTAACTTTCACATAAAAATTGCATCGAGTTATGTTAGTGATCATCTACATTTCATTTCGCGAGAATTACACTGAATCCGGTAGCCACGGATGTGCAATGGTTAACAGCTAGGCGGCATACTGAAAGTCATGGGTTCAATCGCAGTTTCGACCATGAACCAAAAAGATATACACCGTTGGATTATCGCCTCTCAGTAATGCTGGTGACATTTTTCAATGTTGCAAAGCTTCTCTAAGTGATTTCACAGTAACACGATACCTTGTTTAGACTCAGCTATAAAAGGAATTCCTTTGTCATTGAGCAAAAAATAGAATCGGACAAGATTTTGTTCAAATTTATGTTTATACAAAATTTTATCAAAATTGTATTTCTATAGAAAATTTTATCAAAATTTTATTTATTTAGAAAATTTTTTCAAAATTTTATTTCTATAGAAAATTTTGTTAAAATTTTATTTCTATAGAAAATTTTGTTAAAATTTTATACCTATAGAAGATTTTGTCAACATTTCATTTCTATAGAAAATTTTATCAAAATTTTATTTCTATAAAATATTTTTTTCATAATTTTAATTCTAAAGAAATATTTTTCTTAATTTTCTATAGAAAATTTTGTCAAAATTTTATTTCTATAGCAAATGTTTTCAAAATTTTATTTTTTTTTTGTCTAAATTAAAATTTTGTCAAAATTTTATACCTAGAGAAAATTTTGTCAACATTTCATTTCTATAGAAAATTTTGACAAAGTTTTATTTCTATAGAAAATTTTTTCAAAATTTTATTTCTATAGAAAATGTTTTCAAAATTTTATTTCTATATGAAATTTTATCAAATTTATACCTATATAAAATTTTGTCAAATTTTATACCTATGAAAATGGTATACAAATGTTTTGGAAAATGTTCTGAACATTTTATTTCAATACAAAATTTTGTCAACATTTTTCTTCTTATTTCTATAGAAAAATTTTGTCAAAATTTAGTTTTAAAGAATTTTTTGTTTTTTTTTTTTCAAAATTTTAATTCTATAGAAAATTTTGTCAATTTGTTTTCTATACAAATTTTGTCAACATTATTTCTATAGAAAATTTTGTCATAATTTTAATTCTATCGATAATTTTGTCAAAAACTTATTTCTAAAGAAAATTTTGTCAAAATTTTATTTCTATAGAAAATGTTCTGAACATTTTATTTCAATACAAAATTTTGTCAACATTTTTCTTCTATAGAAAATTGTGTCTACATTTTATTTCTATAGAATAATTTGTCAAAATTTTATTTCTATAGAAAAATATTGTCAAAATTTAGTTCTAAAGAATTTTTTATTTTTTTGCAAAATTTTAGTTCTATAGAAAATTTTGTCAATTTTTTTTCTATACAAATTTTGTCAACATTATTTCTATAGAAAATTTTGTCATAATTTTAATTCTATCGATAATTTTGTCAAAATCTTATTTCTAAAGAAAATTTTGTCAAAATTTTATTTCTATAGAAAATTTTGTCAAAATGTTATTTCTATAGAAAATTTTGTCAAAATTTTATTTCTATAGAAGATTTTGTCAAATTTTATTTCTATAGAACATTTTGTCAAAATTTTATTTCTATAGAAGATTTTGTCAAAATTTTATTTCTATAGAAAATTTTGCCAAAATTTTATTTCTATAGAAAATTTTGTCAAAATTTTATTTCTATAGAAAATTTTGTCAAAATGTTATTTCTATAGAAAATTTTGTCAAAATTTTATTTCTATAGAAAATTTTGTAAAAATTTTATTTCTATAGAAAATTTTGTCAAAATGTTATTTCTATAGAAAATTTTGTCAAAATTTTATTTCTATAGAATATTTTGTCAAAGTTTTATTTCTAAAGAAAATGTTGGCTAAATTTTATTTCTATAGAAAATTTGGCAAAATTTTATTTTTATAAAAAATGTTGGCAAAATTTTATTTCTATAGAAAATTTTGTCAAAATTGTATTTCTATAGAAAATTTTGCCAAAATTATGTTTCTATAGAAAATTTTGCAAACATTTTATTTTTATAGAAAATTTTGCCAACATTTTATTTCTATAGAAAATTTTGCCAAAATTTTATTTCTATAGAAAATTTTATCAAAATTTATTTCTATAGAAAATTATATCAAAATTTTATTTCTATAGAAAAATTTTTCAAAATTTTATTTTTACAGTAAATTTTATCAAAATTTAATTTCTACAGACAATTTTGTCAAAATTTGTATCTGAAGAAAATTTTGTTCTAAGAATTTTTTTGTTTTTTTTCAAAATTTTAGTTCTATAGAAAATTTTGTCAATTTTTTTTTCTATAGAAATTTTGTCAACATATTATTTCTATAGAAAATTTTGTCATAATTTTAATTCTATAGAAAATTTTGTCAAAAATTTATTTCTAAAGAAAATTTTGTCAAAATTTTATTTCTATAGAAAATTTTGTCAAAATTTTATTTCTATAGAAAATTTTATCAAAATTTTATTTCTATAGAAAAATTTTGTCAAAATTTTCTTTCTATAGAATATTTTGTCAAAATTTTATTTCTAAAGAATTTTTTTTCTCAATTTAATTTCTATAGAAAATTTTGTCAAAATTTTATTTCTAAATGTTGTGAACATTTTATTTCTATAAAAAAATTTTGTCAACATTGTTCTTCTATAGAAAATTGTGTCAAAATTTTTCTTCTATAGAAAGTTGTGTCTACATTTTATTTCCATAGAATAATTTGTCAAATTTTAATTTCTATAGAATAATTTGTCAAAATTTTATTTCTAAAGAATTTTTGGTTTTTGTTTTCAAAATTTTAGTTCTATAGAAAATTTTGTCAATTTTTTTTTCTATAGAAATTTTGCCAACATATTATTTCTGTAGAAAATTTTGTCATAATTTTAATTCTATCGATAGTTTTTACAAAATTTTATTTCTTAGAATATTTTGTCAAAATTTTATTTCTAAAGAAAATTTTGTCAAAATTTTATTTCTGTTGTTATTTGATTTCAGCTTAAAACCATGCATTGACTAAACTACGAGTGTAGCCTAACCAACAGAGGAAAAGAATGTTTGTCAAATGTATTTGGGCAAAGCCCTATAGACTGCAAGATGGTTGGATGGACGCACGTTTCGGAATTACCACATTCCTTATCAGCATCCTCTACTTGCAGCAAAATTATCAACCAATTATCAGAATAAATTCAGGCAGTTCATTAAACCCAACAATGAACCACACGTGAACCTTCCGAAAAAAGGCTTTACATTGATAGCCGGCTTATGCCGAAATAAATTCGTACAAACATATCTCTTTTCCTAAGCTACTGTCACATCATCGATTTGAGTGCAACAATAACAAAACAAAACGAATGAAAACCAGTAAGGAAACTCTAAAGTCGGGCGGGGCCGACTATATTATACCCTGCACCACTTTGTAGATCTAAATTTTCGACACCATATCACATCCGTCAAATGTGTTGGGTGCTATATATAAAGGTTTGTCCCAAATACATACATTTAAATATCACTCGATCTGGACAGAATTTGATAGACTTCTACAAATCTATAGACTCAAAATTTAAGTTGGCTAATGCACTAGGGTGGAACACAATTTTAGTAAAAAACCAGTAAGGAAACTCTAAAGTCGGGCGGGGCCGACTATATTATACCCTGCACCACTTTGTAGATCTAAATTTTCGACACCATATCACATCCGTCAAATGTGTTGGGTGCTATATATAAAGGTTTGTCCCAAATACATACATTTAAATATCACTCGATCTGGACAGAATTTGATAGACTTCTACAAATCTATAGACTCAAAATTTAAGTTGGCTAATGCACTAGGGTGGAACACAATTTTAGTAAAAAAATATGGGAAACATTTAAATCTGAAGCAATTTTAAGGAAACTTCGCAAAAGTTTATTTATGATTTATCGCTCGATATATATGTAGTAGAAGTTTAGGAAAATTAGAGTCATTTTTACAACTTTTGGACTAAGCAGTGGCGACTTTACAAGGAAAATGTTGGTATTTTGACCATTTTTGTCGAAATCAGAAAAACATAAATGGGAACTATATCTAAATCTGAACCGATTTCAACCAAATTTGGCACGCATAGCAACAATGCTAATTCTACTCTCTGTGCAAAATTTCAACTAAATCGGAATTAAAAATTGGCCTCTGTGGTCATATGAGTGTAAATCGGGGGAAAGCTAATATAGGAGATATATCCAAATCTGAACCGATTTCAACCAAATTTGGCACGCATAGTTACATTGCTAATTATACTCCCTGTGCAAAATTTCAACTAAATTGGAGTTAAAAATTGGCCTCTGTGGTCATATGAGTGTAAATCGGGCGAAAGCTATATATGGGAGATATATCCAAATCTGAACCGATTTCAACCAAATTTGGCATGCATAGTTACAATGCTAATTGTACTCCCTATGCAAAATTTCAACTAAATCGGAGCAAAAAATTGGCCTCTGTGGGCAAATGAGTGTAAATCGGGCGAAAGCTATATATGGGAGCTATATCTAAATCTGAACCGATTTGGCTGATATTGTGCAAGTTTTTCGAGACCCATAAAATATTCGGATGTACGGAATTTGAGGAAGATCGGTTGATATACATGCCAATTATGACCAGATCGGTGAAAAATATATATGGCAGCTATATCTAAATCTGAACCGATTTTTTCCAAAATCAATAGGGATCGTCTTTGAGCCGAAACAGGACCCTATACCAAATTTTAGGATAATCGGACTAAAACTGCGAGCTGTACTTTGCACACAAAAATACATCAACAGACAGACAGACGGACAGACAGACAGACAGACGGACATCGCTAAATCGACTCAGAATTTAATTCTAAGCCGATCCGTATACTAAAAGGTTGGTCTATGATTACTCCTTCTTGGCGTTACATACAAATGCACAAACTTATTATACCCTGTACCACAGTAGTGGTGAAGGGTATAAAAAGAGGAAGCACGCTCAAAATAAACCCAGCCAACTGCACTCAAATCGACAGTGACAGTGGCATAGGAAAAACGAATTTATTTCGGCATAAGCCGGCTATCATGCAACACCTTTTTTCGGAAGGTTCAAGTGTGGTTCATTGTTGGGTTTAATGGACTGCCTGAATTTATTCTGATAATTGGTTGATAGTTTTGCTGCAAGTAGAGGATGCTGATGAGGAATGTGGTAATTCCGAAACGTGCGTCCATCCAATCATCTTGCAGTCTATAGGGCTTTGTCCAAATAAATTTGACAAAAATTCTTTTCCTCTGTTGGTTTAAGCTACACTTGTAGTTTAGTCAATGCATGGTTTTAAGCTGAAATCAAAAAACAACAACAATGCTTAAAGAACAAAACCAACAATAACAAAACAAAACGAATGAAAATGTTATTTCTATAGCAAATTTTGTCAACATTTTATTTCTATAGAAAGTTTTATCAAAATTTTATTTCTATTGAACATTTTTTTTCAAAATTTTATTTTTACAGAAAATTTTATCAAAACTTAATTTCTACAGACAATTTTGTCAAAATTTTGTATCTAGAAAAAATATTGTCAAAATTTTATTTCTAAAGACAAGTTTGCCATAAATTTTATTTCTACAGAAAATTTTGTCAAAATTTTATTTCTAAAGAATTTTTTGTTTTTTTTTTTGTAATTTTAGTTCTATAGAAATTTTGTCAACATATTATTTCTATAGAAAATTTTGTCATAATTTTAATTCTATCGATAATTTTGTCAAAAATTTATTTCTAAAGAAAATTTTGTCAAAATTTTATTTCTATAGAAAATTTTGTCAAAATTTTATTTCTATAGAAAATTTTTTTAAAATTTTGTTTACACTAAATTTTATCAAAATTTAATTTCTACAGACAATTTTGTCAAAATTTTGTATCTAAAGAAAATTTTGTCAAATTTTTATTTCAAAAGACAAGTTTGCCACAAATTTTATTTCTATAGAAAATTGTGTCAAAGATTTAGTTCTAAAGAATTTTTTGCTTTGTCAAAATTTTAGTTCTATACACAATTTTGTCAATTTTTTTGTCTATAGAAATTTATATTTTGTCAATTTTTTTGTCTATAGAAATTTTATCAACATATTATTTCTATAGAAAATTTTGTCAAAATTTTAATTCTATCGATAATTTTGTCAAAAATTTATTGCTAAAGAAAATTTTGTCAAAATTTTATTTCTATAGAAAATTTTGTCAAAATTTTATTTCTATAGAAAATTTTACTTCTATAGAAAATTTTTTTAAATTTTTTTTTTTACACTAAATTTTATCAAAATTTAATTTCTACAGACAATTTTGTCAAAATTTTGTATCTAAAGAAAATTTTGTAAAATTTTTATTTCAAAAGACAAGTTTGCCACAAATTTTATTTCTATAGAAAATTGTGTCAAAGATTTAGTTCAAAAGAATTTTTTGCTTTGTCAAAATTTTAGTTCTATACACAATTTTATCAATTTTTTTGTCTATAGAAATTTTATCAACATATTATTTCTATAGAAAATTTTGTCAAAATTTTATTTCTAGTTTTGTTTTTTTTTTTTGTCAAAATTTTATATCTATAGAAAATTTTGTAAAAAATTTATTTCTATAGAAAATTTTGTCAAAATTGTATTTCTATAAAAAATGTTGTCATTTTATTTCAAAAGTGTATAGAACTTAATTAAATGCTATTTTCGATAATTGATATTTATTTTTATTCTCTAATCGCGAAATATAAAAGCAGGATCACTTTAGTAGGACTATTCTAGCAATACGAAAATTTTAAAATCAATTTCCCCTAGGACTACGTTGCAATTTTTTCAGTGTACCAACAAAACTCTGAACCTTCACAAAAAATACAAGTATTCCAAGAATGGCTAAAAAAATAATATTGCACATTTCATTTCGTCCAAGGACCTACATTAGATCAATAAATTGGCCATATTAGATCAATAATCAAAGCAAAAGATAGATTATTTTCAGACATATTTTCCCCGAATGAATAAATAATTTTTTTTCGCACAAAAACCAATAGGCATTTGATGTAGAATCACTTCGTGTTAGATACCCTGTAGTCCATATATTCTAATGTTTGAATGAACATTAAACAATTACCGATTTCACGTTTCGCTTTCAATTTATCAGCTCCTCCATTATACCATTCAGCAATTTCTTCACTATTACACGAGGCATTTTGACGTTCTTTGACAATGTCGGGATTCGGGGTATTTGGCACAATCGAATTCATATTTCTATTCATATTGAATTTTTCTTTTGTTTTTTTTTTTTTTAGTTTTTATATAAAAATTAAAATTTTGTTTTTAAAGTTTATAATTATTTGTGTGTGTGTAACTTTTTAATCAAGTTTTTTTTATATATTAGACTTTATATAATTTTTTTTAATATTAAAAAAAACAATTTTCCACAAATTTTTATAATTTATTTATAATGCTTTAATTTTTTTTCTTCCAACCAACTATCCGTTTATCACAATAGTGGTGTGCTATAACAAGTTCCACGAAAAATGATCAACTCATTTGAATCCATTTAGAGATCATCATTATATAGACACTACCACCCAATGATAAATAGTGCAAAGAGAAGGCATTGTAAGATTATAGAATCCACTCTTTTTCTTATAAATACAAGAGAGGGAGGCAATTGTTAAGGGTTATTCACACGGTATGACCATTGATCGGAAAAATTTTAAATATTTATCAATTCTGTTGTGAGATTATAAATTTCTGAGAAATATGATAAAGTTCTATTATGAACGACCCCCAATCGGTTTCATTCAAGTGCATAACAGTTTTAGCATTTAGATATTTATCAAGGTTTGAAATAAAGTGCTACCAAACAAACTAATTATGATAAAATTTAGGTTATATAGATTAGTCTAGGGATTAGCCTAAACAAGGGACAATAAACACGCAAAAAACCATCTACTACTGACAGTACCATAGAGGCTCAGCGGTCATTTTTTGCCGTAGAAATTATATCGGCATCTGGAGTAAAAAGTAAACAGAGGCACTCCCCAAGGAGGAGTTCAATCATCTCATCTATGAAATGTTGCTACACTGAAAAAAGGGTTTCTTTTCTGAGGAATGAAATTTTAATCAAGCAAAGTCTTCTTTTGGCCCTAAAAAATTATCTTTGACGGCAAGTAAAATAGATTAGAGATTTTCGTTGAACCGCTTAGTATAAATTCAGTTTGTTTTTGCTCTCAAAGAAAATACAGTAGAAGCTCGGTTTAACGAACGATATATTGTCAGGCCCTTTCGTTATTTAGAAAAATTCGTTAAATCGAACGGGAATATTAAATGTTAACTTTTATTGAAAATCGTAGTTTTTTTTACCAGATGAGTAAAAACTCATAATCATTTGAAAAAATTAAAAAAAATGAAAAGAGGATCCAAGATTCGTTGTCGTATGGGGGCCTATATACACCCATGTCATAATTTGTGTGCTCTAACTTTTTAGACGAATTGCCTAATTTGTTTCCAGTGCCCGGTTTCAAGAATGGCCAGGCATAGGTAGTGTTCATAGTAACATCTTCCTAAAACGTCTTACATACACCACTACTCCGCTGCTCCTGTCGGCATAGATGTACTCTCAACGCTAGATTGCCGTTTCGACCGAGCACCAAAACAGTTTTTCAGCGGTAGTTTATCCCTCTCACTAATGATGTTGATATTCCTTTATATTTCATAGTTTATCTTCAGCTATAAGACGGAGGTTTCTTGTTATTGAGCTAAATATAGAATCGGGTAGCACTCATTATTAAGAGAAAAATTCACCACCTGTCCAACTGGCAATCCTACAAAATATTGCTCGAGTTTGTCGTAGTTTTTCATATAATTTATTGATTTCTATACTCTCTTTACTTTTAAAATTTTATTTGATCTAGACATTTACCTATGGCCAACATAGTCCAAAAGTTTTTCTTTCTGATGCAATTTGGATGATGAAAATAGTACCGGTACCTAAGGGTTTGTCCCAGACTGTTTCATGAGGACCTGTCTAGTCCTACTAAGTTCTCCCAGGTCAATCCGTGGCCTGCAGTGTAAATTTAGCCCCGTCAATGGCAAACCCGTCCCCTTCCATACGTTTCGGCCAGAACTGGGACTGGTCTATTCACGCCAGGGAGTAGTCAGGGAATAGTAGATCCATTTCCCGTAGCGAAGCTGCGCCACTCTATCTAACCTAACTTTACCAGTTACCCGGCCATTGAATATGTATTTTCAAACATTTTAATGGAATCTAAATATCTTGGGAATGCCGTACTTTGTGGACATTTCCTAAGGACTTAAGCCATTCTCACAATCGTCAAATATTGGTGATTTTTTGTTGTTTATTTTCTTAAGATTAAAAGCCTTTTCGTTAAATCGAACGCAAATTTTTTTCAATTGTTCGTTATTTAGAATACTCAATGTTAACAATTTTGACGTTCGTTAAATTGGATTTTCGCTAAATAGGATATTCGTTAAATAGAGCTTCGACTGTACCTTATATGCACTGAAAAAACAGTGAACCCACCAGGAAGAAAATTTTTTGTTAATTTTAGAAAATTTTGAATATTTTTAGAAAATTTTAACTGAGCAGTATTACAATCTCTCGCATCACGCCGATATCACAAAAATAAGTAAATATTTTTCGACAAATTCAAGAAAATTTATTAGACATAATTTTGTAGTTTGAAGGAAAAAAATTGGAATTCAAAAATGCAAGAATGTCTTTAGTGACATACGAAGTTCATGACGGACGCATTTTTGGTAAAATTTACTAATTTAAAGAAAAACTGAACTATTTTGTGAGAAGTACAAATTTAGTAAATCGTTTTGCTTAATTTGTGTATAATTTTTCCCCGTTTTTTAGTTCATTTAACTAACGTACGCAAAAACTGATCAGAGTAAAGGAAACTTTCTGGAAACATAATAATTCCAAGAACTAAAATAAAGTTAAATTGGCTTTAGTGAAATAGAGAGTTCACTTTTTTTTTTTTGAGTGTGATGTCCACTTAGACCAGTATAGGTCCATTGTGATACCTCCATTCCATCTTCTTCCTTCCGATGCGGTCCGCCTTGTCCCAGAACTTCCACCTGCTCGTTTTCTTTAAAAGAAATCTCAGAACAACCAGCCAGAGGCCCTGATGAATGCAAGTATGTTCCTTAAGCTGCACTCCCGCAGATCAGTGAGAGCCTGAAAGAAAAAGGAACCCAGTATCTTGTTTCTTCTAAAGGATAAAGCTGGACACTGGCACAGGAAGTGGTACGAGTCCTCCGTAACTTCCGGGTGCAGGCACCATCTACAGATATCATCGTTTTTATACCCTCCACCATAGGATGGGGGTATATTAACTTTGTCATTCCGTTTGTAACACATCGAAATATTGCTCTAAGACCCCATAAAGTATATATATTCTGGGTCGTGGTGAAATTCTGAGTCGATCTGAGCATGTCCGTCCGTCCGTCCGTCTGTTGAAATCACGCTAACTTCCGAACAAAATAAGCTATCGACTTGAAACTTGGCACAAGTAGTTGTTATTGACGTAGGTCAAATGGTATTGCCAATGGGCCATATCGGTCCACTTTTACGTATAGCCCCCATATAAACCGATCCCCAAATTTGGCTTGCAGACCCTCTAAGAGAAGCAAATTTCATCCGATCCGGCTGAAATTTGGTACATGGTGTTAGTATATGGTCTCTAACAACTATGCAAAAATTGGTCCACATCGGTCAATAATTATATATAGCCCCCATATAAACCGATCCCCCGATTTGGCTTGCGGACCCTCTAAGAGAAGACAATTTAATCCGATCCGGCTGAAATTTGGTACATGGTGTAAGTATACGGTCTCTAATGACAATGCAAAAATTGGAAATCGAACCGAAATCGGTCCATAATCATATATATAGGCCCCATATAAACCGATCCCCAAATTTGACCTCTGGAGCCCCTTCGAAGAGCAAAATTCATCCGATTCGGTTGAAATTTGGTACGTGATGTTAGTATATGGTATCCAACAACCATGCAGGAATTGGTTCCTATCAGTCCATAATTATATATAGCTTCCATATAAACCGATCGCCTCCGGTGCCTTTTGGAGAAGCAAACTTCATCCGATCTGCTTGAAATTTGGTACGTGGAGGTAGTATATGATATTTAACAACCATGCCAAAAGTGGTCCATATAAGTCCATAATCATTTATAGCCCCCATATAAACCGATGCCGAGATTTGGTTTTGGAGCCTCTTGGAGGAGCAAATTTCATCCGAGTGAGTTGAAATTTGTAGATGACAGTCTTTCGTATAAGTTTCTACGCAATCCATGGTGGAGGGTACATAAGATTCGGCCTGGCCGAACTTACAGCCGTATATACTTGTTAAGTCCTATTCTTACCATGTGTTTCCCAAGTGTGTTATGTCCTGTTATGGTACCAATCAATGGCCGCAATTCTTCTCTGTTCATCGACATCAAAATTTCGCAGTTCCTACGGTTCTTTTCATCACCTTGGTTTGCTCGCAACCATCCGAAGAGAACCAGCGTCTTCGCCATACTTCATCATATTTGACCTCTATCCTGTAATGATAAGAAGCTAGTGGAGGAAAAACATCCGCTAGGACATTATTCGTTCCACGAGCGCCCTCCTTACACCGAAAAAAATAACCTGTTTTATAGGAAGAATGAACTACCATGCAAGAAAATTGAACTAAATTTTACTCCATATTTTGAGATTTCCACAAAGCGTTGTTAAAACCAGGAAAATTTAATGGCCTGTTGTACTTTTTAACTGCAGTTCACGAAATTACATCATCTCATAGAAGAAAAAAATAACTAAAAGTAAAGAAGAAAATCATTGGCGCCAAATCATGACCATTTTAACCATACAGTAGTTAATTCTTACTATTTTTGGGAATCGTACGAAAATCTTCTTTTGCTTTAGTTCATATTGAACTTATGTGTACGGTCATTGAACTTTATACCCACATTTAGTTCATAAAAATTTTGAGGTATACTTAAAAAAAGTAAAATTTCATTAAGTTGTGGAAAATTTCAGAAAAAATAATAAAATGTAACTTCTAGCAAATATTTTTTTTCTAATAAAACTAAGTTAAATTTAGCGTTAGTTTAACTGCGGAAATTTTTTTCTGTGTAGCCAGCACATCCGCTTCCTCATTTCCTATTATCCAATAGTGCCCAGTTACCCAGAACAGAGTTATATTATGTTGTTCAGTGAGAACCTTGAGTTCTCTACGACAGCGGCTGACTACCTTAGACCTTATGTCAGCACTGCACAATGCTTTTATAGTTGCCTGATTGTCGATGAAAAAGCTGATATCGCTTCTGACGCAACTCACGGTTGTGGGTATTATTGACAAAGACACCATGGATCAACTTGGCTATGTCCGTTTGTCTGTCCGTCCGTCCGTCCATCTGTGAGTGTTGCTACAAACAGTCTTCCCAAATTTCTGATGACGAAAAATCGGGCGAAAGATATATATGGAAGCTACATCTAAATCTGAAACGATTTCGATTAAATTTTGCACACTTAAAGGGTGGTAAATTAGATTAATTTGTAACTGTTCTGTTAGTAAATGAGCGCAATCGAAATCGGGCGATATATATATGGAAGCTATATTTAAATTTGATCCGATTTTTTCTAAATTCAATAGCGTTCGTCCAAATCGGTTAATAATTGCGACCGGAATCCTGCGAACAACAAATACATGGACAGACAGACAGACGGTCGGACACCAATGGCTAAATCGACTCAGGAGGTGATTCTGAATCGATCGGTATATATTTTATCAATATTTGTAGTAGGCACAATTTTTGGCAGATCAAAGTTATTATACCCTGACCACTATGTGGTTTAGAGTATAAAAAACCTCATAAAAGGCCTTATGGATTAGTAACACATGGCAACCAATTCAGACATAAACAATCAAAATGTTTTTTGCAATAAAAATTTATGAACACTTATCCATATTTTTAAACATTCAATTTCTAATCGATAGGCATTTTAAATTTAGATCGCCTATTATAGGCTGTTTGGGATTAAGAAATTATTGACCAGACTTTGACCACTTTCAAATATTAAATTGGCTATAATGTGTCACAACTACGATTCCGGCGAATTTCTTTTGATGATAGCTGCTCAAGGCAAATTTCCACAGAGTTTGCGACATTAAGATAGCAAACAACAATCTCTCCTTAGCAATATTGACAAAAGTGCAATCTTATTTAAACTACTAAAAACTTCAAAAATCCCATAAAACCATCCAATATGTGGCGTTATCTAATTTTTAATAGATTACAGATTTAGAGCGCATTATAATGACATGGACTTTAGGACTATCTTTTGTAAAATATACGAATACTTTAATTTTTTTTCCTATTGCAACGAAGATTCTCTTTGATTTGCAGTTTGTCATATATTGGTAGAAAATGATATTTCCTTTACACCGAAAAAAAAGTGAACTGTTTCATAGGAAGAATGAACTACCACGCACGAAAATTGAACTAACATATTACTCCACATTTGAAATTTCCACAAAGCGTTGTTAAAACCAGGAAATTTTAATGCTCTGTTGTACCTTTTAACTGCAGTTCACGAAATTACATCATCGCATAGAAGAAAAAATTAACTAAAAGTAAAGAAGAAAATCATTGGCGCCAAATCATGACCATTTTAACCATACAGTATCTTAGTTCATTCTTACTATTTTTGGGAATCGTACGAAAATTTCCATTTGTTTTAGTTCATATTGAACTTATGTGTACGGTCATTGAACTTTATACTCACGTTTAGTTCATAAAATTTTTGAGACATACTTAGAAAAAGTATGATTTCATTAAGCTTTGGAAAATTTCGATAAAAATAATAAAATTTAACTACAAGCAAGTAATTTTTTTCCAATAAAAATAAGTTAAATTTAGCGTTAGTTTAACTACGGAAATTTTTTTCTGTGTACTTACACTGAAAAAACAGTGTACCCACCAGAAAGAAAAATTTTGGTTAATTGTAGAAAATTTTGAATATTTTTAGAAAATTTTAAATAAACAGTATTACAAACTCTGGCATCACACCGATATCACAAAAATAAGTAAATATTTTTCGAGCACTTCAAGAAAATTTATTAGACATAATTAATTTTTTCACTTGTTAAAGAAAATTTTGTACTTTAAAGGAAAAAATTGGGTGATTTTTAGACACCATATACTTATACAACGTACCAAATTTTAACCGGATCTGATGAATTTTGCTCCTCCAAGAGGCTCTGGAGGTCAAATCTGGGGATCGGTTTATATGGGGGCTATATATAATTATGGACCGATATGGACCAATTTTTGCATGGTTCTTAGAGATCATATACTTCACCCACGTACCAAATTTTAACCGGATCTGATTAAATTTGCTTCTCTAAGAGGCATCGCAAGCCAAATCTTTGGGGTCGGTTTATATGGGAGCTATATATAATTATGGACCGATATGGACCAATTTTTGCATGGTTATTTGAGACCATATACTTACACCACGTACCAAATTTCAACCAAATCGGATGAAATTTGCTTCTCTAAGTAGCTCCGAAAACCAAATTTTGGGGGTCGGTTTATATAGGGACTATATATAATTTTGGACCGATATGGACCAATTTATGCATGGTTGTTAGAGACCTAATACTTACACCACATACCAAATTTCAACCGGATCGGAGGAAATTTGCTTCTCTACGAGGCTCCGCAAGCCAAATCTTTGGGGTCGGTTTATATGGGAGCTATATATAGTTATGGACCGATATGGACCAATTTTTGCATGATTGTTAGATACCATATACTTACACCACATACCAAATTTCAACCGGATCGGATAAATTTTTCTCCTCCAAAAGGCTTTGAAGTCAAATCTGGCAACAGGTTTATATAGGGGCTATATATAATTGTGGACCGATATGAATCAATTTTTGCATGGTTATTTGAGACCATATAACATACTTACACCCCGTACCAAATTTCAAATGGATCGGATGAAATTTGCTTCTCTAAGAGGCTCCGCAAGCCAAGTCGGTTTATATGGGGGCTATACGTAAAAGTGGTCCGACATGGCTCATTTGCAATACCACCCGACCTACATCAATAACAACTACTTGTGCCACGTTTCAAGTCAATAGCTTATTTCGTTCGGATGTTAGCGTAATTTCAAGACGGACGGACGTAGCTAGATCGACTCAGAATTTCACCACGAAACAGAATTGTATGGGGTCTTAGAGCAATATTTCGATGTGTTACAAACGGAATGACAAAGTTAATATACCACCCATCCTATGGTGAAGGGTATAAAAAATTATTGAATCAATTAAATTTTTAATTGAATATTTTTGAAAATTCAATTAAAATTTTAATTGGAAACATTTTGTTGACTAATATTTTTTCTCTGTGTAGAAAAAAATGTTTCAACCAAAATAATAGTAAATATAATTTTCGATTTTTCAAAGAAATATTAAATAAGCACTCAATATTTTGTCTTTGTTTTACTCAAAACTAATTCCATCTCGAATTCAAATCGACGGTAACCGACTGTTTTAATTAAAAATCGAATCCAATCTGTAAATAATATCAACATTTGTAAGATATGGATAATAATGACAGTAACAATACTAGCAGCACAATAAATACTAAATCACAAAATTAGCCCTTAGGTTAGGTTGGGTGGCAGCCCGATGTATCAGGCTCACTTAGACTATTCAGTCCATTGTGATACCACATTGGTGAACTTCTCTCTTATCACTGAGTGCTGCCCGATTCCATGTTAAGCCCTTAATACCTACTTCTTCCATTTTGCTAAAATAAAAACGTGTGTTCGCTATTTAAATGTTGCGATATGAACGATCAAAAAGTGACATCAATAATTGCTGGTGTAATGGAATATTTCTCGACTCTTCCCATGGGCCGATATGGTATGCATGAATGGCTATTAGACTATAATGATGTCTAAGACATTAAATCTAGGATATGATCAGATCTAATTCCATAGTAATTAGATAAGATTAGATTTTACCATTTTCGGATCTCATATCTAATCGTATTAAATTAGATCTCTCAATTTTTACCCGGATTGACCCAAACATATGGTAGTCGGATAATGTAATGTCAGGACTATATGGTGAATCCATCAAATCTTCCCAGCCAAGCCCTATCGGTTTTTTTCCCAGACATCAATGATGAGTGTGGTCTAGCATTGAACTCGAAGCCCTGTTTATACCCTGCGCCACACTGTGGAACAGGCTATTATAAGTTAGTGCATATGTTTGCAACACCCAGAAGGAGACGAGATAGACACATGGTGTCTTTGGCAAAAATGCTCAGCGTGGGCTCCTGAGTCGATATAGCCATGTCCGTCTGTCCGTCTGTTCGTGAACCCACTTTTGTAATCAAAGTCTAGGTCGCAGTTTTAGTCCAATCGACTTCAAATTTGGCACAAGAATAGATACCTATTGATTTTGGAAAAAATCGGTTCAGATTTAGATATAACTCCCATATATATCTTTCGCCCGATATGGACTAATACGGTCCCAGAAGCCAGAGTTTTACCCCAATTTGGTTGAAATTTTGCACTAGGAGTTCAATTAGTAGTGTAGTCTAGTGTGCCAAATTTTATTGAAATCGGTTCAGATTTAGATATAGCTCCCATATATAGCTTTCGCCCGATTTACACTCATATGACCACAGAGGCCAATTTTTTGCTCCGATTTAGTTGAAATTTTGCACAGGGAGTAGAATTAGCATTGTAGCTATGTGTGCCAAATTTGGTTGAAATCGGTTCAGATTTAGATATAGCTCCCATATATAGCTTTCGCCCGATTTACACTCATATGACCACAGAGGCCAATTTTTAACTCCGATTTAGTTGAAATTTTGCACAGGGAGTAGAATTAGCATTGTAGCTATGCGTGCCAAATTTGGTTGAAATCGGTTCAGATTTATATATAGCTCCCATATATATGTTTTTCTGATTTCGACAAAAATGATCAAAATACCAACATTTCCCTTGTAAAACCGCCACTGCTTAGTCGAAAAACTGTAAAAATGACTCTAATTTTCCTAAACTTCTATTACATATATATTGAGCGATAAATCATAAATACATTTTTGCGAAGTTTCCTTAAAATTGCTTCAGATTTAAATTTTTCCCAAATTTTTTTACTAACATTGTGTTCCACCTTAGGGCTTTAGCCGACTTAAATTTTGAGTCTATCGGTTTTGTAGAAGTGTATCAAATTCTGTCCAGATCGAGTGATATTTAAATGTATGTATTTGGGACAAACATTTATATATAGCCCCCAACATATTTGACGGATGTGATATGATGGTATCGAAAATTTAGATGTACAAAGTGGTGCAGGGTATAATATAGTCGGCCCTGCCCGACTTTAGACTTTCCTTACTTGTTTTTAATTAGTTCTGGCATTTTTTTTTTTTTTTGATTGCATTTTATTTGAAATTAAAAAAAATATAAAAATTATGAAATATTGATTTGGAAATCTTCCATTTATTATTACAAATCACACGATAGAATAAAATCTTTGAGACCATTGTTAGTATTCATTAACTTTTTTCATCTTATAAATTAGATTTTAAGAATGGCTTCAAATGACTATAGAATACATCTGGTACTGGTTTCTTATTCAAGGGACTCCTTTTGGCCTCTTCAAATATACGCTCATATACATTGCCATCATAGGAACCCAAAGTTGAAAAAAGATTTCTATCATGATGATCGAAACCATCACAAATAACCACAGCATCAGGACGTATGACTTTTAAGGCATTTTCCAGACGAGTTTGGAGCGAACGTGTTTCGGCTTCGGACATCTTAGTTATCTGAAATGTGAAGGAATACAAAATCTCGATTTATCCAGTTTCCTTCTTTCACATAAATGATATTTATGTACTTACTCTAAGTATCTCATGCATATATTTCAAGGCTATTGATACTAAAAATAATTCTAACAAATTTTCCAAAACCTTATTCAAAGCTGCACTTCGTGATTTAGATTGGGCGCCAACAACTTCCTCAATAAAGGTTGCGACAACGAAACAAATACCATGAAGCTATGGAGATAGTGGGAGAACAAGTTGTGATAAATTTTATTTCTATACGAATTTTTACCAAAATTAAAAAAAAAATCTTGTTTCTATAGGCATATATATAGGGACTTCAAAATTAAATTTGTATAGGAAATTTTATGTAAATTTCATTCCTATTGAAAACTTTGTCAAAATTTAATTTCTATAAGAAATTTTGTCAAAACTTTATTTCTATAGGAAATTTTGTCAAAATTTATTTCCAATATGAAATTTTGTAAAAATTTTATTTTTATAGGAAAGCTTGTTAAAATTTCTTTTCAATAGAAATTTTTGTAAAAATTTTATTTCTATAGGAAATTCTGTCAAAATTTTACTTCTATAGGAAATTCTGTCAAAATTTTATTTCTATAGGAAATTCTGCCAAAATTGCATTTTTTAGGAATTAAAAAAAAATTAAAACAAATTTTATTTGTCAAAACTTTATTTCTCTAGGAAATTTTGTCGAAATTTCTTTCCAATATGAAATTTTCTAAAAATTTTATTTTTATAGGAAAGTTTGTTAAATTTTCCTTTCAACAGAAATTTTTGTAAACATTTTATTTCTATAGGAAATTCTGTCAAAATTGTATTTCTATAGGAAATTCTGCCGAAATTGCATTTTTTTGGTAATTTTTTTTTTTAAATTTCATTTCTATAGGTCATTTTGTCACTATTGCATTTCTTTAAGAAATCTTGTAAAAATTTCATATCTTTAGAATGTTTGTCAAAACTTTATTTCTATAGGAAAATTTCTCAAATTTTATTTCTATAGAAAATTCTGCCAAAATTTCTTTTTTTAGGATTCTTTTTTTTAAATTTCATTTCTATAGGACATTTTGTCACTATTGCATTTTTTAGGAAATCTTGTAAAAATTTAATATCTATAGAAAGTTTGTCAAAACTTTATTTCTATAGGAAAATTTCTCAAAATTTTATTTCTATAGGAAATTCTGCCAAAATTGCATTTTTTTGGTAATTTTTTTTTTAAATTTCATTTCTATAGGACATTTTGTCACTATTGCATTTCTTTAAGAAATCTTGTAAAAATTGCATATCTTTAGAAAGTTTGTCAAAACTTTATTTCTATAGGAAAATTTCTCAAAATTGCATTTCTATAGGAAAATTTCTCAAAATTGCATTTCTATAGGAAAATTTCTCAAAATTGCATTTCTTTAGGAAAATTTGTCAAAATTTTATTTTTATAGGAGATTTTGTCAAAATTCTATTTTTATACGAACTTTTTTCAAAATTTAATTTCTCTAGGAAATTTAGCAAAATTTCATTTCTATAGGAAATTTTTTAAAAATTGTAAAAATTTCATATCTATAGAAAGTTTGTCAAAACTTTATTTCTATAGGAAAATTTCTCAAAATTGCATTTCTATAGGAAATTTTCTCAACATTTCATTTCAATGGGAAATTTTCTCAACATTTCATTTCAATGAGTAATTTTCTCAAAATTGCATTTCTATAGGAAAATTTTTCAAAATTTTATTTTTATAGGAGATTCTGTCAAAATTTTATTTTTATAAGAACTTTTATCAAAATTTCATTTCTCTAGGAAATTTGACAAAATTTCATTTCTATAGGTTTTTTTTTAAATTTTATTTCTATAGGAAATTTTTTTCAAAATTTCATTTCTATTTGTCAAAATTTCTTTTCTATAGGAAATTTTGTCAAAAGTTTATTTCTATAGGAAATTATGTCAAAATTTATTTCTTTAGGAAATTTTGTCAAAATTTCATTTCTATAAGAAAATTTGACAAAATTTCAATTCAATAGGAAATTTTGTCAAAATTTCATTTATATAGAACATTTTGTCAAAATTTCATTTTTATAGGAAATTATGTCAAAATTTCATTTATATAGGAAATTGTGTCAAAATTTCGTTTTTATAGGAAATTGTGTACAAATTTCATTTCTTTAGGAAAATTTCTCAAAATTGCATTTCTATAGGAAATTTTCTCAACATTTCATTTCAATGGGTAATTTTCTCAAAATTGCATTTCTATAAGAAAATTTGTCAAAATTTTACTTTTATAGGAGATTCTGTCAAAATTTTATTTTTATAAGAACTTTTTTCAAAATTTCATTTCTCTAGGAAATTTTTGCAAAATTTCATTTCTATAGGAAATTTTTTTTTAAAATTTCATTTCTATAGGAAATTTTGTCAAAATTTCATTTCTATAAGAAATTTTCATGTCGATAAGAAATTTAGTCAAAATTTCATTTCTATAGGAAATTTTGTCAAAATTTCATTTCTGTAGGAAATGGTGTCAAAATTTATTTCTATAGGAAATTGTGTCAAAATCTTATTTCTATGTTCTATAAATTTTGTTAAAGTGTCATTTCTATAGAAAATTTTGTCAAAATTTCATTTACATAGGAAATTTTATCAAAATCTCATTTCTATAGAAAATTTTGTCAAGAATTCATTTCCATAAGAAATTATGTCAAAATTTCGTTTCTATAGGATATTGTGTCAAAATTTATTTTTAGAGGAAATTTTGTCAAAATCGTATTCCTATATTCTATAAATTTGGTCAAAATATCATTTCTCTACGAAGTTTTGTCAAAATTTTATTTTTATAGGAACTTTTTCAAAATCTGACTTCTCTAGGAAATTTTGTCAAAATCTCATTTCTATAGGAATTTTTGTCAAGATTTCATTTCTATAAGAAATTATGTCAAAATTTCGTTTTTATAGGAAATTGTGTACAAATTTCATTTCTATAGGAAATTTTCCCCAAATTTCATATCTACAGAAAATTGTGCCAAAATTTCATTTCAATAGGTTTTATAACAATTTCATTGCTATTTTGTTTTTATAGGAAATTTTGTCAAAATCTCATTTCTATAGAAAATTGTGTCAAAATCTCATTTCTATAGAAAATTGTGTTAAAATTTCATTTCTATAGGAAATTGTGTAAAAATTTAATTTCTATAGGAAATTTTCATGTTTATAAGAAATTTTGTCAACATTTCATTTCTATAGGAAATTTTGTCAAAATCTCATTTCTATACGAAATTTTGTCAAAATCTCATTTCTATAGAAAATTGTGTCAAAATTTCATTTCTATAGGAAATTTTCATGTTTATAAGAAATTTTGTCAACATTTCATTTCTATAGGAAATTTTGTCAAAATCTCATTTCTATAGGAAAAGGTGTTAAAATTAATTTCTATAGGAAATTTTCTCAAAATCTTATTCCTATATTCTATAAATTTTGTCAAAGTGTTATTTCTATATGAAATTTTGTCAAAATTTCATTTCTATAGAAAATTTTGTCAAAATCTCATTTCTATACAAAATTTTATAAAGATTTCATTTCTATAAGAAATGTTGTCAAGATTTTGTTTTTATAGGAACTTTTTCAAAATCTGACTTCACTAGGAAATTTTGTCAAAATCTCATTTCTATAGAAAATTTTGTCAAGATTTCATTTCTATAAGAAATTGTGTCAAAATTTCGTTTCTATAGGAAATTTTCTCAAAATTTCATTTCTACAGAAAATTGTGTCAAAATTTCATTTCAATAGGTTTTATTACAATTTCTTTGCTATTTTGTTTTTATAGGAATGTTTTCAAAAACTCATTTCTCTAGGAAATTTTGTCAAAATCTCATTTCTATAGAAAATTGTATCAAAATTTAATTTTTATAGGAAATTGTGTCAAAATTTCATTTCTATAAGAAATTTTCATGCCGATAAGAAATTTTGTCAAAATTTCATTTCTATAGGAAATGTTGTCAAAATTTCCTTTCTATAGAAAATTGTGTCAAAATTTCATTTCTATAGGAAATTGTGTCAAAATTTCATTTCTATAGGAAATGTTCATGCCTATAAGAAATTTTGTCAACATTTAAGTTCTATAGGAAATTTTGTCAAAATCTCATTTCTATAGGAAATGGTGTTAAAATTTATTTCTATAGGAAATTTTGTCAAAATCTTATTTCTATATTCTATAAATTTTGTCAAAGTGTCATTTCCATAGGAAATTTTGTCAAAATTTCATTTCTATAGAAAATTTTGTCAAAATCTCATTTCTATAGAAAATTTTGTAAAGATTTCATTTCTATAAGAAATTTTGTCAAAATTTCATTTCTATAGGAAATGTTGTCAAAATTTCATTTCTATAGGAAATTTTGTCAAAATCTCATTTCTATAGGAAATTTTGTCAAAATCTCATTTCTATAGGAAATGGTGTCAAAATTTATTTCTATAGGAAATTTTGCCAAAATCTTATTTCTATATTCTATAAATTTTGTCAAAGTGTCATTTCCATAGGAAATTTTGTCAAAATTTCATTTCTATAGAAAATTTTGTCAAAATCTCATTTCTATAGAAAATTTTGTAAAGATTTCATTTCTATAAGAAATCTTGTCAAAATTTCATTTCTATAAGAAATGTTGTCAAAATTTCATTTCTATAGGAAATTTTGTCAAAATCTCATTTCTATAGGAAATTTTGTCAAAATCTCATTTCTATAGGAAATGGTGTCAAAATTTCATTTCTATAGGAAATTTTGTCAAAATCTTATTTCTATATTCTATAAATTTTGTCAAAGTGTCATTTCTATAGGAAATTTTGTCAAAATTTCATTTCCATAGGAAATTTTATCAAATTCTCATTTCTATAGAAAATTTTGTCAAGAATTCATTTCCATAAGAAATTATGTCAAAATTTCGTTTCTATAGGAAATTGTGCCAAAATTTATTTCTAGAGGAAATTTTGTCAAAATCTTATTCTTATATTCTATAAATTTGGTCAAAATCTCATTTCTCTAGGAAGTTTTGTCAGAATTTTATTTTTATAGGAACTTTTTCAAAATCTGACTTCTCTAGGAAATTTTGTCAAAATCTCATTTCTATAGGAATTTTTGTCAAGATTTCATTTCTATAAGAAATTATGTCAAAATTTCGTTTCTATAGGAAATTGGGTCAAAATTTCATTTCTATAGGAAATTTTCTGAAAATTTCATTTCTATAGGAAATTTTGTCAAAATTTCATTTCTATAGGAAATTGTGTCAAAATCTCATTTCTATAGGAAATTTTGTCAAAATTTCATTCCAATAGGAAATATTGTAAAAATGATTTTTCACAATATTATTTCTATAGGAAATTTTTTTCAAAATTGTTATGCCATCTATAGGAAATGTTGCTATGATTTCATTTCCATGAGAAATTGTGTCAATATTTCTTTCAATAAGATATTTTTTTCAAAATGTATTTTCTTTAGGTAATTTTATTTAAGTTTCTTTCCTCTAGGAAATTTTATCAAAATCTCTTTCACATAAAATATTTTGTTAAAACTTTCCTTACTCACAGAAAAAAAAAGTAGCTCGTAATTTATGGCAAATTTTGAACTTCAATTTAGTTAGGCGCATTTCTACCCAGGTACACCAACTTAATGATTTTACTTAACCGTAGAAAATTTCTTTAAAATTGGTAGAAATTTTGTGGACCATAGTAAAAAAATTAACTTACTGACGGTAAAACTGTCTTAAGGGCAAAATCTTGGTCATGATTTTTACTACCATTTCAGAAAACATATCATTAAGTTTTATAAAATTGAGCTGATTGGTATGAGAAAAATTTTGTAATACTAGTAAGTAAAAATTTCGTTACTGGCACAAAAAATTACCAAATCTTTGTAATTGCAAACTATATCGAAGTACACCACTTTAAGTAACATTTTTAACTAATTTTAGAGAGTCGCGTGAACTTCAAAAGTGTTAAAAATAATAATTATTACGAGATTTTCATAAAATTTTGGAAATTTGAACTACACGCACAGAAAAACCATGTTTGGACATGGTTGCCGCATCCATTTAATGCTTATCTAGAGCATGTAATTGCCGCGAAAACCATGTATTTTGTCTTTGTAAAAATAGTTTTCGAGCTGAGAAAAATGTATGGTGGCAATAAGCATTTGAATGGTTCTCAAATAGCGCAAACATGTTCTATCATTTAAATGATAGAATTTGAGACCATTAAATGGTCGGGAAAATCATGTATCTGACCATTCAATTTTTTTACATTTTTACAGGGAAAAAAGTATTTTTATAGGTTAAATATAGACATGTCTAGAACCATTACATGGCCATAAAGACCATTTACATTTTTTTCGTGACCATTTAATTTTTTAACTTGTTTGCAGCGAAAAGAATTTTATAAAAACATTGAGCAGGTACACACGATTTTCATTTTGCGCGTCAGTCGTGTGTTGATTGTTTCTTGGAATGGAGGGAGAATACGGATTTACTGTGTTTTGTGTTAATTTATTTATTCAGAAGTGGCACGTGGTTTTATGTGAACACAAAAAAGGAAAGTGTAATTGAAAAAATGTACCTGTTTTTTGTTCTGCCTTTTGCTATATGGTATCATTTATTTTTATTTGCAGTTACATGATGTCTGCGTTTGTACATTTGATGCGCACGATGTAAATATGGAATAATTACTTATTGTTGAAATTGAAATAAAATAGAGTGTGTAAAAATATATGATGTTTGCTTGAACGGCATTATAAATACAAATAAACAATGAATTAGTTTATAAATAAATAAAAACAAACAAATAAAGTTAATTTTGTGTTTTCTTTTCTCAAGTGGCGTCCTTTTTTCGACGATGAAAAAAGTTTTTTTCATAAAGATCAAAACATTTTAGGTTGTGACCATGTTCTTTTAACTAGGAGAAAAACATTTTTAATGAATACCATAACATTTTAAATCGTGACCATTGTCTTTTCATTCAAACAAAATTCTTTTTATCAATATAATAACATTTTAGATGAGGACAATTACATTTTTCTTAGAACCATGTTCACTGAGCCAACATGGTTGCAGGTTAAAATGTTACATGGTCGCCGCAAAAATAGCTCCTATCATATTATTTTGCTCTTCGAATATGATTGGGACAATCATATTTCTTCTCTGTGTGTAACTGGTTAGAAATGCGCTTAACTAAATTGAAGTTCAAAATTTGCCATAAATTACGAGCTACTTTTTTTCCAGTGCTCTTGGAAATTTTATAAACGTTTCTTTCTTGTAGAAAATGTTCTCTTAATTTCATTACTCGATCAAATTTACTTAAAATTTCTTTCCTCTGGAAAATTTTGTTAAAATTTTCTCTTTTAAATTCTCTTAAAATTTAATGTCCATAGAGTATTTCATTTACCTCAGCAGCTTGAGTCAATTCTATGCCTGTATTGTTAAAAGCTTCGGCTTCCGTTTGACCAGCCTGAACGCGGCTCATTAGATTCTCGGCAGTTATTTTAATTTTGCTGTTAAGGAAGTAATAAATATGGATTTTTTACAAAACGGCGAGAAAAATCCACATAACATACTTAGCTGTAGCCATTTCCAAGAGCATAAGGATATTCTTCCAAGATCCTGTCCACACACCCAAAGACTTGTTTTTATTTACC
This sequence comes from Haematobia irritans, assembly GCF_050003625.1. Classification (NCBI taxonomy): domain Eukaryota; kingdom Metazoa; phylum Arthropoda; class Insecta; order Diptera; family Muscidae; genus Haematobia; species Haematobia irritans. The sequence goes on from NC_134401.1 coordinate 114,503,794, forward strand.
TCCATTAAATAAGCGACCGAGGGAGGTAATTGTTTTCCAGCCAAAGCAGAACGATAAGATTTCATAAGGAATCTCCCCACTTGGAGTAGGAGTACAGTATTTTCACCTTCGTAGGTGCAAGAAGCACCAACATCCAAATAGATATTGCCCAGGTTCGAAGAACTTAAATAGCCATGACCTCCACAGGCCAAACGTAAAATATCCACCCCTGCCACAGTGGTGGAGGTACACAAAACTTTCAAAATACAAGATAAGCTGTGAATTTCCGGCAAACGTTGGAAGTCTCCTTGTTTTATGTCCTCCGAAGTTTTCTCATAAAGTTGATAGATGCGATTGAAAGCCAATTTATAAGCAATGCTATTGGCAATCTCGGGGAAAAGTTTCTTTTGTTGTGTCACATGGTCAATGATTTTGGGTTCGCGTTCACTGCAAAGTAAAAAATGGATTCACCATCATGGATTAAAGGACCAAAATGTTTCCATACTCACTTGGGATTAATAGGACTTTGACGTCTTACTGCTGAATATCTGGTGGCTATAGTCGCTGCCATTGACAATTGAGTGGCTACATTCCGTACAATGAAACAACGAACATATACCATGGTAAAGTAGGTCAGAACCGATACAGGACTTTGTACAAATGTTCCATCTCGATGAACCTGTGAGTGTCTCATAAGCATATTCAAACGAGGTATACGAACATTCTTCAGACCTAGATAACCATTATTGACTCCAGCAAAACCCATTCTCTTACCGATGTCACCAATATCGACACCAGGCAATGGCATATGAGTCTCCATATCACGCACAGGAACAACAAAAATTGCCAAACCCTTCGAAACATTGTCAATATACAAATTGGCCGGAACTATACAATAATTGGCAGATTGACCCACTAGAAAATGGAAATAGAAATCTAGGTTAAATGACAACCCTCAAAAGGCTGCAAAGATGCAAACTAACATCCTCCTGGCCACCATTTATACGATGTAATTGTTGGTGTATTCAAAATAAATTCATCAGTTTGATGATCAAAATCAGCTCTGGTTTCCAATCCTCTTAAAAATGTACCATGACCAAGTTCGGTTTGAGCATAAGCCGTTGTCATATTGAAATTTTGGCATAGCTTGCCAAATTTTTCAAACTGTTCATCGGTACCTTGTAAACGGATGCACTCAATCACCATACCACAGTGTACGGCCAAGGGGTTGCCAGATGGTATAGCACCACATAATACTGGGGAGCTGCAAAAAAAATACAATGGGAACAGTTCATATGGTATTAATTTTCTGTAGGGATATTCGAAAGATCCACTCAAATTTTTAAAAATTTTGCCGAAATTTCATTTCTATAGACATTTCTATTTGGCGAAATTTCATTTCTATAGGAACTTTTCTCAAAATTTCGTTTTTATAAGAAAATTTCATTACGTTATTGTTGTTTTTTTGGTTTTTTGATCTCAGCTTAAAGCCATGCATTGACTAAACTGCATGGCTTTAAGCTGAGATCAAAAAACCAAAAAAACAACAATAACGATTGAAGAGAAGCCAACAATAACAAACAAAACGAAAAAAAATTTCATTACTATAGAAAATTTTCTAAAAATTTTATTTACATAGGAAATTTTGTCAAATTTCTATTTCTATACGAAATTTTGTCAAAATTTTATTTCTTTACGAAATTTTGTCAAAATTTCATTTCTATACAAAATTTTGTCAAAATTTCATTTCTATAAGAAATTATGTCAAAATTTCGTTTCTATGGGAATTCTTGTAAAAATTTCATTACTATGGGAATTCTTGTAAACATTTTATTTCTATAGGAAATTTTGTCAAAATTTCATTTCTGTAGGAAATTTTGTCAAAATTTGATTTCTTAGGAATTTTTTTCAAAATATCATTTCTATAGAAAATTTTGTCAAAATCTCATTTCTATAGAAAATTTTGTAAAGATTTCATTTCTATAAGAAATTTTGTCAAAATTTCATTTCTATAAGAAATTTTGTCAAAATTTCATTTCTATAGGAAATGTTGTCAAAATTTCATTTCTATAGGAAATTTTGTCAAAATTTCATTTCTGTAGGAAGTTTTTTCAAAATGTAATTTCTATAGGAAATTTTGTCAAAATTTCATTTCTGTAGGAAATTTTTGTCAAAATTCCTATTCTGTATGAAATTTCGTCAAAACTCAATTTCTATACGAAATTTATTCAAAATTTCATTTCTGTCGGAAATTTTGTAAAAATTTTATTTCTATAAAAAATGTTGGCAAAATTCAATTTCTATTGGAAATTTTCTCAAAATTTCATCCCTACTCCAGATCTGTATGGTTGTCTTCATTCGCATTACTTACGGCCATATATCCGCGCCATCTGGTTGACGCTCCACTTTTAGTTCTTGTAACTTCTTTGCCAGTTTTATGAAATCTTTAATTGCCGCATTGTAAATTTCTTCGTGGGATAAATTTTGGAATCTATAAATTTCATCATCGAGATCGTCAAGGATATATGATTCTAACAAAAAAAAAAATATATATAAATAGAACAGGGTCTTGGCAATCAATAATTGATCAATTGAACAATTTATTGATGAAGTTTATACATACAGCTCAACATTCTTTGGTGAAGGTATAAAAATACAAATTTTATTATCTTTGTTTTAAAGCTTTTTCACCACAAAACATTTCTCTTAGCAACATTACCCAAATCTCTTTTGAATTTCAAACTCTCATGACCTCCATGCCACCACAAGGCAAATTCTTCAGCCCTTATTGAGGCATTATCTCTTTCATATTGTAAATCTGGATTAACTCTCTGCGGAATAATACCCATATCGGCGAACAAATCACTTTCTTTGCGAAATCAAAAACGGTCTTTTACGTTGACCTTTTAAACAAGAACTGAACTTTCGATTTCAATGGATTGTTTGTGAGTACTCTGCGAATAATTTGCAAGTTCTATATTTGCCTTATCAAGTTGATAAACTGTTTCAATTGCTACATGGCGAAAAAAATTGTGTTTTTCTGCGAAACAAACACCCAGAGAAGGAATATGAATATGTTATATTTTCATGAGGAACGTGGAATATTTTTTTATATTGCTTGCCGAAATCAGATACATCATTTGCGACATCTCTGGATGCAAACATACATTAATTTAGAAAATTCGTATAAACATATATATGCTTAGAAACGTCAGAGAGAGCGAGGGAGAATAACAAAGAAAACAGATAGAAATTGCGACAGAGATAGATAACAAGAAACTTCAACATAACACAGTGAGAGAATCGAATGAGAGCAAATAGTGCTTGAGAGACATTACAGCATGCATAAATCCCAACCCAAGTGACACAACAAAGGAGGGTTCTCGAGCCTCTTCACCTATCGAAACCTTTCGATATCGTCAGCCATGTCAGATTGCTCGAGGGCATCGAAAACACGTTATAACCGGCAGGAACCAAACGTTGTATATTTAATTATCTGCTCGGGCGCCAGTTGTATGTGAAAATTTGGAAATAGAAAGTCAAGGCTTCGTGGAATGAAACAAGGAAACCCCAAGATGGGGAACATTTGGCAGTTTTTTAAGTTGTCTGCCCACGCCACTACAATATATGATAACCTCCGCAGTAGAAACAAGATCCTAAAATTGCTTACATATATGACAATTGGCCAGAGGGGACGCCTTAGACAATTGACATGCACCGAAAAAAAAGTTTACTATTTTTTATGAAAAATGAACTAACCCATAGTAAGAATGACCATGATTTGGCGCCAAAGATTTTTTTCATCTAGATAAGTTCATGATTTTCTTATAAATTAGTTCATGTATTACATCGTATTTTAGTTCATTATTACTATGATGTGGGAAGAATATAGTTAAACTCATTCAAAATATTCCTGCTATCCGGAAAAATTAACAATTTTTTGGGAAACCTGTATTAAGAAATTGGTTTGAAATAAACTGTTTGTCGGTATAATTTTCAAAAAAGTAGAGAAATTGAGGAATCAAAAGTACAAAAAGCCTGTATACAACTAAGAAATTTTTCGTACAAAACAAGTAAATTTTCTATAACCACCAGTATTTTATTTCAAAGAATTATTATTATATTACACAAAACTATGGCTTATGATATACAATAAAGGAAATATTTTTATTAGTACGTTGGACGCATTTACTTGTCGGTAGTTAGTAATTGCTTCTTCAAAAGAGTAATATTCTATGTTATTAGGACTAAACTAATTAATTTAAATTTCCATGTTTTCTATCCATATGAAAGATATTTGTGGCATAAGTTGCTATATTCAATTGAGTTGTCCAATTTCATCGATTTTGGCTAACTTTTGTTGGGCGGATTTGGCTTATAAGCATCTGAAATTGCACAGTTATACAAAATATAAGAAAAATATTATTAATTAATTAATTCTATCGTTCATATTGATCTCTAACTTACGGTTTTCAAGAGTATTTCCTAGAGTCAATAAGGATATCAGCTTAATTAGTATTAAACAGTAAGAATATTCAAAAAATTACCATTACGAGACCTGTCTACCTGCAAGTGAAAAAAATAATTTTTAATAAATTGAAATTTTGGTTTTATTAAAAACGGACAAAATACCGTTTATAGAAAAACTTACCACATTGAAAAATCCATCCAGTAGGTACATTATTGGAATCATATCCATGGACAAATGGGACGTTATTGAAATTATTCTCAGAATATATTTGAAATAAAAAATATTATAAAATTAGACATAATTTCCACTTGTCAGTATAGCATTTAGTATTTAAGGTGGATATTAAGTTCGAGTTTAGCGGCTAAAATTGCAATTTCCATGATAAGTTTTCTTTAATAATCCATTATAAAAAATAATCTTTATAAAAAACTTGATTTGGGCTATTCTCCATCAAGTTATATTTAAATTTGTATCGAAGACGTATAATTTTATACTTTGCTTAGTGATTTATTTTTAATTTTAGCGGCTAAACTCGAACTTAGTACTCACCTGTAGGAATTGCTGTAACATAAAAAATATAGATTCAAAAAAATGGTTGCTTCTCAACCTGTGATCCAGATGTAGAATAAATATAAATCGTCCTATTACCACTCATGTTGTATATTTTTTATGTAAATCAATTTAAAATCCGCACTAATTTTAAACTAACATATTAACAGAAATATACAGTTCCTTAATCTGTTATTTGTTTTTTTATCCATAAAAAGCGTTTTTGATTCCTCTAACATCACATCATTCACTTCTCAGTTTCTAAAATGTTTCGAAATAAATGTATTTTCATTAATAAACACCAATACCGCACGTACAATTTTGCAAAATTAAATCCACGTGTGCACTTCATAAATGCATCAACATAACTGAATGCAACAATAAAACTCAAAGACACAAATAGTCATAAGGGATACCTGCCGTAAAGAAAAACAACTCCACACACACACACACGATCCCTTTCTGATCTTGCTATTGCAAAAAAACAACTCTCACCACAAAAGATACCAACAACACACAAGGAACATTCCATTGTCTCTAGAATCAAAACAACCAACAACAGCATAAATGACGCAATAACAAACACAAACAATCATACGAGATATACACAAAATGTCTCTAAAAACTCCCTCGCATGATGCACTCACATTTTCCAGTAGCACGTTTATTGATTAGTAGGAATTCTATCTATAAGTTAAGGTAAAATATATACCAAATCGATGAGGAATCTATAAAAATTATATACACCTGTCAAGGATTATATTAAATAATTTTTATTCTATTTTAACTAAAATTTTCAATGTGAGTAAAAACACTCCAACATATAATAAAAAGGAAAATAATCTGTAGGTAGTCATCGTACGAATCGGTAATGTCCTTAAGTTAATTTTTACTAAAAAAATTTTTTTCCATACAAAATTTTGTCTTAGTAAATTGTCCACATTTCGTAGTAAGATTTTTATATTGCCCATGTATTTTTATAATAGAATCAACGATGCATTAACTACTGTGTTGGAAATTTATTTAAGGAAAAATCCTTCTCATTTCGTAGTTAGTGAACTAAAAAACATTTACTGAATTTTTATAAGTTTTGCTTTAGCTAAGTTAATTTTCGTTGTGGTTACGAAAAATGAACTATATTACAGTAAATTTGTTGAACTATGTGGATGTCAAAATGGTCCTTAAATTTACAAGACACTTTTTTTTCTGTGTGCACTAACTGTTGCCATAGTTGTTAGAATTCTACCAAAACTGATGTTTGGTAGATTGGTAGAATTCTTGAAGTTTTAGTAGATTTTGAACAATATTCCTCTCAAACTAATTTCCTATAGAAATAAAATTTTGACAAAATTTTCTATAGAAATAAAATTTTTGACAAAATTTTCAATAGAAATAAAATTTGGACTACATATTCAATAGAAAGTAAATTTTGACAAAATTTTCTATACAAATAAAATTTTGACACAATTTTTTATATAGAAATAAAATATTGACAAAATTTTCTATAGAAATGACATTTTGACAAAATTTTCTATAGAAATAAAATTTTGACAAAATTTTCTATAGAAATAAAATTTTGACAAAATTTTCTATAGAAATAAAATTTTGACAAAATTTTCTATAGAAATAAAATTTTGACAAAATTTTCTATAGAAATAAAATTTTGACAAAATTTTCTATAGAAATAAAATTTTGACAAAATTTTCTAAAGAAATAAAATTTTGACAAAATTTTCTAAAGAAATAAAATTTTGACAAAATTTTCTATAGAAATAAAATTTTGACAAAATTTTCTATAGAAATAAAATTTTGACAAAATTTTCTATAGAAATAAAATCTTGACAAAATTTTCTATAGAAATAAAATTTGGACAACATATTCTATAGAAATAAAATTTGGACAACATATTCTATAGAAATAAAATGTTGATAAAATTTTCTATAGAAATAAAATTTTTGAAAAAATTTTCTATAGAAAAAAAATGTTGACAAAATTATCTATAGAAATAAAATTTTGGCAAAATTTTCTATAGAAATAAAATTTTGACAAGATTTGCTATAGAAATATCATTTTGACAAAATAAGATTTTTTTCGTTTGGTAGGTTTTTGATAAAATTTTCTCTAAATTTTGGTAGATTATTTTTGGCTCGAGTGGCAACCGTGCATGCAGTGTATAGTATACAAAACTATCAGAACTCAGACCTTATAACTGCGTCAGGGAGTCTCCGCATTAAATCTTTATGGGGCGGCCAGATATCCCAGTGCATAGACATAATTACATTTTGTCAAAGCAGTATTTCCTGAATTGTTGTAGCCGCAACCATTCAAATTGCCATATTGTGGATATACAACAAACATTCAGGAATATAAGGGTCGATCTTCAGCTTCTGGAGCTCGAGATCCAGCGTTACAAAAGTGCAGCCTACCCTACCAACAGATCACTCCGGGCGCATTCCATCCCAATCGCAGAGTTCCTCGACCTGGATACAAGCTAATGTAAACACAAAATCAATAGAAGGGTAGCTCTGAATTGAATTTTGGCAAAATCTTCTATAGAACTAACATTTTGCATCGGGCGGCACTAATTGTAAGAGACGATGGAATTTCAATACTCGAGTAGTTAATCATATTTCTCTAAATATTAGCCCTTGGAGTCACTCGTTATATCGTATATCTGACAAATAGACAGAGTAATTCCGCAACCGAAGCCTGGCAAGACACTTATGGCTATATTCCTCCCCAACCTTTCCAGCTACCAACCAGCACTATAACAGCTTGACATACCATTACAGCATGCATAAATCCCAACCCAAGTGACACAACAAAGGAGGGTTCTCGAGCCTCTTCACCTATCGAAACCTTTCGATATCGTCAGCCATGTCAGATTGCTCGAGGGCATCGAAAACACGTTATAACCGGCAGGAACCAAACGTTGGATATTTAATTATCTGCTCGGGCGCCAGTTGTATGTGAAAATTTGAAAATAGAAAGTCAAGGCTTCGTGGAATGAAACAAGGAAATCCCCAAGATGGGGAAAATTTGGCAGTTTTTTAAGTTGTCTGCCCACGCCACTACAATATATGATAACCTCCGCAGTAGAAACAAGATCCTAAAATTGCTTGCCCAAATACTGACGGCAAAGAAATCATGTTGACTACATATATGGCAATTGGCCAGAGGGGACGCCTTAGACAATTGACATGCACTAACTGTTGCCATAGTTGTTAGAATTCTACCAAAACTGATGTTTGGTATATTGGTAGAATTCTTGAAGTTTTGGTAGATTTTGAACAATATTCCTCTCAAACTAATTTCCTATAGAAATAAAATTTTTGACAAAATTTTCAATAGAAATAAAATTTGGACTACATTTTCTATAGAAATAAGATTTTGACAAAATTTTCTATAGAAATTAAATTTTTGCAAAATTTTCTATAGAAATAAGATTTTGACACAATTTTTTATATAGAAATAAAATATTGACAAAATTTTCTATAGAAATGACATTTTGACAAAATTTTCTATAGAAATGACATTTTGACAAAATTTTCTATAGAAATGACATTTTGACACAATATTCTATAGAAATAAAATTTTGACAAAATTTTCTATAGAAATAAAATTTTGACAAAATTTTCTATAGAAATAAAATTTTGACAAAACTTTCTATAGAAATAAAATTTTGACAAAATTTTCTATAGAAATAAAATTTTGACAAAATTTTTTATAGAAATAAAATTTTGACAAAATTTTCTATAGAAATAAAATTTTGACAAAATTTTCTATAGAAATAAAATTTTGACAAAATTTTCTATAGAAATAAAATTTTGACAAAATTTTCTATAGAAATAAAATTTTGACAAAATTTTCTACAGAAAAAAAATTTTGACAAAATTTTCTACAGAAAAAAATTTTGACAAAATTTTCTACAGAAATAAAATTTTGACAAAATTTTCTACAGAAAAAAATTTTGACAAAATTTTCTACAGAAATAAAATTTTGACAAAATTTTCTATAGAAATAAATTTTTTTCTAAAGAAACAAATTTTGACAAAATAAGATTTTTTCGTTTGGTAGGTATTTTCTCCAAATTTTGGTAGATTATTTTTGGCTCGAGTGACAACCGTGCATGCAGTGGAATAGTATACAAAACTATCAGAACTCAGCCCTTAGAACTGCGACTGCCAGATATCCCAGTGCATAGACATAATAACATGTTGTCAAAGCTGTATTTCCTGAATTTTTATCGCTACAATTACTCAAATCACCCTATTGTGGATATACAACAACCATTCAGGAATGTAAGGGTTGATCTTTACCTTCTGGAGCTCGAGATCCAGCGTTATAGAAGTCAGCCTCTGATGAGGCAGTATACCAACAGGTCTGACAAGGATTCATGGGGACACTGTAACTGAAGCCGTGAGAAGCTACAAGGTTAATCCTGCTCTCTGAATCTGACCGCCGTCGCATCGGAAGAAAGAGACCTCCCACTTAAGCGAGGGTAGCGTTGGCACAACTATGATAAGGAAAGTGCAGCCGCTTCAATTTCTAACTATCAGTGATTGATAGATGCGTATCCGACATGTCTCTCATCTGTGGTCAAAGGCCACAACTTTTCGCTTGTTCATCAAAACCTCACCAAAAATCACTCCGAGCGCATTTCATCTTAATCGCAGATCTCCTCGATCTAGATACAAGCTGATGTACCAAAAGACCAACACAAAATCAATGCAAGGGCACTTCTCATTTGTCCATTTTCCAACACATATATAACATAAACAATTCACAGGTAATGTAAAGAGGATTCCTTGAAATACCTTGTAAACCCTCAACACTTGTTTTAAAATGTAGACCTATAAACTGGTTACAAAAACATTCCGAAACTTGTCATTTATTATTCAGATAAAATTATTTACAAGAAAAATATTCACATCACACTAGATTATTAAATTTTTGACTTCATAAAAGGTTTCAAATGGCTATGGAAGACTGCTGGCACGGGTTGCTTATTTAGTGGAGTTAGTTTAGCTTCCTCGAAAATACGTTCATAGACATTGCCATCATAAGAACCCAAAGTTGATTTCAAATTTCTATCGTGGTAATCGAATCCATCACATATAGCCACAGCATTTGGACGAATTGCTTTTAGTGTAACTTCCAAACGTTCTTGTAGGGATCTCAAATCAGCATCAGAAAGTTTAATAACCTAGGGATGTAAAGGAAAATATTAACCTGACGTATTCTGTCATAACCGAAATAATAACTTACTCTCAATATTTCGTGCATATACTTCAGGGCTGTTGAAATTAAAAATAACTCCAAAAGATCTTCCAAAACTTTATTCAAACTTGGATTTCGGTTTCTGGAATTGGGTCCTTTTACTTCTTCCACAAAAGTAGATACCACAAAGCAGACTCCATGTAACTGAAATCAAAGTGAAAATAATCTAGAAATTTCCTGTATTTTTAAGCTTACCTCAGCTGCTTGTGTTAGTTCAATGCCGGTATTATTCGCAGCTTCCCCTTCAGTTTGACCAGCCTTAAGACGAGCAGATAGATTTTCGAAAGCCAGACGGATTTTGCTAAAAAAAAAGATTTTTTATGTTAAATTATTGGATTGGAACTAAAATTAAATAAAATTGATAGGGAATTGGGAGTTAAAATCGATCTTTAGAATAAACTAACCTAACCTAACCTAAGGTACTCCGTTCACCGGCGAAAACGGCACGAACCAAGTGCACCAGGTCGACCAGCAAAGAATAAACAGGAGTAGATACGCATAGTGATATTACTGCGGAATGATAACACGCTACACATGATAGCAGAGAAGTCGCAATCGATACAGAACCGCTTCGAACATACCGCTATTCAACAACGGACGAATTACAATTCGCTGCCAAAAGGCTTCAAGGATAAGAAAGCTCCCGGTCCTGATGGCAGAAGTCATGAAAGAGTTTAGAAATGACGTTGGTGGCCAGTAGAGTGACCGCAACTTAAATGGGCAAAAAAATGTCGGAATCTTGTTCGCCTAACCCCACAAAACGAATCCCCTTTCCAGATATTGGGATAGCCAAAATTTGAGCCCGATTAAACGACGTTAACACGTGCCGCTCGTCGGGTTTTTAGCCAGTATCACCGAGAGTGATGCAGTTCGGCATACGCCATGTGGACATAGTATTGGGTGTATAAAGCATTTTTTCAACCTCACTGGCAACGACAATTTAATAAATTAAATTTCAATTTTGCCAGTCTGTAAAAATTGTAATCCATAGATTTATATTTCCAAAAAATACAATAGAAAATATACAAAATTAAAAGAACTAACATTAAACAAAACGAAATGAAATGGAATAGAAAAAAAACATCACGGTTGCCACTCGAGCCAAAAATAATCTGCCAAAATTTGGAGAAAATTTTACCTTTTTTTTCTTTTTTTTATTTCTATAGAAAATTTTGGCAAAATTTTTATTTCTATAGAAAACTTTGTAAAAGTTTTTATTTCTATAGAAAATTTTGTCAAAATTTTATTTCTATAGAAAATTTTGTCAAATTTTATTTCTATAGAAAATTTTGTCAAATTTTATTTCTATAGAAAATTTTGTCAAAATTTTTATTTCTACAGAAAATGTTGTTAAAATGATAAAATTTTTATTTTTATTCTTTAGAAAATTTTGTCAAAATTTTATTTCTTTAGAAAAGTTTGTCAAAATTTTATTTCTATAGAAAATTTTTCAAAATGTTATTTCTTTGGAACATTTTTTCAAAATTTTATTTCTATAGAACATTTTGTGAAAATTTCATTTCTATAAAAAATTTTGTCAAAATTTTATTTCTATAGAAAATTTGTCAAAATTTTATTTCTATAAAAAATTGTGTCAACATTTTATTTCTTTAGAACATTTTGTCAAATTTTTATTTTTATAGAATTTTTTTCAAAATTTTATTTCTATAGAATTTTGTTTCAAAATTTTATTTCTATAGAATTTTTTTTTCAACATTTTATTTATATAGCAAATTTTGTCAAAATTTTTATTTCTACAGAAAATGTTGTTAAAATTTTCTTTATTAAGAAAATTTTGTCAAAATTTTATTTCCATAGAAAATTTGTCAAAATTTTATTTCTATAGAAATTTTGTCAAAATTTTACTTCTTCAGAAAATTTTGTCAAAATTTTATTTCTTTAGAAATTTTTTTCAAAAATTTATTTCTATAGATAATTTTGTCAAAATTTTATTTCTATAGATAATTTTGTGAAAATTGTATTTCTATAGAAAATTTTGTGAAAATTATATTTCTATAAAAAATTTTGTCAAAATTTTATTTCTATAAAAAATTTTGTCAAAATTTTATTTCTATAAAAAATTTTGTCAAAATTTTATTTCTATAGAAAATTTTGTCTAAATTTTATTTCTATAGAAGAGTTTGTCAAAATGTTATTTCTATAGAAAATTTTGTCAACATTTTATTTCTATAGCAAATTTTGTCAAAAATATGTTTTCAAAATTTTATTTCGTTAGAAACTTTTGTCAAAATTTTATTTCTATAGAAGAGTTTGTAAAAATTTTATTTCTATAGAATTGTGTCAAAATTTTATTTCTATAGGAAATTTGTGAAAATTTTATTTCTATAGGAAATTTTGTCAAAATTTTATTTCTTTAGAAAATTTTGTCAAAATTTTACTTCTATAGAAAATTTGTCAGAATTTTATTTCTATAGAAAATTTTGTCAAAATTTTATTTCTTTAGAAAATTTTTTCAAAATTTTATTTCTTTGGAATTTTTTTCCAAAATTTTATTTCTATAGAAAATTTTGTCAAAATTTTATATCTACAGAAAATTTTGTCAAAATTTTATATCTATAGAAATTTGTCAAAATTGTATCTCTATAGAAAATTTGTCAAAATTTTATTTCTATAGAAAATTTGTCAAAATTTTATTTCTATAGAAAATTTTGTCAAAATTTTATTTCTATAGAAAATTTGTCAAAATTTTATTTCTATAAAAAATTTTGTCAACATTTTATTTCTTTAGAACATTTTGTCAAATTTTTATTTTTATAGAAATTTTTTCAAAATTTTATTTCTATAGAATTTTGTTTCAAAATTTTATTTCTATAGAAAATTTGTCAAAATTTTACTTCTTCAGAAAATTTTGTCAAAATTTTATTTCTCTAGATAATTTTGTGAAAATTGTATTTCTATGGAAAATTTTGTGAAAATTATATTTCTATAAAAAATTTTGTTAAAATTTTATTTCTATAAAAAATTTTGTCAAAATTTTATTTCTATAAAAAATTTTGTCAAAATTGTATTTCTATAGAAAATTTTGTCTAAATTTTATTTCTATAGAAGAGTTTGTCAAAATGTTACTTCTATAGAAAATTTTGTCAAAATGTTATTTCTATAGCAAATTTTGTCAAAATTTTATTTCTATAGCAAATTTTGTCAAAATTTTGTAACTATAGAAAAGTTTTCAAAATTTTATTTCTTTAGAAAATTTTGTCAAAATTTTATTTCTATAAAAGAGTTTGTAAAAATTTTATTTCTATAGAATTGTGTCAAAATTTTACTTCTATAGGAAATTTGTGAAAATTTTATTTCTATAGGAAATTTTGTCAAAATTTTATTTCTACAGGAAATTTGTGAAAATTTTATTTCTATAGGAAATTTTGTCAAAATTTTATTTCTATAGAAAATTTTGTCAAAATTGTATTTCTTTAGAAAATTTTTTCAAAATTTTATTTCTTTGGAAATTTTTTCCAAAATTTTATTTCTATAGAAAATTTTGTCAAAATTTTATATCTACAGAAAATTTTGTCAAAATTTTATATCTATAGAAAAGTTGTCAAAATTTTATTTCTATAGAAAATTTGTCAAAATTTTATTTCTATAGAAAATTTGTCAAAATTTTATTTCTATAGATAATTTTGTCAAAATTTTATTTCTTTAGAAATTTTTTTCAAAATTTTATTTCAATATATTTTTTTCAAAATGTTATTTTTATGGAAAATTTTGTCAAAAATTTATTTCTATAGAAAATTTTGTCAACATTTTTATTTCTACAGAAAATGTTGTTAAAATTTTTATTTCGATAGAAAATTTTGGCAATTTTTTTATTTCTATAGAAAATTTTGTCAAAATTTTATTTCTATAGAAAATTTTGTCAAAATTTTATTTCTATAGAAAATTTGTCAAAATTTTATTTCTATAGAAAATTTTGTCAAAATTTTATTTCTTTAGAAAATTTTTTCAAAATTTTATTTCTTTAGAATTTTTTTTTTTAATTTTATTTCTTTAGAATTTTTTTTGAAAGTTTTATTGCTATAGATAATTTTGTAAAAATTTTATTTCTACAGAAAATTTTGTTAATATTTTCTTTATATCGACAATTTTGTGAACATTTTATTTCTATAAAAAAATTTTTCAAAATTTTATTTCTATAGAAAAGTTTTCAAAATGTTATTTTTTAAAAAAATTTGTCAAAATTTTATTTCTATAGAAGAGTTTGTCAAAATGTTTTTTTCTATAGAAAATTTTGTCAAAATTTTATTTCTATAGGAAATTTGTAGAGTAACTCTTAGTCTACCAAAACATCGAGAATTCTACAAATCTACCAAACAGTACAAAATCTACCAGTTTAGTTAGAATTCTGCCAACTGTGGCAACCGTGGGACGCTGTAACTTAGTCAGTCTCCACGATTGATTCGTTCTTATTTGTGTTCTTACTTACTTGGTTGCACAAATTTGCAAAGCCTTAACAATATCTTCCCATGATCCCGTCCACTTGTTTAGGGATTTTTGATGAATGCATTCCTTTAAATACGATACCGTAGGAACAACTGTCTTCCCTGCCAGAGCACGGGGATATGATTTCATTAAAAATCGACCGACTTGTAAAAGTAATACCGTATTTTCTCCTTCATAGGTACAAGCAGCAGCTGCATCAGCATAAAGATTTGAAAAATTCGAAGAAACTAAATAACCATGACCACCGCAGGCCAAACGTAAACATTCTGTACCAGTCATGGAGGCGAATGTACAAAGGACCTTTAGAACACAGGACAAAGCATGCATTTCAGGTAAACGACCAAATTCTCCACGCTTGATATCTTCCGAAGTTTGTTGGTATAGTTCCGTCAATTTACTGGAAGCCAACTTATGGGCTATACTGGTGGCTATTTCGGGAAAAAGTTTCTTCATTTGGGTTAGATGGTCTATAATTTGAGGTTCAGGTTCACTGAAAAACAAAGAGAGAGAGAGAGAAAATTATTTATATAGAAAAGTCAAATATGTTATAATGATTCAGCTCTTACTTGGCATTAATAGGACTTTGCCTCCTAACAGCTGAATATCTGGTTGCTATGGTTGCAGCCATCGATAATAGAAGGGCTACATTCCTTACTATCACACAACGTGAATAGACCATAGTGAAATAGGTTAAAACCGGTACTGGACCCTTGACAAAGGTGCCATCGCGATGTACTTGAGAGTGACGCATTAGCATATTCGTACGCGGTATACGAACATCCTTCAAACCCAAAAAGCCATTATTGACACCAGCAAATCCCATTTTCTTGCCAATATCACCAACATCAATTCCCGGTAAAGGCATATGGGTTTCCATATCCCTTAATTGCACCATAAACATGGCCAAACCTTTAGGTTCGTTGTCTATGTAAAGATTAGCAGCCACTATACAATAATTGGCAGAATGGCCCACTAAACAAAATAAAAACGCAGAATTATTGGGATAGAGTCTACAAGAAGTTATATGGGGTTCACTTACATCCTCCTGGCCACCATTTGTAGGCAGTAATTGTTGGTGTATTCAATACAAACTCATCAGTATCACGATCAAAATCAGCTCTAGTCTCCAAACCCCTTAGAAATGTTCCATGTCCCAATTCAGTTTGAGCATAGGCCCCACCAATTTGCAATTGTTCGCTGGGCACTCCAAATTTTTGAAATTGTTCATCGGTTCCTTGTTGACGAATACAATCGACAACCATACTTAAATGAACGCCAAACACATTTCCAGCTGGAAATGAACCCCATATTTCGGGTTCACTATGATAGTGTCTGAAATTATGGAATTATAATCAATCAGTAGAGACAAAAGTGACACATAAAAAATGTTTCAGAAAGAAAACGATTTTTTTTGAAAACCAAATATTAACCGGATCAGATGAAATTTGTTTCTTCATGAGGCTTCCGAAATTAAATCTTAGGTTAGGTTAGGTATTATGGCAGCTCAATATTTCAGGCTCACTTAGACTATTCAGTCCATTATGATACTACAATGGTGAACTTCACTCCTATCACTGAGTGCTGTCCGATTCTATGTAAAGCTCAATGACAATGGACCTCCTATTTATAGCCGAATCCGAACGGCGTTCCACATTGCAATGAAACCACTTAGAAAACCTTTGAAACAATCAGAAATGTCACCAGCATTATTGAGAGGGGATAATCCACCACTGAAAAACTTGTTGGTTGGTTTAAAGGGTGATACGGTCAAAATTTGGTCAAAGGAAAACGCGTGTAAATCGGTGAAATCGTTTATTTAAAAAATCAAATTAAATTTCATTTTCAAGTTCAATTAGTATAAAATTCAGGAAAAATATTCAGTTAGGCTATCGCTTTTCCAAATCCGAATTGCCGGGCCTCACGCTTGACACCTGCCATCAGATTTTGTACAGCCACCTTGTCCACCTTCTTCGCCGCAGAAAGCCAGTTTGCCTTGAATTGCTGCTCGTCCTTAGCAGTTTTTTGGTCTTCTTTACGTTCCGCTTGACAATAGCCCAGTATTTCTCAATTGGGCGGAGCTCTGGCGTGTTGGGAGGGTTCTTGTCCTTGGGAACCACCTGCACATTGTTGGCGGCGTACCACTCCATGGCCTTTTTACCGTAATGGCAAGATGCCAAATCCGGCCAAAACAGTACGGAACAACCGTGTTTCTTCAGGAAAGGCAGCAGACGTTTATTCAAAAACTCTTTCACGTAAATTTCTTGGTTTACAGTCCCGGAAGCTATGAAAATGCTGCTTTTCAAGCCACAGGTACAGATGGCTTGCCAAACCAGATATTTCTTTGCGAACTTTGACAGTTTTATGTGCTTGAAAATATCTGCTACCTTTCCCCTTCCTTTTGCCGTATAAAACTCCTGTCCCGGAAGCTGCTTGTAGTCGGCTTTGACGTAGGTTTCGTCGTCCATTACCACGCAGTCAAACTTCGTCAGCATCGTCGTGTACAGCCTCCGGGATCGCGCTTTGGCCGTCGTATTTGGTTTATCATCGCGATTTGGAGTCACTACCTTCTTGTAAGTCGATAGTCCGGCTTGTTTTTTTGGCACGATGCACGGTTGTAGACGATACACCCAGCTTATTTGCGGCATTTCGGAGAGAGAGGTTAGGGTTTCGCTTGAAACTACCGGCAACTCTCTTTGTCGTCTCAGCGGCTTCCGGTTTTCGATTTCCCCCGATCCAGACTTCCTGGCTGTCGACAAACGTTCCCCAAACACTCTAATTACATTTGTAACGGTTGATTTGGCAACTTTTAGCGATTTTGGCAGCTTTGCGTGCGAGTAGCTCGGATTTTCGCGATGCGCGAGCAAAATTTTGATACGCTGCTCTTCTTGCTTGGACGACATTTTGACAACTGAAGAGTGAATTCCAAAATCAAAATAGGAGCAACATTCTACACACACACACCCTCAAAATGAGGGGTGTTCTGGTTTTTTAAATGCAAAATTGAAAGAAATACGTCAAGTTTATATTGACAAAATTTTGCCCGTATCACCCTTTATTTAAAACGGATCGGATGAAATTTACTCTTCCAACAGGTTCCGAAAATTAAATCTGGCGATCGGTTCATATGGGTGCTATATATAATTATAGACCTATATGGGCCAGATCGGATGAGATTTGCTCTTCCGGGAGCTTCAGTATGGCAAGACCAAAACATGTACCCACATTAGAGTGACCGCAACTTATATGGGACAAAAAAATGTCGGAATCTTGTTCGCCTTAACCCCACAAAACGAATTCCCTTTCCAGGCGAATGCCCCTAATGGCAACAGGTCGCGTTTTCAAAGCTAAAGGCTGGCGTAACTCGGTTTGACTCAGCGACGAGCGGCACGTTTTAACGTCGTTTAATCGGGCTCAAATTTTTGCTATCCCAATATCTGGAAAGGGGATTCGTTTTGTGGGGGTAAGGCGAACAAGATTCCGACATTTTTTTTTTTTTTTTGCCCCATATAAGTTGCGGCAACTCTAACCCACATTCTCTAAACAAATTTGCTGACTTAAATAACTCAAAATTTTTAATTTTAGGCAAATCGGATAAAAATGCGGTGTCTAGAAGACCAAGAAGTCAAATCGGAAGATCGGCTCGTCATGTCCTATATTCGACTTACTTATGTGTGGACCCAAAATACCTCTAGGTTTTGAATTTCAACCAAATCGGATAAAAATTCGGATGTCTAGACAAAGAGGTCAACTCAGCAAATACCAAAACGGGGGAAATACCAAAACGTGGATCGATACGTCCCATATTCGGCTTATTAGATTTTGAATTTCATGCAAAAAGCCCGAAAGTCAAATAGGGAGATACAAATACATCTAGATTTTGAATTTTAGGCAAATCGGATAAAACTTCGGATATCTCAAGACCTTAAATCGGGCGTCGGTTAGTACGGGGCTATATCAAAATCTGGACCGATATAGTCCATCTTCAAATATCACCTGCCTGCAGACAAAAGACGAGTTTGTGCCAAAATTTCAAAACGATGGCATGTGCACGAAGATAAATTTTAAATTTAACTAGCCGAAACATAAACCAGATAGTATTTGCCTGCCCACCTAATGAGCAGGTATTGCACAGTGGGCCCGCGTGTACTACATTGTAAATTCTGATATATTAATTATAATTTTGATAAAAAAGATATTTCTGTGAAGCTTTTGAACATGACAACTATTTCCATTTATAGTACTCCTCAAGAGCTTTCATTTGATACCAGTGTAGACCGGGTTTTGTACAGTGGACACGGGTGCGACATTTTCTAAAATCTCGCAAATTTATTTTACTTTTGCTTAAAATAAATATTTTTGGGAAGCTTTTGAAACCACTTGCGTTTATAGTACTGCCGAAGATCTTTCATTCGGTACCAAAAAATGTAGAGCAGGTGTTGCACAGTGGACCAATGTTTACTTTATTTGAAATTCTGAAAAAGTAATTTTCGTTTTAATAAAAATCCATATTTCTGGGATGCTTTCGAATATGACAACCACTGGGATATGTAGTACTCTTTAAGACGTTTAAGACTGATACTAAAAAATGTAGGGCATGTATTGCACAGTGGGCGCATTTCATTTTTATTTCAAGTTGTGGCGACTAAATTAAAAAAATTAACACAAAACGACATTTCTGGGATGCTTTCGAAAATTGAAACCACTTACATTTATAGTACTTTCATCTGATACTAAAAACTGTAGAGCAGGTATTGCACAGTGGGCACGGGTGCCCTATATCGTAAATTCGCGCAAACTAACTTTATTATACCCACCACCATAGAATGGTGACGGGGGTATAATAACCCAGCAAAAAAAATTGGAAGTTGTTCCACAAACATTTCTTTTAAAGCCCATCCCAGAATCCCCCATCGAGTTTTTTCAACTTCCGATGCAGTCCTTTTGGACAAGTCCACAAACATTTCTTCTAAAGCGCATCGTGGGATCCCCCAATAATTTTTTTCCACTTCCGATGCAGTCCTTTTGGACAAGTGCACATACATTTCTTCTAAAGCGCATCTTGGGATCCCCCAATGATTTTTTTCTACTTCCGATGCAGTCCTTGTGGACAAGTATTAGAAAGAACGCAACCAGACTATTTTAAGTGCAAATTTTGTACAATTAAATTTTACAGAAAAATCGAAAACTAATAAAAAACTAAAACAAAAAATAGAAATTAATAAAAAAGTAAAAGAATAATATAAAAAAAAAAAATTCATCCCCGCTGGGATTTGAACCTGTGCCGTTTGACTTTTTCGCTTCCATGGAAGTTCTTTTGAGAAGGTTTTGCAAATTACGAGAATTTTTAATTTTTTTGTTGATTTTTAATGGAAAAAATATATTTATACGAAAATATATGCCGAAAATAAAAAATAAAAACGATGCATGACATACAAAAATAATTTTTTAGAAAAATATTTGATAAAAAAATTGCCGCTGGTGAGATTTGAACCTGCGTTTCTTATTTTTTCCTTCATACTAATAAAGAACTTCTCGAGAAGCAATTAGAATTTTATTCCTTGGTGTTGTATTAGGATCATATCACAAACATTTGAATTGACATTTCGACGCTTTATGTTCAATGGCGTTTGTGGCTGAGTGTGCCAAGGCGTTCTGTTATGGTGCCAACAAACCCAGGTTCAACCCCTGGTCGGAGCGAAAAAGTTTTTCAAATTGTAAAAATTAGATAATAGGAAAATAATTGTGTAATAAAACATTTGGTTGAAAAAAAGTGAAATTGGTTGATAAAAAAATTTTTTTTCGCTTTTTAAATTTCTTCATTCAAATTAACTTCCAGGGCACAACTTCTAAAGCAATGCAAAGGATCCCAAAAGGGAGTACTTCCGTCCTATGACAAGCCCATGTAAAATTCATTGGAGATGATCCAAGTTTTCACTACTTCCGGATCACAGATTGGGGATCCAAACTACTTTTTTGGAAGCTCTTTTTTTGCTGGGAAGTTTGTCATTCCGTTTGTAACACATCGAAATATCGATTTCCGACTATATAAAGTATATATATTGTTGATCAGGGAGAAATTCTAAGACGATATAAGCATGTCCGTCTGTCTGTTGTAATCACGCTACAGCCTTCAATAATGGCGCTATCGTCCTCAAATTTGGCACAGATTCGTCTTTTCTTTGCAGGCAGGTCAAATTCGAAGATGGGCTATATCGGTCCAAGTTTTGATATAGTCCCCATATAAACCGACCTCCCGATTTGGGGTCTTTGGCTTATAAAAACTGTAGTTTTTATCCAATTTGCTTGAAATTGGAAATCTAGAGGTATTTTAGGACCATCAAAAAGTGTACCGAAAATGGGGCCTATGGGTCCATGTTTTGGTATAGCCCCCATAAGGACCGATTTCCCGATTTTGCTTCTTGGGCGTCTAGAAAGTGTATTTTCTATCCGATTTGCCTGAAATTGGAAATGTAGAGGTATTCTAGGACCATAAAGAGGTGTGCTGAAAATGGTGCCTATCGGTCCATGCTTCGATATAGTCCCCATATAGACCGATCTCCCGATTTTACTTATTGGGTCTCTGGAAACTGTATTTACTATTCGATTTGCCCGAAATAGAAAATCTAGAGGTATTTTATGGCCACAAAAAGGTGTGTCAAAAATGGAGTGTATCGGTCCATGTTTTGATATAGCCCCCATATAAACCGATCTCCCAATTTTACTTCTTGGGCTTCTAGAATCATTAGTTTTAATCCAATTTACCTGAAATTTGAAATCTAGTGGTACTCTAGGACCCTAAAGACTTGTGCCGAAAATGGTGAGTACCGGTCCATGTTTTCATATAGCCCGCATATAGACCGGTCTCCTGATTTTAGTTCTTGGGCTTCTAGAATCCGTAGTTTTTACCCAATTTGCCTCAAATCGTAAATCTAGAGGTATTCTAGGACCATAAAGAGGTGTGCCGAAAATGGTAAATATCGGTCCATGTTTTGATATAGCCACCATATAGACCAGTCTCCCGATTGTACTTCTTGGGCTTCTAGAATCCGTAGTTTTTATCCAATTTTCCTGAAATTTGAAATCTAGAGGTATTCTAGGACCATAAATAGGTGTATCCATGTTATGATATAGCCCCCATATAGACCGATTTCCCGATTTTATTTCTTGGGATTATAGAATCCGTAGTTTTAATCCAATTTACCTGAAATTTTAAATCTAAAGATACTCTAGGACCCTAAAGACTTGTGCCGAAAATGGTGTGTATCGGTCCATGTTTTGATATAGCCCCCATATAGACCGATCTCCCGATTTTATTTCTTGGGATTCTAGAATCCGTAGTTTTAATCCAATTTACCTGAAATTTTAAATCTAAAGGTACTCTAGGACCCTAAAGACTTGTGCCGAAAATGGTGTGTATCGGTCCATGTTTTGATATAGCCCCCATACAGACCGATCTCCGGATTTTATTTCTTGGGATTCTAGAATCCGTTGTTTTAATCCAATTTACCTGAAATTTTAAATCTAAAGGTACTCTAGGACCCTAAAGACTTGTGCCGAAAATGGTGTGTATCGGTCCATGTTTTGATATAGCCCCCATATAGACCGATCTCCCGATTTTAATTCTTGGTCTTCTAGAATCCGTAATTTTTACCCAATTTGTTTCAAATCGTAAATCTAGAGGTATTCTAGGACCATAAAGACTTGTGCTGAAAATGTTGATTATCGGACCATGTTTTGATATAGCCCCCATATAGACCGATCTCCCGATTTTACTTCTTGGGCTTCCAGAATCCGTAGTTTTTACCCAATTTGCCTGAAATTGGAAATCTAGAGGTATTGTAGGAAAATAAAGAAATGTGCCGAAAATGGTGATTATAGGACCATGTTTTGATATAGCCCCCATATAAACCGATCTCCCGATTTTACTTCTTGAGCTTCTAGAATCCGTAGTTTTTATCCAATTTGCCTGAAATTGGAAATCTAGAGGTATTCCAAGTACCATAAAAAATGTGCCGAATATATTGTGTATCGGTACAGTGTTTGATATAGCCCCCTTATAAACCGGCCCTCCTATTTGGGATCTAGATTCTAGAACTACAATTAGATGTGCTGAATACTGTGTGTATCCTTCCATGTTTTGGTATAGCCCCCATTACACCGAACTCCCGATTTAACTCCTACGGTTTCTAGAAATTTTAGTTTTTATCCGATTTGCCACAAATTGAAAATATACTGGCATTTTAGACCCATAACAAAGTGTATATGATTTAGTTTTAGCGGTCCATTTGGTAAGGCCTCCATATAGACCGATTTCACTTATTGAGGGTATAGAAGGCACACTGATCATGAAAATTGCTTGACACTGAATGCAAAATTTCCAAATTTTACTTCTCGTAATCATTTAAATAATTGGGATGAAAATCTGCAGATTTTAGATTTTAAATCAAGGCGTTATTTCATCATTTTCTTGCACACTTACAAGAGATGTTTATGATTCCTTTAAAACTCAAACTAACTTTTAAAATATAGCAGCAAAACTAACATTTATGGGATGCTTTGGAGATTGGAAGCTACTTGCGACTGTAGTACTCTTCAAGATAGCGGAAAATGCTGATTTTTATTAAATATTTTATCTCCCCAAATTGTAATTAACCCATTAGGTGGGCAGGCAAGAACTACTTGGTTTGTGTCTCGTTTAGTTAAATACTTTATGTAGTTCGAAATCGATATTTCGATGAACTACAAACGGAATGAACGGAATGAACGGAAGAATCCATATTCCAATTAACAGAATTTAGTTCCGCTGGAATCTTCCTCTTTGAGGTACTTCTGTTTTTTTCCTGACCTGGCACACATATTAGGTGAAGTGCTTAGTCGTATTATTGAAAGCCTTTCAGCCATCTATGACTGAGAGTATGAGTATTTTTCCTGCACTTAAAAATTGTCAACTTGGATGTTGATCTTCCCCTAAAAATTTTATATTGATACATAAATGAATAAAGGTTAAAATTTAGCAATAACAGTAAAATTAAATTAAATTAGCAAATTAGAGTATTCCTCGATATATCTGACCGATAATTATATGCTTGTTTGCTTAAACGGACTTCTACAATTTACTTACGGCCATATATCGGATCCTCCTGGATTATGCTCTTGTTGTAATTTTCTCAATTTCGTAGCTAAATTTATAAAATCTTTCACCGAGCTATTGTAAATTTCTTCATGTGATAAATTCTGGAATCTCATCGAATTGGAATCCAAATCATTGAGAACATACGATTCTGGAAGCAAAATTGTAATTATAATAAGAACAGTTTTATGAATTTTACAACATTGTCAATTAATTTTTAAAGAAATTTTCATTTGGGTCAAACTGATCCGAAAATGTTTGATCAAAATTCACCACAAATCAAATGAGGTCTATCACTAGTATTGCCCGAGTTGAAACACCTTTGCACCCACTATTGTCCACTTCATTTGATTGTGTGTTATTTTAGAGATTAGTTATTATTTTGCGCCCATAAACATTATCGAATATTTGATAATCAATTCCACATTTTAATAGTTGACATTACCCACATATCTTTTGAATTTTAATTTTTCTTCACCGCCATGCCACCATTTAGCAAAATCTTCTACATTAAAGGTGGCATTTTGACGTTCTTTCTGCAATTCTGGATTAATAGTTTTCGGTATAATACTCATTTTGTAAAATAATTGTTTTATTTATTTAAATAATTTATTTTAGTTGTAAGGCTATAGTTACGACCTTCTCTACGAAGCGTCGTATTCAAACTGAAATCTTTGCCTAATGCTACACAATAAAAACTCTGTATTTCTCTTCTTAAAAAAATTTCTCTTTGGTATTTTTTTTTTTCGGTAAAAGTAAGAGCTCAGTTAGCCAATATTATCTCAGGACAACTACTTCAACACATATTGCACTGTGTTCATATAATATCATAAATGTACTTTGATTGGAACGACAGCTGCACAGTGGGACACAAAGAAAAGCAAATATATATAGGGTGATTTGTTAAGAGCTTGATAACTTTTTTTTAAAAAAAAAACGCATAAAATTTGCAAAATCTCATCGGTTCTTTATTTGAAACGTTAGATTGGTCCATGACATTTACTTTTTGAAGATAATTTCATTTAAATGTTGACCGCGGCTGCGTCTTAGGTGGTCCATTCGGAAAGCCCAATTTTGGGCAACTTTTTCGAGCATTTCGGCCGGAATAGCCCGAATTTCTTCGGAAATGTTGTCTTCCAAAGCTGGAATAGTTGCTGGCTTATTTCTGTAGACTTTAGACTTGACGTAGCCCCACAAAAAATAGTCTAAAGGCGTCAAATCGCATGATCTTGGTGGCCAACTTACCGGTCCATTTCTTGAGATGAATTGTTCTCCGAAGTTTTCCCTCAAAATGGCCATAGAATCGCGAGCTGTGTGGCATGTAGCGCCATCTTGTTGAAACCACATGTCAACCAAGTTCAGTTCTTCCATTTTTGGCAACAAAAAGTTTGTTAGCATCGAACGATAGCGATCGCCATTCACCGTAACGTTGCGTCCAACAGCATCTTTGAAAAAATACGGTCCAATGATTCCACCAGCGTACAAACCACACCAAACAGTGCATTTTTCGGGATGCATGGGCAGTTCTTGAACGGCTTCTGGTTGCTCTTCACTCCAAATGCGGCAATTTTGCTTATTTACGTAGCCATTCAACCAGAAATGAGCCTCATCGCTGAACAAAATTTGTCGATAAAAAAGCGGATTTTCTGCCAACTTTTCTAGGGCCCATTCACTGAAAATTCGACGTTGTGGCTCGTTAGTAAGTCTATTCATGATGAAATGTCAAAGCATACTGAGCATCTTTCTCTTTGACACCATGTCTGAAATCCCACGTGATCTGTCAAATACTAATGCATGAAAATCCTAACCTCAAAAGAATCACCCTTTACAAGGGATTATAAAAAGTATCAAAAATGAGACTTTTCAAAATTGGAAAAAGTCTTTCGATTATTACAAACTTGAAAATGTCGACTTCTCAATTTTAGAGAGAAAAAGAATTTTGACGTTGCGACTTTTAATTTTTTTCGAATTTTTTGTAAAATGGGCTAAATTTAAAACTTTCAATAATCGATTTCAATCGACCTTTCGGATTTTTCGATTTTGGTCACTATAAAAAGCCGATTAGAAAAATCGATTCCGTCTTTTACATTCCTAGTATACTAGGAATTTTTATTTCTAAAAAAAAAATTGTAAAAATTTTAATTTATAGAAAATTTTGTCAAAATTTTATTTCTATAGAAAATTTTGTCAAAACTTTATTTCTATAGAAAATTTTGTCAAAATTTTATTTCTATAAAGAATTTTGTCAAAATTTTATTTCTATAGTAAAATTTGTCAAAATTTTATTTCTATAGAAAATTTTGTAAAAATTTTATTTCCATATAAAATTTTGTCAACATTTTATTTCTATATTTTTTATATATAGAATTTATTTCTATATAAAATTTTGTCAACATTTTATTTCCATAATTTTTTTTTTCAAAATTTTATTTCTATAGAAAAATTTGTCAAAATTTTATTTCTATAGAAAAATTTGTCAAAATTTTATTTCTATATAAATTTTGTCAAAATTGTATTTCTATATAATTTTTTTTTTATACCCCCACCATAGAATGGTGACAGGGGTATAATAAGTTTGTCATTCCGTTTGTAACACATCGAAATATCGATTTCCGACTATATAAAGTATATATATTTTTGATCAGGGAGAAATTCTAAGACGATATAACGATGTCCGTCTATCCGTCTGTCTGTCTGTCTGTCTGTTTGTCTGTTGTAATCACGCTACAGTCTTCAATAATGAAGCAATCGTGCTGAAATTTTGCACAAACTCGTCTTTTGTCTGCAGGCAGGTCAAGTTCGAAGATGGGCTATATCGGTCCAGGTTTTGATATAGTCCCCATATCAACCGACCTCCCGATTTGGAGTCTTAGGCTTATAGAAACCGTAGTTTTTATCCAATTTGCCTGAAATTTGAAATCTAGAGGTATTTATGACCATAAAGAGGTGTGCCAGAAATGGTGTCCATGTTTTGGTATAGCCCCCATATAGACCGATCTCCCGATTTTACTTCTTGGGCTTATAGAAACCGCAGTTTTTATTCAATTTACCTGAAATCGGAAATCTAGAGGTATTGTAGGACCACAAATACGTGTGCCAAAAATTGTGAGTATCGGTCCATGTTTTGGTATGGTCCCCATATAAAACCACCTCCCGATTTGGGGTCTTGGGCTTATAGAAACCGTAGTTTTTATCCAATTTGTCTGAAATTGGAAATCTAGAGGTATTTTAGGACCATAAAGAGGTGTGCCAAAAATGGTGAGTATCGGTCCATATTTTGGTATAGCCCCCATATAGGCCGATTTCCCGATTTTACTTCTTGGGCTTCTAGAATCCGAAGTTTTTATCCTATTTGCCCGAAATTGGAAATCTAGAGGTATTTTCGGGTCATAAAGAGGTGTGCCGAAAACAGTGAGTATCGGTCCATATTTTAGTATAGCCCCCATAAGAACGATCTCCCGATTTAACTCCTTGGGTTTCTAGAAACCGTAGTTTTTATCTGATTTGCCTGAAATTGTAAATATTCTGGTATTTTAGGCTCACAAAAACGTGTATCGGATTAAGTTTTTATCGGTCCATTTGGTAATGCCTCCATATAGGCCGACTTCACTTGAGGGTGTAGAAGGCGCACTGATCATGAAAATTGCTTGAAACTCAATGTAAAATTTCCAGATTTTACTTCTACAGATTTAAGATTTCAAACCAAGACGTTATTTTATAATTTTCTTGCACACTTACACGAGATGTTAATGATTCCTCTAAAACTCAAACAAAAATGGTTCATATAAATCCAGAATCTGATATAGTCCTCATAGGTGAAATCTTTAAATTTATCTTCGGGAAGTGTCCTCAAGTCCTCAAGCCCTCCTGAAATTTCAAAGGAAACCCTAATATTTGGTTCATGGTGGTGGGTATTTAATGGCGATTTCGATTGGGAAAAAAGGTGCATCATTCTCGAAATTGATTAGTAAGTATGAAGGATACTGTCATAGATTTTGGATCCTGCATCCCTCACATTATTATGAATTAACAATAACTTTGGAATGACACTATAACTTGGGCGAAAATGCAATGAGGGAAAATGTAGTGTAACACCAAGGCAACATATTTTTTGCGAAACGAAAACGCCCTAAGAACTTAGTGCTGTATGTACTTGTTTTTTATATAAAATTTATTTCTATATTAAATTTTGTCAAAATTTTATTTCTTTTTTTATTTCAGCTTAAAACCATACATTGACTAAACTACAAGAGTAGCTTAACCAACAGAGGAAAAGAATGTTTGTCAAATTTATTTGGGCAAAGCCCTATAGACTGCAAGATGGTTGGATGGACGCACGTTTCGGAATTACCACATTCCTCATCAGCATCCTCTACTTGCAGCAAAACTATCAACCAATTATCAGAATAAATTCAGGCAGTTTATTAAACCCAACAAAAACCACACTTGAACCCTCCGAAAAAAGGTTTTACATTGATAGCCGGCTTATGCCGAAATAAACTCGAAACAAACATATCTCTTTTCCTATGCCACTGTCAAATCATCGATTTGAATTCACATGGCTGGGTTTATTTTGAGCGTGCCTCCTCTTCTTTTTCCATTTGTTTTGTTTTGTTATTGTTGGATTTGTTCTTTAAGCATTGTTGTTGTTTTTTTATTTCAGCTTACAATAACAACAATAACAACAATAACAAAACAAAACAAATGGAAAATTTTATTTCCATAAAATTTTTTCAAAATTTTATTTCTATACAAAATTTTGTCAAAATGTTATTTCTATAGAAAATTTTGTCAAAATTTTATTTCTATAGAACATTTTGTCAAAATTTTATTTCTATAAAAAATTTTGTCAAAATTTTATTTTTATAGAAAATTTTGTCAACATTTTATTTCTATACAAAATTTTTTTCCTATAGAAAATTTTGTCAAAATTTTATTTCTACAGAAAATTTTGTCAAAATTTTATTTCTATAGAAAATTTTGTCAACATTTTATTTCTATAGAAAATTTTGTCAAAATTTTATTTCTATAAAAAATTTTGTCAAAATTTTATTTCTATAAAAAATTTTGTCAAAATTTTATTTCTATAGAAAATTTTGTCAAAATTTAATTTATATAGAAAATTTTGTCAAAATTTTATTTCTATAGAAAATTTTGTCAAAATTTTATTTCTATAGAAAAATTTGTTAAAATTGTATTTCTATAGAAAATTTTGTCAAAATTTTATTTCTATAGAAAATTTTGTCAAAATTTTATTTCTATAGAAAATTTTGTCAAAATTTTATTTCTATATAAAATTTTGTCAAAATTTTATTTCTATAGAAAATTTTGTCAAAATTTTATTTCTATAGAAAATTTTGTCAAAATTTTATTTCTATAGAAAATTTTGTCAAAATTTTACTTCTATAGAAAATTTTGTCAAAATTTTATTTCTATATAAAATTTTGTCCAAATTTTATTTCCATAATGTTTTTTTTTTAAGTTTTATTTCTATAGAAAATCTTGTCAAAATTTTATTTCTATAGAAATTTTTGTCAACATTTTATTTCTATAGAAAATTTTGTCAAAATTTTATTTCTATAGAAAATTTTGTCAAAATTTTATTTCTATAGAAATTTTTGTCAAAATTTTATTTCTATAGAAAATTTTGTCAAAATTTTATTTCTATAGAAAATTTTGTCAAACTTTTATTTCTATAGAAAATTTTGCAAAAATTTTGTTTCTATAGAAAAATTTGTCAAAATTTTATTTCTATAGAATAATTTGTCAAAATTTAATTTCTATAAAAAATTTTGTCAAAATTTTATTTCTATAGAAAATTTTGTCAAAATGTTATTTCTATAGAAAATTTTGTCAAAATTTTATTTCTATAAAAATTTTTTCCAAATTTTATTTCTATAGAAAATTTTGTCAAAATTTTATTTCTATAGAAAAATTTGTTAAAATTTTATTTCTATAAAAAATTTTGTCAAAATTATATTTCTATAGAAAATGTTGTCAAAATGTTATTTCTATAGAAAATTTTGTCAAAATTTTATTTCTATAAATTTTTTTTTCCAAATTTTATTTCTATAGAAAATTTTGTCAACACTTTATTTCTATAGAAAATTTTGTCAAAATTTTATTTTTATAGAAAATCATGCCAAAATTTTATTTCTATAGAAAATTTTGCAAAAATTTTACTTCTATAGAAAATTTTGTCAATATTTTATTTCTATAGAAAAATTTGTCAAAATTTTATTTCTAGAAAAAATTTTGTCAACATTTTATTTCTATGAAAATTTTGTCAAAATTTTATTTCTATTGGAAATTTTTTTATTTTTATAAAAAAAATACAAAATTTTATTTCTATGGGAAATTTTGTCCAAATTTTATTTCTATGGAAATTTTTCTCAAAATTTTATTTCTATTGAAATTTTTCCCAAAATATTATTGCTATGGAAAATTTTGTCAAAATGTTATTCCTGTAGAAAAGCATTTAAAATGATTCGTAATAAGAACCACATTTTTCCTTTGTGTATTATACTTTCCAGCCTTCTCGTAGATAATAATAAATTCAAACAATTTATAAACATATACAACAATTTATTTACAAAAAAGGAAAACAAATTTTACTGAAAATAACCAAAACACTCTATATCTTAGATTTCATGAAAGGTTTCAAATGACTATGGAAGACATCAGGTACGGGCTGTTTATTCAAAGGACTCGCCTTAGCTTCTTCAAAGATACGCTCGTAGACATTGCCATCGTATGAGCCCAAAGTTGATTTTAGATTTCTATCGTGGAAATCAAAACCATCACAAATGGCTACGGCATTAGGACGAATTGCTTTGAGGACATCCTCCAAACGAGATTGTAGAGAACGTAAATCAGCATCGGAAAGATCAACAACCTATAGGAAGTAATGGAGCATATTAGATTACAAAATAAACTTAGTAGATTAGAGCTATATACCCTCAGTAACTCATTCATATGTCGCATAACAGTGGATACCAAGAATAATTCCAATACATTCTCCAGAACTTTATTGAAAGCTGGGTTACGAGTTTTAGAAGCAGGACCAGTTACTTCTTCCAAAAATGTGGCCGCAACAAAACAGTTACCATGGAGCTGAAAAATAATATTGAAATACGATCAAAAATTAACATCTGATAATCGGTCTATATGGGGTTATATATAATTACAGGACGATATGGAACAATTTTTATATGGTTACTTAAGAGTTTGTTACTTTGTTGCATTATGTATCAGTCACCCTGTATAACATCACCTATCGTAGATCCTTAAACCCATTTCTTACCTCAGCAGCTTGAGTATATTCAATACCAGAATTATTGGCAGCTTCAGCTTCTGTTTGACCAGCATTCAAACGGGCTGATAAATTCTCGAATGCAATACGAATTTTACTGTAATACGGAAGCAGTTTGAAGAAAACATTTCAATCCATTAAATTTCCAAAGTTCATCCATAACTTACTTGGCCGCTGTAATTTGTAAGGCCTTGATAATATTCTCCCACGATCCAGTCCATTTGGTCATTGATTTTTCCTTCATTGCCTCTTGCAGATAAGCAATGGTGGGTACCAATGGCTTTCCAGTCAAAGCAAAACGATAAGATTTCATGAGGAAACGGCCAACTTGCAAAAGCAATACGGTATTCTCACCCTCATAGGTGCAAGCGGCAGTGGCGGCAGTATAGAGATTGGCCATATTTGAGGAAGCCAAATAGCCATGACCACCACAAGCCAAACGTAAACGTTCTACACCAGATGCAGAAGCACTCGAGCAGAGGGCTTTCAGAGAACAGGCCATGGCATGAAGTTCAGGAAGACGACTGAACTCTCCCCGTTTGATATCCTCTGATGTTTGATCGTAGAGGGCCCATAATTTTCCCGAAGCTAATTTGAAGGCAATACTTGTGGCTATTTCGGGAAATAGCTTCATTTGTTGCGTCACATGATCCATAATTTGGGGTTCAGGTTCCCTAGAAAAGAGAGAGTTGAAGTTATAGTTAATCAACATAGTAGAAATCTGGAAAGGTTATTAAAATGGTTCGAGTGATGCAATTCATAAGATCAGAACATTGTTTGGTTTCTTGAATGGTTGGAACTATTCAACGACTGATCTTCGCACGAATAGCTATCATAAGAAGAGACTGAGACAGTCAACAATCGCAGTTTCAGTAAGATTGATTCAGTGGATTGTTTGGAATATCTTAAGCCTCTAATGCCCATTCATAAGGAAGCTTTTA
The DNA here is from genome assembly GCF_050003625.1 of Haematobia irritans. Taxonomy (NCBI): domain Eukaryota; kingdom Metazoa; phylum Arthropoda; class Insecta; order Diptera; family Muscidae; genus Haematobia; species Haematobia irritans. The sequence goes on from NC_134401.1 coordinate 114,535,919, forward strand.
GTAAAACACACCTTAAGGCAACAAAAATCGGCAAAATAAAAAGAAAACTTATTTGAAACTATTCAAGAGGCTTTGCAGCATATGCTGAATTTTATCGTATAATTTTTTCTTGCTTAGTTCTCTTGCATTTGTGTCGTTAATATTGACAATTTAATCATCTGGAAAAAAATTGGGGCATTAGAGGGTTAAACCAAACATTCATACATGTTGGTCGAATAGTGGATATTACCTTCAGAGGATGCCAAAATTCCTTAAGGAACTTGTAAATGAGCAGGATGAGATTTGTTGGACTAAGGCTTCTGATCCTAAATAAGGACATTGAAACTAGGGCTCAATAAGATGGTAGACGAAGACGGGTGTTAGCTTCAAAGAGAGCCACCGTAGTGCAATGGTTAGCATGCCCGCTTTGCATACAAAAGGTCGTGGGTTTGATTCCTGCTTCGACCGAACCCCAAAAAGTTTTTCAGCGTTGGATTATCCTACCTCATTAATGCTGGTGACATTTCTGAGGGTTTCAAAGCTTCTCTAAGTGGTTTCACTGCAATATGGAACGCCGCTCGGACTCGCCTATAAAAAGGAGATCCCTTGTCATCGAGTTTAACATGGAATCGGGCAGCTTTCAGTGATAAGGGAGAAGTTCACCAATGTGGTATCACAATGGACTGAATAGTCTAAGTGAGCCTGATACATCGGGCTGCCACATAACCTAACCTAACCTAGCTTCAAAGTTGGCCATAATTCCTTGCGGAACAAGCGGGACCCATAAATGGCCGTAATGAGATTTCTCGAAATCTCACTACGATCCTAATTTAGGTTTGCTTCCGGTCCTAACTTGGGAAAGTGAAATTTGGGATCAGTAAGAGAGTCGACGAACACAAACTGAAGGCATAGTTAAATCTTTTGAAGCATTGTCACCTAAATTCAGACTTATGCAAAGATCCCTAGAACCTTGGCAGTAGGAATTACATCGATATGAGATTGATTCATTCGAAGGTTGCACAAGAATATCCAACAGAAAATTTATAGAAGTGAATAACAATAAAGGCAAAATGTTTGTTTTTCTCCGGCCCAATGACTTCCATCAGCCTCCAAAGTACTAAGCCTCGACTGGATTTCAATGCCGATATAGAACCATTTGGATATACCAGGAGTTTATTTTTGTGGTTCATTCGGAGGTTGTACAAGATTTTCCAACCGTCGGAGGTTGTACAAGATTTTCAATGCCGATATAGAATCACTTGGAGTTTATTTGTTGGCCAAACTCCTCAATTTGACCTTGCAGTCAGTGTTTATAACTAACGACTCGAAGGCAAACACAAAAACTAGAGGCCTACAATATCGGCGGAAGAAGTGAGTGTGATGAGATTAGTATGCTACTGTTCCTCAGATCTCACATATTCCGGCAATAGGTAGTACAGTGGTATGTCGGTGACTGATCCAATGAGGTGCGGAAGCTTCTCATCATGCTTTGCGAGTGCAGTAGAGCAACAAATATAACCATTACTTACTAAAAGCCTCCAAAGTCTCATGGAATTTCAATTCTAATATAGAAACAAATGAATGTGCCGTGAGTTGAGTATCTGATCGAACTCCTCAATATGTTCTTGTAGTTCCTAATTACTGATCCTAGAATAATGGAACTGAGTATTAGGACCAGACAGACGAAGAATGTAAGCAGAACGCATCGTATAAATTCTTCGAAAACAATGGAACCTAATCACAGATGCAGGTAAATTCTCGAAATCCGGCACTAGGTATGGCAGCGGTATGACCGTGACCGATTTGCTAAGAAGGTTTCTCTGTCGGCAAATTCATTATGCTTCCAGAGTGTGAAACATCATGCTTCGCGAGTGCGGTAGAGCAACAATGATACACCACTGATTAGTCTTCTTAGTGCTAGGGCCTGACGGAATTTCAATGCTAATTTTCTATTATGAATATACAATGAGTTGAGAAACTGACCTGGAAAATAAATAGAGTGATTCGGCTACTGAATACAGGACGGTCGCAGAAAACATTGCTGATGTAACAAACATTAATTTATATGTTGGGATCAGTAAAAGAGACCTATCGTTAAGACTGTAGAAACATTGAAATCCAGCACCAGATGTAGGAATATCCCCTCATGACTGAAGGGAGCCACCGTGGTGCAATGGTTAGCATGCCCGCCTTGCATACACAAGGTCGTGGGTTCGATTCCTGCTACGACCGAACACCAAAAAGTTTTTCAGCTGTGGATTATCCCATCTCAGTAATGCTGGTGACATTTCTGAGGGTTTCAAAGCTTCTCTAAGTGGTTTCACTGGAATGTGGAACGCCGTTCGGAATGTGGAACGCTTAACATGGAATCGGGCAGCACTCAGTGATAAGAGAGAAGTTCACCACTGTGGTATCACAATGGACTGAATAGTCTAAGTGAGCCTGATACATCGGGCTGCCACATAATCTAACCTAACCTACGATGACTGAACCGAAAAACCTCTGAAGGTTTCTCAATCGATAATCTACCGTGCTTCCTGAGAGTGACATAGTAATTATGGGAGGCTAATATATTGCTTTCGTGATCTCCAGATCTACAACATCCAAAAATTCATCAACAACCTCCAATGCGTAGGTCTTCGACTTGATTTCAATGTTGATATTGAAATACTCGGACCTCCTTTGGTGTTGAATACCAAACCCAACTCCTTAATTTGTCCCGACCAGTATAATGATTCTGAAGACAGCCAAAGGCTCCAGGAAGGGTGAATACCAGTAGCCATTCTACATACATCAATCGAGCTCCCAAACAGTTCAACCTGTATCAACTCGTTTGAATTGGTCCATACTAGACCACTGATACGTCCAATCTTGCCATTGCTTCCTACGGCATCGTAAGCACGACTCTATTAGCGGGGACTAAACGTTATGTTTTGAATTTTGTGCGTACGCCAGTCGCATGTAAAATTGTCGTATAAGAAGTCACAATCACATAGAATGGAACAAAGATTTTCCCAAATTTAGAAACGGTCACATCCGTTTCCTCCTGACGGCATTGAGATAAAATCTTATGGCATTCACAGACCTATAAATCCCAACATCTACGATTGATTAAATGTGTACCTTGATGATTGTATCAATCATAGACACCAATTAGTGTAGATGAGGTCTCATATCGGCGTGTATAACCTAACTCAATATTCGGTTTGTTGTGCACCTTAACTTTTTCTCTCATCACAACCTTCCATCCCAGGAACTTTGTGTCGAAAACGAAATCCCTCATTTGTTTCCTATCCCGAATCATCTGTTCCATGATATTGTGGATTTTATATCTTATAAAAGCAGGTAGTGATATATATAGAGTCGCAAACGCCTTATATTCCCAAAAACGCAACGTTTATACGTCTGCTGCTTCCAATCCCACCTATTTATCATGAACTCTAGGTGCCCGGTCTTGATAGGATGCGAATCCTATCATACTCCAAGTAGTCACTGATTATTCTTTGATCATTCAAATTGATTCGTGATCTCACCGAAATATTTGCTTTCATTGGTCTCGGGCTATCAATGAAAAAGTTCACGCTCTCTGTCCTATCCTATTATTTCTGAGTTACCGAAATATTTGCAATTGCTTTCATTGCTCTCGGGCTATCCATGAAAAAGTTCACGTTCTCTGTCCTGTCCTATTATTTCTGAGTTAATCCACCGTTACCAACTGTACTCTGCCTGCGGTACTGGATTTTGTAGTAGAGATCCCATTCCATAATTGGTATGGGATCTCGAAGCCTGAGTTCTCCACTTATACACATCCAGTGACATCTGATCATCTATCTTCCATCCATCGTGAGAATGTCACACTCCACGGTCAAGGCTACATAAGACATACAATCATAAATAGTGGCATTTGCCACTACTCTAACCGTCTCCATTATTACAAACCCACATTTCAGTCCTCTATTTAATTTGGCACCTACAATTTTCCTCTCCAAGTTTCCTATCTAAGGATACTCCTAAGTACTTAACCTTGTCAAATACTAGTATCACCTTGCCAAAATCTCTGGTAAGGATCCTATCCTAGTCTTTCTTATGAACATACATAGTTTCGTATTCTCCAGTTTCCCTGGGTCCTCGCTCAGTCATATGACATTCTTGGGACTTTGTCCCGCTATAGAGCCTGTTAGGATCCGTCTCTGGAAGAAATATTACAATATCGTCTCCCTACCAAGTGAGAGACCTTGTCGTTAGCCATAGTAGTGAAGATAGAATACCTCCTTTGGTGTTCCCAGTTCTACATTGACCGGTTTGTTTATACGGCCATTCCTAAGATATATCCCATATCCAATCCAAGCTTTTAAAAAGACCCGGTCACCATGGACTGTGGACATGATATGCGTGTCGGTGCTAACGTTGTTGTCTGAGTACCAGAAATTTAAGATTAACATGTTGGCTGATAAGTCCCCGGTCTGACACATAGAAGGCGTCGCTAGTATTAAATGCATATGCATCTGAGTGGACAGCGACCGGCGAACCGTCTCCGAAGCGTGAAAAGACTCAAAAGTCCGCTGGCAAAGTAATGGCCTCTGTTTTTTGGGCTGCGCATGGAATAATTTTTATCGATTATGTTGAGAAGGGTAAAACCATCAACAGTGACTATTATATGGCGTTATTGGAGCGTTTGAAGGTCGAAATCGCGGCAAAATGGTCCCATATGAAGAAGAAAAAAGTGTTGTTCCACCAAGACAACGCACCGTGCCACAAGTCATTGAGAACGATGGCAAAAATTCATGAATTGGGCTTCAAATTGCTTCCCCACCCACCGTATTCTCCATATCTGGCCACCAGCGACTTTTTCTTGTTCTCAGACCTCAAAAGGATGCTCGCAGGGAAAAAATTTGGCTGCAATGAAGAGGTGATCGCCGAAACTGAGGCCTGTTTTGAGGCAAAACCGAAGGAGTACTACCAAAATGGTATCAAAAAATTTGAAGGTCGTTATAATCGTTGTATCGCTCTTGAAGGGAACTATGTTGAATAATAAAAACGAATTTTGACAAAAAAAAATGTGTTTTTCTTTGTTACTGAAATATCTTTTTTGTGAGCTCGCTTGTCGCTGTGAGCGTGCGTATGGTTCAAATTTGGGGTATGATTCAAATTGGTTTTAAAGCGGACATGAGAGCAAGTACAGTTTTACTTATGAGTACGTTTCTTGGTTTTATTCTATGGCACTCTATGACTTAAAAAGACTAAACAAATATAAACTTACTTTGGATTAATAGGACTTTGTCGGCGTACAGCTGAATATCTGGTCGCTATTGTGGATGCCATGGCTAACATAACCGAATTGTTGCGTACAATCAAACAACGTACATAGACCATAGAGAAATAGGCCAATACAGATGCTGGACTCTTCACATAGGTACCATCGCGGTGTACTTGGGAGTGACGCATCAGCATTTGAGTACGTGGTATACGTACATTTTTCAAACCCAAAAAGCCATTGTTAACACCAGCAAATCCCAATTTCTTACCAATATCACCAACATCAACTCCTTTCAGGGGCATATGGGTCTCTTCATCACGTATTTGAACCACAAACAAAGCAACACCCTTAGGTTCATTATCGATATAGAGATTGGCCACCACAATACAATAATTGGCCGAATGACCCACTGCACAGAAAGAAATAACAATTTCATGTCGTCCGTCATTCTATATTTGGTTGCTATTATCACTTACATCCTCCTGGCCACCATTTATAGGCGGTTATTGTTGGTGTATTCAATACAAACTCATCGGTTTCACGATCAAAATCTGCTCTAGTTTCCAATCCTCTCAAAAATGTTCCATGACCCAATTCGGTTTGAGCATATGCACCAGAAATCTCAAAATTTTCTGCACGTTTACCAAATTTTTCGAATTGTTCATCGGTACCCTGCTCACGAATACAGCCCACCATCATGGAGAAATGGACGGAAAAAAGGATTTCCAGCTGGTATAGCTCCCCATAATTCGGGAGAAGCATAAAGAGTTCTGAAAAAATAAGGAAATAAATGGAAATCAATTAAAAACTTGATAGATCAGGGATAAGTTCGATGGGAAACTCGAAACTCCTATCGAGCTCTTACACCCACCACCGTGGATATGAATCTAGAAGCAGAAAATCTGAGAGCAACTCTAGTTTAGCTGTACTACTCAAATAGTTTTTTCCGATAGTCAATTAAAGATTACATCGAAATACCAAGTAAGCGGTTTTTCAGATGTAACTGAATAACCGGTTATTTGATCTTAAAGTCCAAGTGAATAATCGTAAACAAAAACGGTTTTAATTAACCGATTACTTTTAAAAGTACATCACTAAAAAGGTAAAATGAAGTACCACCAAGCATATACTATTATCCATTTAGGTTTTTTGAAAAGGTTTTAACAAAACCATTTAAAAATCATAAAGGGAGTAACCGCTTCTCTGCTAGAACCGGAGATATCCCCATAATAAATTATTATATTAAAATTTATTTAAAACTTGTTTTCGGAGTAGACTAAATAATAACCGCCATTAAGCCGGTTATGTGAATATTGTTTTATCAATTAGTTATACCCTTCACCACTACTGTGGTACAAGGTATAATAAGTTTGTGCATTTGTATGTAACGCCAAGAAATAGTGGTCATAGACCCATACCTTTTAGTATACCGATCGGCTTAGAATTAAATTCTGAGTCGATTTAGCGATGTCCGTCTGTTTGTCTGTCTGTCCGTCTGTCTGTATATGTACAGCTCGCAATTTAAGTCCGATCGTCCTCAAATTTGGCATAGGGCCGTTTCTTGGGACAGAGACAATCGCTATTGGTTTTGGAAAAAATCGG